>NC_023758.2:2706310-3360263 GCF_000499845.2 Phaseolus vulgaris | reverse complement strand
TGCCTCCTTCGCAGGGTGCAAACAGCACATGAAAGTACTTGTGTGAATTTTTCAACACAGAATAAAATTGTAGAAAGTAGGGCGAAATTTCACAAATTTTGCTAGAGGATAGCCTTGGTTTTTTACAAAATTTAGGAAAAATTAGCCCGGAATAATAATTTTTTTCAGAAATTCCACGAAAGCATCTTAACTGAATTTGGGACAAAACGCCACAAATTTCACGTCAAACAGATGAGTTTTCACCTAGGAAAAAGTCAAACAGCTTCACACACAAACAAACCTTAATTTTAACCCTGACAATGATGAATTAAAAATTTATTGAAAATCTTGTGGGACGAATCTTGGGCTCAAATCCCAGCCAAAACTCAATACACACAATGACGAATGTCTGGTAAAATTTTCAGACCAAAAGACAAAAGGAATAGGGCGTAGTAAGACCCAGACCGATAGTGAACAAAACCGGTTTTCCGAAAACAAAATGTCCTGGGTTTTCTAACCTATATCTCCTTTTTGTGATTTGTTTATGCACACGCCTCCTTCGCAGGGTGCAAACAACATATGAAAGTACTTGTGTGAATTTTTCAACGCAATTTTTCAACACAGAATAAAATTGTAGAAAGTAGGGTGAAATTTCACATATTTTGCTAGAGGATATCCTTGGTTTTTCACAAAATTTCGAAAAAATTAGCCCAGAAGAATAATTTTTTTCAGAAATTCCACGAAAGCATCTTAACTGAATTTGGGACAAAACGCCACAAATTCCAAGTCAAACCGATGAGTATTTACCTAGGAAAAAAGTCAAACAGTTCCACACACAAACGAACCTTCCTTTCAACCCTAGCAGTGATGAATAAAAAATTTATGGAAAATCTTGTGGGACGAATCTGGGGCTCAAATCTCAGCCAAAACTCAATACACAGAATGACGAATGTCTGGTAAAATTTTCAGACCAAAAGATCCAAGTAATAGGGCGTAGTAAGACCCAGACCGAGAGTGAACAAAACGGGTTTTCCAAAAACAAAATGTCCTGACTTTTCTTCCCTATATCTCCTTTTTGTGATTTGTTTATGGACGTGCCTCCTTTGCAGGGTGCAAACAGAACATGAAAGTACTTGTGTCAATTTTTCAACGCAATTTTTCAACACAGAATAAAATTGTAGAAAGTAGGGCGAAATTTCACAAATTTTGCTAGAAGATAGCAGTGGTTTTTCACAAAATTTCGGAAAAATTGTCCCGTAATAATTTTTTCCTGAAATTCCACGTAAGAATCTGGACTGAATTTGGGACAAAATGCCACAAATTTCACGTCACACGGATGAGTATTCACCTAGGAAAAAAATCAAACAGTTTCACACACAAACAAACCTTGCTTTCAACCCTGACAGTGATGAATAAAAAATTTGAGAATCTTGTGGGACGAATCTTGGGCTCAAATCACAGCCAAAACTCAATACACACAATGACGAATGTCAGGTAAAATTTTCAGACCAATAGACCCAAGGAATAGGGAGTAGTAAGACCAAGACTGAGAGTGAACAAAACCGGTTTTCCGAAAACAAAATGTCCTGCCTTTTCTTCCCTATATCTCCTTTTTGTGACTTGTTTACGGACGTGCCTCCTTCGCAGGGTGCAAATAGCACATGAAAGTACTTGTGTGAATTTTTCAACGCAATTTTTCAACACAAAATAAAATTGCAGAAAGTAGGGCCAAATTTCACAAATTTTTCTAGAGGATATAGCCTTGGTTTTTAACAAAATTTCGAAAAACTTGTCCCGGAATAATTTTTTCCTGAAATTCCACGTAAGAATCTTGATTGAATTTGGGAAAAAACACCACAAATTTCACGTCAAACGGATGAGTATTCACCTAGGGAAAAAGTCACACAGTTTCACACACAAAGAAACCTTCCTTTCAACTCTGGCAGTGCTGAATAAAAAATTTATTGAAAATCTTGTGGGACGAATCTGGGGCTCAAATCTCAGCCAAAACTCAATACACAAAATGACGAATGTCTGGTAAAATTTTTAGACCAAAAGACCCAAGGAATAGGGCGTAGTAAGACCCAGACCGAGAGTGAACAAAACCGGTTTTCCGAAAACAAAATGTCCTGGCTTTTTTTCTCTATATCTCCTTTTTGTGATTTGTTTATGGACGTACCTCCTTCGGAGGTTGCAAACAACACATGAAAATACTTGTGTGAATTTTTGAACACAGAATAAAATTGCAGAGAGTAGGGCGAAATTTCACAAATTTTACTAGAGAAATAATAGCCTTGGTTTTTTCAAAAAAAATTCGGAAAAATTGTCCCGGAATAATTTTTTCTTGAAATTCCACATAATAATCTGGACTGAAATTGGGACGAAATGCCACAAATTTCACGTCAAACGGATGAGTATTCACCTAGTAAAAAAGTCAAACAGTTTCACACACAAACGAACCTTCCTTTCAACCTTGGCAGTGATGAATAAAAAATTTATTGAAAATCTTGTGGGACGAATCTGGGGCTCAAATCTCAGCCAAAACTCAAGACACAAAATGACAAATGTCTGGTAAAATTTTTAGACAAAAATACGCAAGGAATAGGGCGTAGTAAGACCCAGACCGAGAGTGAACAAATCCGATTTTTCGAAAACAAAATGTCATGGCTTTTCTTCCCTATATCTCATTTTTGTGATTTGTTTATGGACGTGCCTCCTTCGCAGGGTGCAAACAACACATGAAAGTACTTGTGTGAATTTTTCAACGAAATTTTTCAACACAGAATAAAATTGCAGAAAGTAGGGCGAAATTTCACAAATTTTGCTAGAGGATAGCCTTGGTTTTTCACAAAATTTCGGAAAAATTGTCCCAGAATTTTTTTTTCCTGAAATTGCACGTAAGAATCTGGACTGAATTTGGGACAAAACACCACAAATTTCACGTCAAACAGATGAGTATTCACCTAGAAAAAAACTCAAAAACTTTCACACACAAAGAAACCTTCCTTTCAATCCTGGCAGTGATGAAATTTTTTTTTATTGAAAATCTTGTCGGACAAATCTGAGGCTCAAATCTCAGCCAAAACTCAATACACACAATGACGAATGTTAGGTAAAAGTTTCAGGCCAAAAGACCAAAGGAATATGGCTTAGTAAGACCCAAGTCGAGAGTGAAATAAACCGGTTTTTCGAAAACAAAATTTACTGGTTGTTCTTCCCTATATCTCCATTTTGTGATTTGTTTATGGACGTGCCTTCTTCACAGGGTGCAAACAGCACATGAAAGTACTTGTGTGAATTTTTCAACGCAATTTTTCAACACAGAATAAAATTGCAGAAAATAGGGCGAAATTTCATAAATTTTGCTAGAGGATAGATAGCCTTGGTTTTTCACTAAATTTAGGAAAAATTGTCCCAGAATAATTTTTTCTTGAAATTCCACGTAAGAATCTGGACTGAATTTGGGAAAAAACACCACAAATTTCACGTCAAACGGACGAGTATTCACCTAGGGAAAAAGTCACACAGTTTCTCACAAAAACGCAACTTCCTTTCAACCCTGGCAGTGATGAATAAAAGATTTATTGAAAATCTTGTGGGACGAATCTGGGGCTCAAATTTCAACCAAAACTCAATACACACAATGACGAATGTCTGGTAAAATTTTCAGACCAAAAGACCTAAGGAATAGGGCGTAGTAAGTCCCAGACTGAGAATGAACAAAACCGGTTTTCCGAAAACAAAATGTCCTGGCTTTTCTTCCCTTTATCTCCTTTTTGTGATTTGTTTATGGACGTACCTTCTTCGCAGGTTGCAAACAACACATGAAAGTACTTGTGTGAATTTTTCAACACAGAATAAAATTGCAGAGAGTAGGACGAAATTTCACAAATTTTGCTAGAGGATAGCCTTGGTTTTTCACAAAATTTTGGAAAAATTTTCTTGGAATAATTTTTTTCTTGAAATTCCACGTAAGAATCTTGACTGAATTTGTGAAAAAACATCACAAATTTCACGTCAAACGGATGAGTATTCACCTAGGAAAAAGTCAAACAGTTTCACACACAAACGAACCTTCCTTTCAACCCTGGCAGTGATGAATAAAAAATTTATTGAAAATCCTGTGGGATGAATCTGGGGCTCAAATCTCAGCCAAAACTCAATACAAAAAATGAAGAATGTCTGGTAAATTTTTTAGACCAAAAGACCGAAGGAATAGGGCGTAGTAAGACGCAGACCGAGAGTGAACAAAACCGGTTTTTCGAAAACAAAATGTCCTGGCTTTTCTTCCCTATATCTCCTTTTTGTGATTTGTTTATGGACGTGCCTCCTTCGCAGGGTGCACACAACACATGCAAGTACTTGTGTGAATTTTTCAACGCAATTTTTCAACACAGAATAAAATTGCAAAAAGTAGGGCGAAATTTCACATATTTTGCTGGAGGATAGCCTTGGTTTTTCACAAAATTTCGAAAAAATTGTCCCAGAATAATTTCTTCTTGAAATTCCACGTAACAATCTGGACTGAATTTGGGAAAAAACGCCACAAATTTCACATCTAACGGATGAGTATTCACCTAGGAAAAAAGTGAAACAGTTCCACACACAAACGAACCTTCCTTTCAACACTGACAGGGATGAATAAAAAATTTATTGAAAATGTTGTGGGACGAATCTGGGGCTCAAATCTCAGCCAAAAGTCAATACACACAATGACGAATGTCTGGTAAATTTTCAGACCAAAAGACCTTAGGAATAGGGCGTAGTTAGACACAGACCGAGAGTGAACAAAACCGGTTTTCCGAAAACAAAATGTCCTTGCCTTTCTTCCCTATATCTCCTTTTTGTGATTTGTTTATGGACGTGCCTCCTTCGCACTGTGCAAACAGCACATGAAAGTACTTGTGTGAATTTTTCAACGCAATTTTTCAACACAGAATAAAATTATAGAAAGTACGGAGAAAATTCACAAATTTTGCTAGAGCATAGCCTTGTTTTTTCACAAAATTTCGGAAAAATTGTCCCGAAATAATTTTTTTCAGAAATTCCACGTAAGAATTCGGACTAAATTTGGGACAAAGCGCCACAAATTTGACGTCAAACAGACGAGTATTCACCTAGGAAAAAAGTCAAACAGTTTTACATACAAACATACCTTCCTTTCAAACCTAGCACTGATGAATAAAAAGTTTATTCAAAATCTTGTGGGGCGAATCTGGGTCTCAAATCTAAACCAAAACTCAATACACACAATGACGAATGTCTGGTAAAATTTTCAGACCAAAATATCCAAGTAATAGGGCGTAGTAAGACCTAGACCGAGATTGAACAAATCTGGTTTTCCGAAAACAAAATGTCCTGTATTTTCTTCCCTATATCTCCTTTTTGTGATTTGTTTATGGACGTGCCTCCTTCATAGGGTGCAAACAACACATGAAAGTACTTGTGTGAATTGTTCAACACAGAATAAAATTGCAGAAAGTAGGGCGAAATTTCACAAATTTTGCTAGAGGATAGCCTTGGTTTATCACAAAATTTCGAAAAAATTGTCCCCGAATAATTTTTTCCTGAAATTCCACGTAGGAATCTGGATTGAATTTGGGACAAAACGCCACAAATTTCACGTCAAAGGGATGAGTATTCACCAAGGAAAAAAGTGAAACAGTTTCACACACAAATGAACCTTCCTTTCAACCCTTGCAGTGATGAACAAAAAATTTATTGAAAATCTTGTGGGACGAATCTGGGCTCAACTCTCACCCAAAACTCAATAAACACAATGATGAATGTCTGGTAAAATTTTGAGGCCAAAAGACCTAAGGAATACGGCGTAGTAAGACCCAGACCGAGAGTGAACAAAACCGGTTTCCCGAAAACAAAATGTCCTGGCTTTTCTTTCGTATATCTCCTTTTTGTGATTTTTTTATAGATGTGCCTCCTTCGCCGAGTGCAAAATGCACATGAAAGTACTTGCGTGAATTTTTCAACGCAATTTTTCAACACAGTTTCACACAAAAACGCAACTTCCTTTCAACCCTGGCAGTGATGAATAAAAGATTTATTGAAAATCTTGTGGGACGAATCTGGGGTTCAAATGTCAGCCAAAAGTCAATACACACAATGACGAATGTCTAGTAAAATTTTCAGACCAAAAGAGCCAAGGAATAGGGCGTAGTTAGACACAGACCGAGAGTGAACAAAACCGGTTTTCCGATAACAAAATGTCCTGGCTTTTCCTCCCTATATCTCCTTTTTTGATTTGTTTATGGACGTAGCTCCTTTGCATGGTGAAAACAGCACATGAAAGTACTTGTGTGAATTTTTCAACACAGAATAAAATTGCAGAAAGTAGGGCGAAATTTCACAAATTTTGCCAGAGGATAGCATTAATTTTTCACAAAATTTCGGAAAAATTAGCCTGGAATAACTTTTTCCTGAAATTCCACGTAAGAATCTGGACTGAATTTGGGACAAAACGCCACAAATTTCACGTCAAACGGATGAGTATTCACCTAGGAAAAAAATCAAACAGTTTCATACACAAACAGACCTTCCTTTCAAACTCTGGCACTTATGAAGAAAAAATATATTGAAAATCTTGTGGGACAAATCTGGGGCTCAAATCTCAGCCAAAACTCAACACACACAATGACGAATGTTTGGTAAAATTTTCAGACCAAAAGACCCAAGGAATAGGGCGTAGTAAGACCCAGACCGAGAGTGAACGAAACCGGTTTTTCGAAAACAAAATGTCCTGGCTTTTCTTCCTATATCTCTTTTTTGTGATTTGTTTATGGACATGCTTCCTTCGCAGGGTGCAAACAGCACATGAAAGTACTTGTGTGAATTTTTCAACGTAATTTTTCAATACAAAATAAAATTGCAAAAAGTAGGGCGAAATTTTACAAATTTTGCTAGAGGATAGTCTTGGTTTTTCACAAAATTTCGGAAAAATTGTCCCGGAATATTTTTTTCTTGAAATTCCACGTAAGAATCTTGATTGAATTTGGGACAAAATGCCACAAATTTCACGTCAAACGGATGAGTATACACCTAGGAAAAAGCCAAACAGTTTCACACACAAACGAACCTTCCTTTCAACTCTGGTAGTTATGAAATTTTTTTTATTGAAAATCTTGTGGTGCGAATCTGGGGCTCAAATCACAGCCAAAACTCAATACACACAATGACGAATGTCTGGTAAAATTTTCAGACCAAAAGACCCAAGGAATAGGGCGTAGTAAGACCCAGGACGAGAGTCAACAAAACTAGTTTTCCGAAAACAAAATGTCCTAGCTTTTCTTCCCTATCTATCCTTTTTGTGATTTGTTTATGAACGTGCCTCCTTCGCAGGGTGCAAATAGCACTTGAAAGTACTTGTGTAAATTTTTCAACGCAATTTTTCAACACAGAATAAAATTGCAGATAGTAGGGCGAAATTTCACAAATTTTGCTCGAGGATAGCCTTGGTTTTTCAAAAAATTTTGAAAAAATTTCTCGGAATATTTTTTTCTTGAAATTCCACGTAAGAATCTGGACTGAATTTGCGACAAAACGCCACAAATTTCACGTCAAACGGATGAGTTTTCACCTAGGAAAAAAGTCAAACAGTTTCACACACAAACGAACCTTCCTTTCAACCCTGGCAGTGATGAATAAAAAATTTATTGAAAATCTTATGGAACGAATCGGGGGCTCAAATCTCAGCCAAAAATCAATACACAAAATAAAGAATGTCTGGTAAAATTTTTAGACCAAAAGACCCAAGGAATGGGGCGTAGTAAGACCCAGACTGAGAGTGAACAAAACCGGTTTTCCGAAAACAAAATGTCCTGGCTTTTCTTCCCTATATCTCCTTTTTGTGATTTGTTTATTGACATGCCTCCTTCGCAGGGTGCAAACAGCACATGAAAGTACTTGTGTGAATTTTTCAACGCAATTTTTCAACACATAATAAAATTGCAGAAAGTAGGGCGAAATTTCACAAATTTTTCTAGAGGATAGCCTTGTTTTTCAAAAAAATTTGGAAAAATTGTCCTGGAATAATTTTTTCCTGAAATTCCACGTAAGAATCTCAATGAATTTGGGACAAAACGCCACAAATTTCACGTCAAATGGATGAGTATTCACCTAGGAAAAAAGTCAAACAGTTTCACACAGAAACGAACCTTCCTCTCATCCCTGACAGTGATGAATCAAAAATTTATTGAACCCCTTGTGGGACGAATCTTGGGCTCAAATCTAAACCAAAATTCAATACACACAATGACGAATGTCTAGTAAAATTTTCAGACCAAAAGACCCAAGGATTAGGCGTAGTAAGACCCAGACCGAGAGTGAACAAAACCGGTTTTCTGAAAACAAAATGTCCTGGCTTTTCTTCCCTATATCTCCTTTTTGTGATTTGTTTATCGACATGCCTCCTTCGCAGGGCGTAAACAGCACATGAAATTACTTGTGTGAATTTTTCAACGCAATTTTTCAACACAGACTAAAATTGCAGAAAGTAAGGCGAAATTTCAAAATTTTTTCTAGAGGATAGCCTTGTTTTTCAAAAAATTTCGGAAAAATTGTCCTGGAATAATTTTTTCCTGAAATTCCACGTAAGAATCTCAATGAATTTGGGACAAAACGCCACAAATTTCACGTCAAATGGATGAGTATTCACCAAGGAAAAAAGTCAAACAGTTTCACACAGAAACAAACCTTCCTCTCATCCCTGGCATTGATGAATAAAAAATTTATTGAACCCCTTGTGGGACGAATCTGGGGCTCAAATCTCAGCCAAAACTCAATAAACACAATGACGAATGTTTGGTAAAATTTTCAGACCAAAAGACCCAAGGAATAGGGCGTAGTAAGACCCAGACCGAGAGTGAACAAAACCGGTTTTCCGAAAACAAAATGTCCTGGCTTTTCTTTCGTATATCTCCTTTTTGTGATTTGTTTATAGACGTTCCTCCTTCGCAGGTTGCAAACAACACATGAAAGTACTTGCGTGAATTTTTCAACGCAATTTTGCAACACAGAATAAAATTGGAAAAAGTATGACGAAATTTCACAAATCTTGCTAGAGGATAGCCTTGTTTTTCACAAAATTTCGGAAAAATTGTCCTGGAATAATTTTTTCCTGCAATTCCACGTAACAATCTGGACTGAATTTGGGACAAAACCCCTCAAATTTCACGACAAACGGATGAGTATGCACTTAGGAGAAAAGTCAAACAGTTTCACAAACAAAAGAACCTTCCTTTCAACCCTGACAGTGATGAATAAAAAATTTATTGAAAATCTCGTGGAACGAATCTGAGGCTCGAATCTAAGCCAAAACTCAATACACACAATGGCGAATGTCTGGTAAAATTTTCAGACCAAAAGACCCAAGGAATAGGGCGTAGTAAGACCCAGACCGAGAGTGAACAAAACCGGTTTTCCGAAAACAAAATGTCCTGACTTTTCTTTCCTATATCTCCTTTTTGTGATTTGTTTATGGACATGCCTCCTTCGCAGGGTGCAAACAGCACATGAAAGTACTTGTGTGAATTTTTCAACACAGAATAAAATATTAGAAAGTAGGGCGAAATTTCATAAATTTTGCTAGAGGCCTGGTTTTTCACAAAAATTCGGAAAAATTCTCCCGGAATAATTTTTTCCTGAAATTCCATGTAAGAATCTGAACTGAATTTGGGACAAAATGCCAAAAATTTTCACGTCAAACAGATGACTATTTACCTAGGAAAAAAGTCAAACAATTTCACACACAAACGAACCTTCATTTCAACCCAGGCAGTGATGAAAAAAAATTTTATTGCAAAAGTTGTGGGACGAATCTGGAGCTCAAATCTCAGCCAAAACTAAATACACACAATGAAGAATGTCTGGTAAAATTTTCAGACCAAAAGACAAAAGGAATAGGGCGTAGTAAGACCCAGACCGATAGTGAACAAAACCGGTTTTCCGAAAACAAAATGTCCTGGGTTTTCTAACCTATATCTCCTTTTTGTGATTTGTTAATGGACGTGCCACCTTTGCAGGGTGCAAACAGCATATGAAAGTACTTGTGTGAATTTTTGAACGCAATTTTTCAAAACAGAATAAAATTGTAGTAAGTAAGGCGAAGTTTCACAAATTTTTCTAGAGTGCCTTTGTTTTTGACAAAATTTCGGAAAAATTGTCCCGGAATAATTTTTTCGTGAAATTCCATGTAAGAATCTCGCCTGAATTTGGGACAAAACGCCACAAATTTCACGTCAAACAGATGAGTATTCACCTAGGAAAAAAATCAAACAGTTTCACACACAAACAAACCTTGCTTTCAACCCTGACAGTGATGAATAAAAAATTTGAGAATCTTGTGGGACGAATCTTGGGCTCAAATCACAGCCAAAACTCAATACACACAATGACGAATGTCAGGTAAAATTTTCAGACCAATAGACCCAAGGAATAGGGAGTAGTAAGACCCAGACTGAGAGTGAACAAAACCGGTTTTCCGAAAACAAAATGTCCTGCCTTTTCTTCCCTATATCTCCTTTTTGTGACTTGTTTACGGACGTGCCTCCTTCGCAGGGTGCAAATAGCACATGAAAGTACTTGTGTGAATTTTTCAACGCAATTTTTCAACACAAAATAAAATTGCAGAAAGTAGGGCCAAATTTCACAAATTTTTCTAGAGGATATAGCTTTGGTTTTTAACAAAATTTCGAAAAACTTGTCCCGGAATAATTTTTTCCTGAAATTCCACGTAAGAATCTTGATTGAATTTGGGACAAAATGCCACAAATTTCACGTCAAACGGATGAGGATTCACCTAAAAAAAAAGTCAAACAGTTTCACACACAAACAAACCTTCCTTTCAACCCTGGCAGTGATGAATAAAAATTTTATCGAAAATCTTGTGATATGAATCTGGGGCTCAAATCTCAGCCAAAACACAATACACACAATGACGAATGTCTGGTAAAATTTTCAGACCAAAAGACCCAAAGAATAGGGCATAGTAAGACCCAGAACGAGAGTGAAGAAAACCGGTTTTCCGAAAACAAAATGTCCTGGCTTTTCTTCCCTATATCTCCTTTTTGTGATTTCTTTATGGACGTGCCTCCTTAGCAGGGTGCAAACAGCACATGAAAGTACTTGTGTGAATTTTTCAACGTAATTTTTAAACACAGAATAAAATTACAGAAAATAGGGCGAAATTTCACAAATTTTGCTAGAGGATAGACTTGGTTTTTCACAAAATTTCGGAAAAAACGTCCCGGAATAATTTTTTTCCTGAAATTCCACGTAAGAATTTGGACTGAATTTGGGACAAAACGCCACAAATTTCACGTCAAACGGATGAGTATTCACCTAGGAAAAAAAATCAAACAGTTTCACACACAAACGAACCTTCCTTTTAACCCTGACAGTGATGAATAAAAAATTTATTGAAAATCTTGTGGGACGAATTTGGGGCTCAAATCTCAACCAAAACTCAATACACACAATGACGGTAAAATTTTCAGACCAAAACACCCAAGGAATAGGGCGTAGTAAGACCCAGACCGAGAGTGAACAAAACCGGTTTTTTGACAACAAAATGTCCTGGCTTTTCTTCCCTATATCTCCTTTTTGTGATTTGTTTATGGACGTGCCTCCTTCGCAGGGTGCAAACAACACATGAAAGTACTTGTGTGAATTTTTCAACACAAAATAAAATTGCAGAAAGTAAGGCAAAATTTCACAAATTTTGCTAGAGGATAGCCTTGGTTTTTCACAAAATTTTGGAAAAATTGTTCCTGAAATTTTTTTTCCTGAAATTTCACGTAAGAATCTGGACTGAATTTGGGACAAAACGCCACAAATTTTACGTCAAACGGATGAGGATTCACCTAGGAAAAAAATCAAACAATTTGACACACAAACGAATCTTCCTTTTAACCCTGGCAGTGATGAATAAAAAATTTATTGAAAATCTTGTGGGACGAATCTGGGTCTCCAATATCAACCAAAACTCAATATACACAATGACGAATGTCTGGTAAAATTTTCAGACCAAAAGGTTCAAGGAATAGGGCGTAGTAAGACCCAGACCGAGAGTGAACAAAACCGGTTTTCCGAAAACAAAATGTCCTGGCTTTTCTTCCCTATATTTCCTTTTTGTGATTTGTTTATTGATGTGCCTCCTTCGCAGGGTGCAAACAGCACATGAAAGTACTTGTGTGAATTTTTCAACACAGAATAAAATTGCAGAAAGTATGGCGAAATTTCACAAATTTTTCTAGAGGATAGCCTTGGTTTTTCACAAAATTTCGGAAAAATTGTCCCAGAATAATTTTTTCCTGAAATTCCACATAAGAATCTGGACTGAATTTGGGACAAAACGCCACAAATTTCACGTCTAACGGATGAGTATTCACCTAGGAAAAAAATCAAACAGTTTCACACACAAACGAACCTTCCTTTCAAGTGTATAAAATAACTTTAGTCTCAAAAGTTGCGTACCTTCTTAGGGTTCCTAACACCCTTTATATAGATTGTAACTAGGGTTTACTTATGTTCTGTTACCACTGTCTAGGGTTCCTTGGGAAGTGTCCCTATGCTGCTATTGTGTAATCTTAGCGTATCTGACACATGAACTTCCTTTAACTAGAGTGCAACGAATCATCAGAGTGACCGCCTAAGTCCCAACTTGGTGCACCTAATATCCAGCGCCATCTGTTTCGCGGGTGCCCTAACTATCCGTGTGCCATGCATGCAACTTCCCTTGAAACCCTAATTCTACTGGGCCCTTACGCCTCCTAGGATTATCCATGATGTTGCGCCTTCATGCGTCATACATCCCACATGCATGGATGCCTCGTGCCTCAAGCTTCCCATACATCCCTTGTCTTTAACTGTTATCTTAACAAATTTCTAGGTTCCACCTTATGGGCTTTCACTTCATCCTGACGGCCGATGCTCGATCTTCTGCCTCTACTAGTGAGGTCCAATATCGATCTTTGACATCAAGCTTAGAGTAGGAACCCAAAGACTAACCGACCCCCTGGTAAGTGCGTCTGGGACCCACCTTAAGCGACCCCTTTTCATTACCATGCATTAGTGTGCATGTCTGAGGTCAGTCTCTAAATCGATGACCAAGGACTGGTCAGGACAACTTACACTCATTCAAATTTACAATTGTGATTTATAAATTTTCGTGTTAAATTTTGTCATAATATTTAGTAAATATAATTCATCATTACATGAAATATTTTCTTAAAAGAAATACTAAATGATAGAGCTATCTCACCAGTTATTCCATGTATGTGCGCTGTAAAAAGATAATAATATTTTTCTCTCTCAATATTTTAATTACTGTAGCATTCATGTTGAGTTTTTTTCTAGTTACCCTGTAAGTAAATATAATAAGAAAATAATAAAAAATGTAATCTTATCCTTTAAAACTAAATTAACTATATGTTGAGAAAGTTTTTCAAGATCCTTTTAGGAAGAACTCGTGTTCTTGTAATGTTCTCATCGAATAAGCTAAATATTATTTCCAGAGCTATTGTTAGAAGCTAAAATACAAATTTATTTTTTGATAAATTTCTCCAATACATACTTTCAAAAGAAAAAAAAATTAAAAATGTAAAATGATCTGTTTAATAAATTAAAACCAACTTATACATAAATTAAAAATTTAATTTGGAAAAAATTTAAATAAAATAATTTCTACGAAATATTTTATACATAAAATAATTTTAATGTGTTTTTTATTTTCTAAATTTCTACGAAATACTTTATACATAAAGTTCCAGCCAATAGGCTGAAACATGTCTTACAAAGGGTTATCAATCAGTCACAAAGTGCATTCTAGGGAGAAAAGAATTTATTACAAGGTGCACTTATAACTAAAGAGATGATGAGCGAAAAGAGAAGTTGCATTATCTTGAAGGTAAATTAGGAAAAAGCATACAACTCACACAACTAGAGATTTATGTGCTGCATGTTTTCACAAATGAGATTTTTGTAAAAGAAATGAGTGTCATGGATTCAAGGGTGCCTAGGGTCCAACAAGGTATCATCAATCCAGATATAGTGGTTGGAGGACTCTTTCTTCCTGCATCCCCGTACCTTCTTCTCTCACCTCCATAAATTTTTAAATTTTTCAAATTTGTAATTAGCTTCTGGATTACATAATCCAAAAGCTTTTTCTCATATGCATGATTACTTTCCGGATTACATAATCTGAAAGTCTTATATAGTTTTTAGATTATGTAATTCGAAAATCTTATTTCAAATGAGTTTTCGGATTACATAATCCGAAAACTACTCTATAGGGGTGATACAAAAAGGATAAAAATGTATTTTCACGTTGTGTATAGAGGTGCCAGAAGAAGATATAGAGGTGCAGGAAGAAAAAGTCTGGTTGGAGATCTCTCAAGTATAACAATCCAATGGAAATTTGTGTACTTGGTAGAGAGATTTGAGAAAAGTATGTGATGGAGACATTAACAGTAAGTGGTTTGATAATATGAATTAGGAGATTTTTGGCAACACCATTTCAAAGAGGGGAATGTTTAAAAGGATCGAATGGAGGTTTATGTAGTTTGCTGTTATTTGTAGACTATAGAGGGAGAAATTGATGTGTTTGAAAGAAAACAATTTGACAATTGATAGTATTATGTCGATATTATGCCCTACATTCAATTTCTGTGTTGATTTTGGATGCACAAAGCCAAATCGCACTATTGTCCTGGTTTAAGCCTGTTGAACACATAAATGCAAGCTTGGAAAATTGGATTCTATAGCCCATCTGACCTATAGACACCCCTTATGCATTATTTATACAATTTCTTCTGGCTAATAAAAAAATGAATCAGTAGGCTGCAACCTCATTGCAACGACTACACACTCATACAATATACTTACCTTAATTCTCACAAGTTCCAAACAACTCCTTCAACACAAAAATTGATAGCTAAATTTGCCGCAGCACAATTGTTAAGTTTAGCATTTCGTAGTTACATTTTATCTTTATCCTTTTGGTGAACTTTGTTTATAACATTCAAAACTGTATAAGCCTGTTTCAAAACTAATAGTGATTTATCTGACAATGATGCATCTGTGACCTATGTCTACCAGTAGTGTCAACGAATTACAAAATTTTGTATTTTACTGATACCAACCAACATAGCCAAGGCTCGATCAAGGCAGATTCTACTATGACATTCTTCTAGAAAAGATGAAGCTGACTATAGGTGGCATGTAAAACTTTTATTGTGCTCTCCTACCATAATACGGAATTGAAGCTAATGGTTATGTTGTAATTACTCGGCTACATCATCATGTTCAGGAGTTAGATCAAGTTCAGTAGAGGATGTTAGATCATGTTCAGCAGAGGATGACCCTGTATCCACAGGGAGATAAGAGGATACTAATGCAACAGTGATGAGAGAAATTACAGTTTTGATGGAACCCCAAATCCATCTCTGCCTCTTGTTCCTCCTCCTTTGCCTCTCACGCCGAGCCATTTCTGGACAAGACATTCAAACACATAAATGAGATTAACAAATTAATAATCAAGATAAAATAAAATAGAACATACTTTCATGCCAACATAAATAAGACACGATTATCTAGCAAGTAGGGGAAATGGGCAGCGATTCACAATATTATAAACATGAAGAAAATTCTCCTACTTTGGATAATAGACTCGCTAAAAATAGTTTAAATAACGTAAGTTTCGCTCATTAAAACAACTCAGGATTTTTTTTTACTGCAACACCAATAACAAATAATACCATCCTCTTGTTGAACGATTAGAGATAACACCCGTGGGATAGATGGCATGGGATCCATTAGCATAACTTGAGACCGAACTTGACTGTACTGTTCGTTGAGACCCCGCAAGAACCGTATAATGTAGTTTGTGGTTCTATAGGTTCTAGCACGAGTAACAGCATCACAGTGGTTTACACAAGAACATTGTGGCAAAGGTTCAAACATCTCTAATTCCTCCCAAAACGTTTTTAATCTCGTGGAATATTCTGACACCGTCATATCCCCTTGCTTCAATCCAAATATCTCTTCTTGCAAGGTCGCAAGGCAAAAATTATCACATTGAGAAAACCTATTGCGCACATCATTCCAAACGTCAACAGCGAGATCTATCCACAAAACGGATTTAGCCATTGAAACCGTCATCGCATTGCGAAGCCAAGAAACCACCATTTGATTACATCGATTCCATGTATCATGCATGGGATCACCAAGGGGTGGTTGCGGAAGACTTCCATCAACAAATTGCAGCTTGTTCTTCGATAGTAGGGATGTTTGCATAGACCGTGCCCATTCATGATAATTGCTCTCAGTTAACAAGGAAGGTACAAGAACCATGGTTGGATTTTCATTGCTACTGAGATAATATGGATTAATATGGATTGGAGGGATTAGTGGTGTAGTCTAGGATTTGTCTTGTCATGGTGAAGGAATGAACAGAATCGAAACAAAAGAGATGGCCTAGTACTTAGCATATTAGTTTTAGATTTATATATTTCATGAAAGGAACATTAATGAGGAGAAATAATCAGGAGAAAAGGGAGGAAATAGAAGTAGAGGGGTATATTAAGTAAATGACAGAAAGCAGTTACAAATGAATAGAGCAGTTACAAAGTTACAAAGCAATTACAAATGATGGAGCAATTACAAATTACAGAGCAGTTACAAATGATGGAGCAATTACAAAGTTACAAAGGAGTTATAAATGATACAGCAGTTACAAATTTTATATAAGATCAAATTTATCATTTATCATCTAATACATAACGTCAAGACAGTATTAAATTTGTGCCAAATTCGCAAGTAAACAACCATCACGCTACAAACGTTTTATTCCATCCATGTATAATTGTGCCAATCTAACAGCAGAATGATAATTGTATATGAGGAAAAATAAATTAACAAATCAAAAAACTAACACAACTTAATGAATATATGTAGTTAAATGTAGAATAAACAACAATTCATATGTTTCTTTGTTCAACACAATTATAAACCAATTAAATAACGGGTCTCACCTACTGCTTCCTGGTTCCTCTGAGACATCTCCCTATTCATGGTCTCATAACAACGGATGCGTTCCAAAAGTCGAGCAATATCAAAGTTCTTTGCCTGTAGTTGAGCTTCCATCTCTGTCTCTACCTCCGCCCTGGCAATTCCTTTTCCAATGGTGTTTGATATAATCCTAGCAATATAAACCTGTTGACATATATCTTCCACACCCTCAGAATTCAGCTGCTCATCCTTTGCAACAGAAGTAAGCTCTGCAGGCAAAATAACTCCTGCTTGATATAATCCTTGCCTAATACTCTCCCATTGGCTTCTCATGGTGTTTAGGGATTCTTCGGCTTGCTTCCGCTTCTCAATCTCCACCAACAGACTTAATCTCATTTCATGCAATTCAACTTCAGTGTCAACATCCTCTGTAGAATTTTGACTCATGCCGGTGGAAGAAAATTCTACAGAAAGAAAAGAGCCAAGTAAACTAATCGATATGAATATACCTAGGACACTACATTACAATAGAATAATCCTCTTTTCCTCAAATAAATGAATATGCCATAAGATTGATAGCTCCTTAGTAAAAGAAATAATTAGCAGTAAAGCTAACCCAATTTACCTTCCCATGCATCATGATACTCCTGAATAGGACTGCTAAATTTCATAGAAAGATTCTCTTCCCCATCTGTGTTGCTTGCAAAACTCATTGAGTCTGGTGGATCAAAGAAGTCTTCAACTTCTCTAAATCTGTCCAACTTCAATGCCGGTGGCTTTTCCTTGAGTAAATAATCTGTTAAGCTACTACTTCCAGCTTCTCTGGGACAATTTGCAAGGTCAGCACCATTGCTGCTATCCAGTTTGCCGTCATAGACACCATTCCCCTTATTCTCTTTAACAAGTTCAGTGTTTGTAAAAGTAACAGGGAAGTCACCAGCTGAACTTGCAACAACAGCATCAAAGCTCTTTTGATTAACATTTTCACCATCATGAATTTCCACATCAGAGAAACTCTTACTTTTATTGGCAGGCGCCTTAGTACTTCTCTCTAGCTTCTGCGAGTTCGGGATAGGAATTGAAGTTGGAGTAGATTCATCAACTGGATTTGAAGCTCCCGGCTCTATCAACCTATCCAGTGCTATGGAAGTGAAACTAGACATTGCTGTACAAACCACAAAGCCATAAAAATAAGAACTCAAACAAGTTTCCCACTTGAGTACAAATCTTAGCAATCTCTCCACAACCATAACGCAATAATCCAAGTACACAATTTCATTGAATGATTGAATCTAATCTAAATTAACAAAATCGAATTTTGATTTGTTCATTCTGTCTACCCCAATCCAAACCACCACCTTAGAGAAATTGCATAGAAGTGGGGCAAAAATTTAAACACATTTTTTTTCCAATTAAACTAATTTAATTTTGTCACAAGCAGGAAAAGTACAATTCTATTTTTGTCTTAAAAACTCATAATAACAAAATTCCATGCCATGTTCCCTTCTTCCCCTGACATACTAAAAACAAAGCACATAACAAAATAATATTTAGATATTATTTTCCCCATTACAAAACAGAAACCGCGTAAGAGAAACCCCAACGAAATAACCGGTTACCAAAACTGGTCTCAGAAACAGAACACAATTCAAACAATCATCCCAATGTGAGGAAAACATCAACAGAGGAAAAAAAAGTGCTAAGACGCGTGAGAAAGGTAAAAATACCTAGAAGAAGGAACACAGTGAAAATGAAGGAGAAAGTTGAACGAGAAAGAGAGTGAATAGCGAAGAAGAGGAAGAGGCGGGAAACATCAAAATATGCGGATGTTTCTTAGTGTTATTGGTGGCGACTGTTGTGTTGTGCTGTTTCTCCGAACGTGATGTTTGTGCAAAATATATATTACACCAACCAACCAACCAAACCTGTCTTCCAAGAAATGAAATGGTTTCTGTCTCTTGTGTTATGTTTTGTGCCTTTTATTTTGTCGCTAAATCTGTTTTTGAGAACTTCTTTAATAAATAGTTTTAAAAATAGAGTATTAGAGAGAAACATAAAGTGATGACCGCCTCTTGAGTTCAGTTGTGTGAATTTTTCAAGCTATTCTTTACTCTATTCTTGGTATTTTTATTAGGCAATTACTTCCTTACCCAATCAATTATGTTCTTCTTGTCTTCTTTTTTTTTTCTTTTTTTAAACATTCACATCAGTAAGCAATTAACATTTATACTTGAAGCTCTTGGATGTCTCTGTCCGTAGTAGAAAAATGCGTTACAGATATTATTATCCAGAATCGAGTTTTGTATTTCGGATGTACATGTCCGGTATTGGGTTTTGAATTCCAGATGTACCTATCTGGAATAGTTAACTGTGTTCCGGATGTAGGCATGCAAAAATATATTTTTTGACTTATAGATTTTTATATCCAAAAACTAAGTGATATTTTTTCTTCAGCATTCACAATGGATACAACGGCCTAAAAGGAGAAATGAGAACGGAAGAATGACAAGACGACGCTGCTCGTTGAGTTAAGGTGGCGATGGGTGTGGCGGTTGTTGCGCGAAAAAGAAGAGGTGTTGTGATTGGGCGCAGATCTCTCCTTAACCTAATTTTAATTTCATTAAGAACATTTTTATGTATTTATAAATTTCATTAAGGATATTTTGGTATTTTCGTAAACATGATTGGGTGCAGAAAGAATCAGCCTTTTTATTATTTTTTTCTTTTTATGTTCCTTTTCTGTGGGCCCTCCTTGGCCCAGCCCATTAAATTCTGTGGGACCAGAAAACAAATATCAATCCACCACGACAATGTTTAATGAATGCGGATAAGCCCCCTTGCCAAACACAACTCCTTCTTTCAGAATTTTAAATTTTGAACGTATGTTTCCCAGATTTTTTTCAGCTTTAAGATTTTGAATATTTTTGAATGAAACCTTATTTTTATTTTGTGTTTCAACATTCGATTAGTTTATTTTAGTTTTTTAAAACATTGCTGCAAATTTAAAAATATTGTTACATCTTATCTGACTCTACTGAAAGCTCCTCAAATATAAATGATAAATGGCAAGAATAATTGATTTATACTGCCAAAAATTAATAAAAATGAAAATTTTAAAAAATTGATATAAATTAAACAATAAAATAACTATTAGTCATTGATGAGCATATATTTATTCACACTCACTAGTCTTATTCATAGATTATTGGACTATAATAATAAATAAATCCATTGTTTTAATTAATATTCTTATAATTGGGTTTATTTGGGCCTTAACTATTATTATTGTTAATTTTGTGTTTTTAGAGTAAATTATCCAGAGGAAGCATCTAGAATGGGCCAAATATGCAAAAGTCCAAGTTGCTTCTTGAACCAAAACAGAAAACAAATTCTGAGGAGAAGAAAGAGAAAATAAAATCTACAATATCTTAGAAACAGAATTGGAAGCAAATCTTCTGCAAAATACAAGAATTCTGGAAAGATAGAAACTTGGAAACTGTTGACAAAATATAAACTAAAATATTCTCTCAAGATCCTTGGAGCAGAAAAGCTTATAAAAGGACAAAAGCATCAAGGAGAAAAGAGAGAGCTTCATAGGGTTTTCTTAGTTTATTTTCTTCTTAGTAATTCTTTTGTTTTGCTTCCGCATGGAAGGCTAAACCTTTTTGGTTGATTCTTTTGTAATTCCCCATTGAGTTCTGAGGTTTTGTTCAATAAAAGTTTCGATTGTTAATTCTCTATAGCAGTTGTTTTTATTGTCTAATCTCCTGGAAAACTGGTTTTTTGTGAGAGGTTGTACTTGAACGCATGATTGAGAGTCTTCCTTATCTTAAACTTTGGTTTCTTAGTTAGTTCACATTGTTCTAATTAATTTCTTGGGTAGGGAGAGGAGGTAAGCATTCCCATGGAGTATACGCATGGAACAAAGTGGGTATTGATTAAACTAGTAGACGCATGCTTTACTGGTGAGTTTCAGTTGAATCATATCGGTGCATGTTCAATCTGGTTTAGCTCTGTTGGAGGATTGAGAAAAGATTAATCTTTAGAGAACCTGTGAAGAATTCAATGGTGGAAGAACTTGGGATCAACCGCTTTTTATTTGCTATTTTAATCTCTTTTATATTTTTTGCACAACTATCTCAAACCCCCATTTTCATCTTTATTGTTATTGCTAACTTTTATTGCTTGCAGATAGATTTTAAACCCTGATCAACTGATTTTACTATTGGATTCGTTGGGAGACGACTTGGGGACATTTGTCCACAATTATACTATCATCTCTCTAGTGTTAGACAAGTCTACACTATAATCATATTAATTTGACAGCAAAACGACAGCTATCAGTCATCTATATTTATTAATCTATTAATAAATATAACTTTGTACAACCACTTTGTAACTATTTTTAGCACACAGTTTATTACTAATCTTACTTTTATTAATATAATTGATTTTATTATTTTATCTTTAGGTTTTGTAACTATTTTTAAAACTCAATTAATTACCAAAAATAAAATAATTGTAACCATTTTTAGCTTACACAATTTGCTACTAGTCTTATCTTTATTAATATAATTTATTTTATTAGGTTTTATAACTATTTTTTAAACTCAATTAACTACTTACAATAAAAGAAATGACCTATGATAAAATTACAAAAAAAATATTTTATAATTACTTCTTGTGAACATTTTTTTATATATTAATAATATTTTTATTTTAATAGTTATGATTAAAATTATTTTTTATCTCTCATATCTTTATTATCATAAAAAAAATTGTAAGGCAGAGAAAAATATGAATTTGTACTAAGGTTTTGTCTTTTTATCCCTTGTGTATTTGTTTGTGATGGTTCTCTTCTTCGCCAAACTTTCAATACCCTTCTCTTTGATTTTGTGTGTACCTCTTTTGGTCTGGCCAAGTTAACGAGTATTTTTTGATTGCCAATGGTGATAGCATAAAGTTCTTTTTGGAGGCTTACAACATTATCCACATCAAAGAATCGAACAAAGCCAAAAATTTTGTCCTCCTATTAGTCTTCTTAGGGATGAAAACCTCCTTAATTCTTCCTCATCTATGAAATACCCTCCACATCTCTTATTCACCGAAATTGTTAGGAAAATTTGTGAAGAAAAAAGGTGTTTCATTCTTACTATTTCGTTCTAGATTTCTCGATCCTATTCTGAACCTTCAGAATATGTAATAAAATTACAATTACTGAAAACTATAAAATCGAAATACTAACCAATACTCAAATCCCAACCAATACTCAATACACACAATAACGAATGTCTGGTAAAATTTTCAGACCAAAAGACCCAGAGAATAGGGCGTAGTAAGACCCACACATAGAGTAAACAAAATCGGATTTCCGAACACAAAATGTATTGACTTTTCTTCCCTCTATCTTCTTTTTGTGATTTGTTTATGGACGTGCCTCCTTAGCATGGTGCAAACAACATATGAAAGTATTTATGGGAATTTTTTTCATAATTTTTCAATGCAATATAAACCTAGAATAAAATTGCAAAAAGTAGGGCAAAATTTCACAAATTTAGGTAGAGGATATAGCCTTGGTTTTTCACAAAATTTCAGAAAAATTGTCCCGAAATAATTTTTTCCTAAAATTACACGTAAGACTCTGGACTGAATTTGGGACAAAGCACGACAAATTTCATGTCAAATGGATAAGTAACCACCTAGGAAAAATATCAAACAATTTCACACACAAACGAACCTTCCTTTAAACCTTGACAGTGATGAATAAGAAAATTATTGAAAATCTCGTGGGACAAATTTGGGGCTCAAATCCGCCAATACTCAATACACACAATGACGAATGTCTGGTAAATTTTCCAGACCAAAAGACCCAAGGAATAGGGCGTAGTAAGACCCAAACCGAAAGTGAACAAAACCAGTTTTCCGAAAACAAAATGTCTTGGCTTTTCTTCCCTATATCTCGTTTTTTTTATTTGTTTATCG
Source organism: Phaseolus vulgaris (assembly GCF_000499845.2). Classification (NCBI taxonomy): domain Eukaryota; kingdom Viridiplantae; phylum Streptophyta; class Magnoliopsida; order Fabales; family Fabaceae; genus Phaseolus; species Phaseolus vulgaris. The sequence continues at coordinate 3,337,283 of NC_023758.2, read as the reverse complement.
ACGTGCCTTAATAACATGGTGCAAAAAATATAAGAAAGTACTTGTATGAATTTTTTCGGAATTTTTCAACGCAATATGGACCCAAAATAAAATTGCAGAAAGTATGGCGACATTTTACAAATTTTTGGTAGAGCCTTTGGTTTTTCATAAAATTTCAGAAAAATTGTCCCGAAATAGTTTTTTCCTCAAATTTCAGGTAAGAATCTAGACTAAATTTAGGACAAAACGCGACAGATTTTACGTCAAATGGATGAGTATTCACCTAGGAAAAAAATCAAACAATTTCACACACAAACGAACCTTCCTTTCAACCCTAGCAGTGATGAATAAAAACTTTATTGAAAATCTTGTGGGACAAATTTGGGGGTCAAATCCCTGCCAATACTGAATACACACAATGATGAATGTCTGGTAAAATTTTAAGACCAAAAGAATCAAGGAATAGGGCGTAATAAGACCCAGACCGAGAGTGAAAAAAACCAGTTTTCTGAAAACAAAATATCCTGACTTTTCTTCCCTAAATATCCTTTTTGTGCTTTATTTATGGACATGCCTCCTTAGCAGGGTGCAAACAACATATGAAAGTACTTTTGTGATTTTTTTCGGAATTTTTCAGCGCAATATGAACCCAGAATAAAATTGCAGAAAGAATGGCGAAATTTCACAAATTTTGGTAGAGGATAGCCTTGGTTTTTTACAACATTTCTGAAAGTTGTCCCGAAATTTTTTATTCCTGAAATTCCATGTAAGAATCCGGACTGAATTTGGGACAAAACGTGACAAATTTTATGTCAAACAAATGAGTATTCACCTAGGAAAAAAAATCAAACAGTTTCACACACAAACGAACCATCCTTTCACCCCTGGCAGTGATGAATAAAAAATTTATTCAAAATCTCGTGGGACGAATCTGGGGCTCAAATCACAACCAATACTGAATACACACAATGAAGAATGTCTGGTAAAATTTTCAGACCAAAAGACCCAAGGAATAGGGCGTAATAAGACCCAGACCGAGAGTGAAAAAAACCAGTTTTCTGAAAACAAAATATCCTGACTTTTCTTCCCTAAATCTCCTTTTTGTGCTTTATTTATGGACGTGTCTCCTTAGCAGGATGCAAAAAACATACGAAAGTACTTGTGTGATTTTTTTTAGAATTTTTCAACGCAATATGAACCCAAAATAAAATTGCAGAAAGAAGAGCGAAATTTCACAAATTTTGGTTTTTCACAAAATTTTAGAAATATTCTACCAAAATAAATTTTTCTTGAAATTACACGTAAGAATCTGGACTGAATTTGGGATAAAACTAGACAAATTTAACGTCAAACAGATGAGTATTCACCTAGGAAAAAAAATCAAACAGTTTCACACATAAACGAACCATTCTTTCACCCGTGACAGTGATGAATAAAAATTTTATTGAAAATCTTGTGGGACGAATCTGGGGCTCAAATCACAGCCAAAACTCAATACACACAATGAAGAATGTTTGGTAAAATATTCAGACCAAAAGACCTAAGGAATAGGGCGTAGTAAGACCCAAACCGAGAGTGAACAAAACCGGTTTTTCAAAAACAAAATGTCCTGACTTTTCTTTCCTATATCTCGTTTTTGTCATTTGTTTATGGACGTGCCTCATTAGCAGGGTGCAAAAACCATAAGAAAGTACTTGTGTGTATATTTTCTAAATTTTTCAACCTAATATGGATCTAGAATAAAAGTGCAGAAAGTATGGCGAAATTCCACAAATTTTGGTAAAGGATAGCCTTGCTTTTTCACAAAATTTCGAAAAAATTGTCCCAAAATAATTATTTCCTGAAATTCTACGTAAGAATATGGACTGAATTTGGGACAAAACAAGACAAATTTAACGTCCAACGGATGATTATTTACCTAGGAAAAAATCAAACAGTTTCACACACAAACGAACCTTCCTTTCAACCTTGACAGTGATGAATAAAAAAGTTTATTGAAAATCTTGTGGCACGAATATGGGGATCAAATCACAGCCAAAACTCAATACACACAATGACGAATGTCTGGTAAAATTTTTAAACCAAAAGACCCAAGGAATAGGGCATAGTAAGACCCAGACCGAGAGTGAACAAAACCGGTTTTTCGAAAACAAAATGTCTTGGCTTTCTTCCCTATATCTCGTTTTTGTGATTTGTTTATGGTCGTGCCTCATTTGCAAGGTGCAAACAACATAAGAAAGTACTTGTGTGAATATTTTCGTTATTTTTCAACGCAATATGGACCAAAAATAAAATTGCAGAAAGTATGACGAAATTCCACAAATTTTGGGAGATGATAGCCTTGGTTTTCACAATATTTCAAAAAAATTGTCTTAAAATAATTTTTTTCTTGAAATTCCACGTAAGAATTTAAACTTAATTTGGGACAAAAAGAGATAAATTACATGTCAAACGGATGAGTATTTATCTGGGAATAAATTAACACAGTTTCACACACAAACGAACTATCATTCACCCCTGACAGTGATGAATAAAAAATTTATTCAAAATCTTGGGGGACGACTTTGGGGATCAAATCACAGCCAAAACTCAATACACATATTGGCAAATGTCTGTTAAAATTTTCAGACCAAAAGACTTAAGGGATAGGGTGTAGTAAAACCAAAACCAAGAGTGAACAAAACCGGTTTTTCGAAAACAAAATGTCCTGGTTTTTCTTCCCTATATCTTGTTTTTGTGATTTTTTTATGGACGTGTCTCATTAGCAGGGTGCAAACAACATAAGAAAGTACTTGTGTGAATATTTTTAGAATTTTTCAACGCAATATGGACCAAGAATAAAATTGCAGAAAGGAGGGTGAAATTCCACAAATTTTGGTAGATGATAGCCTTGGTTTTTAACAAAATTTCAGAAAAATTGTCCCTAAATAATTTTTTTCCTAAAATTCCATGTAAGAATCTAAGCTGAATTTGGGACAAAAAGAGATAAATTACACTTCAAACAGATGAGTATTTACCTAGGAATAAAATAACAGTTTCACACACAAACGAACCATCCTTTCACCACTGGCAGTGATGAATACAAAATTTATTGAAAATCTTGTGAGACGACTTTGGGGCTCAAATCATAGCCAAAACTCAATACACATATTGACAAATGTCTGGTAAAATTTTCAGACCAAAAGTCCCAAGGAATAGGGCGTAATAAGACCCAGACCGAGAGTGAATAAAACCGGTTTTTCGAAAACAAAATGTCCTTGCTTTTCTTCCCTATATCTCGTTTTTTGTGATTTTTTATGGATGTGCCTCATTAGCAAGGTGCAAACAAGATAAGAAAGTATTTGTGTGAATATTTTTGGAATTTTTCAACACAATATGGACCAAGAATAAAATTGCAGAAAGTAGGGCGAAATTCCACAAATTTTGGTAGAAGATAGGTAACCTTAGTTTTTCACAAAATTTCAGAAAAATTGTCCCAAAACAATTTTTTCCTAAAATTTCACGTAAGAATATAAATTGAATTCGGGACAAAATGAGACAAATTACATGTCAAACGCATGAGTATTTACCTTGGAAAAAAATAACACAGTTTCACACACAAACGAACCATCCTTTCACCTCTAGCAATGATGAATAAAAAATTTATTGAAAATCTTGTGGGACGAATTTGGGACTCAAATCATAGTCAAAACTCAATACACATATTGACGAATGTCTGGTAAAATTTCAGACCAAAAGTCCCAAGGAATAGGGCATAGTAAAACCCAGACCGAGAGTGAACAAAACCGGTTTTTCGAAAACAAAATGGTTTGGCTTTTCTTCCCTATATCTCATTTTTTTTATTTGTTTATGTACGTGCCTCATTAGCAGGGTGCAAAGAACATAAGAAAGTACTTGTGTGAATATTTTCGGAATTTTTCAACGGAATATGAACCAAGAATAAAATTGCAGAAAGGAGGGCGAAATTCCATAAATTTTGGTAGAGAGTCTTGGTTTTCACAAAATTTCAGGAAAATTGTCCCAAAATAATTTTTTCCTAAAACTCCACGTAAGAATATAAACTGAATTTGGGACAAAACGAGATAAATTACACGTTAAGCAGATGAGTATTTACCTAGGAAAAAATCAAACAGTTTCACACACAAACGAACATTCCTTTCAACCCTGGCAGTGATGAATAAAAAATTTATTGAAAATCTTGTGGGACGAATCTGGGGCTCAAATCTCAACCAAAACTCAATGCACACAATGAAGAATGTCTGGTAAAATTTTCAGATCAAAAGACCTAAGGAATAGGGCGTAGTAAGACCCAGACCGAGAGTGAACAAAACCGGTTTTTCGAAAACAAAATGTCCTGACTTTTCTTTCCTATATCTCGTTTTTGTGATTTGTTTATGGACGTGCCTCATTAGCAGGATGCAAAAACCATAAGAAAGTACTTGTGTGATTTTTTTCAAATTTTTTCAACCCAATGTGGACTTAGAAGAAAATTGCAGAAAGTAAGGCGAAATTTCACAAATTTTGGTAGAGGATAGCCTTGGTTTTTCACAAAATTTCAGAAAAATTGTCCCAAAATAATTTTTTCCTGAAATTCCACGTAAGAATTTGGACTGAATTTGGGACAAAACGAGACTAATTTCACGTCAAACAGATGAGTCTGGGGCTCAAAACTCAATATACACAATGACGAATGTCTGGTAAAATTTTCATACCAAAAGGCCAAAGGAATAGGGTGTAGTAAGATCAAGACCGAGAGTGAACCAGTTTTTCGAAAACAAAATATTCTGACTTTTCTTTCCTATATCTCATTTTTGTGATTTTTTTTATGGACGTGTCTCATTTAGAGGGTGCAAAAACCATAAGAAAATACTTGTGTGATTTTTTTTTAAATTTTCAACCCAATATAGACCCAGAATAAAATTACGGCGAAATTTCAAAAAATACTATTATAAAATAATGAAAGAATCAACGGTTTTATTATAGTTACAATTTATAAACAGAAAATGATGACTATGTTAATTAAATTAAATGAGGACCATTACCGAGACAATTTTCAATATAATTTTATAAGTGTTTGATTAATTTGGATATTGAATTGGTTACTAAAAATTATAGAAACGATTATAACATGTAAAACTTAAGAAAAAACTATGATTTCTAAATAATAAAATAAAACTGATCAAAATAATACATTCCTAACACTTCTCTTACCTAGACTTAGGTCCATCATTAATATAAAAGGTAAAAACACAAATTTTGGTACAATCTTTTATTAAAAAGACAACAATCGTTTCATATTTAATGAATTTATATATAAGATCGAGAGTGAACAAAACCGGTTTTTCGAAAATAAAATGTCCTGGTTTTTCTTTCCTATATCTTGTTTGTGTAATTTTTTTATGGACGTGCCTAATTAGCAGGGTGAAATCAACATAAGAAAGTACTTGTGTGAATATTTTCGGAATTTTTCAACACAATATGGACCATTAATAAAATTGCAGAAAGTAGAGAGAAATTTCACAAATTTTTGTAGAGAATAATAGCCTTGGTTTTTCACAAAATTTCAGAAAAATTATCCCGAAATAATTTTTTTCTGAAATTCCATGTAAGAATCTGGGCTGAATTTGGGACAAAACGCGACAAATTTCACATCAAATAGATGAGTATTCACCTAGGAAAAACATCAAACAGTCTCACACATAAACAAACCATCATTTCACCTTTGACAGTGATGAATACAAATTTTATTGAAAATCTAGTGGGACGAATTTGGGACTCAAATCATAGCTAAAACTCCATACACATAATGACGAATGTTTGGAAAAAATTTCAGACCAAAAGACCTAAGGAATAGGATGTAGTAAGACTCAGACCGAGAGTGAACAAAATCAATTTTTCGAAAACAAATTGTCATGGCTTTTCTTCCCTATATCTCGTTTTGTGATTTGTTTATGGACGTGCCTCAATAGCAGGGTGCAAACAACATAAGAAAGTACTTGTGTGATTTTTTTCGGGATTTTTCAACAAAATATGGACCCATAATAAAATTGCATAAAGTATGGCGAAATTCCACAAATATGGACCCTCAATAGCCTTTGTTTTTCACAAAATTTCAGAAAAATTGTCCTGAAATAATTTTTTCCTGAAATTCCATGTAAGTATCTGGACTGAATTTGGGACAAAAAGAGACAAATTTCACGTCAAACAGATGAGTATTTACCTAGGAAAAAATCAAACAGTTTCACATACAAACAACCTTCTTTTCAACCTTGGCAGTGATGAATAAAAAATTTATTGAAAATCTTGTGGGACGAATCTGGGGTTCAAAACTCAGCCAAACTCAATACACACAATGACGAATGTCTGGTAAAATTTTCAGACCAAAAGGCCAAAGGAATAGGACGTAGTAAGACCAAGACCGAAAGTGAACAAAATCGGTGTTTCGAATACGAAATGTTCTGACTTTTCTTTCCTATATCTCGTTTTTGTGATTTTTTTATGGACATGTCTCATTAGCAGGGTGATAAAAACATTAGAAAGTATCTGTGAATTTTTTTCAAAAATTTTCAAGCCAATATGTTACCAAAATAAAATTGCAAAAAGTATGACGAAATTTTAGAAAATACTAAGACCATATATATTAAAAAAAGAAACATTTTAATAAATTAGAGAGATATAAACCACAATTTCCCGTGATACTTTAATATTATAAAATAATTAAAGAATCAACGGTTTTATTATAGTTACAATTTATAAACAGAAAATGATGACTATGTTAATTAAATTAAATGAGGACCATTACCGAGACAATTTTCAATATAATTTTATAAGTGTTTGATTAATTTGGATATTGAATTGGTTACTAAAAATTATAGAAAAGATTATAACATGTAAAACTTAAGAAAAAACTATGATTTCTAAATAATAAAATAAAACTGATCAAAATAATACATTCCTAACTCTTCTCTTACCTAGACTTAGGTCCATCATTAATATAAAAGGTAAAAACACAAATTTTGGTACAATCTTTTATTAAAAAGACAACTATCGCTTCATATTTAATGAATTTATATACAAGTTTATTCAATAGTAAAAAAATGTCTCAAATAATTTATTGTTAATATTTGCTTTACCGATATAAGCTTTTCAATAAGCTCAGATTTTTTAAAATTAATGTGGATTATAAGTTTTAAAACATTTCGTTTCTACTTATGTTTGGTAATTTTGTTTTCCAAAATTTTTTCCAGAAAACTAGTGCAAGCAACAACTTATTTTATGTACGTAAGAAGAAAAGTCTTATCCACATTAACATACACAAATTTAATAATGCTACTATTCAAATTTTAATTATACATCAACCATACTTTATGCCTTACCAAACTAACCATTACAATGGCCAACGTTAGTTACATAAAACCTTTGGTTTGAATTTCATTGTCACCAATAACTACAAGAATTGCTGACGTTAAGGATTAAAAATATTCAATTGGACATGAGAATCTTGATTTTAATAATAATTAGAGTTGCCAAATTCAACATGCACCTTCATGTCTTCATCCAGCACCTTCATACTTTATTTTAATTTCAACAATAATATTTTTTTTATGGTGAAAAGTGTGATTTTTTATTCTTTATTTTCAATTGATATTGGTTGCTTGTGGGGATGATAGTAAACGTTAGTGGTTAATGTAAGTTTAGTGATGTTTAGACTGTGATAATTGTGTTTTCGTTTACTTACTATATAGTCCGGAAGCCGCAAAACACACAAAAATAAAACTAGCAAAGTGGAAAATGAAGTACAAAACTCAAAGAAAATTATCTTCGCTCGGTAGAAGAAACTTTTGGTTGTGAGGATTCACAATTTGCTTCTGGTTACAATAAGAGTCTACTGGAACCATTGGTAGTGTAACAATAGTTATTTTCTTAATATAATTTCTACCGTGTTTCTTAAGGAAAAACGTCTAACTACAAGAGAATTAGGTCTTTTAGGTAAGTCGGGATTTATCTTATGGAATGCATTCATGTCAAATGATGAAACTGTTAAACAGCTAGACAAGAATGAAAGTGTTGCGGTTGAAAGAGATGTATAGATGTGCACATGATGTTATTTAAAATTATTTAAAATATGAGATTGTGTTTCATTTAAAATTATTTAAAATTTGTAAAAATATCTAAACCGATTTTTCACAATTAATATGAAGATCACTTGGAGATGCAAGTGATGTATGTTTACTTATATCTATTTTTAGTCCAAAGAAAAATTCAAAGCTAAGAAAATGAAAAGAAAAAAGATAATGAAACAAAACATAGCAAAAAAAAATCATATTTAAGGTATTCCAAATTCATAATTCATGTCTACTCTTTGGAAAAAGAAAATAAGATTGTGAAACAAAACTTATCACAAAAGTACTGTATACTATCTAAAAATAATAATAATTTAGTTTGATTTTGAGAATTTCATTTTTCAAATATAATTTCAGTTTTAACCTTATTTTTCAAATAAATTTTACCATCATATTTTTAGAATTAATTAATTTTTCTTAAGGAAAGGATCTTTATTTGCTATAGTAATTTATGATGTAATGATAACATTTTTTTAAGAAAGGGAAATAATGGACGTTATTCTTTGAGGGAGAAATCAAAGTCAAACTTGAACAGGTAAAATAAAATATTGCAGAAACTAACCTAACTACAATTATTAAATAATAATAATAAAAAGGGATAAAAGATGATTTCCTTTTTGTTAAATTTTAAATATATTAAATACATTTTATAAAAATTATCCTTTAAAAAATTAAATATATTTTTGGTTCTTACAAATAATTACGATAAATTTTGTTGACTTTTAACATGTGAATCAAGTATATTTAATTAGATTTATAATTGGTACTATATTGATATATCCATTATATATAAGCTTTACATTTATAATTATTATCGAGAAAGACTTTAATTTGTTTTTAAATGGTGGGATGACTAGAGATTAAGATATTTTATTGTATATAAGTGGTGCAAATCTCACCCTCATGATTCAGTTTTATGAGATTGAGTTAGGTTTAAAGTCCACTTTGTAATATAATATAGAGCGGTTTTATGCAATTGACTTAGACTTAAAATTCACTGGTATCAGAACTATTTAAAGTTTATTCTAAAGAATATTTATAGCGTAATATAGATTTAAGAGAAAAATTATATATAACAAAACAATAATTGAATATAATTTTTTACAAAAAAAAAGACACATTATAATATTTAGATAGTTAATTTGGACTCCTTAAAAAAATAGTTAATTTTGATTCTATACATTGACCCAATAAGATTAGAAGTAGTTGAAGATTTTGATTTATTTTAATAAACGCCGGCTAATTCAAATGTCACGTCACAATCAGGAAATAAAACTAAAATAAATCCTTAAAGACATGAGATTGGTATCTTTCATTATTATTTATTCACAATGAACTTAAATAAGAAACATTCGGACAGAAACTGCCCTACTAATAGGAGGCCAATTCTCACCCTCAAACTTAGTGCTTATTTTGAACTATGCTAGTTGAAAGAGAAACTTGTGTCAAAAAGAAAAAATAGGTTCATTAATTAATTCATCTAAAGTTATTTATATACATACATTAGATTTTTATTATTGTGGATGTTGAATAAAAGAGGAAAATCCAGATAAAAAGGTGCAACGCCTATGTAATATGTGATGAAGTTTATTTTAATTTTTTTAGTCTATAAGAAACATAAATTTAATCACTCTATATAAAAATTCACTCCAAAACTTGATAAAATAATTTTTGCCTTGTTTATTTTTGTAACTCTTACACTAATCTTGACACTTGTGGTTTCACCACTGCAGCATTTTTACACTGTTTCCACTATTTGTAAGCTCTCATAATAAAAAGAATGTGTGAATGCATAATAACAAACGTCAATGAATCCCTTCAAGTATTAGTAGATTTTTTTTTATAGTTGATTATTAGACTTTTCTCTATTGACGTCAATGAATCCCAGAAACTGTTCTACAAATAGGAGGCCAATTCATCCCTAAACTCATCACATCCTCAAACTCAGTGCTTATTTTGATCTGAACCTGAAAGTTGAGTTGTTTTTGTTGAATGGCAGCGAAGAGCAAAATCCTGGTTCTTGGAGGAACAGGATACATAGGAAAATTCATAGTTAAGGCAAGCACAGAAGCAGAACATCCCACGTTTGTGTTGATCAGAGAGAACACTGTTTCTCATCCTGAAAAGTCTAAACTTATTGAGACCTTCAAGGCCTCTGGAGTCACTCTGCTTTATGTATGTGCCTTTCTTTTTATGTAAGTCAAATTTAGGTAGTGTTTCAAATTTTGATGGAAATCCCTGTGGGTGATTTTTGCAGGGTGATTTACATGATCATGAAAGCCTTGTTAAGGCTTTGAAGGAAGTTGATGTTGTAATATCTACACTGGGTGGACAGCAGATAGACGATCAAGTGAAGCTCATCGCAGCAATTAAAGAAGCTGGAAACATTAAGGTACACGCATAATGTCTTGTGTTACAAAACCTTGAATCAGACATATTAAGACATATTAATATTAATGTTAGAGATCCCACACTAAAGATAAAGATAAGTGAGTGCAAACCTTAATCTCATGAACCAGTTTTATGGAGTTGAGTTAGGCTCAAAAGTCTACTTTCGTAACAATTAATCCTTGTTTCTTCTATCATCAGAGGTTCCTTCCTTCGGAATTCGGGCTTGATGTGGACAGACACAATGCAGTTGAGCCAGTGGTTAGCTTTCTTGCAAAAAAAGTGAATATCCGAAGGGCAACTGAAGCTGAAGGAATCCCCTACACGTATATCTGTTCAAATGCCTTTGCTGGTTACTTCTTGCCTACACTGGGACAACAAAATGTCACAGCTCCTCCCCGAGACAAGGTTACCATTCTAGGAGATGGAAACGTCGAAGGTAACAACAATGTTCCAAATTATATATTACAGTTTTTTTTTTTTTGTACAAGTAAAAGATAATAGAATTATCTGAGTTTGTGCGTTTGAAACTATTGTTTCAGCTGTTTTTGTGTCTGAAGAAGACGTTGGGACTTACACCATAAAAGCAGTGGATGACCCCAGAACCTTGAACAAAACACTGTACCTCAGACCCCCTGCCAATGTTTTGACCTTCAACCAGCTGGTCTCCTTGTGGGAAAACAAGATTAAGAATACCCTTGAGAAAGTCTACATTCCAGAAGATCAACTTCTTAAGATCATCCAGGGTTAGTGTGTATAATTTAATCAGTGTTATGTGAAGACAATTTTGATTAACCTTTAGCAAGATTTATGTTATGATTTTGTTTTCTCTGCAGAGTCTCCTTTTCCTGCTAATTTGATGTTAGCACTGGGCTACTCAATGCTGGTTAAGGGAGATTGTACAAACTATGAGATTGAGGCTTCTTTCGGGGTGGAAGGTTCTGAACTTTATCCTGAGGTCAACTACACTACGGTGGACGACTATTTGAACGCGTTTATCTGAAATCCAGGGAATAAAATCAGAGCATCCTGTGAATTGCTCAAGAATTTGTACTTTGTCTTTCAACTGTAATTTGTTACTTATGCTTGTGTTGTTGTTCCTTTAGCTTGCTGCTGCTTTCAACTTCTCATATTAAACTTCTACTGTTTGATTCTCACTGTGATTTTAGTTGAAATAATTATAAATCCTCTACTGATATTGAATCCTTTTATAATTCAAAAACATTAAATTATTTACCTTTTTATTTATAAAACAGTAGACTTTTTATTCAAAGGCATGTAGGAAGATGTATTACTCTTCCACTACAGGTAAGTTAACCTAAATTGAAAATATGATATAACAGTTGAAATCTGAATAAATAATTTTATGGTTTGAATTTTGGAATATAATGTTATGCTAATATCTAATCATAAAATATGATATGGACCGTATGAAATATATTACTTTTAAAAACGATTTCATTGGCTATAAAATATAATTAAATTACTTTGGTAGGTGGTTGAACAGAGAATGGGAGTTATGATTTGTGGGGGGGAAAATTAGGTTAGGGTTTGTGCGGTGCGGAGATGCGGCAACGTTAGGGTTTCTGTGATTTGGGGCGGCGGCGCTCGCGGTTGTGGTTGGGCGTCGCGGAGGTTGCGAACTAACAGCTGCCCTGCTGCGGCGTCTCTGAGTGCGACCCCGTGCGGTGGATTGCGGCGCGAGACGTGGGGTGGTGCGCGATCTGCGCGCGACGAGCTTGTGTCGGAGCGCGGTGGTGTTGCGCGCGGAGGCGGTGATTGGTGGCTGCAGGGCTGGTTGGGCAGTAGCTTGTTAGCTGTTGGAAATGAGGAAGGGTTCTAAGCGTTTTCTCTCATCCATGGAATTGTTTGATTTATGGAGAAGTATTTCTTGATAAGACTCTAGATGCTATTATCGGTGAAAGACATTTGCTAGACTTTGTAAAATATCTGTGACATTTTTTAATTCCGGCTACCTACTCCTTAAGGGAGACATTATCGTTGTCCATATGAGACAATTTATTTGGTTGGTCTTGATACAAGATTCATTTTCATAATCATGACCAGATTATTCTATCTAAAGGGAATTCACACCCCTAAATTTTTAAATTTAACTAAAAATGTTAAAAGCTCTGGATTGTGAAAAACAATTATCCTTGAGAAGGATTTCTATGAGTTTGAGCGGGATGCGTTCTTTGAAGTTATCTTCGGATTTCTTTAGATTGTTTGTTTTGATACTTTTCATGGTAGCTAGGATAAAGTCTTTTGTCCAGCCAAACAATCTCATAGAAACCTTTATCAAGAGGAATTGTTTTCCATGGGCCAAGAGCCTTCATCATCCATTACAACTTTTTAGTTAAATTTAGGTGTGTGAGGGGTTTATCCCTTTAGATAGAATAATCCGATCATGAAGATGGGTCTTGCAATCCTCAAGAACAGTCAAGCCAAGTAATCTGCCTCATCAATCCAGACAACAATCATGTCTCCCTTAATACAAGAGGAGGTAGCTGGGATAAAGGAATGTCACATGTATTTCTCAAAGCCTGAGCAAATGTCTTCCTTTGGCTGGTCATATCATCTACGTCTTATCATGAGATACTTCTCGATCCATCAAACAATTAAATAATTCTATAGGATGAGGGAACCCTTAGAACCCTTTGTCATTCCCAACAGCTAGGGTCATTTCGGTCATTAAAGATCTCACCTCTCTAGGGTAATTGGTCTAAAAGTTCTATGTGGAATGATATGTTTGATTTTAATGTGTTTAAGTTTTTTGGTATTAATACTTGTAGTAGTAAAGTTTTATCTTCTTCTTGTTATGTTAGATGGAAGTTTCCTTCTCCAGTGGTTCTCCTGAGTTTGCTACTTGTGGTGATATTTTTAGTGGAGTATGAGAAAGTTTATTGGCGGTTTCTCTACTTTTCTTGATGTTCATACTGCTTTGGTTGCGGAGTTTTATGGAGTTATATATATTGTTAAACAAGCTCAAAAGATGGGTTTAGAATTATTGTTTATTGGATGCTTTGTAATAGGTGGAACATTTGTCTTAATTACTATAAGAAAATCAAATTTAGGGTTTCTCACATTTTTCGTGAAGAGAATGCATGTGCTGATAAGTTTGCTAATTTAGACTTTATTCATAGAATATTTTTATTAGTATAATAGGCTTCCATTTAGGTTTTTTTTTATTAATATGTATAAATTAACTATGTATCATTTTTGTTAATATATTAGTTTTGGTTTAATCTCTACATATTTTTTTTATTTTTTTTAATAATATTTTTTTATATGGAGACATATGATTGTTATTATCTAAGTGTTAACGTAACTGAAATTTCAAGTTTGATAGTGATGTTTCAGATGAGAGTTTTTATAGAAAGAATTATATTAAACTAAAATCTTAAACTTATAACTCATAATCCTAAGTATGATCTGTGTGCGATAAAAATATCTTAATATTCAAGTTCTATTCCGATTAACTTTATCACTCTATTTTTGTTATAGGAAAAGAAAATACTTTGATAATCGACGCTTTGTGATAACATGTACATGTAACAATTTTTTTTTAAGATAAATATGATGAGATAAAATTTCGAAATCGGAAATGACGATATCACAGTTTTTAATTGAAAAAGAAAATGAACTTTACTTTAAGAAGGGATAGTTTTTTTAAATAAAAGCTTTCATGTTAGGTATCACTATGCCACTTAAGATCTCAACTAGGCTGACACCTCAAGTAACAACAATCATTTACCATCACATGAAAAAAATATTATTAAACAAAAGAAAAAAATACAAAAATACGGGGGGACTAGACCAAAACCCATATGTTAACAAAAACGATATATAGATAGACTATACCTATTCATAAAGAATTCTAAGAACAGACAAGGTGGAAGCCTATTATACCAAAGAAAAGGTTCTTTATGAAAAAAATCCTAAATTAGCCAACTTATCAGCACACGCATTTCCTTCACGAAAAATATGAGTAACTGTAAACCTAATTTTCCCACAGTAATTAAGACAAACATTCCATCGATTACGAAGCATCCAAGGAACATTTGTCCTAGCAGTAAACGCAGCACAAACCAAAGCAGAATCACATTCCAGCCAGACATTAGTAAGCCCCATCTTTTGAGCTTCCTCCATAGCATGTATAACCCCATAAAACTCAGCAACCAGAGCAGTCTGAACTTCAAGAAACGCAGAAAAAGCTCCAATAAATTCCCACATACTCCCACGAAAAATACCTCCGCAAGTATGATCTGTGTGCGATAAAAATATCTTAATATTCAAGTTCTATTCCGATTAACTTTATCACTCTATTTTTGTTATAGGAAAAGAAAATACTTTGATAATCGACGCTTTGTGATAACATGTACATGTAACAATTTTTTTTTAAGATAAATATGATGAGATAAAATTTCGAAATCGGAAATGACGATATCACAGTTTTTAATTGAAAAAGAAAATGAACTTTACTTTAAGAAGGGATAGTTTTTTTAAATAAAAGCTTTCATGTTAGGTATCACTATGCCACTTAAGATCTCAACTAGGCTGACACCTCAAGTAACAACAATCATTTACCATCACATGAAAAAAATATTATTAAACAAAAGAAAAAAATACAAAAATACGGGGGGACTAGACCAAAACTCATATGTTAACAAAAACGATATATAGATAGACTATACCTATTCATAAAGAATTCTAAGAACAGACAAGGTGGAAGCCTATTATACCAAAGAAAAGGTTCTTTATGAAAAAAATCCTAAATTAGCCAACTTATCAGCACACGCATTTCCTTCACGAAAAATATGAGTAACTGTAAACCTAATTTTCCCACAGTAATTAAGACAAACATTCCATCGATTACGAAGCATCCAAGGAACATTTGTCCTAGCAGTAAACGCAGCACAAACCAAAGCAGAATCACATTCCAGCCAGACATTAGTAAGCCCCATCTTTTGAGCTTCCTCCATAGCATGTATAACCCCATAAAACTCAGCAACCAGAGCAGTCTGAACTTCAAGAAACGCAGAAAAAGCTCCAATAAATTCCCCCATACTCCCACGAAAAATACCTCCGCAAGTAGCAAGACCAGGATATCCCCTAGCAGCCACATCAGTGTTAATTTTTACCCAGCCTGGTGAAGGAAACTCCCATCTAACAGGAAGAGGACGTAGAACTTTACCAGTATGAGTGTTAATACCAAAAAACTTTAGCACATTGAAATCAAACATATCATTCTTCATTGAAGCTTTAGACGAATTACCCACTAGACAAGTTAAGTCTTTAATAACCAAAATAACTCTAGAAACCTCAATCTTATCCTGAAAACGAGCATAATTCCTCATACGCCATATCATCCAAATAGAAAAAGTTATCACAGCTAGCTTAATTAATTTAACCAACGGACTACCATCACTCTTAATAAAAGAAAGAAGATCATCCTTATTAGAGAAATGATAAGTAGGAAAAATGTGTTGAACCCAACTCCAAATACGCAAAGCATTAGCACATTCAAAAAATAAATGTTGAATAGATTCCTCGTGCTTTTCACAAAGCGTACACATAGAACAAATATGCAAACCTTTATTTTGAATATGCTGATCTGTAGGAAGCCGCCCATGAAAAACTTTCCAAAGGACAAGAGTTTTGGAAGGCGGAATATATGAAGACCAAATAAATTTACCCCAACCACAGGAAACCCCTGGATCCAAGAAAAAAGTCATAGCTGATTTAAGAGTGAGACGACCAGACTCATCTAGAATCCAATTAGGAATATCCTGTACCGCCCTAACCATGTTATGACTAAAAAGATGAGGCATCTGCTGTAAAGACAATGGAATATTCCAACCACTACCTGTCCAAAACTGAGAGACTGTATCCGGAATACTAGCACCATCAGATAATCCTGCAATATTTGCTAAAGAAGAAGTAGCACACCATTTATCCTTCCAAAAATTAATAAGAGAACCTGTACCAACAGTCCAAGAAGTATAATCAAGTATAGTAGAATAAAACTGCTTAATTCCAGGCCAAAGAGATGACGATCTATAAACCATTCGAAACTCATTTTGATTTAAGGACCCTAGCTTTCAAGAGCAGAGACCAAGGCTTGTTGCTATAAGCAAAGTTCCAAGCAAGCTTAAGAAGATAAGCATTATTTTCATGGTGAAGGTTAATAATTTTCAAACCTCCATTCTCAAGGGGAGAACAAATCGTATCGCAATTAACAGTAGCTATACCTTTTTTCAGAATATCACCAGTCCAGATAAAATTTTGACACCACTGTTCAACTTGCTTAAGAAGAGAAACAGGCCATTTATACAAATTAAAACTATAAGCTAGAAGACCCGTAATCACCGTATTGACCAACTGAATTCGACCCATCATGCTAAGAGATTTACCATTCCAAGAAGCTAGCTTCAATTTGACTTTATAAGCCAAAGGTTGAAGAAAACGACCCCTTGGAGCACCAACAAAGATAGGCACTCCTAAATAAGTGAAAGGCAAACAACCATGACTACAAGAAAGAATACGCTGAATTTTGGTGACAAATCTTGTAGAATTATCCATGGTGAAAAAACTACTCTTAGAATTATTAACATATTGACTAGAGAAATCACCATATGTTTTAAGAAAATTTCTCAAATTTCTAAGAGACTTAGTATTCGCCCTACAGAAAATAAAAATGTCATCCGCATATAAAATATGAGAGGGAGTGAGAAAACCTTGTGGACTAGCCATATGTAGAATCTTCTTATCATTCACAAGCTTTGAGAGACCTCTACTAAGAACTTCCTCTGCAAGACAAAAAAATATAGGAGACAAAGGATCACCTTGTCTAACACCTCTACTACAAGGAAAAAAACCCACCAAACTACCATTTATTCTGATAGAAAGCATAGCTGAACGGAGAATAGTACTAATCCAACCGACAAACGAGGGCTGAAAACCAAAGCGTGACAAAACTGATAGTAAAAACTTCCAACTTAGAGTGTCAAAAGCTTTGTGAATATCAACTTTGTAAGCCACATTGCCTCCGTGAACCTTTTTAGAAAGCAAGTTAATAGCTTCAGAAGCAATACTAATACAATCTTGAATCTGTCTGCCCTGCACAAACCCATACTGATTAGGAGAAATAATTCTGGCAGCCACAAGAGCAAGCCGATCTGCCAAAATCTTGGAAATAATCTTAAATTTAAAATTAGCAACAGCAATCGGCCTATAATCTTTAATAGATTCAGCACCCTGAATCTTAGGAATAAGAGATACCACATTGCTATTCATTCCAGGGAGAACCCAGTTTTGTTTAAAAAACTGTTGGACTGCATTACAAACATCTGTCCCAATAATATCCCAACAAGAATGATAAAAAACACCACCAAAGCCATCAGGACCTGATGCACTATTACCATTAAGGTTAAAAACAGCATTCTTGATCTCCAAAAAATCAGGACATTTAAGCAACATCATATTCTCCTCAGAGGAAACCAGCTGAGGAATATAAGTACTAATAAAATCTTCCATATTGTTTGCATCCTGATCATGAGAAATAGACTCGGCATAAAGAGTTTTATAAAAGTCCAAAATATGTTCCTCAATGAGTGTAGGATCCTCAGTAACAACATTATCAATTCGTAGACGATGAATCCCACTAAAATTATTCCTCCTCTTAACCACAGCATGGAAAAAAGCAGTATTTCTATCCCCATCTTTAAACCAAAGCATTTTAGCCCTTTCTTTCCAAAACAAATATTGACAGTGAAGAGCCTGATTAAGCTCCTCCTTAGCGATCCTTTCTTGACAGAGAAGTCCATCAATATCAGACATACTAGCAGTCTCTAAGTTTTGTTGAATACCAAGCAGAAGACCCTGTTTAAGAAGAATTGCATTGTGAACATTACCAAAAGAATTTTTATTCCAGTCACGTAGCTCAACTTTCAACCTTTTTAACTTATGATGTAAAATAAACATAGGACAACCAACAACCTTATTAGCCCAAGAATCATGAATAAGCTTCATACATGAAGCGTCTTGAAGCCACATAGAAAAGAAACGAAAATTGCTAACCTTCTTCAAAGAATTACTAGCAAGACTAGTAAGAATAGGGGAATGATCAGAACAATTTTTAACAAGAACCTGATAAGTACAAGAATCCCATTCATCCAAACACACTTCGTTACATAACGCCCTATCCAATTTTCTATGAATTCTATGGAGCCCTCTCCTTCCATTACACCAAGTATAGCAAGTACCGGTAAAAGGCATACAAGAAAGATCATTAGTATTAATCCAATCAAGGAATTCATTGCAAGAAACTTGATTAGGAGCCACCCCTCCTTTACAGACATCGGCTGAGAGCACAACATTAAAATCACCCATAATACACCAAGACCCTTTGAAGGAACTAAGATCCCTCCACAAAACCCGTCTAGCCACGTATGTGGTAGCACCATAAACTCCTGCAAAACTAAAACATTTATCATGCAAATGACAAGTTACAGAAATAAATTGTTCATTTACCAAGAAATTTCGAACCAAATTAGGAACCGACAAACACCAAAGCTTAGCAGTTTTATTAACAATAGGAGACGTAGCCACCAAATGCATATTAACAGATTTGAAAATGACTTCAAAAGCATCAGTGTACGGCACCATAGGTTCAACAAGAAAAACCAGAAGAGGTTTGTGTAGTTTGAGTAAACTAATCAACATCTCCACAGTTTTGTGCTTTCCCAATCCTCTAACATTCCAGAAAAATGAAGAGACTTTCATTGCGACGGTGTGGAGAGAACTGCCTTAGTAGTTTTTTTGGATTTACCACTCTTCTTAGGTGGTCTCCCTGGGTTTCTTTTAGTGCAAACTATTTCCTCCCCAGTATCACTGTCATCCTCCTCCATCTCGTTGGGATCAGCCCAAAATTTTGAAAGAACATTTGTATTTTCCAAACCATCAAGAGAGGAAAAGTAATTTTGTAGGACCAACGATAGTGCTTTAACATTCGCAGAAGATTTAGCCTTATGAGGTTCAACAATGGCACTAGACGTACCAATATAAGGATCACCTCCCACATCAGTAGTGTCTAAACCATCAAGAGAGGAGAAGTGATTTTTTAGCACCAACGACGGGGATGGTACAGTCACAATAGCAGAGACCTCCTCATGATGGCCATCAATTGGAGTATTGGATAGGGTTGTAGTATGAACAAGTGATTTAACCCGCTAAGGAGAGATGGGACGTAATTGAGGTGATACCACCACAGGAGTCAAGACCTCCACATGATTGGAGCCCTTGGCTTGCATAAGGGGAGGTGAATTCCTTAGCGTCCCCGTTTCTGGGAAATTCGAAGTGTGAGTGGGCAATCCCTGCCTGGATTCATGATCTGAGGCATCTTCAAGAGAAGGCATATCAGCAAAATCGTCCTCTACTCCACCTGGTTTATCAAGAGCAGTATAACCCAAGAGTGACCCTGCTTTAGCTCCGGCAGAAGCATTAATGTTCAATTTATCAGTGTAACCTTCCACGTGCTTCGGCTGCGGATCTTCTTTACGATACTCTTTATGTTGTTTTGGGACCTCAGTCCTCCCCTGATCTCGTTCAATTATCTTATGAGAAGATTTATGTTGAGACCCAGGAGCACGACCCTGATCATGAATCACTCGGCACTGAGCAAGCTCATGGCCTATCACCTTACCGTGAGAACAAAAAGGAGGGAGCCATTCATATTCCACACCAGCTACAAAGGTAAAGTCTGAGCGTTCAACCCAGAGATGATCAGGAAGAGGGGACAACATATCAATATCCACCAGTACTCTAGCAAACATACCCCTTTTCTTTCTCATAGTATTCTCATCCAAAACCAAAGGAGTACCAAGACATTTTATGATTGAAAAAATCACATGTGTCCTCCAATACTCCAAAGGCAAACTATAGATTCTAACCCAGGCCTGAGTTTTTGTACTCTTCATGGTAGTTGGAACAAAATCTTTTGTCCAGGCAAAAAGTCTCAAGAAACCCGGAGATAACTTCAAGGAACCCATCCCGAGAACCCACCGCATGTCTTCTAAAGAAGCGAACTCAAACTCATAAAAACCCTTCCTAAGAGGAATTGCTTTCCACGGTCCAAGAGCCTTCCACACCGGTTGCAACTTTTTAGTTAAGTCTAGGTGTGTGAGAGGTTTATCTCCTTTAGAAAGAATAACCCGACCATGTAAATGAGTCTTGCAATCCTCAAGGCCAGTCAAGTATTCTGTTTCATCGATCCGGACCACAATCATGTCTCCCTTAATATAAGGAGTGGGTAACTCGGACAAAGGAATATCACATGTAGTTCCCAAAGCTTGAGCAAAAGTTTTCTTTTGTCCAGACTTAGCATATACAGTCTTCGCCGGAGATTCTTCCCTATCCTTCAAACACTTCCATGGGATGATGAAACCATTAGAACCCTCTGCCATTTCAAAAGCCCACCGCACCACCGCCACGCACAGCCGCCCCGCACCACTGCGCACAGACCCAGTCGCGCGCCACCCCCGCAGCCCCTGGTCGTCGTCGTCCGCTGCACCCGGTGAAGAGGTTCGCACAAAACGCGATCAGAGCCGCCGTGCTGGTGGAAAACGTGAACGCACGTCCGCCGCCCCTGATCGCCGCTCCTCACTGGTCCGATGGAACGCTGTCGCGCCTCCGCAAACCCTAAGCGCGCCGCCACAAACCCTAAGCGCGCCTCCGTTTTCTCTCACTTATTTCGTAAGATCACTTTCACAAATATCTCTTTTTTAAAAAAAAAATTAAGAAGGGATAGTTCAGTTGTACCATTTTTTTTTCTTGTTTTCTTTTCCCTTGGATTTTTTTGTTCTTATTTTAGATAAAGTTAAACTTTCTTGTCGAAAATAATTCAAGACTCTCTCAGCAAATAGATTAAAAATAAAGAGGATGCAATTTTTTTTTTATAAAGATTGGAAATTTTTAAGTGTTATCTTTTTAATTAATTAATTCTTTATTGATAAAAAAATACAAATTATTCGGATAGATAATTTATTAGATATATAATAGATTTACCTAATGTGCATGCGATCTTAATAATGATATTATATTTACTGTTTTAATTTTATAAACTAATTTTATCTTTTTAATTAAAAATAATAATCTCTTTCTTTATTTCGTTACACACTTTTTTTCTCTATATTTTTTTATGTGTAAAACACATCATTTATCTCTCTTGTTATATCTTACTAATTAGCTTGGTTTGAAGGGTCTTATATATTTTATATTCTAAGACTGATATTTATTTGTTTAGGATTACTTTAGAATTGACATAAGGTGAAATTCTGATTACTTTATTTATTTTTTAAGACTTTATGGTTTTTTTTCCCTATAAAAACATAAATAATAAAATTTAGAGTCTAGAAGTTTGTGCAAGCTAATTCAACCTCCATTGAGTCAAATTTCGCGGGCTTAATAGTAACAGAGTATAAATGTTGCTATTTTAAAAGTTATATTATTACTTATTTAATTGTATTAATACTATTATTATTTGTAGAGTTTGCTCAATAAAGTATGATTGTTTAATATTCATTATAAACATTGACTAATTAAATTTTTTATACGAAATAAAATACGACTGTTATCATACCTTACAACACAATATGGAATATTCCTCCATACAAAATAATATTATATTATGTGCAGTTGACCACCCAAAAAAAATAACACTTTTGGTGGTACTTTCTTTATCCACCACTTTATAAAATTAATCATAGTCAAAGATCTAACTATTTATTAAAATTTTATATGCAGAAATAATTGAGTACATATAATAACGATCTCCCAATAATTCGTTCTTAAATCTTATTACTAATTAGATATCAATTTAAAAATTATTTAATAATAATAAAAGTTAATATAGAAATCAATTTTTTTTTTAATTTTTAGAATGATCTCTAATTTAGTTATATTACAATTAATTATTTTGACATTAAAAATTGATTTTTATTTCATAATTTTCTTGTAATGTTCCTATGTGTTATTATTTTATATAAAAATTCACTCAAAAACTTGATAAAATAATTTTTGCATTGTTTCTTTTTGTAAATCTTACACTAATCTTGATACTTGTGATTTGGTGAATTTTATTAATAATATTATTTTGGCTTTAAAAAAAACTCAAAAAAATAACTGTGTAATTTGTTCTGTAAATTTAACAATTCGCATTATTATATTAGCAAATCCAAAATTTCTTAACAATGATACATGAACAACCAAAATTTATATACAACCATAGTTCACCACTGCAGCATTTTTGCACTGTTTCCACTATTATTTGTAAGCTCTCATAATAAAAAAAATTATTATAAAAAAAATCATAATAATACATTGACAATCCTATTTTTTATCCAACCACGTTATAACTCTCAATATTATTATTTTAATATTTTTTATATAATTTAATTATAAATTTATTTTTTATTATATATATTTATATCTAAATCAATCACATCAAAATATATTCAACTTTCATAATTGTGAGAGTGTCATTTCTAAAAATATATTCAAACCATCATTTTCCTTCTAAAAAAATGTGTGAATGCATAATAAGAAACTTCAAAAAATAATTATAAACAACAAACTTCAATGAATCCCTTCAAGTATTAGTACATTTTTCTTAGTTGATTATTAGACTTTTCTCTATTGACGTCAATGAATCCCAGAAACTGTTCTACAAATAGGAGGCCAATTCATCCCTAAACTCATCACATCCTCAAACTCAGTGCTTATTTTGATCTGAACCTGAAATTTGAGTTGTTTTTGTTGAATGGCAGCGAAGAGCAAAATCCTGGTTCTTGGAGGAACAGGATACATAGGAAAATTCATAGTTAAGGCCAGCACAGAAGCAGGACATCCCACGTTTGTGTTGATCAGAGAGAACACTGTTTCTCATCCTGAAAAGTCTAAACTTATTGAGACATTCAAGGCCTCAGGAGTCACTCTGCTTTATGTATGTGCCTTTCTTTTTATGTAAGTCAAATTTGGTTAGTGTTTCAAATTTTGATGGAAATCCCTGTGGGTGATTTTTGCAGGGTGATTTACATGATCATGAAAGCCTTGTTAAGGCTTTAAAGGAAGTTGATGTTGTAATATCTACACTGGGTGGACAGCAGATAGATGATCAAGTGAAGCTCATTGCAGCAATTAAAGAAGCTGGAAACATTAAGGTACACGCATAATGTCTTGTGTTACAAAACCTTGAATGAGACATAATAATGTTGGAGATCCCACGTCGACTAGAGATTAGAGTCTTTCATTATAGATAAGTGGGTGCAAACCTTAACCTTATAAGCCAGTTTTATGGGATTGAGTTAGGCTCAAAAGTCTACTTTCATAACAATTAATCCTTGTTTCTTCTATCATCAGAGGTTCCTCCCTTCGGAATTCGGGCTTGATGTGGACAGACACAATGCAGTTGAGCCAGCAGCCAGTTTTTTCAATAAAAAGGTGAATATCCGAAGGACAGTTGAAGCTGAAGGAATCCCCTACACTTACGTTTGTTCATATGCTTTTTCTGGTTACTTCTTGTCAACACTGGGACAACAAAATGTCACAGCCCCTCCCCGGGATAAGGTTGTCATTCTAGGAAATGGAAACGTGAAAGGTAACAAACCACATGCCAAATCAATCTATTGCATGTTTTTGTACAAGTAAAGTGTAATAGACAGCAGTTCAGTTATCTCAGTTGTGCATTTGAAACATTTGTTTCAGCTGTTTATGTGTCGGAGGAAGATGTTGGGACTTATACCATAAAAGCAGTGGACGACCCAAGAACCTTGAACAAAACTCTATACATGAAACTCCCTGCCAATGTTTTGAGCTTCAACCAGCTGGTCTCCTTGTGGGAGAACAAGATTAAGAGTACCCTTGAGAAAGTCTACATTCCAGAAGATCAGCTTCTTAAAAACATCCAGGGTCAGTGTATATACTTTATCAACATTGACCACCAGTGAATGCAATGCTTTTGTTTTTATGTTGTGATTTTGTTTTTCTTTGCAGAGTCTCCTTTCCCTGCCAATTTCATGTTAGCATTAGGCCATGCAATGGTGGTAAAGGAAGTTATTTCCAACCATGAGCTTGACCCTTCTTTAGGTGTGGAAGCTTCTGAAATTTATCCTGAGGTCAAATACACTACCGTTGACAACTATTTGAATGCATTCGTCTGAAATCTATGGAATGCGTAATTGCCAATAAACTACTGCACCCGGTTCAATAAAAGCAGAGCATTTGTGTACACTTGTATTGTCTTTCGTTTGGTTAGTTACTTGTGCTTGTGTTGTCTATAAAAGAGTTCTTCACTGTCTCTTTGTTTACTTAACATGGTTCTGCGTAAATCTTCTTCTGATATAGTAATACTAAAGTTCTGTCACGATTTGTTTTAGTACATGTGTGTTACGATTTAATTACAAGATACACTAGTCTTACATTATATTAGAACTTTAAGACAGTATGTAATTTATTAGATTTTTTGAGTTCTAAACTAAAGCACTGGTATTATAGTATGATTTTCTCAAACATTTAACAAAATAATGTCAAAGTTTTTCATTATATTTATGGGCTTAAATAAGTTGTGCAGGTGATAATACCAGCATTATAATAAGAAGGTGAGTGTAAAAAGATTATGTAGTGAGATTTTAAGACCTAAAAACAATAAAATATAGATTTCCTAATAATACCCATACTTGCACTATAAATTCTGGCTACAACTAATACACAGAAAAAATAAAAACATATTTTTTAGGCAAACCATGCTTCACAAAAGCAAGTGTAAGGGTGTTTGAGTGTGTTTTAATTCAGTTTCATTCATAAATTCAATTTTGAACCTAATTTAATATCTTGCCTTTGGTTTTGATGAGTTTTATTTTTTTAAATGTATTTAGCTGCTTTAATTTTTTTAATTTGATAAATGACAAAATAAATTTACCCCTGGTGCTTTTCCACACCATGCACAGTTATATTTTAACATTTTTCTTTTTAATGAAGTGTAGTGTATGCTTCTGTACTATTTTTTATTTTTCCTTAATCTTTTCTTAGCATATATCTTAGCACCAAAGTGCTTGAAATCTTTTGGGAGCCATTCACCAAATCAAGCATAAAACAAGCAATGAGACGCATTCATCCAAGAATGATGTATAAATTTAGAAACAGTACTTTTGACTGCAGATTACAGTGTTGCTATTCTTTCTGGGTTAAAAGAAGATGCATTAATATAATAAATGGTTTCTGAAGGATTAGACAAACGAAGGAATTTTGAAAGAAAGGAAAACGACATCATTAGTCTTATTGGAGATTTTGCACAGCATGATAAGATATGTTCCTGAAATTTGAGAAATCAGAGAAACTGGTTCAGGTATTCATCAACAGTGGTGTATTTAACATGTGGATAAGCCTGAGAAGCCTCAACGTCTTTGGTGGGATCAATCTCATAGACTGCATCTCCCCTTATCTGCTGTGAGTGATATAACGCCAACAGGTAATTATTTGGGAAAGACAACTCTGCAGTAAACCAAAACCAAAACCAAAATAAATGAATACATGGTTTATTAATTTCACAAACTTATTATTCAACCTGCAGCAATGCATATATAAGATAAGAGAGTGTTACCTTGAATATTTTTCAGAACCTCTTCCTCTGGAACATAGATTTTCTCAATACTCTTTCCAATTTTTTTCTCCCACAAAGACACAATCTCATTTAAGCTCAGATAATTTGCAGGAAGTCTTATATGCACGGCTTTGTTTAAGGTGTTAGGGTCATTCACTGCTTCCACGGTGTAAGTCCCCACATCAGCCTCAGTCACATATGCACCTGAAACAACTCACTCACAATATTAATTATATATATACACATTCTTCAACCAATTTTATCAATAGTGTGTGTGCTAAAACAATTATTAATTGTAAGTACCTTTGACATTTCCATCTCCTTGAATGAATATCTTGTCGCGAGGAGGAACAGTGGTGTCAATCTGTGCTAGGTTACGTAAGAAGTAACCGGTAAAAGCATGACAACACAGGTAAGTGTAAGGAACTCCCTCAGCTTCAATTATTCTCCGGATTTTTGCTTTTTCCTCAAAAACTTCTCTCACTGGTTCAACTGCATCTTGACGATCCACATCCAATCCAAATTCAGATGGGAAGAATCTCTGTTGAATAATCAACACTTAATATGTCACAATATATAGAAGGATTTATGTGGAAAATTAATGTGCGTATTCAGAAAGAAAGATATTTTCCACGAGCAAGAGTGGCACCTTGATGTTTCCAGCTTCTTTTATGGCTGCAATGATCTTCACCTGGTCTTCTATGAGGAGTCTTCCAAATGAGCAGATTACGACATCAACTTGTTTGATTGCGCTGAGCAGACTTTGATGATCATTCATATCTCCCTGCAGAGACAAATGAGTAGTATAAATAGTCTGAGAAGAGTTGAAAAAGAGAAAATGGTAAAAATGATGATGAGATGAAGAGAGGAAGGAACCTGGATTAGAAAAACTCCAGAATTTTGGAAGTTCTGAAGGAGCTCTTCCCTGGTTTCAGGATTGGCAGCTGTGACAAGCCTTGGCTTGTTAACAGTGGGTGGAGTGTCCCTAACCAAGACATAGGTGGGATTGCCTGCCTTCACACTTGCCCACACAATGTGTCTTCCAATGGCTCCTGTGGGTCCCAAAACAAGGATTCTATCTTTTCCAGCCATGAGAGGATATCACAGTGAAAGCAAGCACTGAGCAGTGTGTGGTTTTCTTGTTTTGTAGGTAACTGATTAAAGCAAGAATGGCTGTGTGATGAATAGACAGCAACACTTGGGTTGGTATTTATAGGGCAAGCAAGTTTTTGGGATATGAGAAATGTGGCTGAATATGTCAACAAGAATAACTGAGTAAATAAAGAAATATGTATTTTTTGACAGAAGGGAGGCTGCGCCATGAATTCAGCGGTCCAAAACCAACGAATATTTGAGTTTGGTATATGATGTTCATAAGATGTGTTCTAAACGTATATCTACAGCATTGGTCTCCATGTTGAACGCACCAAAAATAAACAAATATCTATTTCCTCACCGCGCCCATCTGCATCATGGCGTCATGAATTCTCAAGGCCAATAAAAGCCATCATTTTGACTTTCGTTTATTTTTATTTTTATGCAGCACATATGTTTGCAAATAAACAAGCTAATGTTTAATAAATTACATCTTAGTGTTTTATGTTTTAGAGATTACTTATGTTTGATGTTTGTGTTGTGTAAGGTGTTCGTGTCTTACCTAGTTTGTAACTCATTTGAAACATATACTCAGTTTAATATACGCTCCAGTCAAGAAGATTATTAAGCAAACTAGAAACTCAAACATATTTAAAATAAAAATATTTTGATTCGAAAAATTATCCAATATTTAGTGAAAAATGGAAACATGAGTTTGTAAGATATTTAAAAAAGAAAAACGTCAATTTTGTGCAACATACCACATTGGAAGAATCAGTCAATGAAGATACAGCAACCGAACATAACTGTCAAAAAAGGGTGCATTCAATAAACATTTTTGTTTTTTTGTGTTTTTCCTGCAACCGCCTTACATAGTTTAAACAAATGAGTCTATGCTTTTGATTAAAATGATTTATAATTTACATAACATGTTTCAGTTTTTAATTATTATCTAGTTTTTATCACAGGAAATAATACAGTAAATATTTACCCAATGTAAAATTGATACAAAATAAGTTTTAAATGATAAAAAAAATTATTATGATGAAGAAACGTAAGAGACATGAGAAAAAAGTTATTATGGAAGAATTATGAGTGAAGAAATAATATGACTGTACTAAGCCCGGCGGTAATCGGATAATGTTATTATAATCTCTAAAGTTCTAAAATGGCGACATCGTTGAATGTCTCTTTTCATCTTTTTAATAAATTGGTTGAAATCTTGTAGATTCTTCTTCTTCTTTGGTCTTATAACAAAAATTATTAAAAATTTAGAATCAGAACAAGTCAATGAGTAATTCTTTTAAAATGTAATATTCAAATATGTTATTAATATCTAATATCTAATATCCAGCAAAGAGTTCCTAGAAAAATGTGATTATAAACATCCGCAATACAATCAAACTTCTAACAAAAAAAATAAAAATAAACACAACAGTGCAGATGACTAAGATACTACTATCACATTTGGTCACTGTTTCAAAAAAATTAGAGGCCTGCGAACTTATGGTCCAGATCTTATGTTACTTTGTTAACTATTGTAAAACTTATTTATCCATTGATCACTACAATATTAATTCATATAAAATAAAATGAACTATATTGTTAAAATTGCAAAAGATGATTTTTATAGTGTTTTAATATGATATTATTCTCACTTTTCTTATTACAACAGGATCAAATTGTCCTAATCCATTTTCCGTAGTCTTTCCAGTAACCAGTTCGAAGGCAAATATTATCGATAACTCACACTACTATAAAATTAATTAATAAAAATCAATTTTTAAAAATTATAAATAAATAATTAGTTGTTATAAAGTAACTAATTAGATACTAATTTAGAAAATATGTATAATAATAAAAATTAATTTAGATAATTTTTTTTAATTCCTAAAATAATATCTAATTTAGTCAATACAACAACTACTTATAATATAAAAACTAATTATTTTTTTTATCTAAAATTAGTTTTTATTCAATAATTCTAGTTTAAGTTATATTTTAAGGAACAATACTTAATCCCAACATTTGTCTAAGACACAAAGGTCCCCAATTATCCATCCTTCTTACATACTTCTTACCTGCCTATTTACCATTCATATCAACCTTAATATATTTCCTAGTAATACCTAAGAAATGAAGGATTTATAAATAAATAAAACTATTCTTTTCTTTTTAAAAATTAAACCTACAAACATATAAAATAGAATAAAAAAAGTACAATATGTGTAGTCGATGAAGCGGCGTTCTGTCAACATGATCGCCGATCGAAGAAGCGGCATTCTCCATATGTGTGTAGTCGGAGGTTGCTGAAGTTATACAAGGTCAACATGATCGCCGGTCGATGAAACGGCGATATCCATGTGCATAGTCGGTGGTCGTCGTAGGTATGCAAAGATCAACATAATCGCCGGTTGATGAAGCGACGTTCTCCATAGGTCAACATGATCGCCGATCGATGAAGCAGCGTTCACCATATGTGTAATCGGTGGTCGCCGATGTTGGTTATTTTTTTTTTTTGGTAGGGTTTTCTCACTTTAAGGTTGTTCTGCTCCAACCATAAAGGAGAGTTTCGCTTGTGGATGATATAGGAAGTCCACTTCTGGTTACTGTATATTGGTTGGGATACCCCTGAAGTATCCCCTTTAATTTTATTTATTCATTGCTGATAAAAAAAAAAGTACAATATATAAATATTGTAATATATATATATATATATATATATTCATAAAATAAATAAAAAAGAACTTTATATTCACTAGTCAACTCTTTTTTAATTTTATATCTAAAATATTTAAATTAATTTATGAAATTAAAATTAAAATTTATATAATTAAAATTTTTGTATTATGTTATTTGAAGAATGAAAATATATAATAATAACAATATTATAATTTAAATCGTAAATAATTATAAGTGATGCTTTAATTATTAATTATAATTTCATATAGAAAATAATAATTTTTTAACATATTTAAGTAAAACAATATTATTTGACAAATTAAAATTTGGAAAATGATTATTTGACACATCCAAACCGTTTGTTCCAATTTACACCTGTGTGACGTGGAGGAATGGATGATGTGGCATGGGCACTTTTGGTATTTTTGGTAAAAGCAACGTGGCATGTGATCTGAAAAGGGGGAAGAGTGTATTAGGGTTTGAAATTCAAATTTCCCGCAAGCATAGGAATGTGTAGAGATAGACGAACGGTGACTGCGGAGAAGAAGTTGTGTACGGTGACGGCGGAGAGGGCAAAGGTGCGAACTGACGGTGACGGCGGAGTAGTGCGAACTGAGGGTGGCTGACATTCGAAATTGATATACTGAGAAGCAACAAATGTATCTTAGAAATTAACGTGGGTTCATGGCCTAAGTCCTGAAGGGCAGTTAAAGGTTTTTGGTCTCCTGATCCTTCATATGAAATTTCATGAAAATCTTAAAGTCCTAACACATTTGGTAAGTTGGAGAATCATGTGTTCATAAAAGTACTTGTAATTCCAAAAGCCTCCTCTAAGGTTATTCTTTTTTGGACATTTTGTTAACAGCAAATAGGTATCATCATTTGGTGTACATATTATATTTAGTTTTTTACCCTTGAATATGTATTTGTTGTCTAGAATACTGCAAATATTTTATGTTTCAGCCGACAAGAGGAATTGTCGCACACTCCTAGAAAGGAAGTCAGTATATTAAATTTCTATCTCATTGGTACCCTTATAGTGTAAGTGGGGACCCATGTGTTAATAAGTGGGGAACCATTAATAACTTTTTGCATGCTGATTGTCTTCATTTTATTTTTCAGATTCTTGTATTTGGAACTGAATGTTGTGTGTAGTTGACAATAGTTGGATGGTATGAATCTTATTTGGGTGTGTTTTAGCATGATGTGGTGTTCATTGGAACCCTGGTAGTGAAAGTGGGGACCCATGTGTTAATTAGTGGGGACCCATGCATTACTTTCTGCATGGTCATTGTCTTAAATTTTGTTTTTGGATTCCAAGAACTGGAAGTGATTGTTGTGTGTAGTTTAGACATAGTTGGATGATATGAATGTTAATTGGGTGGGTTTTAACATGATGTGGTGGTCATTGGAACCCTTATAGTGTAAGTGGGGACCCATGTGTTAATAAGTGGGGACCCATGTGTTAATAAGTGGGGACCCATGAATTACTTTCTGCTTGGTCATTGTCTTAAATTTTGTTTTTGGATTCCAAGAACTGGAAGTGATTGTTGTGTATAGTTTAGACATAGTTGGATGGTATGAATGTTAATTGGGTGAGTTTTAGCATGATTTGGTGGTCATTGGAACCCTTATAGTGTAAGTGGGGACCCATGTGTTAATAAGTGGGGACCCATGAATTACTTTCTGCTTGGTCATTGTCTTAAATTTTGTTTTTGGATTCCAAGAACTGGAAGTGATTGTTGTGTGTAGTTTAGACATAGTTGGATGGTATGAATGTTAATTGGGTGGGTTTTAGCATGATTTGGTGGTCATTGGAAACCTTATAGTGTAAGTGGGGACCCATGTGTTAATCAGTGGGGACTCATGAATAACTTTCTGCATGGTTATTGTCTTCAATTTTGTTTTTGCATTCCTGTAAGTGGAACTGATTGTTGTATGTAGTTTAGACATAGTTGGATGGTATCAATGTTAATTAGGTGGGTTTTAGCATGATGTGGAGGTCATTGGAACCCTTATAATGTAAGTGGGGACCCATGAGTTAATAAGTGGGGACCCATGCATAACTTTGTGCATGGTTATTGTCTTAAATTTTGTTTTTGCATTCTTGTAAGTGGAACTGAATGTTATGTGTAAGTGACACATAGTTGGACTGTATTAATGTTAATTGAGTGGGTTTTAACATGATGTGGTGGTCATTGGTTTTTTGAAGTTTTAGAGAATGGAAACTTCACGGTCCAAGAATTTTGTCCGTCATGCAAAAGCTGATATGAAGGTACTAATTTTACATTTTGTTCATAATAGTTGAATATTTTGTGAATTGACATGGTTGAATAAATAAAGTTGTTGTTATTGGTTTATGTTCTGATGTTGCAGGTACGAGTTAGGCAGAATGTGCTGACTCAATATATTGTTGATGTCAACCGTAAACTTAGTAGGTTTCAACAAGAAAGGATTAAACAAACTCCATTTAAGTGGATGCTTGAAATGGACAAAGTGTTGGATATATCTAACAGCCTCATGAGAGAACTATTAAGTAGATGGGCAGCCGATAAGGAAGCATTTAGGATTAGAAAAAGTATAGTTCCATTTTCAACTCTTGATGTGCGTTTTGCATTAGGATTGTCGGTTGTGGGGGAAGAGGTGAAAATGGAGAATGATGGGGGAGGTGTTGTGAATACATTGTTTGAAGAAGGGGAGGAAATGAATTTATCAACAATTTTGAAAAAGTTGGAGGATAAAAATTTGAACAAAAATGTTGATGATTTTGTTAGGTTATACATATTGCTAGGGTTATATGTATTTTATGTTCCTAGTACTTCTAGAACATTTACTTCTTTTGCTTTTAAGTGTTTAGACAATTTAGATGCATTACAATTATATAATTGGGGGGGTGCACTGTATAATGTCTTAGTTACAAGTTTGATGAGGGCATCCCAAGTTTACTACGAAGACAAGAATGTTAGTGAAATATATTTGGCAGGTTGTGTCGCTGTTTTGCAGGTTAGTTACAATTTCTAAAATTATGTTGTCTTAAATTATTAGTGATTTTGTTTAATTGTTAATTAGTTACGTATTATATTTTTGGAAATAGGTGTGGGCGGTCCACCATGTGGGTGTTGGCGACCGTGCCCAGTGTATTGGTTTTCCACGATTTTTGCATTGGCCGAGTGTTAATAATCGTGGAAGAAGGTTACATGAAGTTTTTTTATCTGCTGAGGTATATTTGCGAATTGTTTAGTTTTTGGTGCATGTTATTGCAGAAAATTTAGATTAACTCAAAAGTAAGTGTTTTTTCAGATTGTATGCGATTGGCCAGTAAGTGCTGAAGAGGAAGGAATCCAAATTTTGAAAGAAGCCTTAGCAGATTCTGATGAGGGTGTTGGGGAAGGTAGTGGTGGTAAAAGTGAGTGGGACGACTTAGTTTACCAGCACAAACTTTGTGAGAAGAAAGTTGTAGATAACGAATTAAAAATTGATCATTTGGATAAGCAAATTAAAGAGGTCCGACAAATGCTTGTTAAAGAAAACAAGTGGTCAGTTGGATTTGTGCGTGGAGCCAACCCAACCTCTCATGGAGAAAGCTATGCTGGTCCAAGCTCATGCAGTTTGGATATTTCCAAAATTTATAAAACATTTTTTGCATTCAAGTTTGACATGAAACGGTAAGTACATATAATTGTAGGCATTACTTCATTTGTTGTTATTGCTTGATTATTGAGTTGGTGTTAAATGTTGATGTAGTGTCATTGTGGATATACAAAACAACATGTTGACGAGGCTGGATTTGCAATAATTAAGGCCGCGATCAAGAGTTGACAATATGGTAAAAATGTACATATTGTAGTAGTTATTCTATTTACTTGTAATATTTACTTAGTTATGTTGAATGTGTTTGTAGGTTATGCTATTTGTAACTGGCTTCTTAAATATGAATCAAATTGTTCATTTTGGAGTGGTGAATCGCTTTTCATTCAATCCGTTTTTTGCGGTTAGTGTTGATTTAAATTCATTTTGATTTCTTTTAAGTTTTTGTTATTACTAATAATAGAGTTTGTTGTTGCAGACTCGTGTAATTGAGGAGATGATCAACAATGGGGTACAAAATTCATGGTCCAGTTTGGATTACATGTCATTTTATGAGAATGCTTTATTCCCATATTAGGGAATATCTTATTGTGATTATGTAAGTTAATATTATTGATGTTTTCTGTGAAATTTGTTGGTGTTTGTTAGAATGGTGATGTTGAGTGTGACTTTAAACTTTGCAACGTTTTGTAGGTGTTTGTCCCAACCGTGTTCAAGGAACACTGGTGGCTTTACGCACTCAATTGTCGAACCAGGCAATTGCATGTATTGGACTCCATTGGTCATGGAATTCAATATCGATTCAAGATTGATAAAGCAATGGTAAATACCTGGATGTTGTTGAATACTTATGAATATATTTGGTTTGGATTTCTTTATCATTGTTGTTAAATTGCATGTTGTAGGTTGATCGTCTACAACACCTTTTTGAAATTCTTGACGAATTTTCTGAAAAGAGTGGTGCTCAAATTTCATTGTTAAAAGAAAATGTTCCCCTACAACCGAATAGGTTAGTATTGACAGTAATATTCATATTTATTTTGATTTGATATTTTCTCTAATTTGGTTTGGAGTTAATATTTAGAATTCTTCTTTAGGGTTAAATTTATATTGGTTGTATGCAGTTATGACTGTGGTATTTTAGTTGTGAAATATATGGAGTTGTGGGATGGTTCACAACACTTGGAAGGGAATACCTTTCCCAATTACACCACGGTAAAAGTTATTTTGATTACTTAACACATTTTATTTATAGTTTGGTGATTGCAAACTGATTCCATGATATATTATTTAGAAGGAGCTCTTACGCTTTCGTCAAGAGATGCTAACTTCGTGGGTGCTGCATGAGTCTAACGTTCAATGAAAAGCCGTATTGACAGATTTGGAAGTAGATTGCCCTTGATTTTTATTGGACACTTTCAATTATAACAAAAAAAAGTGTTAGTTATTATGAGTTGATGTGAACAATGTAGATACTTTTATTTAATGAATGGAAGCATTCTCAATTTCATTTAAGTTATTTAATTTAAGAATTTTTTTATATGATATTTTGGGCAGAAAGTTGTCACTGGAGCACATGAATGTGAAGGTCTTTGTTAATAAATTAATTGGAACCCTTATAGTGTAAGAGGACCCTTGTGTTAAAAAGTGGGGACCCAAGAATAACTTTGTGCATGGTCATTGTTTTCAAATATTTTTTTGGATTCCTGTAAATGGAAGTGAATGTTGTGTGTAAGTGAGACATAGTTGCAGTGTATGGATGTTAATTGGGTGGGTTTTACCATGATGTGGTGGTCATTGGAACCCTTGTACTGTAAGTGGGGACCCATGTGTTAATAAGTGGGGACCCATGAATTACTTTCTGCTTGGTCATTGTTTTCAAATATTTTTTTGGATTCCTGTAAATGGAAGTGAATGTTGTGTGTAAGTGAGACATAGTTGCAGTGTATGAATGTTAATTGGGTGGGTTTTACCGTGATGTGGTGGTCATTGAAACCCTTGTACTGTAAGTGGGGACCCATGTGTTAATAAGTGGGGACCCATGAATTACTTTCTGCTTGGTCATTGTTTTCAAATATTCTTTTGGATTCCTGTAAATGGAAGTGAATGTTGTGTGTAAGTGAGACATAGTTGCAGTGTATGAATGTTAATTGGGTGGATTTTACCGTGATGTGGTGGTCATAGAAACCCTTATACTGTAAGTGAGGACCCATGTGTTAATAAGTGGGGACCCATGAATTACTTTCTGCATGGTTATGGTTTTCATGTTGTTTTTTCTCACTGCAACTGCATGCATGCAGAGGAGGGGATTACAATAATTTTATGACCAACCTAATTGTCATTCAATTCAACGAAATTCAATGCAACAAAGAAGACATGAAATTGATTTGTAACTTAACATTGCAGTACAACAAATATTATCAATACATATAGGAATTTATCCCATGTACGATGTTCAAATAGTGAGGAGTTGTGATGCACCAAAAATGATAAAGGTTCTCTTCTATGTCATATAAAACACTTCCTTGTGTGCAAAATTTTTTGTGGATCCTTCATTACAACCTGCAACCAAATAATGAATTTAACTTACATGAACAAATTGATATCTATAGAACATTTGTTGGGTTTAAGGTCACAAACCTAAACAACTCTGATGCATTTGATTCTTGAGATATTGGTAAATTAGTTTGGACTGAGTTCAACAATGAAAGAAAGCCAACAGACCCCGTACTTGACACCTACACTTTATTTCGTAGTAATTAAACAAAACAAGAAGTTCCAAACGTGAAAAATAGTGAAGAAGTACAACAACAAATACAATAGACACGTACCCCTGCAATTGCATTAGTCATCCCATTGAATGTATTCATGTTCCCTTCAGTTTGATCAGACAGATTTGCTTGAGCACCTCCCACATAACTTCCTTCCTCAATTCCCTAAGGCATTTAGTTTTGAATTAGATATAATATTTACATTTGACATATCAAAGTAAACAAAATAATGAAAAGGTAATGAAAAGAAATAGTTTTACTAACCGTAGTTGGCTGACTAGGAAGTTGACGTCTAGTACATGTATTTTTTCTTCTCGGAGCCTTTTCACACCTGGATTTTTGTCGTGTTGATCGCGGCCGACCCTTTCTTTTCACAAGCATAGGGCTACGGATATCACCGTTGATGTTGATTGCTGTGGTAGGAGTACTTGGTGTTGGTTGTTCAGGACCTCCACAGATGTTATGCTTTGTCCTATCTTGATCATGTCTTCGTTGACCATATTCCAACACAAATTGGTCAAGTTGTTTATGCAAGATTTTTGTTGTATTAATTTCCCCGCTGGCATGTTCAGCTATGTCATAAAACTTCTTGCACAATCCATCATACCTTTGAACTTGTGGATCCTTGTCTTTTGTGCCAAAGGATGATCTTATGTACGTGTGCTTTCGCCTTAGATTTTTACTCCACCTTTCAAATACATACTTTTTTGGGACTTTTGTCAGTTTTTCTTGAGCAAGGACAACAAGGCAGTGCCGACACAAAATTCCCCTAAATTCAAATAACAAGCAAGTGCAACATACATGTAGTTCTTCAAATAATGTACTAAGTCAATCGTTTGTACATAAGTTAAACGTATTTATCAAATTTGCACACGAAGACAAGAAATCATCAACACTTGTGGACTCATAGACTACTGTCTTCATTCCACGTTTCATTTCCTTGTATTGACTATATCCTTGAAGTTTTTCTGGTATTTTTTTCATAATGTGCCAAAGACACCACCTATGACGTGCATTTGGGAACACAACTTCAACTGCAATTTTCATTGCCCTGCATTGATCGGTGACAATGCCTACAGGGGGTCTGTTTGACATGCAACGCAACCAACTTTGAAAAAGCCACACAAAAGCATCAGTGTCCTCAGAAGATAGGAGTCCACATCCCAACAATATTGATTGACCGTGATGATTTACACCAACAAAAGGTGCAAACGGCATATCATACTTATTTGTTAGGTATGTGGTACCGAAACATAAAATGTCTCCAAAACTATCCCATGCTGCCCTGCTTCTAGCATCAGCCCAAAATACATGTCGTATGCGGTTATCATCGCCCAAATGAATGTCAAAATAAAATTGTGGATTCAATTCCCTCATGCGACAGAAATGATTTAAGAGAGCTTTTCCATCACCTTCCTTCCCCAATGCTCTCCTACTTTGGGCAACATAATTACGCACATCTCGTTCAACAAAGTCGAGATTCTCGTAACCACCAGCAGCAGACACAAAAGACCTAAAAGTCTTATTTATACGAACCCCATCATCGTCATTAATATCCAACACTCTTTTGTCTGCAAAGATATTTTTCTATTACCGTGAAACAATCTAGAATTCGTCGGGCTTAATTGATGTGAGTGTTCCTCGTGTACCGACATAATATACCACTTGCCTTCTTTTATTCCAACAGTTATACGAGCCGGACATTCAACCGTCTGAGTAGGGTGAGTGCTTAATTTTGGTGGAATCGCAGACATGTAATTTCCCGCCCTAGCACATACCAAGATGAAGTACCTTAATTCCTTGTTAGGTCCTTTTTTCGAACTTCGAGTTCTAATTGCAAAACCCTTTTTAATGCCATATTGTCGGTAATAACTTTTCACGGCATCTGCAGTGTCAAAACACATTCCAACTGTAGGAGTTGATTCATCAACTACATTTGGAACGGACTCATCAATATTGATATGGGAATCTGTATCAGGAAGTATATTTGCCACATAATCATTCCCAGCTAAATGATTCAAATGCTGAGATTCTTCAAAGAACGGAATGTCATCAAGTGACAAATCTGCCATTACCTTAAACATGTTGTGTGTACAATGCTTAGCTTAACTCACATTGACAAAAAACATGAATGCATATGTATACAATTTTCTTTATATAACTTAACTTAAACATTTCAAACAATGAACAAAATAAATCTACTACATTATTAAACAACTATGACTAGCTTTATGCATTATTTAACAATTTGCACAAAGTTACAAATAAGCTATGTATTGAATGCAAGAGTACCTTCACCAACAGAACCTTCAATGGTTATCTGCTAACTTGAATGTGTAGTTAATGCAATGAAGAACAATGAAGAAGAACTGTTGCTATCAATGAATGCTGACAGTGTTGGACGTTATCTGCTCTTGAATTTGTAGTTAATGCAATGAAGAACAATGAAGAAGAACTGTTGTTATCAATGAATGCTGACAGTGCTGGACGTTATCTGCTCTTGAATTTGTAGTTAATGCAATGAAGAACAATGAAGAAGAATTGTTGCTATCAATGAATGCTGACAGTGTTGGACGTTATCTGCTCTTGAATTTGTAGTTAATGCAATGAAGAACAATGAAGAAGAATTTGTTGCTATCAATGAATGCTGACAGTGCTGGTCGTTATCTGCTCTTGAATTTGTAGTTAATGCAATGAAGAAGAACCGTTGCTATCAATGAATGCTGACAGTGCTGGACGTTATCTGCTCTTGAATTTGTAGTTAATGCAATGAAGAACAATGAAGAAGAACTGTTGCTATCAATGAATGCTGACAGTGCTGGACGGGGTGCTGGACGGGGTGCTGGACTTTGAGGAAGGGCACACACTTTCTCTTTAATGTGTGAATGGAAAAATCAGCATTTGTGGCATTGAGGAATGAACCCCACCTGCAAAAAAGTAAAGTTAAAGTTGGAGCAAAACTATCCTTCCACGTAACATTCATGGCAAATTCAGCATTTATTGCCATTTTAAGAAAAGTACCGTACTGCACCTCACTTTAAAAGATATTTTAAATAAAATTATTGTTGCATTTATGTTATGTTATTAATTAGACAAGACATTTGCTTTTTCACACAAGTCTTTTTTCCTTGCTTGAAACGTCAACATGTGTCAAACGTTCATTTTTATATGGCACCTCACCTAAACTGCACCACACCTAAACTGCACCTCACCTTAAAAAATATTTTTTAAAAAAATTATTCTTGCATTTATGATATGTTATTAATTAGACAATACATTTGTTTTTTCACATAAATCCCTTTTCCTTGCTTCAAATGTCAACATGTGCCCAACGTTCATCTTTATATGACACCTCACCTAAACTGCACCACACCTTAAAAAATATTTAAAAAAACAAATTATTCTTGCATTTATGATATGTTATTAATTAGACAATACATTTGCTTTTTCGTCCCTTTTCCTTCCTTCAATAACATGTGCCCAACGTTCATCTATATATGGCATGCGATAGGATAAATTTGTTGAACTATACATCCATTCCAAATGGAGTCATGGGAAGGGCTTGATATCGACGACAATGACATTTGTAGTTATGTACGACGTTGCAACTCTACTACCAATGTCATTCCGGGACCAGCTGGTAATGTGCAAGCCATCATTCTTAATCGAAACTCTGAGCAATCAGTAAACACTCAAGAACTTATAAACCGTATAGGTCAACAAACTTATGACCGTGATTTTACATCCAACCAATGGAAATGGGCAGAAAAATTCCTTCAATTCCAAGGTAATACTCAATCACGTTTTTTAGAATGGAACAACAAAAGTTTATGTCTAATGATTTTTTCATTTTATTGCGAAGGAGAAATTGAAGGACGTGGTTCTGAATTAGATGTTTAGGGTTTAGGGTTTAGGGTTTAGGGTTTGAAAGAATTAGATGTTTTCCCACTCTTAAGTTGTCTAATCAAATCATGCAAGCACACTGGTCTAGGAGACATGTTAATAACAATTAAGGTAATATACCTATTATGTAGTCTTTCTTACATTGTGCAGAAGAAGTTGTATATTAAATTTCTTGCTTTACAGGATCCGACGGGGACTGCAAGTGCAAGTGTTCATGGGAAGGTTTTAAAGAATGAAGAATTTGGTTCTCTAATTGAAGTTGGCTTTGTCTTAGTCTTAAAGAATGTATTAACGCACGAAAAAAAACTTTTCTTTTACAATTCCATGTCATGTCATTCATACAAGTATTTTTGTGTGTTTTTTAGGTGGGCATTTTCACTCCAAATCGAAGGAACTTCTACCTTAATATCACTCTTAACAACATTGTCAAGGTATGCAGTCAAACAACATAAATGTAATACAACTGTGCAGGTTAAAATAATAATCGTCTTCTTTACATTACATTACATGCTTGAAATTAAATTGTCATTCATGTAGGTTTTCAATTCTGACATATGTCCACCCACGACTCTAGGTACAATACAAGAAATGAACAACACTTTAAAAACTATAATGAAAGTTGCCCATGTATATTGTCTAACATTTGACATCCTCATCAATTTTCAGATGCAGAAAAGATGGAGTTATTATTCAAGGCCATCAAAAAATAAGGAATTAGACAATCTTGAATATTATGTAGCTCAAACTTGTATGTGACGTCAAATAATGTTAAATGACGATTATTAACATCTCAGTTTTTTTGGTGTTTTTATGTAAATGGGGACCCCTTTCATTTGAATTGGGGACGTATGCTGTACTTTTTGCACAGTAACTTAATCCTGCAACTGAGTGATTAGTTTTGGATTTTTTGGCTGCAAAGAGGATTGAGATGGGAGTCTAGGGACCTCATTGGAGGTTCATGCCATTCATTGGTGAAAGACTACCTCAAATTTTGGTGTTTTAATGTAAGTGGGGACCCCTTTGATTTTAATTGGGGACCTATGTTGTACTTTTTGCACAGTCACTTAATCCTGCAACTGAGTGATTAGTTTTGGATTTTTTGGCTGCAAAGAGGGTTGAGATGGGAGTCCAGGGACCTCATTGGAGGTTCAGGCCATTCATTGGTGAAAGACTACCTCAAATTCTGGTGTTTTGATGTAAGTGGGGACCCCTTTTATTTTAACTGGAGACCTATGTTGTACTTTTTGCACAGTCACTTAATCCTGCAACTGAGTGATTAGTTTTGGATTTTTTGGATGCAAACAGGGTTCACAATATAATTGTCACCATTAAGTACAAAGTTCATTAATAAAAACAATAGTACAAAATTAATCAATAACAATACTGTTAATGAATAACAAAATTACAATGGTTTCAACAATGTCAGTAAAGCATACATCCACTAACTTAAAAACGAAAAGCACCTAAAAACATATTCATTAATGAATCATCAGTTTTTGGGTTTTTCACCATTCAGTACAAAGTTCATTAATAAAAACAATACTACAAAATTAATCAATAACAATACTGTTAATGAATAACAAAATTAATCCACTTACACATTCAGAGTTTCCATAATAATTACTCCTGAACAAAATTATTGGTGCAATACTACAAATTACAATGGTTTCAACAATGTCAGCAAAGCATACATGCACTAACTTAAAATCAAAAAGCACCTAAAAACATATCCATTAATGAAGCATCAGTTTTTGGGTTTTTTTGGCTTCCTCCTTGATATGTGGTCCAAGGTGTTTTCAAAACAGCACTCTTGAAACGTTTCCTCGGTTCACCGTTCATTTTAGGAAACATGTTGACTTCTTCATTTGGTTGGACTTCATCTACATGTAATTGTTTATCTTCATGTACATCTTCATGACTGTTGAATTCTTCATTTGGTTGTACTTCATCTACATGTAATTGTTTATCTTCATCTACATCTTCATGACTGCTTTCTGCCTTTTTCAAGTATGTGCAATCCATTGCAAGAGGTTCAACTTCAACTACTTCTGACTGAGTATCACGACAAAGACAATTTCTCCTTGCAATTAACTCAACTATGTCATTAACCTCTTTCTCCATACTTGTGATTAATAATTCCTGCTCCTCAGATTTCTGCATTAGTTGAAGAACTTTCACCCTCATTGCACGGACTTCATCCTTTGTTGGTTTCTTCTTCGTAATTCGACACCCAATTTGGTCAAAATCTTCTTCAACAAATTTACTGCAAAGTTCTTCATTGGAAGCACATAACTCAACAACAACCTGTTTGTTGACATATATAATTCCAAAAATAATTATCTACATTCAAAACAACATTAAGGTAATACAAATTACAAAAAAAAAACATACATTATTCTTACGCAGACCACGTTCAAGTTCATGGTCACCAACTCTAACATCCATCCAATGCATGATACGGGAATATTTATTCCCACTAGTAGGTACTTGACGCTTATAAGAGAACAAATGTTCCATCGCCCATATCTGAACAATGAATACAAAAAAGGCATTTATTAAAAGGTCAACACAAATGCACAATTATTACAAACATTTACCAATAACAAAAATGTTTCATTTTACCTGCAAGAGGTAAACGCAACCATCCACATGGATATACGACATATTTCCCCGCGTAATCCATTTTGAAGCTGAACACAAACTATCAACCAAAATATCATACACTAAACCCCCCCAATTATACATATCAAGTTTGTCTAAATCATCAACAAGGTTAAACAACCCATCATGAACTAAACCCAATCTAGTAGGGAGAATAAACTCCGACAAACCTAACAAGACATACAACTTACAAAAGTCCTTTGAGGAAATA
Organism: Phaseolus vulgaris; assembly: GCF_000499845.2. Classification (NCBI taxonomy): domain Eukaryota; kingdom Viridiplantae; phylum Streptophyta; class Magnoliopsida; order Fabales; family Fabaceae; genus Phaseolus; species Phaseolus vulgaris. The sequence continues at coordinate 3,294,227 of NC_023758.2, read as the reverse complement.
TCATTCCCAAGTTTCAAAATAACAGAATATATCATTTCCACAATTACATGACCTTCTTCAAAAAAACTCCTTATGTGAGATATAATACTACTTTTCCTTAAATCAATTTTTCTACCACCTACTCTAAGACCTACACCTAAACACACATCTACCAAACTAAACGACACAAATTGATACTGAATTGAAAAACTTTGCTTCCTCTCCACCCAAGAACTACATAACTTACTTAAAAGTCCACGGCTCAATTTGATGTCCTCACGAACAAACAAAAGCCATCCAAATGGGGTGGACTGTATAATACTCTTTTGTAGCAAAGTTATAACCATGTTCACAACAGCCAAACGCTTTGACCTGCAATTATGCCTAAACACCTGTATATCAAAATCAAATACAAATACACTATAATAATTATAATTAAAGATAAATAAATGTAATTGTCATGTCTACTTAAAAACAAAAAGCATCATTTCAAAGAAACCTTAGCTTGACCCTGAGGATGACGATCAATCGTAAGAACTTCCTCATCTGAACATCCGCTAATTGACATTATATCCTCAAACAATTTTGTGAATGTTTCCTGTTGAGAACAAAACCAACATACATTCTTATAACATCAGTATGCTTATGCTTCAATAATAGAACATTCAGTAAATTTAGAGCAACATGAATTGTTGTGTAGTTCTATTAATACCTCAATTCTTAAATATATGTGCAGTTCTATTAATAAATAAGTTTTTTATTCTACATGCAGATTTGGGTCTATGCAAACAGTTTTGAATATTTTTTGGTGGCAGTGGTGGTCCTTCAAAGAAAGGCCCATGAGGATTGGGCAGTGAAGCATAATTATAGTGTCTAATAATACAAGGCTTTTGAAATCATAGGGATTAAATTGCTCAACCTAAATAATCTCAAGGACTACCAACAGCTTACTCGTACTTATTTCAGTTGTGGTCTTATACTATACTTTTATCTTGCTGGGTAAATATGACGTTGTTCATATTCTCTCACTTTTGATATTTTTGTCAATAATGTAAAATAGACACAGTTGAAGTCCCAGTGTTAAAAAAATTAAAACAATAATATAAAGCTATATATATATGATACCCCAAACCTATTTAATCTTCGTTGATTTAAAATTAACAAAAAATAATTTGTGTGAATGTTTCCTGTTCAAAACCAAACCAACATACACTTCTAATAAAGTTTTCTCCATACAAAGGGGAATCATATCTCTATTTGAATCTCACTAGTAAGAAATTATTTGAAAAAGATTGTCTGGAAGACATTACAGAATGCATGTAATCAATTTTAAATATTGGAAGAAGAGTTAAGGATCAGAATTACTATAAACTACAATTTAATTCCAAGCAATTACTAAGCAGTATGATCACAAAAGTGGCATCAATTGGCACTTCTCTTCAGCTCATCAAATAGGGCAACATACACTTACAAATGGGAGCAATCAGATTTTCAATTAACCAAGCCTTTTCCATCACCAGGTGGCGGCACATCATTAGCAACTACAAAGGGATTTAGAGAGAACATAAAACAATATTGTCCCACAATTTCATCAATAACTAACATAAAAGAATACTGCCCTATAGTTGTTTGTTACATTAGTGTCTCACACACCCATCCCTTGCAAATTTAGGAACCAAATAGCAATTTCAACATAGTTGCAAATTTTAAAACTAAATAACTATTTCAACACATTTACAATTTAAGAACCAAAGAACAGAATAATTTAAAACTAATTTAAAAAGGTACATGGTGGAATCTTCACTCTAACAGGAAGGCTTGTAACATCAATGACGTAAGGCTTTTCAAGACACCAATAACTAAATTGGGGCAACAAAGGTTTAATGATATTTTCAAATATTTTTCACAACAAATGTAGAATGCAAATGAGTCCAATGTAGACCAAATTTACTCAGCTAACTAAACTCCCAAGAAATTAGATGAAAATAAAATAACATTTTAACCAAAATTGATTCTACTAACCTCTTCTTCATCTTTGGTCGGATCCAATATAATACAATAACTATCTGTTACGGAACGACATATTGGCACCAAACAGACAAGGATGACAATTAATTACTATTAATAGAATTAAAATGTAGAAATAAACCAAGAGACGAACTAACTAGTGTAGATTACCAGGAACATGCTTTGAAGAATTCCAGTCTCTATAGGTGCATCACATGTTGCATAAACTGTACATGGAAGAAGCTATATGTTAAGTTAAGTTAAGAAAAAGAAGCAAAAATCCAGAAGCATATATTTTAAATATTAAGTTAGGATAGGATTAGGTTTTAGAAGCAAGCCTGGTTAGCCAACAAGAACTCATTGGCTTGAGATGCAGCTGCAGCTTCAGACACCAACGCCTTTATGACCAAAGTCTTAACCTCCCGGGGTTTGTAAGGAAAACCCTCTCTCGCATACGAGTTAACCAAACTGCAGTTCCCTCCTTCACCAATTGCTAGGAAACCCTAAAAAGTCAAATCCAAACCAATACAAAGGTCATTCAACATATAGAAAATTAAAACACCAATAAACCCCAGTGTCCAACACTCCAAAAGCCCAACATCCAACAAATAAATGAAATCGAAAAACGCTAAGTCCTAAAAAATCAAAACGAAACCAATGAAAACTTGACGAAAAATTATATGAAAATAGATGCCAAATCAAAGAGCTCACCGGAATCAAAATCGCAGACGTTACCGGAATCAGAATCGCAAACGTTACCAAAATCGGAATCGCAATTTCAGAAATATCCAAACAAAAACGAAATCCAATGTAATGCGGTACCGATATCGCACTACAAATTGTGCTGATCGTAGACTTCACCGGAATCGGAATGAGAATCGCTACCACTCCAAATTGCACTGAGAAAATGGGGCTGATTTTGCCTTTCTAAAACCTAATATTTTACTACAGAACCCTAAATTTTAAAATTTTGCCACCTCAACAATACTGGCCCCACATAATACTTTATTATATTTTCATCCACATCAGCAGGCGTAATCTGGCACAACACTTAATTGGGGTGTCAAATTATCGGTTCCCTTAAAATTTAATGGAAGAGAAGAATGAGGATTAGAAGGATTACACATGCGACATATGTGATGAAGAAATGACAACCAAACATGGTTTAATAAGACACAAGAGCATCCATTCTAGGCCTCCTAAAAGTTTCGAATGTCCTCAATGTGGCTTAGCTTTTGATACCCAACGAAGTTTAAATGGACACAAAGTGATTCATAATCGTAGTAATACTGGTAGTAGTAGTAAATCTGGTGTTTTAGGTCGTATTTTTGATCTTAATCAACCACCACCTAATTATTGATTTCTTATGTTATTTCATATATTTAATCTTATATGAGCATTTTGAATAAAATTTTCATTAATACTACTTATTAAATAAATAAAAAATTAAAATTTAATGGACCAATCCGTTCCATAAGTTTGTCCTTAGTATAAGCCACAAACTTGTTTGACTTTGTTTTTGGTGGCTAAATTGAAACACGATGATATAAAATTATTATTGATATAAAATTTAGTATTATTATTGTAGAAATAAATAAAGAACTTTATATTACTTGATTTTTTTAATTATTATTAAAAGTAATTATTAATATCAAATGTACAAGTAGTATATAATGAATCAATTACGCATTTATTTAATTTGATTTATTTGGTTTATATTTTTTTATCAGCTTATTTCATTTATATTCACAAAATTAAAATGTAATTATACCCCATAATCTCAATTGAGCCATACTTGAATTAAAATTCGAATACGTTATGATTCACTGACTTTGTTTAATGTATATCAGAAAATAATATTTACGTTGACTGACTTCTTTTATTGAACATTTTTGGAAATAGGTTTTATTGTGAGTATCTCTCTTAACAAGTTTTAAATTGGTCTAGTACTTTAGGAAAAAAAATTAAAAACCTTTTATATTATTGGATTATATTATTTTAAATATAAAATTAAAAGATGATCAAAATAGTAGCTATAACATAATTAATGGAACATATTTAAGCAAATTATTGCATCGCTAGTGCGGTCTAATAATTTCATTAAAAAAATTTGCTTCTTTAATTTGGATTTAGGTGATTTAAAGAGAAATAACTTTGAGGTGATTTAAAGTGAAAATATGAAGAAAGTAAAATTGTTAAAATTAAGATATAGAGTGGAAAATATGGTAAAAGTTTACGAGTATGTGATTGTTGTGATTGAAATTATATTTTTTTTAATTAATAAAAATGTAAATTTACAGATTTATTTTTGCATTTAAAAATTAATTTGATTGATATTTTTAGATTATATATAACTATTTTTAATTAAAATTTTATTTCTAGTGATTGAAATATAATATATAACATATTATATTTATAATATGATTGATTATATTTTTTAAAAAAAAATTATTTTTATGATTTTGTTTATATTTATTTGTGTGTAGATTATAATTTTATTTTACATAAAAATTAATAATAACATGAGTTTAAAATGAAAAAGGATAATAGAATAAATCATAAAAAATTATATATATATATATATAAAGTTTTCTTACAAATCTCTTTTAAAATGTGAAAAAAAAATTGAAAGGAAAAAAAGTTTTCATTTTCTGTAATTTTGACCTTTATTATCTTGATTATTGTGTTTTCAATGCACAATAAACTCTCTCATTTCTCTTCTTGTTTGGAAATTAAACGGGTGTAAGAGTGATTGTCTCTTACTGATAATTTCTATTTTGTTTACCTTTTGTCAAGATATATATTTGTAACACATTTGATGAACATAGAAAATGATTATAAGAAAATTACCTTTTACTTTTAAATTTAATGGTTAATTATAATTATTTATTAGACTCATCCGATTAAGAATTTAACCTCTCTCCTTGATCTTCCTCTTTTTAATATCATTGGATAATTAATACATGAAAAGTGAATAATAATAAATTTTTAACTTTTGAAAATATTTATTTTAATCTCCCAATCTTCACAAAGGAAAGCAGCATACCATTCAAAACTTTTATTGTTTATGAACTAAAATAATTTAAAATATCAATAAAAGTAATCAATAAAAAATTAGAAAAGAAAAAATTAAACACTAATTTGTATTTAGAATGAAAAATAATATATTAAAACAATATGATTAATGTTAAAAACAATTCGTCATTAGTAAGTATTTAATGATGAAACATAGAACTAATCTTTGGGTTACTGTTTGATTGTTTTAGTTTTAGGAAAATCTTGAAAAAAAATATATTATTCATAATTATGATGCACAATTCAATGCTTGACCAAGATTCAAGATGTATATGTTGGGTCAAGAAAATGTCATTATTGGTTGGTGTGGACATGAGGAAGTTATGGCGCCGCCGGCCGCTGAACAGCATATTCATATTTGTTTATTTGCTGCAATAGACTTTCAGACCACACGAAGCCAACGTTTGCATGCAGAACAAAAACTTGCTTGCCCTATAAATACCAACGCAAGTGTTGCTGTCTATGCATCACAGAGCCATTGTTGCTTTAATCAGTTACCTACAAAACAAGAAAACCACACACTGCTAAGTGCTTGCTTTCACTGTGATATCCTCTCATGGCTGGAAAAGATAGAATCCTTGTTTTGGGACCCACAGGAGCCATTGGAAGACACATTGTGTGGGCAAGTGTGAAGGCTGGAAATCCCACCTATGTCTTGGTTAGGGACACTCCACCCACTGTTAACAAGCCAAGGCTTGTCACAGCTGCCAATCCTGAAACCAGGGAAGAGCTCCTTCAGAACTTCCAAAATTCTGGAGTTTTTCTAATCCAGGTTCCTTCCTCTCTTCATCTCAACATCATTTTTACCATTTTCTCTTTTCAACTCTTTTCAGACTACTTATACTACTCATTTACCTCTGCAGGGAGATATGAATGATCATCAAAGTCTGGTCAACGCAATCAAACAAGTTGACGTCGTAATCTGCTCATTTGGAAGACTCCTGATAGAAGACCAGGTGAAGATCATTGCAGCCATAAAAGAAGCTGGAAACATCAAGGTGCCACTCTTGCTAATGGAAAATATCTTTCTTTCTGAATATATGCACATTTTCCACATAAATCCTTCTATATATTGTGACATATTAAGTGTTGATTATTCAACAGAGATTCTTCCCATCTGAATTTGGATTGGATGTGGATCGTCAAGATGCAGTTGAACCAGTGAGAGAAGTTTTTGAGGAAAAAGCAAAAATCCGGAGAATAATTGAAGCTGAGGGAGTTCCTTACACTTACCTGTGTTGTCATGCTTTTACCGGTTACTTCTTACGTAACCTAGCACAGATTGACACCACTGTTCCTCCTCGCGACAAGATATTCATTCAAGGAGATGGAAATGTCAAAGGTACTTATAATTAATAATTGTTTTAGCACACACACACTCTTGAAAACAAGTGATAAAATTGGTTGAAGAATGTGTATATATATAATTAATATTGTGAGTGAGTTGTTTCAGGTGCATATGTGACTGAGGCTGATGTGGGGACTTACACCGTGGAAGCAGTGAATGACCCTAACACCTTAAACAAAGCCGTGCATATAAGACTTCCTGCAAATTATTTGACCTTAAATGAGATTGTGTCTTTGTGGGAGAAAAAAATTGGAAAGAGTATTGAGAAAATCTATGTTCCAGAGGAAGAGGTTCTCAAGGATATTCAAGGTAACACTCTCATATCTTATATATGCAATATTGCTGCAGGTTGAATAATAAGTTTGTGAAATTAATAAACCATGTATTCATTTATTTTGGTTTTGGTTTTGGTTTACTGCAGAGTTGTCTTTCCCAAATAATTACCTGTTGGCGTTATATCACTCACAGCAGATAAGGGGAGATGCAGTCTATGAGATTGATCCCACCAAAGACGTTGAGGCTTCTCAGGCTTATCCACATGTTAAATACACCACTGTTGATGAATACTTGAACCAGTTTCTCTGATTTCTCAAATTTCAGGAACATATCTTATCATGCAATCTCCAATAAGACTAATGATGTCGTTTTCCTTTCTTTCAAAATTCCTTCGTTTGTCTAATCCTTTAGAAACCATTTATTATATTAATGCATCTTCTTTTAACCCAAAAAGAATAGCAACACTGTAATCTGCAGTCAAAAGTACTGTTTCTAAATTTTTACATCATTCTTGGATGAATGCGTCTCATTGCTTCTTTTAATGCTTCGTGTTGAGGGTCCCTGGAAATTTTTTCAAGCACACTGGACTGCACTCGTGATGGAGTTTAATTAAAGAGGCACACTAAATAAACAGATAAAATAAGGAAATGTAAACTAGGGATGTGATAAGAGAAAGATAAAGAGAAAAGGCAATAAAAGAAAGTAGAAATTAGTTTCAGCTAAAAAATATCATTGTTATTGAAAAGAAGACGCAAGCTCCGTGGACTTGAGCAAGGGGTTGACGGTCAAAGAGTTTTTTTTTTATGGGAAAAAAACGAATGAATATAATGGAAAGTTATAATTCCTATGTAAAACCACCTAACAATATAGGATAGATCTCACTGAGAGACTCAAAATCACCAATTGAAATATGAAAAACTTACCTTACACATTTTAGATAACATCCATGATCATACCTTAAGTTACATCATTCTCAAAATTTCAATGTGGTCTATCGTACTTATTTTAAAAATCTTCCTATTCCTATGAATCCATAGCGTATCTACCAACAACTTACACAACCCCAAATCTAGTTAACACTTTTATTCGTCCTATTGATCTTAAAATTTAGAAAATGTATTTTTGGCTTCCAATGATCCGTCGTAGTCACCTAGAGGCATTTTGCACTGACTAGGACTCGAACCTAGGAATATAATGGAGTATTTTAGGGATACCTCAATTCTTATACAAACATCTTACAATTAAGCACTATGACCAACCAAAAATACATAAACCAGACAAACAAAAAAACATCATAACATAACTCCTATGCCTCCCCACCCCACGTAAAACCACCTAGCAATATCTGATAGATCTCATGTAATCCGGAGGCTCAAGACACCAATCAGAATAAGAAAAACTTACCCCACAAGTTTTGGATAACACCCATTACCATTGTAGAAGTCCTTGTCAACATCAAAGTTTCATTCATCCAAGGGAATCTTGTAAAAATATTTGGCTTGTTGAAGTCGAAACCCAATTTATGTTGATCAATAACAAAACCTTCAGCTTCAGATACATCCAGCTTCTCGGTTTCTTGATGAAAATTCAAAGTATCTAACTCTTTTATTTGAGCATTAAAAGATTTAAGCTTTCCATTTGATTTAGCAAGTTCAGTCTTCATCCTTTCAAAATCAGCATAGGAAATACGCTTGTACTTTTTTCCTTCATCATTTTTTCGATTAATAAAGCACGACTTGAAAGTTCAATAACAAAATCAACCAAAGATGGAACATCAAATGCTTTAAGCATGTTGTACGAGGACTCATCAAGGTTCGTTAGAATAAATTCCGAAAACGAGTAGTAGCAGCAAAGATTGAACCTAGAAGTGATTGTGAAGAACTACCTTGGATATGACGATGACGCCTAGAAGATGAATGTGATCTCCTAGTACTTCAATCTCTTTTCTTATTCTTTTGTGAAGGACCAACAACATGTTCATCATTTTCGAGCTCAATAGCTTCAACCCGAGATATCGGTTCGACAATCTCCATTTCAACTGCATGATTAATTTCTGGTTCAGGCCGAGGAGTCAAACCTCCTGCTTTGTTCACAATTTTGGAGAAGTAAGATTGAGCTTTTGGATTAGTGGTAGCCATCAAACCTAAAAACCAATAAAACATTTAGCAAAGTTAAAAATCTCTTGTTACGTAGCAAAATTTTGAACAAACTCATACCAAAGAAATCTTTTTTCGGCATTTTTGAGGTGTATAACCGTAATAGAGCGCGAGTAGGAATCTGGTAGGATAATGATCGAGAACTTCAATAACAGGACGATCTTCGACATCCATCGAATGGTATGACCAATAGTTAAACTTCAAGGGTTGACTAGTCCAGTAGAAAGGAAATTTTGGAGCATCACCATCAAAGAAATATTTCCTTCCATCCTCCTCGATTAGAATTTTGAAAAAACCTCCTTTGAAATTCTTATATGAGGAAGTAAAAGGTTTAAGAAAACAAATTCTAGATTCACTAATCAAAGACAACCAACTTGGTCGTTTACCAGGCCGATAACTATAGTAATACAAGAAAGCTTTTGGACTAGGAAAAAGCGACATTAGTTTACACAAGATACTAAAAGCTTGCATAGAAGCTCAACCATTAGGATGAAGTTGGGTAGGAGCAATATTTAGATAATTGAGTACACCCATTTGAAATTCGCTTAAAGGAAATCAAATGTGAAGATCAGTAAAAAAAATTCATAAAATTAAAAAAAATCACAACTATCATCTTCACGACCATGACAAACATTATCAACATCTCCACCACACGAAAAGAAATTATTTCTTCAACAACATTGAGAGAATAAATGTGAATATTTGAAAGAAAATCACGAAGATCTTTAGAAGAACGATACCGAGAGAAAAGTTCTTAGACCTTAGGATTGACCCAAATATTACCGAGATGAAGATTTATCCTTGGTGTAGTCCTCTTGGCTCTATCGACTTCAACATTTGTAGTCGCTTCATTTGAATCCTTCGTACATGAAAGAGTAGCAGATGATGAAACCGAATATGCATCTCGGTCGTCTCGTATCACTCTTCCAGTAGATTCGCCACCCGCGCTCGAAAAACCCATAAATTCATCAGACACGGAAACAGAGTTGGAGATAGACATTATACCTTGATGCAATTTACTAAAACTCTCATAAGTAAGAATACAAGAAAGTGTAAATGAGATTGGATATTTATAACAACAATAAAACCCTACACTTGAAAGGTCATGACATCTTAATCGTTAAAATGTTTCGCATCTAACGGTCAGGTGCATCTATCACATCAAGTCAATCGTTGTGATCGAGAAAAAACACATAAAACGAGGCATTTAATACAAAATCAAAATGATTTGAAAAAAGATTTTTCTACGACAAGATTTGAATGCACCTTTTTATTTTTATTTTTAGGCATAATGTCTTTTTCAACAAAAATCCTCATGTCTAGGGGCTAGTGTACTGCTAGGCCGAGAGGTCTAACCGAAAAGTATAGATGAAAGGTCTAGTCGAAAAGTATATATATAAAAAAGTTAAATATAAGAAATATATATATATATATATATATAATAAATATGGTTACTGTAGCAAGGTCCAGCATGATAAGGCACAGATTAATAGGTGTGTGTTTAAAAAGATATTAGGTACAAAAAGAAAGACCCAAATAGGTTATGAGCCCAATAAGAAAACACTATAAATAGGACATTAGTCTAAGAGGTAAGTGGAGTGATTTTTATCTAATAATTACATAAAACTAATTCTGACTTTGGCATCGGAGTGTCTTGCAGGCACACACACCCAACCGCGAAAGGAGACCGAGAGGAGAAGTCGAAGGGTGCAGTTGATCCAACCCAACTTAAGAAGCTTGCCAAACTTAGGTTCAACTAAGTAGGAGTTAAGAGCCCAATCTGAGAGTCCAACCCAAAGGCCAAATCCGAGAGTCCAACCCGAAGGCCTAATCCGAGAGTCCAACCCAAAAAGCCCAATCCGAGAAGTCAACACATTCTGCTTAAAGAGAGTTTTTGGACCCTTTTGCAGGAACATTATTAAATATTGTTAATATTATTAAGTATTGTGAATATTATTAATATTATAAATATTATTAATATTATTAATACTAATAATATTATTAATATTATTATTACTAATAATGTTATTAATATTAATATTCTCATTAATATTAATATTGTTATTATCAATATTAATAAAAATATTAATATTAATATCATCATTAATATCATTAGAAGGAGATAGAAAATCCTAGAGGAGGTCGTCGTCAAGGAGAATCATATCTTGGATCTTGTTTTCCATGTTTGTAATGGCCAACATGGATGACCACTTCTACATTTCGGATTGAGAGTAATATGTTCAAACTCTTATGTATTGAGATGATATTTAAACATAACTTTTTTTTCTTGATTGATGATTGGTATTGCAATTTTATTCTTAACACTTGATTTATCATTATTTTGATTCTTAGATTTTACTGGAAAGTACTTTTAAGACCTAAATGATAATGCTTAACATAATGTTATGGATAGATTTGAAAATTTAATTGATATCAACATATGTTCGTAACGATAAGGAGTTTTTATAAATATGCGAGGAATTGATATTCATGAGACTATGTTAATAATTTTATATGTGAGGAATCAATATAAATGAATTTTATATGAACATCAATATCAATCAAAGAAAAATATTATATTATTTTCAAAATACAAAAGAGTGAGAAGGATTAACCCCCAATCCCAATTTTCCAATTGAATGACACAACTCTTTACTTTGTTTTATTTACATTCGTGCAATCTCATACACAACAACAAGATACTATAAGCTAAGGTACTCAAACTATTTAGTGAAAACAATGACGATGAAATAGGTAGTAAAAAATAGGAGTATATATGCACATAATTATGTTATTGTATAAGTGATGTATAAGATATAGTAACTGAAATCATGTCATGGAATATATAAAAGGGGTGTGACAATTAGTAAAGAATACATTAATATAATAGAAAAAAAACAATTTTTTTTTATGAAGATAAACAACAATATAAGTCACCAGACATTAAAATTTATTCTATACACTACAAGAAATAATGATGGTAGAGTCTCCAAAAAGGCGATGCAAAGAGCAAAAGAAAGACGCTACATGGAGCTAATGTGGACTTAGTGTCCCAATAGAAATGGAAGCTAATCTTTTGGTGGCTATGCATTAGAGACGACCTCCAATGGGATACAAATTTACAAGATAATGTTAGCTAAGCCTACATAAAGAAAAATATATTATTTAACTATAGTGTAGGTTTAGGGGACACTAAAATGAATATAAAATTAAATAATTATTAAGAATGAACTTTAAGCCTAACTCAACCTCATAAAACTGGCTTATAAGGTTATATTTGCACCCACTTATATGTGTGGAACTATATATTATGGGTGGTATGATAACATACCGATACTAGATGGTCTGATAAGACCAACAAACAATTGTTAGGATAGACTCGAAATGATTCTATATCATATTAAGAAGTGAACTTTAAGCTTAACTTAACCTCATAAAATCAACTTATAAGGTGAGGTTTGCAACCACTTATGTACTATGAAATGTTCTAATTTCTAGTCGATGTGAAATCTCTAACAATAATTAAACTTAGTGTCACCATTGGGGACACTACTTGAGAAACAAATATTAGTGTCGCCTAGACATAAGCTAAATGTAATAAAATATTAACTTGCATCCATTTTGTGTCCCTATTTTGGATGCAATATAATTTTGCAACTTATTTTTTGATTGCATCTACTTTGTTCTTCATTCTAGATGCTAACTTATTATTATTACTTTTAATAATTTTTAACTTGCATCCACTTTGTGTGTTGATTCTAGACTTAATTTTATTTTGACACTTAATTTTTTTCATTGCATCTATTTTGTCTCTTCGTTCTAGACGCTAACTTATTATTATTCTTTTTTAAAAAAAAATAATGTGAGTTAGATCTTCATTGTGGACACAATATTTAATATTTATTTTTGTGTCCAATTGAATAGGCTTCACCTTTTTAATAGCTTTTTTTTATAGCTTTTTTTTTTTACAGTTAAAATAAATTTTTCTTGTACTGATAATTATGTAAAAGAGTTAGAATACTTATTCATTCGTAAATATACTACATTCTAATGTACCATGATTTAGAAAAAAAGGATAGAAACTAAAATTCTTAACCTTAGATATTAATAACATATTTGAATATTACATTTTAAAAGAATTACTCATTGACTTGTTCTGATTCTAAATTTTTAATAATTTTTGTTATAAGACCAAAGAAGAAGAAGAATCTACAAGATTTCAACCAATTTATTAAAAAGATGAAAAGAGACATTCAACGATGTCGCCATTTTAGAACTTTAGAGATTATAATAACATTATCCGATTACCGCCGGGCTTAGTACAGTCATATTATTTCTTCACTCATAATTCTTCCATAATAACTTTTTTCTCATGTCTCTTACGTTTCTTCATCATAATAATTTTTTTTATCATTTAAAACTTATTTTGTATCAATTTTACATTGGGTAAATATTTACTGTATTATTTCCTGTGATAAAAACTAGATAATAATTAAAAACTGAAACATGTTATGTAAATTATAAATCATTTTAATCAAAAGCATAGACTCATTTGTTTAAACTATGTAAGGCGGTTGCAGGAAAAACACAAAAAAACAAAAATGTTTATTGAATGCACCCTTTTTTGACAGTTATGTTCGGTTGCTGTATCTTCATTGACTGATTCTTCCAATGTGGTATGTTGCACAAAATTGACGTTTTTCTTTTTTAAATATCTTACAAACTCATGTTTCCATTTTTCACTAAATATTGGATAATTTTTCGAATCAAAATATTTTTATTTTAAATATGTTTGAGTTTCTAGTTTGCTTAATAATCTTCTTGACTGGAGCGTATATTAAACTGAGTATATGTTTCAAATGAGTTACAAACTAGGTAAGACACGAACACCTTACACAACACAAACATCAAACATAAGTAATCTCTAAAACATAAAACACTAAGATGTAATTTATTAAACATTAGCTTGTTTATTTGCAAACATATGTGCTGCATAAAAATAAAAATAAACGAAAGTCAAAATGATGGCTTTTATTGGCCTTGAGAATTCATGACGCCATGATGCAGATGGGCGCGGTGAGGAAATAGATATTTGTTTATTTTTGGTGCGTTCAACATGGAGACCAATGCTGTAGATATACGTTTAGAACACATCTTATGAACATCATATACCAAACTCAAATATTCGTTGGTTTTGGACCGCTGAATTCATGGCGCAGCCTCCCTTCTGTCAAAAAATACATATTTCTTTATTTACTCAGTTATTCTTGTTGACATATTCAGCCACATTTCTCATATCCCAAAAACTTGCTTGCCCTATAAATACCAACCCAAGTGTTGCTGTCTATTCATCACACAGCCATTCTTGCTTTAATCAGTTACCTACAAAACAAGAAAACCACACACTGCTCAGTGCTTGCTTTCACTGTGATATCCTCTCATGGCTGGAAAAGATAGAATCCTTGTTTTGGGACCCACAGGAGCCATTGGAAGACACATTGTGTGGGCAAGTGTGAAGGCAGGCAATCCCACCTATGTCTTGGTTAGGGACACTCCACCCACTGTTAACAAGCCAAGGCTTGTCACAGCTGCCAATCCTGAAACCAGGGAAGAGCTCCTTCAGAACTTCCAAAATTCTGGAGTTTTTCTAATCCAGGTTCCTTCCTCTCTTCATCTCATCATCATTTTTACCATTTTCTCTTTTTCAACTCTTCTCAGACTATTTATACTACTCATTTGTCTCTGCAGGGAGATATGAATGATCATCAAAGTCTGCTCAGCGCAATCAAACAAGTTGATGTCGTAATCTGCTCATTTGGAAGACTCCTCATAGAAGACCAGGTGAAGATCATTGCAGCCATAAAAGAAGCTGGAAACATCAAGGTGCCACTCTTGCTCGTGGAAAATATCTTTCTTTCTGAATACGCACATTAATTTTCCACATAAATCCTTCTATATATTGTGACATATTAAGTGTTGATTATTCAACAGAGATTCTTCCCATCTGAATTTGGATTGGATGTGGATCGTCAAGATGCAGTTGAACCAGTGAGAGAAGTTTTTGAGGAAAAAGCAAAAATCCGGAGAATAATTGAAGCTGAGGGAGTTCCTTACACTTACCTGTGTTGTCATGCTTTTACCGGTTACTTCTTACGTAACCTAGCACAGATTGACACCACTGTTCCTCCTCGCGACAAGATATTCATTCAAGGAGATGGAAATGTCAAAGGTACTTACAATTAATAATTGTTTTAGCACACACACTATTGATAAAATTGGTTGAAGAATGTGTATATATATAATTAATATTGTGAGTGAGTTGTTTCAGGTGCATATGTGACTGAGGCTGATGTGGGGACTTACACCGTGGAAGCAGTGAATGACCCTAACACCTTAAACAAAGCCGTGCATATAAGACTTCCTGCAAATTATCTGAGCTTAAATGAGATTGTGTCTTTGTGGGAGAAAAAAATTGGAAAGAGTATTGAGAAAATCTATGTTCCAGAGGAAGAGGTTCTGAAAAATATTCAAGGTAACACTCTCTTATCTTATATATGCATTGCTGCAGGTTGAATAATAAGTTTGTGAAATTAATAAACCATGTATTCATTTATTTTGGTTTTGGTTTTGGTTTACTGCAGAGTTGTCTTTCCCAAATAATTACCTGTTGGCGTTATATCACTCACAGCAGATAAGGGGAGATGCAGTCTATGAGATTGATCCCACCAAAGACGTTGAGGCTTCTCAGGCTTATCCACATGTTAAATACACCACTGTTGATGAATACCTGAACCAGTTTCTCTGATTTCTCAAATTTCAGGAACATATCTTATCATGCTGTGCAAAATCTCCAATAAGACTAATGATGTCGTTTTCCTTTCTTTTTTTTTTATTCTCTCAAAACTCCTTCGTTTGTCTAATCCTTCAGAAGCCATTTATTATATTAATGCATCTTCTTTTAACCCAAAAAGAATAGCAATACTGTAATCTGCAGTCAAAAGTACTGTTTCTAAATTTATACATCATTCTTGGATGAATGCGTGTCATTGCTTGTTTTATGCTTGATTTGGTGAGTGGCTCCCAAAAGAATTTCAAGCACTTTGGTGCTAAGATATATGCTAAGAGAAGGATAAGGAAAAATAAATAAAAAATAGTACAGAAGCATACACTACATTTCATTAAAATGAAAAATGTCAAAGTATAACTGTGCATGGTGTGGAAAAGCACCAGGATAAATTTAATTATTCATCTATCAAATTAAAAAAAAATTATAGCAGCAAAATAAATTTTAAAAAATAAAACTCATAAAAAAGAAAGGCAAAATATTAAATTAGGTTATGTACATGTCCGGATAGATATTTAGTCTAATGTATTATGCTGATGTGTCTAAGTAGAAAGCCATGTCTCCCTTCTGGAGAAGGGGAGAAGTCGGGAAAAAGAAAGAGGGGATCATATAGAGGGAAACGAGACTAGCAGAGGAGAGGCAAAAGATACAAACTTATCATAATAGATTCATTGAGAAAAATTTTGGAAATTTAACCTTAGACTCGAATTACACATCTATTTATCTTCCCATAACCTTATCTCCCTACCATTCTCAACCTCCTATATACAGTTATCCTCAAAGCTGCCTCTTCACCCCTCAAGCATTCACACTTCCTTCAAATCTCTCCACCATAAAGAATCTAAACTACATTTCCTTTGATTCCTAAGGTTCCTCCATCCACCATATTTTGATTCCAGCATTTCTTTTCACATACCTTTCTTCTTGTAGCCCAAACACGAAACTATCTGATCTCTAGCATTCCCAATCCTCCCTCTTCCTTCGGCTTACAAACATCTTACCACAAAGCCCGCACTACTTTCCTTCCTTCCAAACCCCAACCCCACAAGAAATTTCTCTATATCTTCACCACTTCCTTTGCCACCATAATTGGAATTTTGTACAAAGACAAATACAACATAGGTAGTGAAGATAGAACCGATTTTATCAAACAAAGTCTTCCAGCCATGGAGATAAACTTGTCTATCCACCACCTCTTCCCAGAACTTGCCTCTTTTGTGACATCCCCTAACTAGCATGCCCAAATACTTAAACGGAGTCTTTATCACCGCACAATTTAGAATGGACACACAACGTTGCACCATATTTTGATCACCTCCCACCCCGTCGATTATGCTATTCTCAAAATTAACCTTTAAACCAGAAGCTAATTCAAGACAATTAAGAATGACTTTGATTACGAACACACTTTGCACATAGTTTTAATAATTAAAACACTACATAGTTTTAATATGATTTATAACTAAATTCTCCAAAATTTTGAAAGTGTACAAAATTAATTCTCTAAACTTTACATTACAAGAAGTTTTCTAAAGTTTCAAAAATAAGTATATCAACAACTAATCTTGGATAATAAGTATTTCAACAGTATTTGTATATTTTTTTATGATTGATTGTTGTTGGTTTATATAATTCCTAGTTTTTTTTGTTACGAGCTCATACTTCAAAAAACCTGACTTATTTTGTTTTAACTTTTGATGTACGTATATTTTATGTGCAATTTTAGTTTTAGTTATAATTGTTAATATTTAATTCTCATAATTTTAAAATATTTTAAATTAAGGTCTTTATTTTAAAAAACATCTAAGAATTAATTCACAGTGAAAGTGAGAAGTAATACAATTAATTTCTCCTTGCAATATGTTCTTGCAATCTTTAGCTAAGAACACACATGACTTTGAAGTCCACATCTGATAGATAATGCAATTATTTAGGATATATAAAACAATGATAAACACCAGTTAATGTCGAGCTAGTTAACAGTGGCTTGTGACCCAAGTTAGGGCAGTAAGGTGATGGAAGAAGCAATATTGGAATAAGAAGAACACAATGCCTTATTTAGTGTTTATTTTCCTTAGATATAATAGACAAAAGTGTGGCTGAATTATTATTCCTTACTAGGACTGTCGTCGGTAGCTACGTTATTTCAACATGGGTTCTGAAAGACTTTTTCTGAGGTTTAAAAAAACTTCGGGGAATGGTTTAGTGGAAGAAACTGCAACCCTAGTAAATGACTTAATAGATGTTTTAACCCTAAATAATGTAAAAATAAATGTCAGTTAAAACCATTTTTTTCTTGTAATATTGATATCATATTCATATATATCTAATTATAATATTATAATAATTAAATTTTAAAATAACTATAATCTAAATATATATATATATTAAAATAGAGTAAGATCTTTTATAAAAATGATTTTTTCTTCTAAAATGTAGATCACCAAGGAAGATTTTCATAATATTGCTTTTTCATGTTAGAACTATTATTAATGATATATATATATATATATATTAAAATCACATCATAAACAAGTTAATATTTGATTTTAATAATATTTTAAATTTTATAAGTCAACATTCATTCAAATTCAACCTTTTAGCATAATAATTTAGTATATATATACTAATAATTGATTGAGAAATATACATGAAGAATTTATAAATTGTAAGCCCAACACCCAACATGGATTATTATACTAGTCTTATAACAATAATATTTAAAGCACGATATTAAAAAAATCGTAACTTAATTTTTTAAAATTATATTTTCAACATATTAAAGTATATTTATTACCCATATGTTATATCAATTATAAGATGTGTATAGGTTGTCATTGATTCTCAAAAACAGTAGTCAAAACTCAGTACGTGGTTGCATTATTTCAATATATAGATATATTAGATATTCTCATTTCAGAATCCTTTTGAATCGACAAAAAATGTTTGGGGAACACGAGCAAGTTTTTAATTATATATTTTAGTTGCAATTAGCTGTATGTAATCCAAGTCGTTTAATACACAGTTCATA
Organism: Phaseolus vulgaris; assembly: GCF_000499845.2. Lineage (NCBI taxonomy): Eukaryota > Viridiplantae > Streptophyta > Magnoliopsida > Fabales > Fabaceae > Phaseolus > Phaseolus vulgaris. The sequence goes on along the minus strand of NC_023758.2, from coordinate 3,275,511 downwards.
CTAAAACATATAAATTTCACTAATTTATTATTAAATGGGTCTCTTTTTTTAATTTCCATACTAATCCACTTAACTCATAAGTTAATTTGGTATGCCAACTCAATAATAAAGATTAGAAAAATATAAGAAATTATTTAAAACTTGAAAAAAATTATGAAAAACTAAAATATCTATCTATCATATTATTAACAAAGTTGTACTGGTCGGATTCTGGACGACCAGGAACCGATGTCAAATAACATCTACAACATAATAAATACGCAATAAAGAAGCAACTACAAATAATGTTGAATGGGTTAAATGCACACTCCAAAATATCCAGAAATTATCTCAATGCAACTACATAAGCTGATCAAATCGAAAGATACACTCTCACGATATCAGGGAGCCACTACGCATGTTCGTTATTAACGGACTATCAGCCCACGCAGGTAAAAGCCCATAAGTCAACACTATATATAGAACTCTGGTAAAATGAATAACGTACGTTCTTCACATCCCACAATGACTCACCTAAATCATAACACGGACTTGAGCGTCAGAGTACAATCGTAGACAGAGCATCTAAAGCGAAAAAAAGGAAACTTGAAGGAACTTGAAGACAACCGACACATCAACAAATTATGTACCAAGCGGACAGGTATTGTCTGGACCCCTACTCCGTACTGATACAAAAGTATATTAAAAACTGTATGAATTATTTTTTTCTAAAAAAAGTCGTCTACATCACTCAAAACATCAAATAAAAAGTATATCTCCAACTTCTTATATCAATTCGTCAACATTCAAATATTTTTGGAGATTTTAAGTGTAACTTTCAATAGTTAACCCTTGAGTTTACATTTGCCAAGAGAAGTCTTTTTGGGCAATAATAAACTTTTGACTACCCATCTCATTGAATGGTAAGATATCGGCGGTTTCGGCCCGTTTGGTTCTCGAGAATGCGGAAAAGGACTTCAAAACAGCCTTTTAATTAAAAATTGCAACTTACTTCAAAATAATAATAAATTTAAGTATGTTTTGGTCTCACAAATATAAAAACATTTTATTTTGATTTCTAAAATATTCTATTGACTTTCTTTATTATTTTATTTTTTTTATAGTAGACTAAATTACTTTTTTTACGTATAATATGCAGATTGTTATTTTGTTTTTAGTTCCTATTAACTATTTTTCAGAGGGACTGATAAAAAAATGTTAAAAAGATTAAAATAATTTATTTTAACTGTTAATTTCTTAATGTGCTTGTTAAACCTATTAAGTTTTCACCTGTGTAGCTAGTTCCCTTCTAGGTAGAGCTAAATAAACAACGTTATTCTCACGTATAAGTTTTGATTATTTAAATATATTTAATTCTTCTATTTTTCTATTTTAATGAGTGATTCAACGTTTTAATATTTTCTATAGTTGGAAAATGATACTTTGAACTACACGAGTGTATACAAGTTAATAAAAGAAGTTTGAGTTGAATTTTAGTTTTTGTTATAATCAATCTATCTCAAAATATCATTCATTGGATTGGTTAGTTAGGTCAGAGGTTTTTTATTTTTCTTTATACTAAAATTTATAATTTCAAAACACTCTTTTGATATTTATTTTATAAAATAAACTATATTTCCGTAACCTTTCTAGTTCCAAACCTAACATCACAAATAATCTATGCAATGGACCAGAAATTACAGAAAAAAAATAACATAAACGAGAAATCCAAAAAAATCACAGTCACACCTAACACATAACCTAAAAAGTCCTTACATAAGTAAAAACAAAATTTCTTTTTACAAATATAATTTATTGATATGTGTATTAAAATGTAAACTTTAAATCTAATCCAATCCCATAAAACTGACTCATGAAGATGAAATTTACACCCACTTATATACAATGAAATGACTTCATCTTTAGTCAATGTGGAATTTTCAACACACCTCCTCACGCTGAGAGTGACAACAGCGTGCGTGGGATAACATATTATGGGTGGTGGTCTGATAAACTCAATAAATAATCGCTAGGATATGATCGAAGTTGTTAATAATGTGTTATATATATATATATATATATATATATATATATATATATATATGGAATAATAAAAAAATAAATTATGGAGTCAAATTAAAAAATATGAACTGAAATTTAAGTCTTTAATTAATATAGACTCTGAAAGGTATGCATACTTTACTTAAAAAATCAATTATAAAAATCTATGCGAAAACGCACCTAAACATGTTGAGTTGTTGACGCTGGTGGTTGGTTTACTCATCTTTCGCAGAAAAAATAAAGAACTTGTCACTAAGTCACACACACACACATATATATATATATATAACAACATGTGGAATTTTATTCAAAAAAAAAAATTCATAGGAGTTGGATTGGTAGGAATAAAATAATATTTTTAATAAATATAAATTATTTTAAATTTTTAAATTTTATATTGATTTTTTTTTTCCAAAGTTAGAATATGTGTTCTAAGTTTGAAAGTTCTGAGTAAATTATTATTTTTTATCTTCTATAAATAAAGAATGTCTTTATAAATTTCAAAGTCTTACATCGCACTGTTCTTTTTCCAAAAGTACGTATCACTAGAATTTATTTTTTTTTGGTCGGCACGTACCGTAAGACTTAAAATGAGTAAAATTGTGAGTACCGTAGTATAAAAATGACGTGAAACAATGCATCTTAAATGCACAAATTTCTATTGCTTCATCACAAAAATCATTTTAAAAATTTTATGTATTTAAAAAGAAATAATTTTAAATTTCCTTTAATAATTTCGTTTGAACTAGTTCTTGATCCATTTTAATCCAAATTACTTATCAAGCATTCAAACTTTTTTAAAACAATAAATTAAAATACAGAAAACATCAGAGTCATCAAAATACATTAGAAGCAATTATAGTTATTAGTAAAATTTGTTTAAGATTTGTGTTTCCTCTGTACCTACATATAGTTTTTTTTATTCTTTTAAACGGTGGCTCCTAATCTCTCTTTTTATATGTTTTTTGTTAAATTTATTAGATATTTTTTCATTTTCATGCCAGTGAGAATAACTGATATTAATGTATTTGTTTTGGTCATCGAGTGAAGAGGGTCTCGCTCTTTGTAAGCACACCTTTAACGAACAACCACAGTCAAATGGTTGATTAAGAATTCAGAAACTGGACGCAAACTAAATGGATATTTGTTGAAGTTGTGAGAAACTATGCAATCACACTAATTATTTAAGCCAAAAACTGCACATAAAAACCAAACTTGGTTGCCCTATAAATACCAACCAGAGTGTTGCTGTCTATGCATCACAGAGCCATTCTTGCTTTAATCAGTTACCTGCAAAAAAAGAAAACCACACACTGCTAAGTGCTTGCTTTCACTGTGATATCCTTTCATGGCTGGAAAAGATAGAATCCTTGTTCTGGGACCCACAGGAGCCATTGGAAGACACATTGTGTGGGCAAGTTTGAAGGCAGGAAATCCCACCTATGTCTTGGTTAGGGACACTCCGCCCACTGTTAACAAGCCAAGACTCGTCACAGCCGCCAATCCTGAAACCAGGGAGGAGCTTCTTCAGAACTACAAAAATTCTGGAGCTTTTCTAATCCAGGTTCCTTCTTCTCTTCCTCTCATCATCATTTTTACCATTTTCTGTTTTCATCTCTTTTTGAACTGATTATATTATACACTCATTTATCTCTGCAGGGAGATATGAATGATCATCAAAGTCTGGTCAACGCAATGAAACAAGTTGATGTCGTAATCTGCTCATTTGGAAGACTCCTGATAGAAGACCAGGTGAAGATCATTGCAGCCATAAAAGAAGCTGGAAACATCAAGGTGCCACTCTTGCTCATGCAAAAAAATTTCCATATATAAATCCTTCTATATATTGTCACATATTAAGTGTCCATTATTCAACAGAGATTCTTCCCATCTGAATTTGGACTGGATGTGGATCGTCACGACTCAGTTGAACCAGTGAGAGAAGTGTTTGAGGAAAAAGCAAAAATCCGGAGAATAATTGAAGCTGAGGGAGTTCCTTACACTTACCTGTGTTGTCATGCTTTTACCGGTTACTTTTTACGTAACCTAGCACAGATTGACATCACTGTTCCTCCTCGCGACAAGATATTCATTCAAGGAGATGGCAATGTCAAAGGTAGTTAATTATAATGTAGAATTTGTTTCAATTAGTTATAAACGAAACAGTTAGTTATAAATAGGTTTGTTTAATGTTTACATGTATGTTGTTTCAGGAGCATATATTACTGAGGCTGATGTGGGGAGTTTCACCATCGAAGCAGCGAATGACCCTAATGCATTGAACAAAACCGTTCACCTTAGGCTCCCTGCCAACTACTTGACCTTGAATGAGATTGTATCTTTGTGGGAGAAAAAAATTGGAAAGACTCTTGAGAAAATCTATGTTCCAGAGGAAAAGGTTCTCAAGGATATTCAGGGTATGTTACAGTAACTTCACAGATTCATTTTTGTACACGTTTTGGTTGCATCAATTGTGTGAAATTAAGCATCTGTTGATACTTTTGTGCAGAGTCATCTTTCCCGAACAATTATCTATTGGCGTTGTATCACTCACAGCAGATAAGGGGAGATGCAGTGTATGAGATTGATCCTGCAAAAGATATTGAAGCTTCGGAGGCTTATCCTTACGTTAAATACTCAACCGTAGATGAATACTTGAACCAATTTGTCTGATTTTCCAAATCTGACAAACCAATGCTCTTTTCAAGAATGGCCTCTGCAGGCTCTGTACTTGAAATTATTTGTTACTCTCATAACTTGTGTTTTATTTTTTCTGCTGTCTTCAACAATAATATCTCCACATTGATGTAATATTCTCCCTGAGAAATAATAATGAAATGGGTACAACTGTTTGTGCGTCATCCACGTTCTGTTTCAAATTTTTATATCACTTTCATTTCTAGTTTTCTGCAAGATGATCCATGACTAGACAAACTTTGTTTATGCCGCACACCAGAATTGATTCTCACTTTTCTGCGAACCAAAACAAAAGTTGTTTTATTTCAAACTTTTGAAGAAATCGACTTTAAATGTAACTCAACTTCATAAAACCGACTTATGGGATAAAATTTACACCCACTTATATATAATCAAATATTCTTATATGGAGCCGATGTGGGATCTCCAACACACCCCTCACGTCGAGAGTGACAATTTATGCGCGGGACAAAATATTATAAGTGGTCCGATAATAGTCTGATAGCGGGTGACACGATAGACCCAACAAACACTCGCTAAGATAGGTTTTAAATGGTTCTGATACCATGAGATGAATATTTTTTGTCGGATGTGGTGCATCAAATGGAGCGCACGTAATCGCAATGGAGAAATGGAGGTTTTGATGAACTCTAATTGAAAATGAAAAAGAGACAATGACTTAAACATATATGAGAGAAAAACAGAGAAAAGAAAATACAAAAAAAATTCTTATTTAATTGTGTATTAGAAAGTAAAATACATGGTGTATATATAAGAAAAAGACTAACACCTAGCTGAAATAGAAAAGTAAAGTTGGACCAAACAAACAAAGTCCAATAACTTAAATAAATTAAATTGTATACAACTATCTCTAAAAACTCTTCAAATATGTATAAAATAATATCAAAATTAGAAAAATACCAACATTCAAAAAATATTAGGAATTACATAATTTTAATTCTTCGTGCTCTCATATAAGTAAAAATGAAACATCGTTCTTGTCATATTGAAGAAATAGAAAAAAAAAAGTTTATTTTGATGATAAACTTTTCCAAGTTGAAAACTTACAAAAAAAAAATTATTGATTTATAGGGAAAGATAAGTATTTCCAAAAAAAAAATGATTTAATTAACTAATTAATATCGTTGGAAGTAATTGTCAATTAATATCTTCTTTACATGATCTCCAAAATATCTTTTATCTGTAACAAATATTTTGGATTTTTTAATGTATTTTAATAAATATTAGAATTAACTTCGTGTTTACAAACTCTTAACTAATGTTATTAAATTTTTCCCACTGAAAAAGTTAATAAATATATTTTAACTCTTAAACCAAGATAAAAAAAAAGGTAGTAAAAATATTCTTGCTCATTTATAACCTTTAAAATAATACTAATAAATTATAGAAAAAAAAATGTTGATAATGAAGTGGGTTGATGTCTCCATCTTATTACACTTTTAATAATAAAAAAAAGTGTTCTATGAATTTAATTCAAACATACAATGAAATTCAATCCAAATGCATGCTAGTATAAAAATATTGTAAGCTCTAGCATTTGAAATTTGTGTTTGAATATAATTTATTTTTTTTTTATAAAAGATCATTATACAATTTGACATTTTAGTTAGACTGACACATCAAATAATAATAATTATTTGTTATCACATAAAAAATATTATTATTAAAAAAATATAAAAGAAAGAAAATACAAAAATATGAGTAATTATAACAAAACTTATATATTAACAAAAATAAAAAAAGATACATAAGTATATTATACCTATTTATAAAAAATAAAGAATTCTAAAAATATATTAGATGGAAGTCTATTATAATAAAGAAATGATTTTATATGAATAAATTTTAAATTCAGCACACGCGTTTCTTTCAAAAAAAAATATAAGTAATCTTGAACCCAATTTTTTTATAAGACAAATATTTCATCAATTACAAAAACATCTACAGATATATTATTTTATTTACTAATTAAATCTATTATTCCAATCTAAATTTTGCATGCATCACGACAGAAAAAAAACTTTGTAAGTATAAAAAAAACTATTTATTGAACAATTTGTGTCGTAAACAAGCACTACAAGATATAGCAACACACTATTCAAAGTCAAATCAATATAGTTTGTAAAAGGAAGAAAATTTCTTCTCTGTGACATCATACACATGGAATTATGTATTAGAAAAAATGTTTCTAAATCTCCACCAACTTCTCTATTTATTTATTTTTCTCAAGACTCAATTTTCAAAAGACACATAATTCCGGTCAAAGCGTTTAATTAAAAAAAATGTGAAAATAACAAATTGACCTTTTGATTATAAAACTATATAATAATAGAATAGGTTAGACTATTAATTAAGACTCAATGGGTCGGTTCAATTACTATAACATTATTATTATTAGCATCCATGTGATAGCAAATAACAACGTTACCATACATATATTTATGTTATTATAAGGGTCTTTATATATGTTTTTTCTATATGTCTCTCTATTATATATCTTTTGTTGATAATTTTTTTTAAAATTAAAAGCTCTTTAGCTTCCAATTTTTAATTTTTTTTCTTCCACGATATACTTTGCATATTTTAATAGATCTATTTCTCTCAAATTGATATAAACTTGTTCTCATATGCCAATACAGTTCCACATCGCTCAGGAATCGAGGCCAATGGCAGTTTATATATTCTCTCCTCCCTTCACCCTTCAAGGTGTCTTTTAAGGACAAAATCATGACGAATCACCAACCTACAAAGTAGACAATACCTTAGATGTGATTATTATGTAGCATCTCTATATATACTTCTTCTACCTTATACATTTTTTTTTTATCAATAATATCCTCTTCTCCATTTCCTTTATACCACCATACAATTAAGTCTTTAGTTTGAACAACCACCTTTAATTATTATTAGATAACTCAAATTGTTAAACTGACTCGTTAGGAGAGAGCTTTCAAAATAAAATTAAAATTCAGATAAGATTTAAATTTTATAACGTGTTTATTTTATATAATTTTATAGGATTTAAATTCTAAGAAAATGGGTACTTTTGAATTGTGTGGCGAATCACAATCATAGGTTTTTCAACAAGCGTATGTTTTTGACATTTGACGCCCTAACACTGTGGAAAAACCCTCCTTATAAATTAGGAATGAGTTACTTTGCAATAGATGGGTTGACTTGGTAAGAGTTATATGTGATTAAGACTTTTTGTTGTTACACTCACTTTTTTTAAGATATGTGTAATTGTCTAACGCAAACTTAATGTGAAAATTAGATCTTCTCATAACTATCTCAACACTAACTAACACAGGTCCAACACAAACACATAAAATTAATATATTATAGGATCTCAAATATAATTCAATGTAAAATACACTATATTAATTATATTATTTATATTTAATTTTAAATATAATTTAAATTAATTTATTTAGTAAGCAATTTGAACATAATATGAAGCTCGAATACTCCTCTTAAATGGCGTGTCAGTGTCCGATATCGTATGACACCTATAGGACACGTATCTATGGAGTGTCAAATTCAAAAAGTATTTGTTATATTTCTGACAATTCTAGTACGGTTCTAACACAATTTTAAAAAGGAAAAATACATTAATTTTCTAAAAATTCAAATTTTATTGTATAAATTGTTTTTATGATTATAAAAATAAGAAACAAATTCTTGTGAACTAGTCATGAAAAACATCTTTCTGGTCCAAAAAATAATCTAGAACATACTTGTGCACATAAATCTTTATTGTCAATTTATATAATTCATAATTATATAATATATAGATTTGTGTCCCTATGTCCTACATTTTAGAGATTTTACGTATCTGCGTGTCCGTGTCGTATCTCTGTCCGTGTCAATATCTATGCTACATAAACATAAATCCAGTAAGATAACAACTTTTACTATCCTGATAACTTGGAGTGAATTAAAGAAAAAAAAAACGTAGCTGTGGCACTGTCTGGGCCATATAATTTGGGCTAGGAAAGAAGAGATGGGAACCCACTTAACAGGGAGTTTCTTCCTGCAGCCCCACATTTTTCTTCCTATACCCCTACACTCTTTGAAATACCAAAAATATCCTTTTACAGTTTTGGGTAATTTCGAAATAGAGGTACCGTAAGCAAAAATGTTTCTTGAATAGATAAATCCGGAATTAATAAACTATATTCCAGAAAATATGTTACGAAAATATTTCAGAAAGAGTAATTCATAAGTCAATTTTAAAAGGGGTAAAATAGTCTTCTTCGAAAATGATAGCGTGCAGGAAGAAATTTATTAGGTGCAGGAAGAAACAGCCGAATTTTGAACTGTAACAAAAAAGAGCCCATTTCTTTCTTCATCCCATAGTTTTCATGTGGACCCGCAATACGGTAGTTAAAAGACAAAACTAACCCACTTGTTGCCACTACCACCCTTCCCGCTGCCTCATTACCATCACTACCACTTGTTGTTGCCACCACTTTATTCTATATTGTGAAAAAAAATAATTAAACAAAGAAAATATTTTGGAATATGAAATTCAAATTTTTTTATTTGGATTACATAATTTACAAGTTTTTTTAATGAAAAATTAACTTCTAAATTTTGTAATTTAAAAAATGATTTTTTAATTTACAATGTGGAAATAAAAAAAAACTGAATTATACAAATTAAAAGAGTTTTATGCAAAAAATAATTTTTAAATTGTGTAATTCATAAGTTAAAAAAACTTCTCTATCACACAATTTAAAAATAAAAAATTCATGAATTGTATAATCCATGAATCATTTCTAACCTGAAATTTTTTTTTCATGAATTATTATTATTTTTTTTAGATTTCACAATTTAAAAATATTTTTTTATAAACCATAAAAGTAAAGTGAGAGTTTTAATATTTATAAGGTGCAGAAGGAAATTATGGAGGTAAAAATAGAAATGCCCAAAAAAAAGGCTATTCTTGCCCAGTAATTTCTACAAAAAATGAAAACATTCTTAGTTCAACTCCCCCTAATTATATATAAACTTTGGAATATATTTGGACAATTTTCTTCTGTATAATACATAAAAAAAAATATTTTTTTATAAATTAACATGAAGTTAGGTGCAAGCTAAAAACACTTAATTATATATATATATATTTATTTTATTTTATTTTTTTTGTTTTATTTTACACGACTTTTATTTGTGAATTTTTATCATTTCAGATTTAAAACTACAAATATTTTATTTTCCCGTCAATTTAGTGTGGAATTACTAAGATATGACTGTGTAACGAATGTGAGGTGGTTTCTAATCTAAAATAAAATATAATACATATTTTAAATTTTATTACTACTGAGTTTTCAGTTTAATAGATTTTTCAAATGAACTTTCAATTTATCAATAAGCTTTTAATTTCATGAATTTTATTATTAAGCTTTTAATATATCAATAATTTTGCAACATAAGTTTTAAAATTATACATATTTTATGTTTTCGTCAATTATAAAGTGATCAAAATAAAAATATTTAATCATAATAATTTAACTATATATTTTCAAAATAATTTAATTACAAATTTTCTCTAAACCAATTTATTTAACTATTTTGCAATAGTGTAAGGTATAACGATTGTGTCATAAAATGGTCTCAATAAAAGGCTAAAAATTATCATGTTTATTATTAACTATTTACTATATATGTTATATTTATTATTTCAAGTTAAAAAAAATTGTCTATATATTTTTCTCATTCTACCCTGTTATATAGTTTTTTTTATGTAGTAGTTATCTGGATATCAACGCTCATAAAACATTAAAAATATAAATTAGGTCGGGTTTTTAAAATAAATGTAATTAAGTCAAATTAAAAAATTAATTGAATATTTAAAATGGAATTACCAGGTTATCCTTTTTAATCGATACAACATATAATATTTTTGTTTAACTATTGATTTCATAATTACATCTTCACCTTTTTTACTTTATTGATTGGTCGCGTCATTATATATAAATGTTATTTTTATTTTTATTATATTAAATATATACAGTTTTATAAATGTTATACAATTTTATCCAACCTAATTTATTGAATGAGAAGATCGAGAAGTTAATTATCTGTTGTAAAATTAACAATTTTTTACCATTCCTTTTTCATATAACTACGACGTTGTGAATGTGCAACTAATTGGATGAGTTCGTCTGAAATTTTATTAAATACATACTTTTTAAAAATTAACTATAACTTCATGGTATGATAAGAAATTAACAAAGTGTTAAAGTGTTAATTGTACTGATAGGATCCGTACGAATGTAATCATGTTTCAGATTCGGTTGCTGACTAATAATACAAATCTACTTACGTTTAAATAGAGTTAGTGAGGTTAATCAACAATTTAAGAACTAGGTAATACACTTATAAACATTACTCAAGCTTCATAAATAACACATATTCCAAAAAACGTCATTATAGAGTACTGAGTATACCGAGTGTCGAATACTAAAGTTGATTTGAACATCGGAGTGTTTTCCGCAGGTACCATCCGAGTTTGAATTACGTGAAGGCCGAGGATAGAGCTAGTAGAGAAGAGGAATGAGCTTGTAAGAAAAGGAATTGAAATGCAAACCGACCGACTAAGGAGAAAAGCAGTTACAATTTTTCACTATGCCCAACCCAACATTAATAATATAAACAAATTAATGAAGTTAAATAAAAGCATAATTAAGCAAATAAAATGGTGAATTTAACTAAGCTGAGCATGACCAGGATAGAACAACGTTGATAACCAAGTAAAGTTGGGTAATGTCGTCGCCATATGCAGGCATATGTAAATTGTAATATGCAACATCCCAAAGCCAGAGGAGAAAACGACAACCTCGTGTAAATGTCAATGGCCTAAACGACACATTTTTTTCATCTACCCTCGTACAAACATGTTGTCATTATCGTCACCAATGCCTCTCATTTAGAAACCATCGTGCTTCTACTCCAAATTCTTCTTTTTCCTTGCGTTGGAAGATACCCTTTTGCAGCATCGTCTCAAAGTATCAAACTCCTCTTTCTCTCTCTCACTATATTACTTCTTATCAGATTCCACCCCACTCTTTCAGTACTAGTTTCATTAGTTGTTGTTTGAGCGCAGTGAAGAACCTTGTTCATAGATGGATCAGTCGCCACCTTATTATAACCGATTTCCTCAGACTCCAAACTCAACGAAGAAGGGACGCAGTGGTTATGAGCCATCGGACACTGAGACCGAGTGGCAAGAGATTCCACGCCACGAAAGAGAAAGAAGAAACTTCACTTTAAAAGAAACAAAAGCACTTACTCTAATGAACAAAAGTCCCATGGCAGCACTACACAGAAGGCACCCTTCCAGGGTTGAACATCAAATCTCATCAGCTTCAACAGCTTCAGTTCCACGTAGAAGACACAATAGCAAATCACCCTATAAACTTCCCGTGGCAGAAGATTTTGCTGCTTCATCAGGTTTGGATACACGCAGAAATATAAGTCCCTTGCCGAGACCTGACCTTGGAAGAACTGTGTCCCCTTTCAGGGAGCAAAGAACTGAGAAGCCGCACAACAAGAGATCAGTGACTGCTCCCAGATTGAGGATTCAAGAGAGCAGCCATGGAGGGATAAGCAATGACACTGTTCCAAAGCAAAGAGGAGTTTCTCCTTTCAAAGCGCCTTCGGTTGGAAAAATCAACGAAATGATAGCACAGGTGAAGCTATCTAAAGATCCCAGAAGTGATTATTCATCGGTGCTTGAAAGCACTGATTCCATTCAACCCGGTGACCTTTTCTTTTCTCGTGAATGCAATGCCTTGCAAGGGAGGAATTCTTCGTTGCCAAAACGCCTCCAACAGTGCGAGTATTTCAGTCCAAGGCCAACGGTGAACGCCACGAGAACCCCATCTGAATGCAAAGGAAATAATGGTGATCTTAACATGAATATCTTGTCTCAATCAACCACGGGTGTGAGTTCTGGTTCCACGAGTAGAAAGGGCAGTGGCACTGGGAAGCCAAGTAGTGTAACAAGCGAAGGTAGTGGAAAGACAAGTGCAAGCATGAGGAAATTCACAGCTAACAGACAAAAGAACCAGAAAGATACATGGTTTGCTTGCATGAGAACAGGTAACTGTAGAACCACTACAAAATCTCCTGAACGTCGACCTATTGACGAATCTTCTTACATTGAGAGAGCAGTGGTAGTGGAAAGCCTCCCACAATTCTTGGCAGATAAGCACCAACCTGCTTCACTTAATGGCTTCATTTGCAACAGACAAGAAGCTCAACTTCTGAAGGAATTGGTATGTTTCCAAATACTCACATGTGCCTCTGTCCCTTAATTGTTTTCATGCCTCACAAATTTGCTAATTTACTCAACTTCTTATGTCTTGTCAAAACATCTTAGTTTTCATGTGAACAAAACTTAGATATTTAGAGTTAAGTGTTTTTTTTGTTAATGTTCTTCACTTAGAATTGGAATTTTTTTAGGTAACTTCAACTAACTTTCAATACAAATTTTCAATACGCAGATTACTTTATTGAAGAATAGTAACAATCCTACTTTTCAGGTGTCTCATGGCTCTTGCCCTCATATTTTGCTCAAAGGACCCTCTGGTTCCGGGAAAAGAGAGCTAGCAATGGCTCTTCTTCGAGAAATATATGGTGATGCATGTTGTAATGTATGTTTCTTCCCATAAGTTTCCTTTCAGACGTGTTTTGTACTTCTAACCTCACTTTATTAGACCTTTTGCAGTTATCTCATGATCTAAGACACTTCCCTATTCAGGTAGAGATTTCTCACATATGATAAGTACAAACTAAAAAGCAGCTTATGAGTTTATTTCAATAAGTTGCATCTCCAATCCATTAAGTCACAGTACTTTTACTAAATTGACAGGATCAAAGGCTTAAGAAAGTGTCTGTCCCCATAACATCAAGTCCTCATCACATGGAGCTAGATGTAAATTCTGAACCAAATGCTAAATATGCTTTAATGGGATTAATCAAAGAAATTAGCAATATATATGCGATTGCCCCTGAAGTCAGCAATATTAATTTCAAGTCAGATTTTAAAGGTTAGTAGCTTAATTACTTGTTTATTTAACTTCTTGAACAGATTCATCCTTTAATGCGAACCTAGCTAATGTGGCTGGTTTCTCTGGATTGCAGTAATGGTTCTTTATGAGGTCCACAAAGCAGTAGATAACATCCAGCACATTATCAAATGGATTGTAGACCGCTATTCGGATGTATGCAAATTAGTACTCTGCTGTGAAGATGATGCAGACATTATTGAACCTGTAAAAAATCGGTTCAAAACTATCCAAGTTGATGCTCCTCAAACTCACGAAGTAAGAACACATTTTGGAATATGTAAAAGTTAACATCAATCTAGGACATAGCAAATCATGTGATTTTTTTCACTAGTATATGTATTTATTTTCTAGATCATCTTATAACTTCTAAGAAGGAATTAACTTAGTGTCGACAAAGCAAAATTAATTAACACTCATGAATCTTAAACTATACAGGTTGTTGAGGTTCTTATGCAGATAGCAAAGAATGAGAATTTTGATCTGTCCATGAACTTTGCTGCGAAGATTGCAACAAAATCTAAGCAGAACCTCAGAAAAGCAATCATGGCTCTTGAAGCATGCAAAGCACACAAGTAAGAACTTCTGATTGGAAACATTTATTTTAACATTCCAAGAAAATTGTCTCCATAGACTAAATGGGGTACTATGATGGACAGCTATCCATTTTCAGAAGAACAACCAATTTCAGTTGTATGGGAGGAGATCGTAATAGAAGTTGCCACAGAAATCCTGGCTGATCCATCATTTTCACGGCAAGAAATTTCTCCACCTTATCTTCTATAATAAAACTAACATGCTTCATGTAAATTGAAAATTATCAATTTAAATTTTGCTATGATTTTATCAGCTTACTCTCAATTCGAGGGAAATTTCAAATGCTTCTCTTAGATTTTGTCCAGCCGAAATTGATTCTCCAGGTAAGGAAGAAGAATTTATAAATAATTTACTCAACTCACCAAAATACTACTGCATAAAGTACATTCTGTTCAAATATGCAGAAACTCGTAGAACATCTCCTAGAAAGAATTGAAGCCAACTTAAAAAGAGAGTTATACTACTGGCATGCCTATTATGTGAGTTTCTCCCTCCATAGCTTGTGATGGGTAATCTGGTGCATGATGTTATGATCGTATCAGTTGTAATCTGGTGCATGGTTGTCAACATAAACATATCAACATGATAAATTATATTTTTAAGATATCTATGCTACTCACCCTTTTCACTCTAGTTCTATGCAACCTCTTCCACCCTTTTATGTGTATTTTTTGGAAAAATTAGTAACCAAAGTTTATAATATACAGGACAGAAGACTTCCACCAGGAATAGCAGCTTTACTAAAATTAGAAGGTAAGACAAAATAACCCTTCTAATCATATAGATTGCCTTGAAAAAATAACACAATAAGGGATCTTAATGAGAGATGTTACACGTATATAATACAATGATTCATATAACTGCATAACAATTTTCTTTTTTTGCCTATTTCTCTTCTGTTTATCATTTACTGCATGTCATAATGATAGAAAGAAATGAATACAAAAAGTTGTACTCATTGTTGTATGCATATAGTATTTATAGGTTCTAACATAATGTGCATGACTTCCCTGAATGAGCTAGTGAGACTTGCTGTTTTGGGTATAACATTAATGACTAACTAATATGGTCTTCTCTGCAGAATTTGTGGCGAAGTTCATGAGCATGTGCAGAAAAAACTCTGGCAATCGGCAATATGTGTAGGAACGTTGTCAAAACAAAAATCAGAAAGGAAAGTACTTAAATAAGATTCTGTTTCTTGTCTTATATTCAGAAATGTGGAACTAATTCTCCACATTTTTAGTAAAGTGCACCACTTTACTCAGAGTAATATACATGACGTTAATTCATTAGCTATTTGTGTTGGTAAAATGTTTGAGTAATACTCATTGGTAAAAATAACTAATTTTAAAAAAAAATTACCAAACTACTTCTTTGGACATCACCTATATCTCCTGGTAGCATCGGCGTGAGGGGTGTGTTGAAATCGCACGTAGACTAGATATTATAGTTTTTCTTAGTATGTAAGTGGGTGCAAACCTCACCTTATTGAGCCGATTTTATGAGATTAGTTAGGCTTAAAACTCACTTCTTAACACTACTAAATTAACTTTTATTATTAATTATTTTTATAAAAAAACACCATTAATTAATACAAAACACAAATACTTATAACATTTATTAAGGATAACTAAAGAAAATAAATTTGAAGTGATATAGAAATCATAAAATCTTTTATCAAAAAATTAATAATTTCTTCTAAATTTGATCTTGTACTAAAGACATTAAAAATTAATTGTTCAATCTAAAAGTCACATTGGTGTTCTCCAAGTACATAATGAACCAATGGGTTATATTAATTTTGTTACCAATTTATTAACGAGTAGGTTTCTTTACTAGTGTAATCTCGTAAAGAAATTAACAAAACGACAAAAACCACTTTGATCTATTTTCTTTCTCACTTCTAAGTTGTGCACCTTTAAAAAAACTTTAATTTGATTAATTTTTTAATAATATATTAAAGTTACACCTAATAAAAGATATTTTCAATTTTTTTAATTGAAGTCGTGTATAAATCACTTCAATTGTTTTATTTTTGAACTTTTAATTTGATTAACTTTTTAATAATATATTAAACTTATACCTAATAAAAAAATATTTTTAATTTTTTTAATGCATCAAATTAGTTTAATTGTTTTATTTCAATTAAAAATAAAATAATTAAAGTCATACTTTTCATACCAAAATTTAATTAAAAAATATTGAAAATCCTCTTCATCATGCATAACTTTTATGGAAGAAAAAAAAAACAAAATTATCTTTGTAATGCATGATTTTCGTAATCACAGTTCAAGTTGTGTTTATAAAACATGACTTCTTTAATACAAAGTCCTCAATCCTAAACACGATTTATCTATTATTGTAATCTTTATGAAATTGCACAAAAATGATAAAAAATCATGAATTTTAATCCTTGATGTTATGACCAAAATTGACTATCTTACATTTGCGGAAAGGTGAAACCTCAAAAAAAAAAGATGGATATAAAAAATTGTATATGATGAAAACCAAAAAGATGATTGTTGATGTTTATAAAGTCATAAATCATGAAAATGTATCTTTGTTTACCCACTACCCTCAATATTTGGAATGTTTTGTCAAAAATGTTTTATGATGGAAGTGATGAGCTAAAGCTGTTTGTCCTTAAACAAAGGGTATTTTTCGAAAAACAAACTAATAGAACCTTAAATGAATATTATAGTAGTTTGTTGAAAATTTTAGAGAATTGGACCATCATGACAAATTAGTTATAAATGAGTCTAATGATGTGAAGTCATTTGAAAGATTGATTATGCATACATTCCTTATAAGACTGAATGAGCAAGTTTATGCTTTTGTAAAGATGAGACACCTGATTTATAAGAATGTTATGCATTGATCCAGAGATATACAATCTTATGAGTAAAGTTGAAAACAAAAAATGTAATTTATGATTCCACCACTATGAAGACAAGGAAGCAAGTAAAACAACCAAAAGCTTTGAAAAATATAACTACAAGTCCAAATACAATAAGAACACACCAAAAAAGAATGTTATAAAATCAAAGAGTATCATATATAAGAGTGGTAAGATCAAAGTTGAAAGTAAAAGAAAAATTAAAAAATAAATTAAATTACTATTGTAACTAACAATAATAAGAAAGAAGACAACATGTTTGCTACAACTAAAAGATAGTGATGATTCTAATGGTAAGAAACTAATACATCTATCATGTGAGTTTTGATGTTAGATAGATTAAAAATGTTAAACATTCCTAAAAAAAGGAAGTATTTATACATGATATTAGAGAAGGAGTGATTTTTGGGGCGATATATTTATGATCTTAATCAGCAACTTGAACCTTTGTGTAGGATTTTATTAATAAAAAAAGTTATCCTAAAAAATTAGCAATTAAACTTAAATTCAGCAAAAAAGTTTTAGCAGTCACCTGTGAAACGCTATAATTGAAGCTGGGACAATATAATTATAATGCATATTTGTTTGATGTGTACCTTTCACTAAAAGCATCTCAATATGGCTTCATTTTTTTTATTCATATATTCTGGAACATGCCACAGTTGAACTACTCTTACTTTCTCAATTTAAATTGTCAAATTAAAAGATGCCTTCTAATAAAAAAATAAATATTTATAAGTTTTAAAAAGTATTAATGGATTAATTAATATTTTTTACAAGTGTTATTACGTAACTCACGATTAGTCATGACAAAAATTACACTTTTAAAGTTATGCTTTTATGATAATAATTTTGTATTGAAATCAGTTTTATACTTAATAAATATATTATTATTAAAAATAAATATATTTACAATTGTTAGCCAAATTATTTCCAAAAAATACACATGATTGGTCAGAGTAGTCAACAAACGCGTTCTCTTTTTATTGGGTAGAGGTTCAAATTTCTAATTTGTTCAACTCAACTTTTTATTTATTTAATTACAATATAATAAATTTTACCATATATATTTATATACACACGTGGATTAATTATCAATAATTTGATTTTAAAATAATTTTTTGAGCAGGCAGAACAGTGGAAAAGAAAAAGATGGTGATTTGACGCTGTCCGAAATCCAAATATTCCGTTTCCATCCGTAGCCGTCTGATGGAAGCCCACTTAAATCAGACGACACAGATTCAATCAACGACTAGCTTTTGAAACGTGTCGTAGATACATACATTGCCCGTTATATTCTTCACTTGTTTCGTACCTTCACCCACCACCACCTCCTAGTCTCTCTCTATATATGTCTCTATCTCTGCAAGTTCCTTAACCCTTTGGACCCAACAAGGCAAAAGGTTCACTCTGCTGCTATTTTTCTTCTTACCCTTTTTCTGATTCGCTTTTTATTCTCTGTTTCGCCTCCGTCTTTTGCTTCTTGATCTAATGCAACATGTGTAGACCTTAAAAAAGTAATCACCATTTTGCAAATAATGCTACTTTTTGAGGTCCCGGGTTTCTTTTTTACCTGATGCTCTGTTAGTTAGCTACGTCTAATTGAATCGGTTTTTGTGTGACTATATGCTTTCGTACACACAGATTCCTAGCTAGGTATTTGGGAATCAATCCTGTTAGGAACTGAGGTGGATTCTTCTGATTGTTGTTTTGATTGAAATGATTCGGATTAATAGTGTCTTCTCTGTGTGTGATGGTTTTGATGATGATGTAGGTAAGTTGATATGGCTCACCATGAAGATTCAAGTGCATGGAATTCGGGTTTACCTCACCCTAAGCTCAATGAAAGAATACTTTCTTCTCTGTCACGGAGAACTGTTGCTGCTCACCCCTGGCACGACTTAGAGATTGGTACGCCAACTCTTTCCAATTTTTTTGGTGTCACTTTTAATTTTAATGAATGTATGTTTTTTTAGGAAAAGAATCTGTTTTATTTGTTTTCTCCTAGGTGAGAGCAAATTATTGTGATTCAAGAGTTCCTCTTCAAAAAAAAAAAATATTTGGACTGAAATTTGTTTTTCTACATGCAGGACCAGGAGCTCCATCAGTTTTCAACTGTGTAAGCTGTTACTGTTTTGTAACTTATCGCAAATCTTAGAAAAAAAGAACCCTCGTCAGTACTCTTCTGGCAACATCATGGTCATCTGGGTTTTGGGGCTTATATTATTTACTTCTGGCAATCATTCAAACATTGCAGATTTTGTACCCTTAGTGAATGCAGCTAGAAAAAAAAGTACTTTAGTTTTAGATGATAACGAAATCCTCATTTTATATTTGAGATGAGGCTGTGATTAATTTAGGCGATTCACCAACAGATTGGAACATAAAATCTTACATTTTATCTGCAGAGATTATTTCATTGAACTCTTGTTTTCTAAAAACTTTAAGATAGAGAAATAAATCAATTCCCATGGCAGGTGGTTGAAATTGGCAAAGGCAGTAAGGTCAAGTATGAGTTGGACAAGAAAAGTGGACTCATAAAGGTGCGGTTTCGATTTTCTTACTTTCATTGCCCTTCTTCCATTCCTTATGCTTTGATGTGTTTGGAAAATATGGAAGACTTTCTTTTAATGGGGTATTCTCATTTTAATTTATCGTTTCCAAACTTATCATTGCTACCTGTCTGTACTCAAGCATAAATAACACACTAACGAAAGAGCTGAACAACTTAGGTTGATCGGATTCTTTACTCATCTGTTGTCTACCCGCACAACTATGGTTTTATCCCAAGAACCATTTGTGAAGACAGTGATCCTATGGACGTGCTGGTTCTAATGCAGGTAGTTATGGTTAAATTTTATCTGTTCCTGATACATGGCAGAAATGTCTGTTTCTGGCCAAAATATTAACTGTATTAAAATTTGAACTTTTGTTCTGAGAAGGAGCCCGTGCTTCCTGGTTCCTTCCTTCGTGCTCGCGCTATAGGATTAATGCCCATGATTGACCAGGTAAAAGTTCTCTCGTCCTTGCTTTCTGTTTTTCATTAAGATTTGCATTGGACGATAAAATAGAAGTGAGGGTGAGAGGGTTTATTCGGGGAAAAAAAAGGCTATGTTATGTTAGTTAATTATTTGCTTCCCTGCTAGTACTTGTGTCCTGTAGTCTATTGAAATGATAAACAAAACCACGCCCAACCATGTAGTTGGCATGACATGGTGAAATTTGTCACCATTAACCTTTCGAACCCTAGTCCATTTTTAGCCAAGAGAGTGTTAGATTGAGATGGATGCTCGTTCCTTGCGAGCAACGAAATAAAATTGAAGGTTGCAAGGAACATTGTTAAATTTATGTCAACACGAGTGTAGGGAACTGCAATTTTTGTTCACTTTATACTTGCCTTGGGCATCACAGAACTTTTGAATAGTTTTGTCACCAATTTGTAAAAATTTGGAGAAATTGTTTTATAATTATTTCTACTACAGGGTGAGAGGGATGACAAGATCATAGCAGTTTGTGCTGATGACCCTGAGTTCCGTCATTACACGGACATCAAGGAGCTTCCTCCACATCGGCTAGCTGAAATCAGAAGATTCTTTGAGGAGTGTATCCTGTTATTTGCACTTGTACATAAAACCAGTAACCACATGCATCTCATTGCGTAGTTATTGACAATTAGTTTTTCTCTTGGAATAGAGCCTAAAGAAGATTAGGCCAATATAAAAACTTTTTACTTGAAGATTTTCTATATTGTCACTCTTGCAAGGAGTGTCTGATGGATTATAACCAAACACACTAAATCTCCCATAGGTTTTTATGACTGTTAAGTGATTTTCTTCTATCAATGCCACATCCCCTGGTTTTCTGCGTGTATCCTTAGCTTGCTGCACTAGACAAGAAGAATGAAAACAAAAAGGTTGACGTTGAGGACTTTCTACCAGCTGAAGCTGCCGTGGATGCCATCAAATACTCCATGTGAGCTACTTTCCTTCCGCAACTCAATTTTTATGTCTATTTTTGGATACTTGGCACTAATCTTGAATGCTAATTTTAATTTTTAAAATGGGTGTTTCCTTTTGCAGGGACTTGTATGCTGCTTACATAGTTGAGAGCTTGAGGCACTAACTTCTTTAGAAACTCAACAGCCAATTTCGGTGATCTCTAATCAATTGTGTAAAATTTGAGTGAAACATCATAAACATTGCGATTTCCGTTCCATTGTGTTATGTCACATGTGCTGCTCGGCACTTGACACAGTAGTGTCTAATACTCCTGCTTTGAGATGCAGTTGTAGTGCCACCAAATAATGAACTCGTTTCAAATATTGAAGCCCATATTCCGCTTAAGCAAACTCCTCTTTTAGTGTTTTTGATTTTACTTTCTCAATACAATAATGGTTTATGCGTTTTTCCTTTAAATTTGTATACGGTTCTCCAAAAACACGCATACTAGTTTTAACTTGAAACTTAACTTGGATTAGATTTTGAGGATGTTTATTTACTAATTTTTTTAACATTTAAATGATTTACAACCATAGTTTTATTAATTTTTTAATATGTTCTTATAAATTACAATAATAAGTTTTCAGACTGAAAATTGAATAAGCTTTTATAATAAAAATACACATCTACTTTACATATCGGTGGATTGAAGTAGAAATAGAAGAGAAATAAGAAAAGGAAAAGATAGAATGAAAAATGATAGAAATGACAAATGATGGGATAAAAAAAAAATGTCAAGAAAATAGAACAAAGGTAAGATGAAACAAAATTTGGATACATAATAACTATTATCCTTATTTGATTGTTTTTCTCACTTAGTTATATATATTTATTACATCTTTATTGATTTAGGTTGAAAACTAAATAAATGATTTTTTTTCAAAATTTCAGATATTATAGATCCCAATTGAACCTAAACAGCAGCAAAACTTGAATTTTCTGCTTAAAAGAATCCAAATGAATATCCAAACACAACGTTAAAATCTAATGTGTTCGATATATAATTATTATTTTTATATAAATTGTTAAAAGTTGCTTTTTTATCATGTCAATAAAAAAATTGTTAACAAATAAAACTCGTTTCAACTTTAGTTAAAATATATCTTTAGGGTAAAAACGTATAATATTGTAATGTTAATTTTTAACATGAAAAAAGAAAATTATAAACTTTTCATATTTGTTCTCAATTCCTAAAGTTAACCAGTAATGAATATTTACTCTATTTTTTTCTTAAAACAAAATATTAATTTCAAAGGAGGTGCACAAAAAATGTGCTTGTAAGAAGGTGAATTTGTTGTAGTTGAAAAGGTAAATCTAATTTATAGAAATGACTTTTAATAAATTAATTTGGTCTATACAAAATTGATGTAAATAATGAAAAAGTTTTCTGGAAATCAGAGGTGTGAGTGAAGAGAGAAGAAGAATAGGTGGAAGAGACGGAGAGAGAGAAGAGAAGAGAAGATCGGAGTAGAAGTGAGGCGGCAGTGCGAGAAGTACTAGCAATAGCAGAATGGGAACCTTGGGCAGAGCTTTCTACGCCGTCGGATTTTGGATCCGAGAGACCGGCCAAGCCATCGATCGCCTCGGCTCTCGCCTCCAGGGCAACTATCTCTTCCAAGAACAGCGTATGAATTCCTTCGATTCTTCATTTCCATTTAATTAGGGTTTCATTTCAATCTTCAATGTTTCTTATTTCGATTTCAAATTTACAGTGTCTAGGCATCGACCTCTGATGAATCTCTTCGACAAAGGTCCCTCCGTTCACAAGGATGCGTTTGTGGCCCCCAGTGCCTCTCTCCTCGGCGATGTTCACGTTGGTCCAGCTTCCTCCATCTGGTACGGATGTGTTCTCAGAGGTAAACCCTACCGCCATCGTCGCTCTTTCCAACTTTTATTTTCATTGATTAGGGTTTGCTTGCTTCGTCTGAGATTAGCCTTCCTGTGAACGTCTAGGTTTGTCTATTTTACGCTTGTTTGATACAAATACGAGAATGTGGAACCGTTTTAATTGATTTTTGGTTCTCCTTCAATTGCTGGAATCGTAATGTTCATACGCTATCAGTATTTGTATTTGTCTGAAATGCATATCTTAGGATGAAGTGAGGCTGGTGTGACGGTGGTAATTTATTTGCTTAACAGAAACGTTAAATTTTTGCAAGGCTTCTGAAGTGAGCTTTTTCCTTCAAATAGTCTCTTTGAATAAACTTTTCCGCTCTTGCAAGAAACAACCAATGTCATAAACTTCTCTCATAAATTAAAAGTCAGCTCGTGCACAAGTTAGAATAAGGTTTTGGAAAAGCTGATTTGAGAGAATTTTTCTAAATTAGGTTATGTAAAAGTTAGTTTTAGCTTATGGATATACTTCGTTCGTTTTTTCTTCTTATTTTCTTTTTCTATAAGTACTAATTTAGAAATTTATTCAAACTGGACCAAAATGTGTAAGTGTATCTCTGATATATCTGAACACTCGCCTTAACGGATTTAAAAATTCATTTCTTACTAAGGGTATGGTTGGATACACGCTTGTGTAGAACATGATTCCAAGTTTTAGACTCCAGTCTTGTTGATTTCGTTAGCAATAGTTTTTGCATCAACACTAATGCGAGTCATCATGTCAATCCTTGGTGTCAACATTCATTTTATAATTTACAATAACCTGAAAGGTCACGTCCCTTCAGTTCCAGAATGTCAAATTATAAGACAAAGATAATTATGATAAATTTTAAGTGACAAATGAGACACTTACACATCACACGCAAAGAGAAGCTAAAATTGCTAAACGTGAACCTTAGTTTTTTCATTAATTTTTTTTCTTATATCAGTATTTTGAATATTAACATCAAAACAGAAAAAAGAGAGTTGAAGATTAGTTGACGAAGTTCCGTTTCCTGTCTACGTTGACACATTTTTTCTTTATTGCACTTGTCGGTCAAACTTGTGTTGCATGATGAATTACTTCTCTTATTTGTATTTTTTTGTTTGTTTCTTTATATGTGATTGTTATATTAATTTATTTTTTAAGATTTCATCTTATGCATTTTTATTTCAAATTAACGAATTACAGTACTGGAATTACAGTACTAGAGACGCCTACATAATAATGTGTGTATGCACTTTAAAACCCATTTTGGGCAATTACTTGTCCAAAATCAATTTTGATTGCAAGTTTCCCAGCTGTATTTTGTATCTAAACCAATTTTCCAATATCTTTAATCTAAACATAAAAATCACATTACTCCAAGCGCACATTTACTCAGAATTACTTCAATAAATCATGTTGATTCAAAATTAATTATCAAAAGCATATCCAATACGCATGAAGTTACAATGCATTTCCTTTTGCTTTCTAAGTAAGATAGTATGACCAGACGTTTGTTACCTCCTTCGCTTTTCATTGCTTCAACTCACATTCGAATGGAGTGTGAAAGACTACTGTTGTACTACCTCTCAATGCTATATGCATGTACTCAATCATTTTACAGGCATATTTGCATACTCAATATATCAGGGAGTTGGGTACTGATATTTCCCAGCTTACTCTTTCCAATATTTGTGCTTCTCTCACTGTTTTCTACCTCTGACTGAACATTATGCTTTGTGTGAAGGTGATGTTAACGGCATAGTTATTGGATCTGGAACTAATATACAAGACAATTCTCTTGTTCATGTTGCCAAGTCTAATTTAAGTGGAAAAGTCTTGCCAACTATCATTGGAGATAATGTTACTGTTGGTGAGTGAATGTGATGAATTATTATTCTGTGAATGACTTAAGCATTGTTTTAGTGTGAACTCTACTCTATCTAAGGTTTTTGACACTTTGATTTTAGGTCATAGTGCTGTGTTACAAGGATGTACTGTTGAGGATGAGGCATTTATTGGCATGGGTGCAACCTTGCTTGATGGTGTATATGTCGAGAAACATGCCATGGTTGCTGCTGGAGCCCTTGTTAGGCAGAATACGAGGATTCCTTATGGAGAGGTTTATATATGAACCTTTTTTTTTTGTGTGGAGAGAATGGGAATGTGCCTTGTTCTGCTCTCTGTCTCTTGAAAATTTAAATTAAATGAAGTTACACGTGTTATGATTTCTTAGAGTTATAAAGATAGTTGTCTAACCACTAGGACCTTAATTTAAATGGATGGTTCAAAAGGTCTTCATCTTATTTATTTGTATCAGGCATGAAGTTGTCTTTGTATCTTAAAACTGAAACACTGCTTTTAATTGCAGGTTTGGGGAGGTAATCCAGCAAGGTTCCTGAGGAAGCTCACAGAAGATGAAATGACCTTCTTCTCACAATCTGCCTTAAATTATTCCAATTTGGCTCAGGCTCATGCTGACGAAAATGCAAAAGAACTAGAGGAGACTGAATTTGTAAAAGTTCTTCACAAGAAATTTGCTCCTCGTGGTGAGGAATATGATTCAATACTAGGTGGTGGTCAAGAAACGCCCGCAGAGCTTAACCTTCAGGATAATGTTTTGCTAGACAAAGCGCCCAAGGCTTAATTTCTTTCTTTTTTCTCTATTATCTTTTATGTGCGATTTTCCGGAGAATGGCTGTGCTGCTTTTGTTTCCTCCAAGTTTGGAGAGCTCACACTGTTATCTCAAATGTCAACACGGGCTGCACGTCTTAGCCCGTGACTTTATTCATCTCTGTGCTCAATAAGAAGCCTTGTTTTTTTATTTCTAGATAATGACTGCAAATCAACAGTTTGGTAATAGTTTTACAGTCATCCAGGGACACATCTTACAGCACTCTAGTTGGAATGTATTTTAAAATAAAGATATCAATTCAGATATGCCGGATAAACCAGTGTTTTCAAGGATTATAATCTATACTTTTATATATTTTTCCAAAAAAACCACCTTTGGTGTTCATATTTATTTTTCAATTTTATTATTTTATTTTGGGTATTCCAGTTATTTTATCATTTTTCTTAGCAGTTACTAAGTAAGCATGATTTTGTGATTGACTGGCCATTTTGTTTTGAAACTGTTTTTCTTTGTTTTTTATTACTAACATATTTGTTGTTGGTCTGACGCATGTGGGTCTAGGATGAAATTCAGTCCATATAAGGAGATTAATAATCTTTGATATTAAATTAAATTAAACTTTGTAAGGTTTCAAAATATGCCTATAGATAAAGATCAAAGAATGTTGCTAGTGGGAAATAACATATCAAACAAACAATGAGCACAAAAAAATCAGAGAGCTTGAAATATCAAACAAACAATGAGCACAAAAAAATCAGAGAGCTTGAAACTCTCTTTTTATGTCATTAAAAATTCAAAATAATTGTAATGTATTTAATTTTTTAATTGTATATAATAAAAAAATATTTTCTAGAAATTAAATCATTCTTTAATTATATAATAAAATAATATGTTATAAAAACTTATTTAGTTAAAAAATATTTTAATTTAATTATATATTAAAAAATTATAAATAATAAATTAAACTTATATAATTTCCTATTTATTAATTTATATATTAAAATTAAAATCCTATATCTCATTCACGATTTTAATAAGTATACGAATTCTAAATTTTGTTTATAATCTGACAGAATAAAAAAATTTAAAAATATAAATATATGACTTTTTTTAAAAATCACATTTGAGATTCGAGATTTTAAATTAAATAAATAATATTTTAGATTGACAAATTTAACCATTTTCAAAAAACAAAAAATATTCCGTTGCCGGGAATCGAACCCGGGTCTCCTGGGTGAAAGCCAGATATCCTAACCGCTGGACGACAACGGAATTGTTGATAGTAGTCAAAATAAATATAAATTGTATGTTCTTTAATGCTTAAATACTCTAAAATGGTTTTCATGATAATATTTCATTGCTATGCCTAATAAATGTCATAATGTTGTGTTGCTCAAAATAAGATCAACAATAGTACGATCCTATTTGTTAGTCATACAAAGTATTCCTCGTCAAAGTATAACTATATATTTTTTTGGTTCGTTTAACTCAATAAATTTATAATACTTTATTATAAAATAAAATATTTACTCTGCACTTGTATTTCAGATTTAATAATTTTTTTTCAATAAATATTTCCTCTTAACTATTTAAATTCATTATAGAAAATTATATTTTCCTTGATCTAGTAACACATGTATATTTTCATAAGAAACAATTTTATGAATTAGGATATGTCCTAACCAGAAATCACATGCCAACATCTCGAATAAAAAATTCCTTCTAAAAAACTAATTTATCGCAACAGAGTAAAGTATATTTATTACACAATAAACTTAAGAAAAATGAAAACTTCAAGTATATTGTTGTCATTAAATAATAATATCGAATCTAGAAGAAACTACATGTTTAGTTCGTAATTATAATAATTTAATCCGAATTAAAAGAAAAAACAGTTAAAATTAAGTATTGGTCGTAAAATAAAATTTTAAAAAAGTAAAACAATTATACTTAAGTTCATACTAACTTTTATAAAAAATATATTAAAAGAAAGCAATAAATAGAAAGTATATTTATCACATCAAGAATTGTATTTATATTTTATTATACAAATTATGTTGATACAAAAATTGTTGACAAAAGTACGTTTTATTAAAAGAGGTATAAAGTAACTTAATAAATTAATTGATATTATTGAGAAATAGTGGGAGGAATATAAAAGTAGGAGTTTTGCAATAATTAAGTAATGGTATTTTAGTTTAGGAAGGTGAAGATATCCAACAAAGTCTTAACGGTGCGTGACTTAACAGTGAATATAAAGTGGCCAACACAAGGGTCCCATTCCATTGCAACCTTTATTTTTAATTCCATTGCACCTTCTACAATCCTCTCTTTTCCTTTAGACCATTTCAAATCTTCTCAACGGTGATTCTACCCAAATTAGTGAATGGAACAATATAGTTTCAAATCGCTCAGAAGTCGAGATAAAAGACAGTTTATATACTTTATCCTTCCTTAATCTACCAAGGCGTCTTTTTAGAATAAAATCGTGAGGGAGCATCGATATCTAAAGTAGTTATTTCGGATGCAGTGATTGATCCTAACAATGTTGTTCAACGGATTTAAATCTGAAACATTGACGCTCATTGTGGAACCAAAAAAGTCCCTTAGTCTCTTAACTAGGAGAAATCCACTTCTCTTTGACCTCGACTGAAGAACTTATTCCTACTAATATAATTTCACATAGTCGCATTTCTTACTATATTACTATATTAGTTAGTATACATTTTATATTATAAATTAGATTTATAAGATTAAAGTGGATTTAAAATCAAGTATTAAAGTTACTTCATCAAAAATAATTTCATGAAGCCTCAAGTCTGTGGATTATTATTGAGAAAAAAAAAGAAAAGAAGAAGAAAAAGTTGATTGAGACGTTTACCCGCACCGTACAAAGTCCAAACAAACAAATCTAACTCCAATTATACAACGTAGGACAGTACCGGAATGCATAACCTTTGTGTTTGTCTGCATGTTTTTAATGTAAATAAATGGGCATGCACCTCGCTTCATTTTGTTTCTAGGAAACACATATTTTCCACATTGCACTCATCAATTTTATTTTCACTTTTTTAGAACATGGTAACAAATTTAAAACAACTATTAAATTTAATTAAACTTCATAAAATTGACTGAGGTTTATACTCATTTATATACACAAAAATATCCTAATATAAAACTAACTCATAGATAAGGTTTACACTCATTTATATACACTAAATTCTACATAAGATATCAACACAACACAAACTATTAAAAGGTTGTAACAATAGAAAAAAAAAATGAAACTTATGCTAAATATTATGTATCATTTGTTTAATATTAAAAGAAAGGTCCAGTGTTTAAGACCGTTATCGTCATTTCACGCTTCATCTTTATGTTTTTTACCATCTTGGATTTTTCATCCCAAACACTTTCTGCACACTATACTTCACTCCACTCAGCGAGAGAGAGAGCATAGTGAAGAAGAAAACCAATGGCGCATTCTCGGCAACTCAACACCAAGATCAACAACAATGCCACCTTCTCCTCCAGTAACAACCTATACGACGACGTTTACGGTGGTCCTCCGAAGTTCGGCGTTTCAACCCTCTCCCCTCGTTTCGAAGATTACGCTGAGATTTTCGGAAGCTTCCACACCGGACGATCCTCCTCCATTCCGCTCCTCGATCTTCCCGCCGTCCACGACGCCGAGGCATTCTTCGATCCCCGAAGCCACTCTTTCAACTACACCGAAGTTTTCGGAGCCTTGGATTTTGAGCTTCCGTCCGACAACTTGTTTCACTGCCACACTGCTCTCGACGCTGCCTCCTCCGAAGAAGCCTGGTAATGCCAATGCTACTACTGTTCGAGCTACCTACCTTACTTCGTGTGTTTAGTTCGTGATCCTTTCGCGGGTTCTGCTTTGCTTTCTGTGAAGGAGCAGTTTAGAGGATTGGAAACTGAGTTGGTTGCTGTTTTTTTATGTTTGACTCGGTTAGAGTGAGTTAATGACGTTGATTGAGGGAAATCGTCACATTTGGTTGAGGGTGGAGCGTTCTTGTGATTTAATTTAATTAACTGTGTGCTCGGAAAATTAGTTTTTCTATGATGAAACTGGGGTCGTTTTTGTTCTTCAGGACTTTGATCTTTAGTTACTTTCGTTTTTCGATGAAATAGGATTAGTGTGTTGTGGATTAACTGTTGGAGTTGTGACTATTTGGAGTTTGATTATGTTATGTGGAATTATGGACTCCTGGTATCTGTAAATCAACGTGTCATGCTTTAAAGTATTTTTATCATATGGTAAAAATTGCTTAGTTGCACGTAGAACATACACACAGATTATTGCTTTTAGTTTACTTCAAAGAATTCAAATGTTGCTTAGTCTGTATTCAATGCAAATATAATTCTGCAATATAATCATGATCTTTCATCGTTTACAGGAGTCCTGCAGAAACTGATTCATTTTCTGAAGAGTTTGATCAATCTATAATTAACCAAAGCATTTTGAATGGAGATCTTTTCCACTCTGTTGATGGTAATGTGGGATCGAACATTTTGTATCATAATAAGGTCAATGGTACAAGCAATGAACATATGTCAAAGGGGAAAACTCACTTGAGTCAGCAGCATGCTGTACCTGGTTTGGGACGAGTATACGATGAAACTACACAATTGCATCGAACTGATCCATCCTGTCAGGTTGCTGATGATATTGATCTTGATATAGAATTTCGTGCGGAGAAAGTGAAGGGAAACCACCCAAGGGCAATGGCACATCTCCGCAATTTTACCTCTGGGGAACAGATTTTTGACAGTGATCTAAATCTTCAAAATGGAGGAAGCAAAAAGGATTCTCATTCAGGTGAGATGTTCATAACTGTGTCTGACATCAACCTACGAAGTATGCCCTCTCAAGTGCCTCCCCCATCTCGCCCACCTCCTGTGCTGGATGTAAAAAAGGAGGACATGTGGGAATTTCATTCAAACAGCAGGCCGGTTGCTTCTGAAGAGACACTTGGTGCTGGTTCACCACCTTTCTTTGATGCGGAGGATCATATGAATTTGTCTGCTACCGCCTCTGCTGATGCTATGAAAGAAGCAATGCTTAGAGTAGAAGCAAAACTTAGGAGTACCAAAGAATTAAAAGGGAGAAAGAAATGGGATTGTGAAACCTATTTAAAGTCTAGTTATGATGCAAAAGTTAATGAAGCAAAGACGTGTAAGGATATCACTAGATTAAGTAGCTTGAATGATGAGACAACGCTGGGAAGTTATGACTGGAGACATTCAAAAGAAAAATTGTATGTCACAGATGACAGGCAGGAACTTAAGAAAGCTTCCCCAGAAACTATGGACAATTTAGAAGGGAAAAGAACTGCAAACATGTTTGAGGAAAAGAACAAGATGGAGTCCAGGTCATCTCAAGAATCCGATAGAAGTACTGAAGTTGGAACATGGAAAGACGAATCTGAATTTTTTGAATTGGTGGGAATGGGAGAATCTGGAATGGTAACTCAACCCACAAAGCAGACTAAGAATTTGATGCAAGGTACTGGAACCCAAAAACATGGTCAGAAGGAAAGAGAAGCATCCAATGTGCAAGAAAAGCATAAACAAGTAAAAGCAACCGAAGAAAATTATCAGGTGGAGGAGTACGAAATAAAATATACAGCAACAAAAGAGGCTTGTGAGCATGATGAAAACATTATGAAATGTGAAGCATCTAATAGACAAACAGCCAATGACGTTCAGCTGGCAACGGGGCTTAGGGAAAATCAGAAGAAACTAAGGGAGGTTGAAAAGCAACAACAGAACGTGAATAGGCAGCACCAATCTGGAAAAATCGAGGAAAATAGAAAAACACAACGAGAAGCTTTTGCTATAGGACAAACTGAGCACGAGGAAAAACTGAAAGGTTCTTGGAAGCTGGAAAATATTGACGAAAGATCAAATGTCGCTCTTGAATCGGATTCCAGTGAGGAAAAAGAGGTCTGTAAAAGTGAAAATGAAATGAAATTAAAACTAGGTAAACGGATTCAGATGAATAAGGGACTGGACGAAGCTCATGAAATAGTAGAAATTGAGAAAAGCCTCAAAAGTTCTTTGGACAATGAAGAAAGTGATGGAGCTGTAATACCTGCTTTCAGGTGGGATGAGAATGGAAAACAGCTCAAGGAACACATTGAACTGGAAGCAAATGAGATAAGACTGAAAGAGGCTTCTGAGCAGAGGGAAAACAAGGCATATGGAAAAGATCAAAGTACAAAGAAATTTGAAGATGTTTATGATGGGCACGGAGAAGGAAATAGACTTCAAGAATCAGGAGATGACAAAGGGATTCAGAAAGTTATGAATCAAACTCCAGTGCAAGAACAAATTAATAGGATTCTGAATGAGGCTCAAAAGAAAAAAGTCACTGAGAGCACATCAAGCCAAACATTTTGCATGGAAGGAAGTGTACCAGTATCAAATGAGAATAGTCACCTGGAGCAATCTGAGAATATGGACAAAGATGTTGGTGGAATGGAAAAAGTTAAGGGACCGAACAAGGCTTTGGATGGCAAGGAGAGGAAAGACGTGGGAAACATGAAGAATGCTAAAGCACCTGATGAGACATGGGAAATAGAGTGTGACGAAGATCTAGCAAATCAGTCAGCTTCCATGCATGAAGAATTTATTAGGAAACTGAAGGTATCTAAAGAATCTGTTGCTGACCAAACTATTGCAAAGATGAGAGCTGAATGCAAAGTTGGAGAAAGGCAATTGAAAGAGGTAGGGGTGGAAAATCAACTGGATAACAAAAAATTCAGAGCACCTAAACAAATGACTGCAGGAGATGCAGAGCATTCAGGAACCCAGTCAGAAAAGGAGGAAGACACAATGACAAAGGTCGATTACAGGAGTACAGAAGCAGCTGCTGAAACTGTTGTTCAGGAGACTGTAAATGCTCAGAAAACCGCTCGGTGGTTTCATATTAGTCAATCCACAGAAAGCAAAACTAAGAGTATTAATGAAACTTCTGCAATAATGAAAGATACTGAAAGGATGAGAAGAGAAAGAGAGTCAGAAAAGGATCATCTTAGAAAGATGGAAGAGGATGGGGATAGACAAACAGAACGTGAAAAAGAAGTTGAGAAAGCAATGCTGGAGGCTGAGAGGGAAAGGGAAAGGGAAAAGGATAGGATGGCTGTTGATAGAGCAACTTTGGAGGCTCGGGATAAGGCATATGCTGAAGCTTCTGAAAGGGAAGAAAGGGCTGCATTTGAAAGAGGAACTATGGAAGCACGGTACAAAGCACTGGCTGAGGCCAGGGAAAGACTTGAGAAGGCATGTGCAGAGGCCAGGGACAAGTCATACATTGATAAAGAAACTACAGATGCAAGATTGAAAGCAGAACGTGCTGCTGTAGAAAGAGCAACTGCAGAGGCTCAAGACCGAGCCATGGAAAAATTAAAGAATGAAAGGACTGCGTTTGAATCAAGAGAACGGTTAGAGAGATCTGTATCTGACAATTTTTGTGAAAGACAAGACTCTTTGTCCTCGGTGAGTATCTGTTTAAACCTGCTATTGATAAATTGTGACATTGTCCAATAAATCTCTAATGATTTTAAATGACAGGATATGCCGGATCCACAGTTTCAGAACTCTAGCTCCTCCACAGGTTCCAGACAACCATATTCACTTTATGGTGGTATGTAAAATTGAACATCCCTGCAATGCTTCATTATGTACTCTCGTTCAATATTTTACTACATCCTGCTATATAATGTTGGCTAAATATTTACATTTCTTTGAAGCTGCCTCTTTTTCTGAGAGATCAGAAAGAGAAGGTGAATCAGCTCAGAGGTGTAGAGCTAGACTGGAGAGGCATCGCCGAACAGCTGAGCGTGCAGTAAGATCTTCAATCTTTTGATGCTAACATATAAATGCACATAGACAACGACATAATGATGACTTTTCTGGAAATTTCAGGCAAAAGCTTTGGCAGAAAAGAACATGCGTGACCTTCTAGCACAGAAGGAGCAAGCAGAGAAAAATGTAATCCATATAATTTTTCTCTTTGTATAAATTGTTGTTTCTGTGGCACATTGATTACTCAAGTCTGCTGCTGTTTGCAGAGACTATCAGAAACTCTGGATGCTGAAGTAAGGAGGTGGTCAGGTGGAAAAGAAGGAAACTTGCGTGCCTTACTTTCTACACTGCAATATGTAAGTGCACAAATTCTGAACTAGGTTTATGCTGCTTCTATAACCTCCTACTCCCAATTTCGCACATATAAGTGATACACACAGTATAGTTTGGCATGTTTAGGTCAAGGTGACGAATCTCAAATAATGAGAAATGTATCTATCGGCATGCTTGATCAAGATGTTTTAAACTTCTGCAATTTGCGACCTTTTGAGTTACAATGAGCAACCATCCATTATAATCTAAAATTGGTTCCATTTTTAACTTTTTTCTTGTCAGATCCTTGGGCCTGATTCTGGGTGGCAATCAATCCCATTGACGGAGGTCATTACTTCTGCTGCTGTGAAGAAAGCTTACAGGAAGGCCACCCTGTGTGTTCATCCTGACAAATTACAGCAACGTGGAGCAAGTATTCAACACAAATACATATGCGAGAAGGTTTTTGATCTTTTGAAGGTGTGTAGTGCATGCAAGCTATATTTCACTTTGTTGGTTTTATTCATTTATTATTTTGTTGCAAAAAAATGTCCTGTACCTAGTATGAATAAGGAGTAGAGGAAATGTTCCTGGCCGACTAAGTCGATACTGGATAGCCGGAAGGTAAAATATTTAGAATGAACACTTTACACGGTACAACAAAAACATGAGTAGGATTCAGCAAAACAAAATCACGAGTAGGCCAAAAGTGAAATGAACTCGATTTCGCTTTTGGTTGACAATGATTTTTGCAGCCCTAAATTCTCTTTCTTTCATCTACTCCCCCAAGCAACAGCTAAAACGAGAGCATTATCAATCCATAGGAGTAGGGGATCAAGTGCTTTTCCCGGAAGTTAAAGTGTTGGTAGGTTGGCCTATTTATTTGCAGCATATTATTAGTGTCAATTTTCCAGGGTCTTGAATCATAGTTTTTGTTTTATGTGCTTGGAAAGTTGGCGATTTCCAATAGAAATGTAATAAAACAGTTTATGAGCATTTATGTAACCGTGTAGTATTCATTGATCACATTATTTGATGAGTTCACCTTACAGTTTCAGTTTATTGCTTTTTATGCTTAACTTATTATTATACTTTATCTACTTCAGGAAGCTTGGAACAAATTCAACTCCGAGGAGAGGTAACATGCCTAGCAGCCCAGGTCTGGTTTTTTCAACCTCCCTATCTCTTGCAATTGTGTACAGAAGCCTCACCTTCCTTGCCCGGCTTCCAAAACCTTTTATGATTATTGTCAAAGCCTATGTTCTGTTGTAATAGTCTCATCAAAAGTAAATAGATACATAAATTATAAAGCTGTGGAAGCAAAATTGGAAATTTTTGTTATA
The DNA here is from genome assembly GCF_000499845.2 of Phaseolus vulgaris. Classification (NCBI taxonomy): domain Eukaryota; kingdom Viridiplantae; phylum Streptophyta; class Magnoliopsida; order Fabales; family Fabaceae; genus Phaseolus; species Phaseolus vulgaris. Next base: position 3,240,200 of record NC_023758.2, on the reverse strand, counting down.
ATAACTTATTAATAAATTTTAAGAAAAAAAGTACCAAGAAAGAAAGTGAACAAAATTGGTTGGATGTTATCGAAGCCTATTTATAATGCTTGCAATCAGAGTGTGCAAAGGCGACTTTGTGTGAGCCATTGATGTGATACGTTAGTGGAAAAGGACTTATGCGATTTTTTCACAAGAACTTTTTATCCTAGTTAATGTTGAGTTTGAGTTTATCCCAGATATAAAACTTTGAAACTTGACACGACTAAATGCCATACACTAGAAGATTGGACTGAAAAGCTTCACCAAAACAATGACAACTGTTGCAACAGGAAGCAACATATTAAAATTATCCATCAGTCATTTTTCAACCAACTGCGCATGTGCATGTGTTTGCTTGTGTGGGTATGTGTTCTAAGTTTCACCCAACAAAGTCGTTAATGTATAACAAAAGAAAACCTTAAATTGCACCCAATAATGTATAACAATGTTGTTGATGAAATAATAATAATAATAATGTAGCGTGTTATGAAACTGTCTCTCTAACTATATGTATTTTTTTTAGCATACACAGAGGTTAATGAAAGGGAACTAGTGTGCTTTATGAAACAGTTTTTTAAACTTTCCTTTGGTATATATGAGTATTTATCCTCTTATGACTTTCTCAGTCACGCCACCTTGTCAACTTTTTCCACCTATTCATTTGAATGTTTCAATGGTTCATGTGCAAGTAATAAATATTTAATCCAGACATCAATTAATGGGCACTTTGACTGAGGAAACAAAGCTTGGTATACCAAGAAAAACTAAAATGTCATATTCGCAATTTATTTTTTGAAATTTCTCTCTATGTCAAGGATACTTCATGACTTTCAATTAATTGTGGATGTAATTTTGTTGGGACGGCACAAAAGTCAACCAAAATTGAGTCACTACTCACAAAACATTGAAAACAAAACACCAAGGATAACATCAAAGAGCACAAATGAAGAAAAATGGAACCAAACTTAATATATAAAATGCCCTCTATCATGCTACAATTTATCTCTCATTCTCAACTCTCACTAACCATTTTCCTTTCATCTACACATTCCTAATCTGAAAATCAGAAGTATTATTCTTTTTCACTCAACAGAATCCAACATGTTTAGATCCACAAGCACTAGGAAAAGCCCTGCTAGGTATGAGAAACTAGATAAAGAATATGGTGGCAATGGAACTTCAAATGAGGACTTCAAGAGGAGCACAAGTTTGCCTTCTCGAGCTATGGCTTCAACCTTTGGAGAGATGAATCTACAGAGAAACCCCACTAAAAAGGGCAGTAGTAAATCTAAGGAGAAGAAGATTCACCCACTTCTCAGCTTCTTTGATTTTCGGAGGAAGAAGAAAACAACAGCAAGGCCTGAGTTTGCTAGGTATCTTGAGTATGTGAAGGAAGGAGGCATGTGGGATATCAATGCCAATAAACCTGTCATCTATTACAAATGATACTTATCCCAGGTTTCAAACTCAAGTGTTCCTGCTATATTTCTTGAAACAATTAGAGTTTGATTCCATGTCAAATAATCATAAGATGTAGAGCAAAACACATGCAAGTGATGTTTTCCTTAGTGTATGAATCAAATGCAAACTTCGTCTTCATCTTCCTATTGCTTCTTGTTGAGTTTGATGACATAAATTTATGCTTTACAAATAGAATTCTTGGAGGCCAGATGAAAAGACACTGCACATTCAACACCATTCTTCTTGTCATGATGTCATCTTTTATGAAAGTTTATTAGAGATGGTTCTTAAATTCGGGATTCAGAACTTGAGAATAAGTTTAATTATAGGATTGCGAAATTTTGTATAAATTAGACACAAATTTATGCAAAAAAATTCATGTAAGAATATGAACACTGGAAAATGGTGACCATATGCAACAAGCGTGATGAACTATGCATGGAGTGGAGCCGCAATCACTGACCCCCATGACGTGATAAAGTGAGAATAAAGCTATTTGACCCTTAATTATCAAGCTTTTTATTTTGAAACGCTGATTTCGTCATAAATTTTATGCATTTTTTTATACATATCAGCTCTGTATAATCAAATCAATGACGACAGGATCTATCCCATTGTGTGGAGAAACTTCCCATCTAATATGATTAGAAGTGAAAAAATATCGGTTTTCTAAAGAAAGTAGATTTTTTTAAATTACTGTATTTGAGGTGTTTCATACGGTTTTATTTGGAAAAGATGTCTGAATAAGTTGAGAGAAAAGAAAATATTAAACTATCAACTTCGATTTTGTGAGACCATATTGACAATATCAAATAATTAATATTAATTTAGTCGATACTAAAATATTAAATTTTTTATTTATATATTAAAATCGATTGAACAAACCTAAATGTTTTATTTTATTTAAGAATTAAATTTTGGGTCTATATGTGGAATACTAATATTTAATTAATTAAATAAACGAAAGTTATCAAGCATTGATATTATTTATTTTTTAATAAAATGTGTAAGTGGTTAAAGTTTAATGAAAACACCAATTCTTCATTATATTCGTTTACTTACCCTTCTCAAAAGTTTGGTAAATCTATCTCCCCCATTGAAGAAAAATAAAAAATCTTAAAGTTTGTTTGAATCAGCAATTGAAGCAAAAGCTAAACGAAGGATTATCGGTGAGTCGCTTGTCCTAAATGCGTAATGGTTCTTCACACTTGTTTTTCCCCAAATCTGTTGATTTTATTTGGTTATCCCTAATAATGCTTGACCGAAATCAAAATGGTGAGGGTTTTGTTACAGGTCCAGCAGACACGAGGCCGCGTAGGTACATGTACAGTTAGGCCTACAGAGAAGCATTGCGAGGCTTTCAGGCTTCCGATTAGGGCTCCGGTTTTGTGAAGAGGGGTTTCAGATTTCTTCGTGAACTGGTTAGTTTGTGTTTGTTTGTAGGTTTTATTTTTTGTAAGATATCATTTGAGTTTGTGTGATTAGAGAACGGACAAACAAAGCGGTTGCTTTTTCTCAAACTGGCAGCAGAGGAGTGATTCTCCTTTTGCTCCATTTTGTGCCACCTCCTCTGCTGGCTCTCAACTTGCTAGATATATTCAAAATTTGCCACCTAGAATATATAATATATTTAGTCAACAAAGCAAAGAATCTGAAAGAATGGGAACAAAGAGATTCTGAGCAGTTATTTCATAGATGAAGAGAAAAAAAGGAAAGTAACAGAGGTTGAATGTAGCCACTGTACAACAATTGCTATCACTTTACTAGTCACAACTTTTTCCTGGATTGAGATGTGTAGCAGTACCATCAGGAACATGGTTGCCTTTGTAGAGATAGTTAAAAGAAAACTGAACTTCTGGATTTGGTAGCATTGAAATTTCTAAACACCGTAAAACTATTAAGAATGAGATTATTATAATCTAATAAATATTCAATGAAAAATGAAAGAGCAAGAAATATTTTATTATCAGTAAAATATTCAGTAGAGTACATGCTTATAGACACTTTGAGAAGAGTGTTTTGCAAGTTGATACTACTTTGCTGACTCAGTACTGCTATGTCTGTTAAAAAATAGTTGTTACAAGCTAAAAATTTGTTGTTTGTTACTCACTGAAAAATAGTTAGACTTAATGATCACTTACAACAAAGAGTATTGTATTAACATGGACTGCACTAACTAATATACACCATCAGAGATGAGTTCATTTTTGGACTTATGTCTTTAATTTGTCAACTAGCTAAATTTCCAACATCCAACACTTTATTTAGCATATTTTCATAATGCAATTATTATTGCAGATAGTTAATAAATTTTTCATATCACAAAAACACAATGAATAGAAGAAACTATATCATAGGCAATTGAAGGCTATGTTGGATGAAATAAAAGACAATTATGATTTATGTATGAGACCCTTGTGTTTTTTAATTAGGCCAGTTATTAGCATCAACAGAAATAGACACAGGTGGCTCTTATTGTTTAGTATCAACAGACATAAGCACTTATTTTCCTCTAGTGGCAGTTATTTATGGAATATAGACATAGGAGATGATATTAAGTTAAAGGAAACTAAGATATGAAATGAAAAAAACTGGAAATAGCAAAATGTAGCCACTGTAACCCCTGAAAGAAGAAATCTTAGCCATGATGTAAAGTGTCAGCAACAGTACTAAGTAGTTTTTAAGGCTTACTTAATTTAGAACTGAGATACTAAGGTTGGACCAACCTAAAAGGCCTCCAGCAAACACATCCTGCTAGTGGTGCCAGTAGTCACTGACTAGAGAAATGGCAACAAGTGATGCAAAAAGTAGTGGCAGAAAAACAGTTCAGAGTTTTGCAACATGACCTCTGCAATGAAAAGCTTTTATTTTCCCAGATAAGTACAATGATAAAAATCCCAGACCAGAAAATGTCCCTGCAAATAAATTGAAAATATCTAAAGCAAAGAACTACAGAAATTTGAGAACACACAAAGATTATTCTAACAAACAAAGTTGACTGTATGGTAATTGATGATTATTAGTTAGAGATAAGCAGAGTGAGAGGTGCAGTGCATTGGACACTGATCTCTCTCAAGTCAAGTGCTCTTTAGGTTCACTTTTCTTTGAGCACCCAAAGTTTTATATAACCGGACAACACAGTCCAATAATAACTGGCTGAAAACCAGTTAATTAGAGATAAACAGAGTGAGAGGTGCAGTGCATTGAACACTGATCTCCACATGCTTCCTAACCCCTGGAAATCTGAATAACTCAAATAGATTTGAAAAAACTGATTCTATTATAACGGACTGGTCAGCCCAGTACTTAATAACGACTTGTGTTAACCTAGGCCCAAAAAGTCTATAAATATAGCCCAGTACTCAATGTCATTCTCACTCTAAATACTTGTATTTTCTCTAAGCTACAAGGTACAAGGTTGTCATAGGTTGAAATGCTTCACAAAAGTGTTCAATATCTGTTGGATTAATTGATTTAGGAATCAATTTAGTGTTCTTGATCACGCAGCTTTGACATGTAGTGACATTTAGTGGCATTTGATAAAGAGAAAATAAAAGTTTTATTGAAATGTAAAGTTGATAAAGTATGTTTTATGTTTGATTTACATGTTAGAGCTAACATTTCTAAAAAGTCGATAGTTTTTTGGGATGCTTTTTAAGAAGCATTTCACAAAAACGTTCCAACAAAGAGGTTAAATTTTGTTTTGTTTTGTTAAAATACATTCTTTATTAATGTTGATGCTGTAACGAATTAAATATTTTAGATAAAATGATACATTTATAAATTGTCATTGGATCTGAATTCTGATAATCCAAGAATCCTATTGTGTTGTATTGTTTTGTAGGATGATGATGGTCACCAAAGCTGAAATCAGAGTGTTGAGACCCTCTACTTCGGTTCGCCACTTTTTCTGCAAAACAAACTCATTCTCACGCTCTCATTCTTCTGTTTCCTTCCAATGCGCTGCTTCCACCACAACAATCTCCTCTCTCACGTGCCGCCCCATTCCCCCAAATTCCAATCCCCGTAACTTCTTCTTCTCCTCTCTCGCCTCTTTCCAAACCCTAAACTCTTCCAGCCACCTCTCCAATGCTCCCAACAACCCCTTCCTTTCTCAATCACAAGGTGGTGGCACCTTTGTCTGGAACCCTGCTTCGAGCACCCCAAGCACCACAATTTACGGAGCCAAGGATTGCGTGCCCACAGTGGTCCTTCTAGGGTGGCTCGGAGCGAGGACCAAGCACCTCAAGAGGTACGTGGAGTGGTACAATTCACGTGGCTTTCACGCGGTTACCTTTGTTGTGGATGTCAAGGAGCTACTTCGAATTGACCTCGGCCATGTCCTCGAGACCCGAATCTCTCTCCTTGCTGACCACCTCGTTTCTTGGTTGTCCCTCAAGGAACAAGATGAAAGGGATCGATGCTTGGTTTTTCACACTTTCAGCAACACGGGTTGGTTTGTGTATGTGCACTTGTTAATCATTCTGCAATTTCCAAATGACCTCTCCTTGTGACTATTCCTTGTTTGACATTTATATATGTACTTTTCTTTTTCTTTGCAGTTATGGTTACATGCTAGCCCGAATGCTGGGTAGTGAGGATCTCATGATGAAGATTAAGGGATGCATTGTTGATTCGGGAGGAGGAGAACCTTTCAATCCACAGGTTTTTAAACGCTAATATTCTAATTTATTATTGTTTACTTGGAGTATCCATTGCTTAAGCCTTGATATAGGGGATGCACCATTTGTTTAAACTCAGCTGTTACTGCAGTTCTATGGTTTTGAGTATATTTGTGAACCTGGCTGGCCAAACTATGTTTTCCTTTGCTTGTTTTCTCTTGATTTTGTTACCTCCCCTTACCCTCTGGTCTCCCCTGCACCATTATGATTGAAAAGAAAATTGTGACGTTGTGTGCTGTGTATAAAATAATGTGGGGATCAGCAGTCAGGCCCCCTCTTTCCGTTTAGAATCTGTTATTCAAGGCTTACATTTCTTATGTTACTTTTGAATTGATAGAATAGAAAGGAGTGGATTGGAATGAAATGATATTATGATGGTTATATTCCTATTTGAATTGTTAAAACAGGATGGAATTGAAGTGGAATATAGTGGAATGCATTTCATTCTATTCTATCAAATACTCCTATTTATCAGGTAGTCAAGGACCATCAGGTATTCGTGGTCCAAATCAATGTCTGCTTAACCATAGTTAAATTTTACAACTTGGAAGATATAATTAATTATACTCAATTACACGTCATGTAAAGATTAATGGGTAACATGTAATTCTTTAATCCTTTTCTTATATATCCACTCTAAATATCCAAACATAGCCTTTAATCCTTTTCGTAAGCTACCTTGATTTGTGGTTTATTCTTCTTGGCTGGTAATTCCTCGGATTATGAATTCTCAAATTGTTTTACCCCATGTTTTAACCAAACGTCTATATTGTAGGTCTGGGCTTCTGGTTTTTCTGCTGCTATATTTAAGAAGCGCAGCTCTGTAGAACCTGTAGTCGAGGTAGAAGGCAAGCTGAAATCAAAGACTGAAGCTAGCTTGTCAAATATTCAGCAAAATGAACCTTCGAAGATTGAAACAGCGGTCTTGTCTCTATTAGAGAAGTTCTTCTCATTTGTTTTGCAGTTACCGGATGTGAATCGGTAATTTTCTTCCCTGCAATCTTGTATGGATCGCACCCTTATCTAAGTTTGTTAATAGGCTCTCACATATTTAATATACTTGAAAATGTTAGGTGGTAACTGATAATAAGCACATTTTTTGTCTCTTGAAAACAGGAGGTTAACAAGGATTGTGAATGTGCTCACCAAACACCAGCCTTGCCCTCAGCTTTACCTGTATAGTACAGCTGACAAAGTAGTTCCATTTGAATCAGTAGAAGCGTTAATTGAGGAGCAGAGAAAGATGGGAAAGAGGGTAAGGTCCTTTAACTTCGGATTATCTCCCCACGTAGATCATTATAGGACATTTCCGGACCTATATTTATCACAGGTTACTGAATTTTTGAACGAATGTTTTACTACTACGACCACACAGACAGCTTACAAGACTTAAGTTGCCTTTCAAAGTCTAAATTTTTTGCATGGCATTAGTCATTACTGGAATTTGCTTCCTTTATTTTTTCCAAATGGAATGGTCCTTCATTATCACAAGGACAAGGAGAAAAGTTAGAAGTGGTCACATATTACATAAGTCCATTCACACAATACATTGACTTGCAAACAGTGCCAGCTAGTTACACATTAGAGTAATTCTTTTGACGATTGTCCACAAAGCTCAAGTGACTAACAAAAGTGGAACATGGCTAACTGATGAGATGAGACCATTGGTGATCTTGTTAGATTGACCAAGCAGTCTACTTGAAGCTGAAATGGCATGGTCTGTTTTCAAATAAATTGATAATAATACTTCACTACTAGTTCTAAATTAACTAGTATCAATTGCCATGTGGAGCTGTCACAAGGGAATTTAACTCTTCAGAAAAGGGCAAGATACGGTTTTCATAGATTGAAATGCTTCAGAAAAGTGTTCAATATCTGTTGGATTAACTGATTTAAGAATCAATTTAGTGTTCTTGATCGCGCGGCTCTGACATGTAGTGACAAATAGCGGGCATTCGATAAAGAAAAAAAATTATGGAAATGTAAAAATGTTAAGAGTTAACATTTCTAAAAAAGTCAACGTTTTTTGGGATGCTTTTTTAAGAAGCATTTAACAAGAACATTCCTACAAAGAGGTTAATTTTGTTGTTGTTAAAATACATTCTTTATAAATGTTAATGATGTAACGAATTTAATATTTTAGATAAAATTATACATCTTTTTTTAAAGTTTTACTTCTGTTATAATAACGTTTATACTTGATTATGGTATATATTATGTATTATTACAGACATGGGCACGTAGGTGTGATCTATGTTTCAGCTAATTATAATTGTAAGGATTAGTAATTCTTATAAATTGTAAAATTTCTCTAATAGCAAATGTCAATTTAAATGTAAAATTTCGTATATGCAATTGTGAATTTTTGTGCCTTTTACGGTTTACTATCTTTTGAGTTTATAATTTTTTAAATTGGTTTTTGTTTCTATTCTAATACAATTTTAATCTTTACTTTTTTAATACAATTTTAGTCTTTATTTTTTATTAACAGTTTTCATCTCTTTTTAATACCATTGTGATAATCACTGGACTTGTCACATTATCAATTAATTTAACGCCATACTTATGGATAATTTCATTTGAGTAAATTATATTTAGCTTTTTAGTTTTTGTTATTCTAACATTATCTTTTAAGTACCATTGTGATTTTTTTTTCAAACTTAATCATAAATAATAATAATAAAATAATATTATCAAAGAGGACATAAGTTTGTAGATTTTGGAATTTTCTAGAGATGAGATTTATTTCCTTCACAGGCTTGATTTTCATCTCTTTTTCTTTGAGACATGCATGCAGGAGTAGGGTGTTTTATTTGTATAAGAAAGAATGTAAATTTGAGTTGACTTTGGGATATCATTGTCTAGAACTATAGTATTTAGATGAATTGAAGCTTAGATTGCAAGTGTGCTTCAAATTATCTTTTCCAAATTTTAGCTCCTTAATTCACAATAAAACAAACTAAGAAGAGGTAGAAGGTAGTAAAGTTAGAGTACAAAGTTAGATAGAATTAGGTGCATGTTGAGATATTTGAAATAACATGTTGTAAATTTGTTTGATAATTCAGTTTCCATATAGAGATTTTGGGGTGACTTTGGGATCTCATATGAATTATACAACACCTTGTAGAATCGAAAATTGAAATGATAACTATTATCATTGAAGTTTTTGAGCAAATTTTCAGCAATGACTTGCCTTGTTTTTTTATAATCGACATTGGTGTTGGTGGAACTCATGAAGACATGAATTAATATTTTATGATATTAGGCAGAAGTGTTAAATATAAGATGGGGTAAATGTTGTGTGAATTGAAATGGATTAAGTTAGAATTTAATTTGAGAAGTTAATTTGGTAAATTTAGTGGTTACAGTACGTTAGGTCTCTGAATTGTGTAAAACTTTTTAATGTTTCTTGTCACATGGTACATTAAATGGTCATGGATACATAGATTGGTGTTGAATTCAAATTAGGGTTTTATTGGGTTTAGGGTTTTTTTTTTGTTTTTGGGCCGCGTCATGAATTCCGGAGGCCCATGGATTGAGTGGATGAAATGAAAATTTCTATCTTATTTTGATAAGAAATAAAAAAACTAAAGAAGCTACTTTTTCCTAAGTTAATAGCTAAATAGTTAGTTCATTATCATAACAATAATAAATATTTTGTATAAATTACTGTATGGATCAAATTATAATAAAATAATTAGTTGATTTGCGTAAAAATAATTTGATAACTAAATATTATGTATAAACTAGTTACAGCATAGGTTCAATTGTAATTAAATAATTTGTTCACTGTTATAGTCACAATTTGGTAATAAATAACTTATATAAATTATGAAAAATTAAGAAAAAAATTACTAAAACAATTTCTTATAGCAATTTATAATTTTTGTGAAACATTGTTTAAATAATACTATGTTAAAACACAATTATTTCGAAACAATTTTTGTTTAATGTGTATTGTTTTTATTGATTATTTTTGCTCAGTCACTCATTGTTTACCTAATCGTGTTTTCTGAAAACCTAACCTAACATGTAATTACTCTGTCACATTCCCTGCCTAACACAACACTTCATTACTCTCAATCAATCACTATCTACTTCCATATCTTTTCTCGCCAAACAACTTATTCGGTTTATTATGTTAATTAATATTCTGCTATTTATTTATTTTACTTATTCTACTAATTATTTTATTAATAGAGATTTAACATCGACCAAAATTCAATATTAAAACTTATTTATCTTAAAATTAAATTTTATTAACAGTTATATATTACACAAAATTGATTCCTCCCAATTCGAAAAAATAGATTAGAAAGTGAAGCATCTAAAATTTATCTAAATTTCTTACAGTTTAGTGGTGGTGGCGGAGACTTAGGTTCTGTGTATAAATATTATGTTTGAAATTGAGTTATAATAATTTTTTATAAATTTTTTTATTGTTAATTACGTTATATTTTTTTTTAGTATTTTTTTTTTATTACATGATTTTTAATATTAAAAAATAATAATTTTCTTTATTTATATAATATTTGATTTATTTTCTAATTTTATAATATATTTTTAATATTGTATTATTTTGTTGTAGTATTTTTTATTTTTTATTATTACAGGATTTTTAATATTAAAAAATAATATTTTTCTTTATTTATATAATATTTTATTTATTTTCGAATTGTATAATATATTTTTAATATTTTAAGAAATTATATGAATTCTTGTTTTTATTTAATTTGTTAAATATATTATTTCTTTAACTATAATTTTTAAATTTATGAATATGTAAAGTTATTTATTTTAAAAAAAATATTTTATAATATATTTATAATAGACAAGAATAAATTTGTAAAGTAATATTTTATACATTTAAAAAAAATCAAAATTCTATCATAACTATCATACCACTCACAAACTCTTCTAAATTTTTATTTCTCACATATCGAGTCTAACATTCTTCAGTTCAAAAATCATTATTTTCTTCATATTTTTCTCTCACATCCTTATATATTTATTCCCTAAAATCCCACACATTCTCATCCTAATCCAAACGCACAGGAATATTCACACTTCATCTCCTCAATCGTATCTCTCCTTTGCCTTCTCCGATTCGCTTCTTCTCCTCTCTCGCCGAACCTCAATTTCTCAGCTCATTTGCTGCGATTCGACTTTCCCTTACTCGCTTCAATTTTTCAGGTTTTCTTCTTCTTTCTTTTGCCTCTTATTTAGTGTTTAAAGAAAAAAAAAAAGCAAATTTATGCTTCGGCGTTCTGCATTCCCCTTTGTTATCAGAATTCATAGATCGATGAGGACACGGGGTCTGCTATAAAGTCTTTGATTTGTTTTATTATGATACTTTTAGTGGTTGTTGCTATCTGAAAAATAAAAAAAAAAGGTGACTTTGTGATACATAGGAGTATTTTTTTCACTGTGTAGAGTGGAGATTTACTTGGGTTTTGTTTGGGTGGCTCTTTTTATTTAGTATCAACAGACATAAGCACTTATTTTCCTCAAGTGGCACTTATTTATGGAATATAAACACATATGGGATTCATTTTCATTTTTTTTTCTGCAGTGGAGGAGTAAACTATATTTTTTTTTTCAAATAACACTATTTTTACTTTTATTTCTTTACCTATCATTCTTTTCTTTTTATTTTTCTATCTAAACTTTTTTTCTTTAGATATCATATTTCCATTTCTAAATATTTATAAAACTATAGTAAATTTAAATATTTATAAAATTGAAATTGAAGAAAATTTGAAAATTAAAAATTAAATATATAAAAATTTATTTATGAAAAAATATCCATAAAAAAAATTAAAATAAAATATTTTATAGGTATTTTGATGTAAATAAATATCATGGATAAATCCTAAACCTTAAAACCTAAAAAATTATAAAAAATATTATATAATCATATTTGTTATTATAATTTATGATATATATTTATATATTTACATAATCTTTCAATTTAAATATAATTTTTTTCTTAAATTTTTTATTTTAAAATTATAATTTATACATTTATTTTTTTATTAAATCTAATAATAAATTTATTTACTTATTTCTTTTTAGTATTACATACATATCATCAATTAATAACTTAATTTTTATTTATAATTTTTTAAACCAGTTAATTTTTTTTATAAAATATCCAAACAATTTTATTTAATTTTTACTATTACTTATTTTAATACCTTTTCAATTACTTAATAACTACTTGTGTTAACAAGGTTTTCATAGATTGAAATGGTTCAGAAAAGTGTTCAATATCTGTTGGATTAATTGTTGATGCTGTAACGAATTAAATATTTTAGATAAAATGATACATTTATAAATTGTCATTGGATCTGAATTATGATGATCCTAGAATCCTTAAATATTAAAGTTTATAGTTATTAAAAAATTATACAAATATTAAATTTCAAGTTATAGTAAAATAATCTGCTGTCAATTTGATTATTTTGCATTTTTCAATTACTTAAATAGCTACTTATGCTAGATAATTACATTTTTTAATGTTAGTTTATCAAAACTTTCAGCTTTAAGCTTTCAATTTCAGCAAACTTTTTAACTTTCAACTACTTTATCTATTAATTTTGCTAACTGCATCCTATTTCAAGAGTAAAAAGAAATACAGAACTAAAGTTAAAATACATTGTACAACATAATATACATTAAATTAATAATTTTTTCATTAAAATATAAATACTAAGCATATAAATTGAATAAAAGATAAAAGTAAGTTAAAATAAGAGAGTAGAAATGAAAATTGAATCCTCAAAATATACCTAATTTATTTATTTTATAATGAGCAAGCTGAAATGAATCATTCATTTAAAATATTGATTTGTTCCGTGAAGGAAGTAAGAAAACAAATGCAATTTGGACACCTATTTCTATGCACTACAAAACAAACACAATAAATAACTCATTTTTATTTAATAATACATACAATTTCAAGTGCATATTAATTACTTAAAATCATTTTGTTAACAATATGTTTTCGTTTTAACTATTTTCATTAATCATGTCTTTAAATAAACTAATATTTGAACATTAAAAACACTATTATCAGACAATATTAATACAAGAGTTTTCTTTATGTTACTATTTTAATATTTTTTTATAAATTAACTGAAATTAAGAACAACAATTTCAAAGACAATGATTAAAATCTAAAAAAATTAACATAATGCATCCAAATTGTTTTCGTAATTCACTGTGTCCTAACAGGGGTGATAATGCGGGCTGGTCCGTCCCGCACTTGGCCCGCCTCGCATAATATCTGTGGACTGATTTTTGTAGCCCATCCCGCATAAGGATTGGTTCATGGGCCTACAAAACAATCCGTATAAGAAATATTTTAAAAACATAATAATTTTTTAAATAAAAATTTTAAATTTTTATTATTTAGATGCATTAGGTAAATGATTTCATATTATTATTTTCATTAGACATGCGTAATAAGATGCTATTAAAATTGTTGGAATGTGAAATTTGAAACTACATGAAGAAAATATGAAGGTGAAAAAAAAATTCTGCATTTTAAAGTTATGAAAATTATGCGAGTCAACCCACCCCACCCGCACTTAACCAATGCAAACTAGGGATTATTATGCTAAATAGACTTAAACGAGACGGTTCGATACACTATGACAAAGGCACAATTACCCAAGAAATATATATTTTTTTTATAATAACCAACCACAAAGCACCTCAACTGTTTATAACTATATATAATAACAAAATAATTTTTATATTTTTCAACAAGTATTATCCATCAAATAGTGACAGAAAATGGCAGCAAACAAAATTCAATATATTAATAATGATTGTTTTATATTGTTATAAATTTTTTTCATGAATTAAAATTTGTTAAAAATATAAAATTTTAAGTTCTGCTATTAATAGTTTTATATTTTTAATAAACCTTAATTAGAAAAAAAAACATGTGAAAAAATGTATGAATGACATTGATATATAAAATATAAGATTCATTGTAACAAATTGTATTGTTTATGTGATACTTACCCAATACCACTCTTTCCTCGTGCTTAGAGCGAAAGCAATTTGAGCACATCGAATGGCGGTTCACGATGACCATGACCCTATGCTCATGGTGCTTCCTTCTCTCTCTCCGCCCAACACCTACCGCGCCGTCGTTATCGGTGGCACCTTTGACCGATTGCACGACGGCCACCGCCTCTTTCTCACCGTCTCTCTCTTGACTATATTCTTTTATTTTATTTTATTTTATTTTTTATTTAGATAAAAAAATATGAAAGTTTGAAACTTGTGTGCAGGCTTCTGCGGAAGTGGCAAAGTGCCGGATTGTAATTGGAGTTTGCGACGGTCCTATGTTGGCAAAAAAGCTGGTACTTTTTGAATTGTTTCTTATTTTTGTTTATTTCTGCAAAATTATATTTGCACACAACCTCTCACCAATTATATTGCTTCTACAGTTTTAGGTTTTCAACTGAAACTGCAAAACGCAATTCGTTTTACAGTCCAACCATATCGTTATGTCGTTGCTTTGGTTATAGAATTTGGTTGTTTTTCTCAGTCTTTTCTTGAATTGTTGAACTCTATAGAATTCTATGTTAATTAATTTCAATTTTGACTGTTCAAATTATTTATAGGAGTAGGTAGCAGTCAGTGTTCAAAATTTCCAACAGATTAACTGAATTTAGCCCTTAAACAGGGAAAGTTATTGAGTGCTTTGAAATGTTCTGCTCTTGAAATTCAGTGATTAATTTTTTTTATATAAAGATTATATTTGGAAAATGGTACCAGCTAGCTAAATTAAGGTCTTGTGCTATTTGATCTTGTTAATTGAAATTTTTAACCATATGGTGAAAATCACTTTATTTCTGTCCGACAACCCCGTGGCTTGGATTTTTACACACAAAGGAGTCTGTTTTAATCCTTGTGCTCTTTTGTAGTTTGCTGAACTGATACAGCCAGTTGAAGAAAGGATAAATAATGTCAAAAATTTCATAAAGGTATGAGTACGAGTACAGACAATTAAAGTGTTCCTTGTTATTTATTCATGAATTGAGTTTCCTGTGTTTTGTTCTTTAAAGAAGAAAAACAAAATTGACAGGCATTAATGTTGGTCAGAATACAATAAGCTTTTCATTTTGCATGTCAATGTAGAACAAGAGGGGCAGCATTTTTACATCTGTTTCCGCAGTAACATATCTTTTTCAAGTTGCATACAAGAGTTTGCATGGTTTTATACAGTTTTGTATTGCTGGTTATATGTGTTAGAGATATAGTATAGAAGTTTTCTCGTTTCTTCATCTAACAGTTGATGTCTTCTGGAATAGTTAGTTCGTGGGTTGTGTGTGAATGTGACAATAATGATATAGGAATCTACACACTGTTCCATCAGATGCTTAGTGTTTCTTCTAGCAGAATTTATATGAAAAGTGCATTTTTTCTTAATAAATTTTTATTGATATTTGTTTGAACTAACATGCAGTCTATCAAGCCAGATTTAGAAGTGCAAGCTGTACCAATCACAGATCCGTTTGGCCCTTCCATTGTAGATGAAAATTTGGAGGTTGTGATTGTAAGGTTAGTGTTAAGACTGTTCCTGTGTAGCCATATTAGTTTATGTATATCCATAGACAGGTTATAAAAAGTATCTTCCATGTTCTGATCAAGTATCTCATTCCCATTGGCTGGTTTCTGATCTCAATGATCATGATAATTAAAGCCTTGTTTAGGTAGAAAACATAACTGGGTGTTCTCTTTTATCCCATGGTCCATTGTTGTGATTTTTTATTTCTCTCTTCAATTCTGATTGCATTAAAAACAATTGAACACAACTTTATACATGTTCATTTTTAAAAGTGTCTTGGAGTTATTTCATTACGAACTGGATTTGGCTACTTTACAGCAAAGAGACATTACCGGGAGGATTGGCAATAAACAGAAAAAGAGCTGAAAGAGGCCTTTCACAGTTGAAGGTCTCAATTTATTGTTTATGTGGTTGCTTATTGTTTCTGACATAAAAATAGTTAAGAAAATTCTTCTATTTTCGAAAAATTTAGTGACATATAAGGAATTATTTTCCTGGATCATATGCAGATTGAAGTTGTGGATTTGCTTTCTGGAGGATCAGGTGAAATTAAGCTGAGTTCATCGATACTACGGAAGATTGAGGCTGAAAAGGCTGAAAAGGAGAAACATCAAAACACGATATCGCAGACGTAGTTACAAAAAATTGGTTTAATTTTTTTCTATTAAAATATTTGTTCAAAGATTCTTGAAAGATGAGTTTAAGATGTTCATTGAAGCAACTGATATGCATGTTATGACACTCTTTCTAAGTTTGAAAGGAGGAAAGTCACATTCTTTCAGAAAAATGTTGTAATGATGCATCTTTTTTTCTTTAACCGACAGCAACACAAACACTACTGTTTTGTTAATAGAAATGTGTTGTATTTGTATTTATATTTATACTTTCTCTAATAAAACCAAATGTTTTATTTTACTGTAACCGGTGTTCTTCATTGGATACAGTCACATGAATATATTATATAATAAATTTAAATAAAAATAAAAAATATCTTAAAAAGACTTTTCTGATTAATTTTTCATGGATACAGTGATGGTTTAATCTTTTCTCTTATCCTATTTTATGTTAATCTCACATTCATATGCACAATACATTCTTGTTTGACTAAAAGGATTCTCTTTTAAGAAATTAATTTGAACTCCTTTAATTTTTAAAAATATAAAAAATTAAAACATGAAAAGTTAACCATCACTTTTTCTATTAGATTTAAATTGCAATTCTATATTATTATTTTATTATAATATTATATTTGTATTTTGTTTTTATTATTTTAAAAAACAAACTAACACGTTTTTTTATGAAGAATAATTTGAGTAACTATTTAAATTGATTTAGATTCTTTTTTCTTTCCCAAAACAAACCAAACTAACCCATGAATATTCTTAATTATGCTTCGCCTTTAGTCAAAATCACTGTTTTCGAACAATTTTTCTAAGATTGTGGCTTTTCATCTTTCTTCTTCTTTCGAGTTTCAACTTTCTACTCAAATATTTATAGTTAACAAATGAATAAATGATAAATTTAGTCTATGAAATTATAGTCTGAAAGTTAAGAAAAAAAAGCGAATTTTATATAATTTTGAAAAATAATATTAAAAAGTTATATAAGAAATTATTTAGTTATTTTGAAATAAAGAAAAATATTAAATTATTTATTTTATTAAATAAATAAATAAAGTATTTTTTGTTTATTAAAGGTAAAATTGTCCCATTAAAAGATAACATCAAATAAACTGACTAATTATCTTTGTATAATAGTATAGATTGATATCTAATGAATGATTAATGCAGTGTTTATTTGAAGAGTTACCGTTTTTCTTCGTTCCACATATCCAAGGGATGTTTTTTCGAACTAAAAGGAATTCAAATTGTAGTTTTGAGAAGATATCTGACTCAAAATCTCTAATTTTCGTTATCTTCTCACTAATTTGTTTAACGAGGGATCATTAGCACTCAAGAAAAAGGTAACAACATTATCACTCTCTACTCTTTTATCCCTTCTCTGAAACTGCATGGGTTGTTCTTACCACTCTGAAATTGCATGGGGAGTTTTTCTTTTCTGATTATACTTTTCCTTTTCAAGTAAAACAAAACCTCTCCCGAACCACGTTTCTCTATGCGTGGCACAACAAAGAATCAATTTTTGATGTTTCATTCTTTCCTTTTCTTTTATGCTTTGGTTCTCATCTCTTGCTTTCCTCGTCATTTGCCATCGTTAACTGTGTTTTTCTTTCATGTAGGTCACTTGGAGCATTTTTTTTCTCGGCAAAATCTTGCGTCCATTGAGAAATTTCACTCATTTCTTGAATTTGGCCAAAAGGGTATGCTTCATTTTCTTCTCATGAAAAACTATAAGCGTTTCGTTTTCTTGTTTTGTGTCTTATCAGTTCTCTCTGCTGTATATCTTGTTCTGTGGGTTTTGCAGGTGGGATTTTGCAAAACTTTGCAAAGATGAATGATTTGATGACAAAATCGTTCCTAAGTTATGTGGAACTTAAGAAACAGGCAAAGAAGGACCGTGAAGACGATCTTGACATTGAGACAGGGAGACTCAAACCCACAGAAGACCGCAACCTCTCTCAGTTCTTCCAAGAAGTTGAAGCGATCAAGGTTGAAATGGAAGAGATTACCAATCTCTTATTTGATCTTCAGCAACTGAATGAAGAGGCAAAGTGCACCCACAGTGCCAAAGTTCTTCGTGGCCTAAGGGACCGGATGGAGTCTGACATGGTTGCCGTGCTTCGCAAGGCACGGATCATCAAGGCAACGCTTGAGGTTCTTGACAAATCCAACATGGTCAATCATAATTTGTCAGAAATGTACAAAGAGGGGAGCCCCATTGACAGGACCAGAATATCTGTCACAAATGGTTTGAGGGTCAGGCTTAGGGCAATGATGAATGATTTTCAGTCCTTGAGAGACCAAATTCTATCTGATCACAAGGAAGATTTGAAGAGAAGGTACTACACAGCAACGGGTGAGGTTCCCTCTGAGGAGGTCATGGAGAAGATGGTTTCTGGGAGTCTCAAAGTGGAGTTTTTGGCTGGGAAAACGGATGCAGAATTGGACACTCAAGTTAGGCATGAGGCAGTGATGGATATCCAGAGGAGTTTGAATAAGCTTCACCAGGTTTTTCTTGATATGGCTGTTCTGGTTGAGACACAGGGAGAAAGCGTGGATAACATTGAGGAGAATGTGGCTAATGCGGGTAACTTCATCCATGGTGGAACTAATAGTCTCTACTATGCCAGCCAGATGAAGAAAAAGAACAGAAAGTGGGTCTGTTGGGCTTTTGCTGTGGGGCTGATTATTCTACTCGTATGCATAGTTGCAATGTTGTCTTCTTGACGAAAGCAATTGGCAAGGAGAGTGGTTTCAAGTTTCGAGACTGTAAAGCTAGCTACTTTCTACTTTCATTTCCTTTAACAGTTCAGTGGTTCTTGTGTTGATTGATTCAAATTTGTTCACGAGAACAAAAATTACCTAATAGTAATATTCGAGTAACTTTTTTGGATTTGGTTAAACTTTAGCGAAGTTAGTTTGTTTTTCATTTGTACTTCAGTTAAAGTAAGAGGCCAAAATATCGCCAAATAGCCGTTTCCATTCGTAATTTTCAAAAACTGTCTGGTAATAACTGGTCAATAATGAAACGGCACAAAGTAGGTGGAAAAAGCCAAAGGGCATTTTTTTTTTCTCTTTCTATCTAAAACAGGATATTATACATTTACTAACAAATATCTTATCCGAAACTAGTGAGAATAAATTATAGCCACTAATTTTGCGCCATGTCCACAATTTTTCTCTCCAAATTTCTTCGACTTCTCTTCGGAAGATAGTTTGATTTCTTTGCACAATAACGGTGACTATGCTGCTCCTTTCACCAAATGCGGAGCAGACCCAGGTCTTATTGGAGAGATGTTCAAATATAAAAGAACTGATGCAGATTCATGGCCGATTGTTTAAAAAAGGCACCTTCAGGAACCATTTAACAGTAAGCAGGCTCTTGGCTTCATATGCAAGAATAGAGTTGGGTAACTTAGCCTACACTCGTATGGTTTTTGACAGAATAAGCTTACCTAATACTGTCATATGGAACGCCATGATCAGAGCATACTCAAATAGTAATGACCCAGAAGCAGCGCTCCTTTTGTACCATCAAATGCTTCACAATTCGGTGCCTCACAATTCTTACACTTTCCCTTTCCTTCTGAAAGCATGTTCTGCTCTCTCAGCCTTTGAAGAAACCATGCAACTCCACGCTCACATTATCAAAATGGGTTTTGGTTCGGAGGTTTATGCCGCAAACTCTCTCCTTCGTGCGTATGCAATTTCGGGCAACATCCATTCTGCACACGTTCTATTCAATCAGCTTCCCTCACCGGATGTTGTTTCTTGGAACACAATGATTGATGGGTACACAAAATTTGGAAACGTAGACATGGCCTACAAGATTTTTCAAGCGATGCCTGCGAAGAATGTCATCTCTTGGACAACCATGATTGTTGGGGGTGTTAGGGCAGGCATGCACAAAGAAGCTTTGTCACTTCTTCGGCAAATGCTGGTTGCAGGCATCAAACCTGATAGTATAACTCTCAGTTGCTCCCTTTCAGCATGTGCAGGCCTTGGTGCATTGGAGCAAGGCGAGTGGATTCACACCTATGTTGAAAAAAACGAAATAAAAATAGATGAAATTTTGGGTTGTGTTCTTATAGACATGTATGTTAAATGTGGTGAAATGGAAAAGGCCCTACTAGTGTTCAGTAAGTTGGAGAAGAAATGTGTCTGTGCTTGGACGGCAATAATCAGTGGCTTTGCAATCCATGGAAAGGGTAGAGAAGCCCTAGATTGGTTTACCCAAATGCAGCTAGCAGGAACTAAGCCAAACTCGATCACTTTTACGGCAATTCTGACTGCATGCAGTCATGCAGGACTAACTAAAGAAGGAAAATCCCTGTTTGAGAGCATGAGTTCTGTTTACAATATTAAACCCACTACGGAGCATTATGGATGCATGGTGGACCTTTTGGGTCGTGCAGGGTTGTTGAAAGAAGCAAGGAAGTTCATAGAGTCCATGCCCGTAAAGCCAACTGCTGCAATATGGGGAGCACTGCTCAATGCTTGCCAACAGCACAACCATTTTGAGCTTGGTAAAGTGATTGGCAAAATTCTGATAAAGTTGGACCCTGATCATAGTGGCCGGTATATTCATTTGGCAAGCATATATGCTGCAGCCGGAGAATGGAACCAAGCAGTCAGAGTGAGAAGCCAGATCAAACATAGAGGACTGCTAAATCAACCAGGATGCAGTAGCATCACCCTGAATGGGGTTGTCCACGAGTTCTTTGCAGGGGATCGATCCCACCCACGTATCCAAGAGATATATGACATGCCTAATCATCTTGCCAATAGATATGTTAACTGATGAGGAAAAAATTGAGTGGAGAATTAAATTGAAAAATGGTTTTCAATGCCTGTTGAGAGTAACGAAAATGAGAAAAATGTAGTTTTCCAGCGCCTATAGAAAGAAGACGATTATTATTTCCTTTTTGTTGTTACAATAATGTTATGAGGATTAGACAAGGTTTACCTCTTATACATTATCCCTCGCCACTAGCCTACTAATTCGTGGCATAGAAAATTATTTACACAGCAGATACATTTTTTTGGCCTATCAAATTAAAAAATAATCGATGAGAAGCACATTTACGATTCAAGCTGTGCTAAGGTGCTGCACAGCTGTCCAAGTCTGTTCTGGCTCTAGCTGGACACTTCCAATCTGAAGCAATTAGAAGTAGTAAAAATAAAATTCAGAAGAATCAATAGGGAAGGCTTTAAAACTATTTCAGCAATCAAAATACTGTGTTACTGCAGGATGCTCAGGAGGAATGACAAAAAGCCACTGGTTTCTACTTAAATTCAATAGCCATCATGCAAAATTGTGGTCATGAAAAAAATGCACAGCCAAGCGGAGAATATCTTTGATACTTTAGTAAAATGTTTTGTTAAGCCATTACCTTAGCATTTTCGACACAAACAAAATCTTTATAACATGCCTCCATTTGAAGATAAGGATTCCACAACACAGCATCTGACCAACTGCATGGGTAAGAGGCAAAAGAAGTAAAGCAAGTGAATTGGGCAAACCAAATAACTAATAGAAGTTTAAAATTCCATACTTTGTGTTCTTGATAGATATTAGATCACCCAAACCATTGTCAAGTTGCAACTCACTGGAAGCATCAAGGTAAACACAATCTACAAATCCAGGGAAAGTGACCACATCCCTGCATTATGAAGATTACTATCTATTAGGCTAAATTAAGAAATTTAATGTCAAGATATGATTCCACATTATTGAATGAAATTTTGGTTTTACATGAATTAAATTGAGTCAAAATATACCTGTGTAATAGATAAAGATTAAGAATGAGAAAAAAATTGAAAACTCAATGGGAACATGTCAATAAATGAATGTAATGTTTTGGACTTCTACTTTAAATTTAGGCAAAATGAATAAAGGTGGATTTTAAGTAATAGATGACATATATAAAGAACAAAGTGTATGCACAACAAAATAATGCATGTCAATATGTGTATAGAATGGTAAAGTTCATTAGAAATGCTTAAAAGTCAGTTAGCATAGTTTGTTATCTAACCCTTGGACTACATGAAAGCAAACTTCAGTAACTGCCATTTCTTTTCCCAGCGCAATTAATTACTGTTTTATATCTATCGAAGAATCCCAGACAAAAAGTATCATACATACCTCTCTTCCGTCCCCTCCACTGGACTCTTAGGATCTGGATTTTTGTTCAAAGTTTTGCAACCTTGCAACCCCTTTACAGATGCATCACTAGCAGAAGCCTGCAAGACAACACTAAATGATTATTTCTACAAGTTCAAGCAGCAAGTTTAAGCAATGGAGTCAGAGTTAAAAAATTGTGCATTAGATTAGATCAAATTGATTTAAGTAACACTGAAAGATAAATGTTTGATAACGGATTGGATGCTTAGTTTCAGTTTAGATCTTCAGCAAACCCAATACCAAATGTTATAGATAAACATTATTTAGGTTATTCCGTGGTGTGATTATTCAAAATTCAGACCCTTATCACTTACTCGAAAATATGTGTGCAAGGCAGTACTAAATGAGAATGCTTTACTGTCTGTATTTTTAACTGTTAACTCGGTTGAAAGACTTTTAGCATTTAGTGCGACCTGCACAAAAGGAAGCAAACCATTCCATCATCATTAGGTAGTAGAACATGACAAACATGAGCAAGTAGCCTAGTGCTGTTGTGGTGGCTCTTCTATAGTGACAGTGTGCACTTCAGAGGATAAAGTGCAATTATACTTGTTCAGTGAAAAAACAACAGTTGAAATTGCAGTAAAATACATGTATATGCACAATAAACTATGAAGTTACAATCTCAACTGTACAGTTTATCCTCTAAAGTGAAAACCTCATTTTGGAGAAGTTAAATATGTAGTATTGCAAAGATGAATTGTGGGTGAAGAAAAAAAGCCCTTAACCTTGAATAAAGCATGGAAGCTGAAATCCCAAATAGCACGACTATAAGGAGCATCCTTCAGTTCCAGAGTTACAACAGGATTTCCTTCTGCGCTTTCAGAATCAACAACAGTCCAATCCATATTCCGTGCAAACCCATGCTGTTGAATACTCAACAAGCAAATGTTTTAAATTAAAGCATTGTGGTATACATGGAAAAGAAGAGATTACAATCATAAACCACTCATGAATTGGAATTTTACTAAAGGGAAGCAAGTTTAATTAGCTAAAAGAAGCAAAATTTACCAGAGTAACATAGAAGTCAACGATTCACACCGTTACCTATAACCCAGGACCGACAGGTAGATTACCTCTATTTCCCAGTTTTTTGCATTTTAATGAAGCAGATATAACGTAAAAAAGTATGAACTGCAGAAAATAGGATGGCATTGAGTAATTGACTAAAGAAGTACGCATACCTGCTGAATTGGACCAGGACCAAACTGTGGAAAACAATGCGGAACGCCTCCACTGCCCAAATATGAAATTCATCAGTGTCCGGGATCCAAAATTAGTAAGAACAGCAAAAAATCAAACTATACGATTGCCACAATCTCTGGAGAGATACTTAAAAGAGTAATTGAGCATATGAAGTAAAGAGGAAAACGATTTGTACGAGAAGAACCTAACCTTATGGGTTTCTTCTGGTTAAAAACAGCGTCAGGGCGAACAAAGAGGAGGTCCTTGCCACTGGGAACCTTCCAAGAGGTAATGCAGCCTCCGAAGAGGTATATCTCAACCTCACTGCACACACACCACAGATTGATTCAACGCGTACACATCGAGTGTGAAGGGAAAATAGGTTGTAGAAAACTACGCACCTACCAGCCGGAGAAGAGAGCACAAGCTTGGGCAAATTCCCCTCTCCTTCTGTCAGTCGCACACCCAAAGATGCACTTGCTTTGTTGCTCAAGCTTGCATACGCCATTCCACGACGCCTTTCACCAGATGCAAAGTTTATGAAATTGAAACTACCGAAGAATTTCTATGTTTGCAAACAGATTTGAATTCAGATTAACCTGTTAAATCGGCAGCGGTTGGGGAGGGTGGGAGTTTGGACACTGAATGCCATGGAAACCATCGCCATTTGTTTTCCTCGTCTCACTCTCACTCTCTCTCACAAATATTACTATTATTCTTGTTTTCATTTTTATTTCACATTATATTGATTTATAGCCCGAACCGGCCCATGACCAATGGTGGGCCGAACATGTTGAGCCCAGGAAGGAATAAGGAAATCCAGTGGAAATGTGTTTGGGACAAGAAAAGGCAGAGAGAAAGAAATGTGGCGATCACAGGAGTTGTTGAGGAAGCTGAAACCGAAAGCGGTTAGTGGGGTCCAGCTGAAATGGATGAGCACGGTGATGTGTTTCGGTGACGGAAGCCAAGGAGCCGTTGGATCTCCGGTGGGTGTGGGACTCCACGCATACGAACCCACCCCTGTTGCTACTCTCCCTTCCGACATCGTTAGCGTCCACGCCGGACACTACCACTCCCTGGCCCTCACTTCTCACGGCCATCTCTGGGCCTGGGGCCGAAACAACGAGGCCCAACTCGGCCGCGGCCCATCCTCTAGGTAAGTAAAGTAAAGTAGAGCTATGAAATTTACACTTCTCTTCGATATCTCGTAGAACACTCTTAGGATATGTAGGACACTCGTAGGACATTCGTAGAACACTCTTAAGATACGTATCCGTGAAGTGTCAAATGTATTTGTTAAATTTCTGACAATTTAATAATCTGGAACATATTTATGCACATAAATTTTTATTGACAATTTATATAATTCATAATTATATAATATATAGATTCGAGTTAAGTTGGGGTTAAGCTCTAATACATTTTAGAGCTTTTACGATTTGTTGTCAGTGTCAGTGTCTTTTTGGGTTGTTTTTGAGAAGCAGTTTTTTCTGGTATTTGCGTAGAGAATCATGGCATGAGGCAGAGAGAGTGAAGGGGTTAGAGAATGTGAACGTGTGCGCTGCTTTTGCTTCGGGTGTTGTTTCCGCTGCCGTTGGGGATGACGGTTCGGTGTGGGTGTGGGGGAAGTCCAAACGCGGTCAACTTGGCCTCGGTGAAAATATCACCGAGGCTCTTTTGCCGACAAAAATTGAAGCGCTTTCTGGAGAAAACGTCTCAAAGGTATTTCTTCCACTTCATCTGCTGCTTCAATTCTTAACAGGCTTAACTTTTGTTGTCTTCACTGTTTCTATGATTGAATTTGGACAGGTCTCGTTTGGATGGGGACATGCTCTCGCTCGTACTGCTGATGGCAAGTTGTTTGGATGGGGTTATTCTGCGGACGGTAGGATAGGCAAAATGGGTAATCGCTTTGACACATCTCTGCTGGAATCCACGTTTCAGAATAGCTCACAACTCTCTAGTTCCGACCTCGAAAATGCTGAAAAGAGAGTCTTGCAAGGAATGGAACAGGAGAATGACATGCCAATAGTATGGGAGCCCCGCTTGGTGGAAGAATTGCATGGTGTTCATGTTCTGGACATTGCATGTGGCCTTGATCATTCTCTGGTTCTTTGCCGTAAGTAACACACAACTCTCAATACACACCTCTTTCATTTCTTGTAACAATTTATAAGATGCATGCTTTGACCTTGAGTTTTGATTGTGTTGTTATATCAGGTGACGGTGTGCTCTTGAGCTGTGGGAGCAACGTGTATGGCCAGTTGGGTCGAGCTGAAGCAGATTTGGGGATTTTGCCCGTTGATATGACCGTCCCTCCCATTTTTATTGCAGCAGGGCTTGGACATTCATTGGCAATATGCCAGCTAGGTGAATCAGATGGTAGTGTGGGGACTACAAACATTGCTTCATGGGGATGGAACCTTAGTTCTCAGCTTGGGAGGCTCGGGGATGGAAAAGTACCCTCTTTCATTGATGTATTGAATGGGGAAAACCCTGTCTCGGTTTCAGCAGGGCGTGCACACTCCCTTGCTCTCACGTCCAAAGGGGAATTGTGGTTGTGGGGCTCTGGTAAAAGTGGCAGACTTGGATTAGCTAGTTCTGCTGACCAAGTGGAGCCATTTTGCCTTGATTCCTTGGAGGGTTTTCAAATTTTACAGGCCGTGGCGGGGTTTGATCATAATCTGGTCCTAGTTGCTGGCTGATTTGGCTTCAACATATACCTTGATGTTAGTCCCAGACCAAGAAAATTTAGTCGGGGGGAAAAGGAAAGATAGAAAATAGTCTTGTATGCTTGAACTTAAAGATGGACTGAGTAGAGTCTATCTATAAATAAATATATGCCCTCTGCTGGTCCAATGTCATATGTACTTTTCTCTTTTGTAGATGTTTTATGTCGTTTAAGCTTAAACTTCATTGTGCAGTTTCATGGAAACACGCATTACTGGTATAATTTTCTGGACGATAGTTTATCTGTATGATGAAGTGCATTAAATCATGTATAAGGGTGAGGACAGAAAGATTATGATGATATTATTTTAATAGGGGTCTTTGTTTTTCAGTGGTTTAGATCGTGATGTCTATTTTTGCAGACAGTTTTGGTACAAATAGCTGAAGGGATTTTAACTTTTAAGAGATGCGAGAAAGGAGGAAGCAATACACATGGAATAACAAAGTAGTACGGACATTTATTCTTTTTTTTGAAATTTAATTAAAAGAATTCCTAAAAATCACTCCTAACTATTGCTTCTGCCCTTTTTATATCACACAATTAAAAACCTTCTGCAACTTTCACAGCAAGGTTGAGCAGAAAGACACAATAAAAGTAAAAATATTGAAAAGTGTTTTATTGAATATCACTTTGGGTATATTTTGGTGGATGGTTAGCATGTTGGTAGGTCCTTCGGTGGAGGCAGAACAGAATGCTCTTGTCCTGGTCCATTTTCCACAACAAATGCCGTTTTCAACCCCCAACCAGTGTGCAGCTCCAAATGACAATGCATGAACCAAACACCTACAGTACACAAGAACATAACATCAATCAAACATAATATATACCTGTTAAATATCAGACAAAATCAGCAATTCTTAGATTGTTCAACACTTAGAAGTTTAGGACAACTTCACGAGACAGACATACCTGGATTATCTGCCCGAAAACGAAATGCAGTCCAACCGCCCGTAGGAACCCCAACTGTGTTCCTCTCAATAGGATCTACCAAGTTGTACTTGGCAGGGTCTTTAGCGGGATCGAAGTTACCAACCCCGGTTCCAACAACAAAGAAGTTATAGCCATGAAGATGGAATGGATGTGACTCAACACTGAGAAGATTGGTGTCCTGCAAAACTAGCTCCACAGTGGAATTGAAAGCAATCTTACTAACCCTTGTGCCAGTTAAAGTGGCAAGATTGGCGGTTAGTGGCGCACCAGTATAGTTGAAAGGGGTTGGAGGGTGGTCAGGGAAATCAGTCCTGAAAACCCCCTTGATATTGAAGTGGTGAGCTTGGAGAAGCGCTGTTTGGGGCATCACAAAAGATACATTGTTTAATGAAGCAAGTATCCGAGTCCCATTGAGGCATGTGGGGCAAGAATTCTGGCCTAAACCAATAGTGTAGAAAAGGTTTCTATCAACTTTGAGAGGAACATTAGCAGGGTAACGAGCAGAGTTCAGGCTCCTTAGTTTCTTGTTGTAAGTCAAAGCAAAACGTGTGTCATTGCTAGCCGGCAACTGTGGAAGGATGGGGAGGACAGTGTTTGGGATGCCTTTGTATTGGAGAATAGCTGTGGCAGTTTTGTTGTCAACTGGAATTGGAGCATCCATAAAGGCCCTGGTGGCTATGAAGTATCTACCTGCAACTTGGTTAGCTTGGACCAGAACGTTTGTGGTTTGACCAGGTGCAATTAGTATAGCTTGAGTGGTGAAGGGTTTGGTATAAACAGCATCAACCTCCACAACTGTCAAAGTGTGACCAGCAATGGCAAAGAACAGCTCGTCATTGAGGGCAGCATTGATAATTCTCAAAAGGTAAGTCTTCCCTTGTTCTACTTCCATTGCAAATGTATCTAAAATATTGAAACAAACTGTAGTTAGTACAAAGTTTTCACTCTTTCCAAACCTCAACCAAGTACCCAACTTGAACTGAATATTTCCTTACGCTTCTCAGAACACGGGAATAGTGGTCCTGGCTTCCCATTGATCGTATGTGCATCTGACATATTTGGTGGCAACCCCATTTGGTTCCCTTGTTTTTCAATCTCTTCTACGTCATTGTTCCACCATTCACCTATTGCATGCACACACAGTTAGTTATAGCAAATTTCTTACTATGTTATTCTTCCAATATTAAGATATAGTGACATTCAAACTGACCTAGGAGAATTTCAAATTCTCTGTCTGGCTGTGGGAAAGGAAATGGTGTTCCAGGTGTAGGCATAATCACTATTGCACCATACACAGTGGCCCTCAGCCATAGAATGTGTGCATGCCACCATAGTGTTCCTCTTTGACCAGTAACATTGAAATCGTAAGTATAGCTTCTTCCTGACTGTATTGGACACTGTGTGATATAAGCTGGTCCATCCGCCCAACCATTACGATATTGTTTAAGTCCATGCCTATAATAAACAATAAGGTTGTGACTTGTGAGAGAAATAAAAAATTAACGTAGCATACACATATACATGTTTGCTTGTATCAAAAGCTTTACCTATGTTTCTTATATAGCACAATTGGCTTACCAGTGAATCGAGATGTTGTATTGTGCATGATTGGTAACATTGATCAGCACTCTATCTCCTTCATTGGCATATATAGTTGGCCCTGGGAACCTCCCATTTACCGTTACAATGGGCTTTGCATGACATAGTCTACTCACATTCGCCACTTGAATCTGCAGAAAACACAAAACGCTATCAAGTGAACCCTGCATAAGCATGTTGATTATGATATCAAAATAACTCTAACTCACATCAAACTGATATTTCTTTATGGAAGCTTCAGATGAAGAAGACATTAAGCTAACAAAGACAAAGAAGAGAAAGGTCAAGGCAGACATGGAACACCCCAAGCTTGCCATTCCGTCTTTGATTTCCCAGTTCTGTTAGATATCTTGGCTTGTAGAGATGCAGGAAGTGTTGCATATGTTGGAGTATTTATGAATGGGGAGGAGAAGGTAAGATATGGGCTATCAGTTTGTTGCATTAAGAATTATAAACAGCATAGGATGATTAGGTAGTACTTTTAAGTTTGAATGAGCTGTGAGTAAAAACTTGTAAGCAAAATATGACCAAAAAATTGTAAGGTCTTTGCTTCTGTATAGGCTGAGTTTCTATGGATCAGTATTTAGAGATGATATAATGGTATACTACAAGTTTTCAAAATTTGAACTGAAAATGATAGGTAGATGAAATCTAACCCAGTAATCTACCTCAATATACTCTGCCTACAGGCTTTATCGTTAAGGAGAAGTAATGTCTTAAAGCCAAAGGGTGAATGCTAATGCTAGAAATTAGTTCCTTGTGTCACCCAAGTGAAAAGTTCCTCTTCCCCTTATTTTAGTTATTGCTGTGAGTCCATTATAGTGACATCTCACTATTTTAAGATGTAGCAACTTTTAAGAAAAGAAATGTAACGACCATGTTCTATATCAGTTTATCTTCTGCTTCATATAATAGTTAACTCAATTTCTTCTCTAAGAACCTTTTGAACCCACGAGGCTGTTTGAGAAGCTTAAAATCGGTGGATGAGTTTTGAAGGTCACGGCACGACAATACCACTATGTTTTGAATAATTGGAATAGCTCATTTGATTTGAACTAATTTAGAAATAAAACCAGATTTTGACATAAATAAACCAATATTTTGACCATGGGAGTAACAACCATAGAGTTTTGTTTATCACGTCAATCTTAGACCTTTATTTATCTTTTTCCATCGTTTTTATTCATCATTTTTCCCTCGTCTGGTCTCTTTCTTTCTGAAGTATATTGATCCTCGGATGTTTGAGAAAACATCTTTTTGGAGGCAAGTCATATGTAGCTTTATGCTTCAGCTACCAAACCTGAAAACAATATATTTGATTAGGCTTATAATTAAGGATAGAAATTATTACTGTGTTTCGAGATAGTTTTGATAATGATTGAATACAGAAAATTAATTACAAGTTATAATAGTAATATGCATTAAGAAATGAACTTTAAGTCTAATTCAATCTTATAAAATCAGTCAACTCATGTGTAAAATCTATGAGTGATCCGATAACGGGTGACCTTATCATACTACCAAATTTCATTAGGATAAATCCTAAATGACTTTGATATCATATTAAGAAAGTGAACTTTAAGTCTAACTCAATCTTACAAAACCAATTTATAAAACCAATTTATATAAGGTGAAGTTTTATTTAGTTTATACTATGAAATATTTTATCTTTGATTGATGTAAACTTATGAAATCTTTTTTTATTCATTTAGAGTACTTAACTGATTATCTTGGTTTAATTGGTTCAAGAGTGGATGAATGCTTATGACATTAAAGTGAAATAAAATTTTCTTATTAGTTATAAATTGTTATATCATTAACCTGCCATCAACCTAATTTGTTTTTATTGCTTGGAAAATGCCGTTGAATGGTCGAGCGTGCTCCACCAACTTAGTTTCGTTTGCTAGCTGTTTATGTTTTGCCACCAACTTATGTTCTTTTGATGAGTAGTTTTTTTTTTCCTAAAATTCTTGTATATTTTTTAGTTAAGAAGTGCATGGAGTTCAAGCATTTTATGCACTAGAGCTTTCCCTATCACATCCCTTGTTTTGTCACCGTATTCATTGAATCAAAGCAAAACTTTCCTTTCAAAAGGGTCTTAAGAAAGAGTTAAAAATAACATTTTTCTTTTATTAAATTCTTAAAAATAATATTTTGGTGAAGCCATATCATGACTTGGATATCACAAAACTACTTGGCAAAAACTATTGGCAGAGCATCATATCAGCCATGATATGACTAAACCTTACTGGGTACATGTAGCAGCTGGGAAGTCTCGTCTCAAACATGTGTGAAATAGCTCAACATTTGATTACTCATGCATGAATTTACCTATACCAATCATGGGAGTGTTGAATCTTGAACCATAAAGAGCATTTTATATATTTATCTGTAATAAGCATTCTAATTTTAAAGTCCGAAGCTTCAATCAAACTTCATGAACATAGCAAGTTGAGTTTCAAAGAAACTAGCAAGCAAGGCAAATAGTAATCTTGCTTTCAAAGCTCTACTAATTGGATGCATCGATCAGTTTCATCTTTGGTGAAAGAAATGTGACAATAATATAACAAATTCGTGGTAAATGAGAACACAAGCATACTTTATGCAAGTATTGTTTAATAGTTAATTGATAGTTTAAATTCTTGAATAAATTTTTCATTGCTCGTAAAAAGTGTCCCTTGCTTCAATATAACTCTGAAATCGCAATACGTATCAACAAGTGGGATGAAAGAACAAGTAAATTTTTATGCATGCTCCAAACATTGCTTACATTTGTTAACTCTTAATTAAAACTCTGCATCTCTAGCAGGAAGTATTAACAGATAATAAGTGTTGAATAAAACACTGTTACAACACAATCCAAGGTTGTACATGTCTAGCATGTTGGAAGGTCCTTTGGTGGAGGCACAACAGATTGTTCTTGTCCTGGCCCATCTTCCACGAGGAACGCCGTTTTCAATCCCCAACCAGTGTGCAGCTCCAAATGACAATGCATGAACCAAACACCTACACAACCATACGTGCAAATTAAACAACAAGTCATCATATCACAACTAAGACAATCTTTGTATTACAGAATGTTTAACATTTTCTTAGTTTTCCAAGGTCATCGTGAAGAAATTATCAGGTAGTCTAAGATTGTATTACCCGATGGCCAAAAGGCCGACCAAATGACAAAGCCGACTAGACGAAAAGCTAAACACGTAATTAGGTATAAACAAGTCAACTTAGGTGATAAGTACGGTTAAGGCACAATTGGACCTTTGTTTGGACCTAAAGCAGTCATAGTCCATCTAGAGCAGTGTAAATAGGAGAAGAGGCACAACACCCAAGGTAACTATTCACTCTCTGCTCTTCTGGTACCTAGCTCTCAGACTGATTTGATCGTTCGCAGGTACTCCCCAATCGTGTCCAGATCAAAGGAGATCCAGTAGAAAGAAGCCTAACCGAAAGACCGGAAAGACGAAAAGATTGCAACAAGAAGAAGTGTTCTGCAGGGTTTAGGTCTTGTAGTAACAAAGATCATCGCGTGTTCACTGCCCTCACCAATCTTTATATGATATGAAGTTAAATTTTCTAATCTATGACAAAAAAATGAACAGCACACTGCACGTAATAATTTCTTCTTGACATGCATACCTGGATTATCAGCTCTGAAACGAATTGCGGTCCAGCCACCAGTGGGAACCCCAACAGTGTTCCTCTCAATAGGATCTACTAAGTTATATTTAGCTGGGTCTTTTGAAGGATCAAAGTTACCGATCCCAGTTCCAACAACAAAGAAGTTATAGCCATGAAGATGGAAAGGGTGCGACTCAACAGTGAGGAGATTGGTGTCTTGCAAAACTAGCTCCACTGTAGAATTAAAGGGAACCTTGCTAATTCTTGTGCCCGTTGAGGTACCAAGATTAGCCGTTAATGGTGCACCCGTGTAGTTAAAAGTAGTTGAAGGCTTATCAGGAAAATCAGTTCTGTAAACCCCCTTGATATTGAAGTAGTGAGCTTGGAGAAGCGCGGTTTGGGGCATGACAAAAGAGACATTGTTTAAGGAAGCAAGAAGCCGCGTTCCATTGACACATGTAGGGCAAGAATTCTGGGCCAAACCGATGGTGTAAAAGAGGTTTCGATCAACTTCGAGTGGAACATTAGCGGGGTACTGAGGAGAGTTTAGGCTTCTTATTTTGTTGTTGTAACTCAAAGCAAAAGGTGTGTCATTGGCAGCAGGAAGAGAAGGAGGAAAAGGGAGGACAGTGTTTGGAATGCCTTTGTATTGGAATATTGCTGTGGCGGATTTGTTGTCAACTGGGATCGGTGCATCCATAAAGGTCCTTGTAGCCATGAAGTATCTTCCTGCTACTTGGTTGGCCTTGACTAGAACATTTGTGGTTTGACCAGGTGCAATGATAATGGTTTGAGTGGTGAATGGTTTTGTGTAAACAGCATCAACCTCCACCACTGTCATGTTGTGACCCGCAATGGCAAAGAAAAGCTCGTCATCCAGGGCAGCGTTGATGATTCTCAGTAGGTAACTCTTCCCTTGTTCAACCTCCATTGCATATGTATCTGAATTATACATGAAACGGTTTTTAAGTTTATCTCCCATGGAACAAAGATACTTTTTATTCATGTTTATTTCCTATTCTCTATTCTCTTATGTTTATGATTACATCATTTTATAAGATATGTTTCCTATTCTCTTATGTTTATGATTACATCACTTCATGTATAGGAAATATATAGGACATTTTCTCTCCACGATACTAATGATGATACTAATGATGAGATTCTATCATTATTAAATTAATTGCATATAAGTACAATATGATTAGATATAATTTAATAATTATTATTTCCTTAAACAAAGTTGAGAGCAAATTTTACTTACGTTTCTCTGAGCAAGGAAAGAGCGGTCCTGGCTTTCCATTGATTGTATGTGCATCTGACATATTTGGTGGCAAGCCCATTTGGTTCCCTTGCGTTTCAACAGCTTCCACGTCATTGTGCCACCATTCTCCTGTTAACAAATTTTATCATAAGTAATTGAAAATCCATTGAAAAGCCAGAAAATCGCCTCAATTCCCTTAGAGAATTAATATAGAAACCATAATGATTAACTTTCCAGTTAAAAATAGCATCTACAATGTATAACCAAACATTATATATATGTATAATGTCTTTCAGAAACTGGACTAACCTAGCAAAATTTCAAATTCTCTAGCTGGCTGTGGGAAAGGAAATGGGGTCCCTGGTTTAGGCATGATAACAATAGCACCATACACTGTGGCCCTCAACCAAAGAATATGAGCATGCCACCACAATGTTCCTCTTTGCCCTGTGACGTTGAAATCATAAGTGTAGCTGCTACCAGTTTGAATTGGACATTGTGTGATGTAAGCTGGCCCATCAGCCCAACCATTGCGATATTGTTTAATTCCATGCCTGCAGCATAGAATAATCCATATAATGCTATAAGAATCCCACATTTGCATTTATAAACATAATATGATTAATCTGGAAAATACAAATTGGCTTACCAGTGAATTGACATGTTATATTTTGCATGGTTGGTTACGTTGACTTGCACTCTATCTCCTTCTCTAACATAAATCGTTGGCCCTGGGAACCTCCCATTTACTGTTACAATGGGTTTTGCATGACATAGTCTACTCACATTCTTTACTTGAATCTGTAGGTAGAATATAATCAATGTGATCAAAATTCAAATAGATACTTAAGCATGCTGATTTTGAACATAAATGCATACTATATAACTCACATCAAATTGGTATTTCTTTGTGGCTGCTTCAACTGTGAAGGAGAATAAGCCAAGAAATCCGAAAATAATTATTAACAAAGATCTGTGACTGCTGAAGTCCATGCCAGCAGCCATTTTTTCTGCTCTTCTTAGACAGCTATTCAGTTTAGTATATGCCTGTGATTCACTGTTGATGAGATATATATTGGTGGCGAAGAAATGTGGACACATAGCATTTATACAAATTGCTGCAAGGTTGGACTAGTTAGTTTATTAAAGAGAACTTGATTAGGTAACGAAATTGTTTTGCATCAAGGCTTGCAAGCGATATGTTGACAATGACTTCATGGTCTTTGGAATGCCTTAGAGGCTGAGATTCCTAGGCCAATAAAAAATATTCAGAAGCACAGTTCATTTTTTTTAGTTTCCGATTTCAGTGTGGACTTAAAGTGAGGATATGTGGACCAAACAAACCTTGTACATTGCGCTAATCTATTCCTTTAAAGAGAAGTAATGTGTTAAAGGGTGGTAGAATGCAACTGTAGAGTGGGAGAGATTGAGCAGAATTGTGTGTATAATATATAATTAATATTAGTGTTTGAGTTAGTAAAACAATCTAACTTTTGTTCATAATAATTCATTTGGCTATTTTCAGGAAAAAAGAAGTAGTTGCTTGCTTTAGGGCTTGCATACTTTCTGTAAATCGCAGAACTTTTACGATACTGCTACGTTATATCCAAGTTAAGAAATCTGAGCCCTGTGTCACTGTGTAAGCAACCAGTTATATGATTCTACATAATATGAAAATGTTATATGACAACCCTATAAACTGTGAATTCAACAGTTTATAATTGGAATTTTGTCAATAAAATTGTTTCATTTCTATTTTACAAATTTATTATAACATTGCTGTAATGAATCAGCAGCACTCTTCGTAATATTAGAGCACTAATATAAACGAAAATGTTTTGCGTGTATAATAAATTATTTTTTTTATAATAAAAATAAATAAATGTGAACCAGGGTGATCTAACCCTTATACAAATATAAAATATGTAAGACATTTCATCTCAACACTCACACCGCCGGACGCTAGAATTACAAAACACCCATGACTCAACCCAAAAAATTTGAGCTAAAAGATAAATCAAGAAACAATAGTCATACACACCAAAAGTTCGAGACACCACTTGAAAAAGGTGAACAAACTAAAGAGAGACTTAAGCCTTCACTTGAACCAAGACAACCACTTTTAAACCATCGATCACTCTTCCATTAAAGATTACATTATTTCTATGTTTCCGTAACTCTCTTCCAAGTGATATATATAAATTCGTACTATTTTGTTAGGTTAAGGTGCCATGAATTGTCTGCAGTTACTTTTACAGCTCCACGACATGCAGTTCTCCAATTAAATCTACAATATATTTATAAAAAAAATTAATGGTGAAAAAAAAGACCTTAAACTGTAGCATGTTAACTTTAATTTAACAATACATTCAAATAAATTAATGTGTTATTATAAAACTTTTAATTGACACCTATGATTTCAAAAGCTTTTATTTAGCTGCCTGAACTTATTTTAAGATAATGATGCTCCAGTTGAATACTAAGTTTAAAATATAATTTTGTAATTAAAATAATATATTCTTGCAGAATAGTTTAAAGCTGGTTATTGTTGTTGTGGGGAGATAAATAGGTAGGGAACAAAGTGCTGGGTTACTGGGACACAGTAGATGGGCCGAAAGATTACAAATAAAATATGTAATAGCCCAACCCACGAACTGGGGGGCCCAGTACCACGTGAACTGTCCCTTGTGGGCCTGCCACTTTTCACTTTTTCAGTACTAAATATACCAAAGACACAAATGCCCAAACCAAAACATCAAAATAAACAAACAAAAAAAGAAAATTATGGTATTCATTCATTCCTTTGAACTTTTATTCATTAATATCTCATTATCATGAATCTTAAAATTAATATTATTAAATATTATTATACAATTATTTATTTTCCTTAAATTAAAAAAATGTAATCCACTTTCAATTTTCATTGCCGATCCTCCAATCAAATGGTCAATTGAGATTAAATATTGAAAACATAAAAAATATTTTAAGTATGCATAAACTTAATATTTCGAAGATGGGGGTGTTAAGGTGGACGATTGATTAAATTAAATTTAATCAACTTAATATTTATATCTTTGATTACAGTAAATATAATAAATAAAATAAATTTATTAATAATAGAAAAATATATTTTACTCTACACTCATTTTCATTTTTTTAATTGAAATATATTATTTTTTTCTCTTTTTTTTTCCTTCATTTTTCAGTCACTTACTTTCTATATTCTAATGCAAACAAAACTTTAAAAAAAACACATTGTAAGCATAATCTATAACTAAGACATTTGAATTTGAGGAGTCGTATGTATTATCTCATTTATTTCTTCTAACACGGTCAAATTATAAACATCTATTTATACACTTAATCATTTTTCTATCTTTCCCCTTACCCATTTTAGATGGTTTTGAGTTTTTTTATGCAAACTTTAAAAAAAATACATTTGAAATAATTTTGAACTTAATTTGAAAATATAGTTATTTTTATTTTCAAAAACCATTAAAAAAATATTATTATTATTATTATTATTTGTCATTGCTGCTGCCACTGACTATCAATATTACTATTATCTCCACTAATATTATTTATTGCTATTACTATTATCAAAATTACCATCAAGGCATCTCTTTACAAAATATATTTAAACTAATTTATCTAAAAACTAAAAATCAGAAAAAAGAAAGTATAAGTAAAGACTGAAACTGAATAGTTTTAAAATTTATGATTAAAGGAATCCGAAAGTCTTAATTGTTTGTTCTTCAATTATTATTTTTTTTGGACTCCAGGCAGAAAAATTGTACAGGGAAACTTAAGTTCCGTGTCAGAGCGTAAGTGGTACCACATCGTGAAAGAGCAACACCGTTACAGTCAAAAATATCTTAGTCTCAATCATTCATTAACTCACTCACTCCTTGCAAGACTGGATTAGAGAGGAAACCACAGTAGAAGAAGAAAAGTGCACACTCACTGTAAAAAAAACTCCCTTGCTCAACCCATCACTATAACTTAAAGTAACAAATAATTAAAATAATATCCACATATCCTAATCATCATTTATATGTTTTAACGAAAATATATAGATGAGGTTTGCACCCACTTATATAGAGATAACATATTATAGATGGTGACCTGATAGATTAACAAATACTTGTTTGACTTTGATAAGTCTAACTCAATTTCATAAAACCAATTCATGAAATAGAATTTGCACCTTCTTATATACAATTTTCTTTGTTTTTAATCGATGTAAATATAATAGGTAAAACATTTTCCCAGTTCATAAAAAAAGCGAATTGTATTATAAGAGGTGAAATGAATTTTCTCAATAGACATGTAAGGGCTTAAGGAAACAGCACAAGATTGGACATTTGCTTCCCAATATTTAAAGACAGGTATTAATTTGTAGGTATTAATGTCCAGACATGTGGATAAGATGAAACTTAAAACACAATATGAAAACTTCAACTAAAGAAGAATCAATATTATCCACTCACTGTTTTTTTTTCTGATAACAAAAAGAAGATGATGCCAGCTATTCCATTCCAGGTACAATTTGAAACATGAGTACTGAATTTGAGGAAGCCCCACCACTAGGAGGAAGCTTCCATTTGAGCAGCATGATTAATACTCAAGTCATGATAATTCATGAACGCAGCAAAATAATATATTAATTGCAAAGACATTGTTTTAAAAAAAAATTTAAAAAAATATCATAAGAAAAAAGAAGTGGGATTATTTCTCTTAATGATATATGCTGATAAGTTGGCTAATTTATGATTTATTCATAAATAACCATTTCATTGGTATAATAGGCTTTCATCTAGTTTATTCTTAGAATTTTTTAGTATAATCTACCTATGTATAGTTTTTGTTAATATATGAGGTTTGATCTAGTCCTCCCATATTTTTGTATTTTTTTTAATAATACTTTTTTTCATGTGATGTGTGTTGGGTATGAAGCCAGGACCAATTGGATTGGACTGAGTAGACACCATGTTTTAGTGAGTGAGTTTAATCATGGTGTCTCTTTATTATCTCTATTTATCTCTATTTAAAGATATCATTGTACTTGTAATTGATGTGCAATAGGATATAATGTAAACATAATAGTTATCCGTGTGGATGTAGGTTGCAGTTGCCGACCGAATCACGTTAAATCTTGTCTTGTTTATTTTTCTACAGTTGATCCGTGATTGTGTGAATGTGAAATGACGATTGTTACTTCAAGTGTCACTCTAACTGAAATGTCAATTAACACATACCTAACATAAAAGCTTTTTTATATATATATAAAAAAAAAAAAAAAACAGTCCAGGACCATGTTTGTGAGTAGAGCAATGGATAGAAGATAAATGTTGAAGAAAGGAC
The DNA here is from genome assembly GCF_000499845.2 of Phaseolus vulgaris. Lineage (NCBI taxonomy): Eukaryota > Viridiplantae > Streptophyta > Magnoliopsida > Fabales > Fabaceae > Phaseolus > Phaseolus vulgaris. The sequence goes on along the minus strand of NC_023758.2, from coordinate 3,200,949 downwards.
ATTGGAGACGCAGCACGTGCAAAGTCTAAAATGTGTTCTTCTCTTCTCTTCTCTGCTTCTATTGTCCAACCCAATAGCCCCACTCTCCTTCAACCTCTTCACGTCTTATCACACCCTATTTCTAAACTCATAAATTATTATTTCTATTATAAGGGCTTATTAATATTATTTTTGTGTCTACAAAAATATTTTATATTTTACTGATAAAAAAAGAAAAATCCTCTTTCCAATTTTAAATTATTAATGGGTCAAACTTGCATTATTTGGATACAATCTAAATGAAATTATTTTTGTAAGTAATCTTTGGCGTTATTTTGTTTTCTGATCCAACTAGATTAGTTTAAGGTAAGCGTTTAAAATCCTATGAAGTTAAAACATAACTCAATTGTGACGTGGCAATGTAGTTGGCATTCAGGAACGTGCGTTCCTTCAATGTCGTATTTAATACTCCCGCTCCTTTCTTTGTCCCATTCTTATTCTAATTTAGATTTGTTTTTTAATTTTTCAAATTTATTTGGTTTTTACTTATAAACTAAATAAAATTGAATTTTATCAAATTTTACAAAGTCCTCATTTTTATTAAAATATATGAATATCTGTGATAAGTTTAAGGTGTGTTTAAAGTTGACAGGTAAACTATTTAGTGAAAATTTAATAAAATTTAGAGGATTTTGTGAAGTTTTTTAGAGAAAGTTAAAAACAATAGTAATAAACCCTGTTTTACACAATTCAAAATGAATAGACCGATATAATTAAATCTCACAAATTTCATTTTATTTCATGATTAAATTTTAATCGTGTTCAACACTATCCCCTCTAAATCGGCTAAACTCATCCATTTTTATTTATTTTTAAAAATATTTTTTATTTAAAAAACATCATAAAGCTTACTTTGCATATTCTTATCTGTGAATGCAAGCCACTAATATCCAGCTGTATTTCGTACAGCTAACAATTTTACATTGCTGGGTGCTACCACCAATTTTAGTTTTTTATATTTAATTATTTTAAATTAAATCTGGCAGTAGGTTTTAATTCTCTTAATTTTGAATTATTTTTAAATTATTTGAAGAAATTATTATTACAAAATAGACTTTAAGTCTAACTCAACTCCATAAAGCTGGTTCATGCAGTGATTTGGGATCTCCAACATCCTCACTTCATAAACCTGGTCATGAGGAGAGAGTAACAGTCTATGCGTGAGATAACATATTTTGGGTGGTGCGATAATGACGCGATAGCGAATGACACGATAGGTCCAACAAATACTGCTATGATAGACTTTAAATGACTCTGATACCATATTACAAAGTAGACTTCAACCCTAACTCAACCTCATAAAACCGCCTCATGGAATGAGATTTACACTCACTTATATGTAAAGAAATATTTTTTTATATCTAGTTAATGTAAAATCTCCAACAATTATAGTGACCGATGAGATATATCCAACAAGAAAATTACTTTTTTGACCTTTTATAGTTTAAACAATTGGACCTTTGATTACGATTAATAGTCATCATTAGAAAAGTAGATTATATAGCAGCACATTTTTGACATTCTATCACAACGTATAGATACAAGGCACATAAGGAATTTTTATTGAATATTAGGATTTGAAAACTAATTTCTTTTGCAGTGTGTTTCAAAAGGATAATTTTACTTTAACAGAAATACAGAATGATTTAATAATTTAGAAATGTAATAATTTAATATTCTGTTATTAAGATACAAAATTAGGTTGAAGGGGAAGTTTTGTGAGTGGGTATGATTTATTTCCAACGAGGTAACACAGAAACGTTGATTGGATATGATGAGCATTTTTTTTGTTAGCGAGTAAAGATGATGAACAGAAAGAAACGGATTGCCACGTGTCGCGACGTAGGAAATAGGGAGTAGCGTGGGTGGAGCGCACTGGATTGCCCAAATAAATTACGCTTCGCTTTCTGCAACAACGTTGCTAAAATAAGATTTCACATAAAAGGGTGGATCCGATTCATGTCACACCATTCACGGTTTCGGACTACCTTTTTCGCGGCGGTGCTGGTGGCGGAGACTTAGGCGCCGGAATATTCCCTCTTACGCGTCCTCCTTCTTCTTCCTAACCTAACCTTACCTTCTTAGCTTCAAAACCACTTCATCTCCTCACTCCTTTCTCTCCTTTGCCTTCTCCGATTCGCTTATCGATCTGCCTTCTACAACTTTCCTTTCTCATTGCTTCTCCTCTCTCGAGCAGAACCTCAATTTTTCAGCTCATTTCCTGCGATTCCACTTTCCCTTACTCGCTTCAATTTTTCAGGTTTTCTTCTTCTTTCTTTTGCCCCTTATTTAGTGTTAAAGAAGAAAAAGTAAATTTATGCTTCGGCGTTCTGCATTCCCCTTTGTTATCGGAATTTATAGATCGACGAGGACACGGGGTCTGCTATAAAGTCTTTGATTTGTTTTATTATGATGCTTTTAGCGAGGGAGAAGGAAAAATAGTTTATTCCTTAGTTACTTTGTTTATTAAACTTGTCAGGAATTAGGGTAAGGCTTGTGATTAGCGAGGTGCGATTTGTGAATATGTTTTGAGCTGGAATTGAATTAGCATTATGCTGTGTTAAGAGCTATTGTTGTTGGTATCTGAAAAATCGAAAGAGGTGACTCTGTGATACATAGGAGTCTTTTTTTTTACTGTTTAGAGTGGAGATTTATTTGGGTTTTGTTTGGGTGGTTGCAGTTTTTTTGGTGGAAGGAAGATTGGTATGCTGTGGGAAAATGTCGTTGAAAAGCATAGTAAGAGAACTAAAGGAGATGAGAGATGGGATTGGAAGCATGTCTAGGCGAGGTGTGGAGAGCAGGCGTTGGAATGGTCGGACAAAGTCACATGTTGCTCCAGAAATCACTTTAACTTCACTTGAACCTATTCAGCAAGGGCAGTGGGCGAATTTACCCCCTGAATTGATTCTGGACATAATAAGTAGAGTGGAAGAGAGTGAGACTAGCTGGCCTGCACGTGCCGTAGTTGTTCATTGTGGTTCTGTTTGTAAATCGTGGAGGGATGTTACGAAAGAAATTGCCAAGACTCCTGAACAATGTGGAAGGATCACATTTCCTATTTCGTTGAAACAGGTGATAAATCCCTCACCCTTGCGTATCCCAATCAGTTCTTAATCTTTCCTTTTTCTCTGTTTCTTATCTTTCTCTTATGTGTATAAATAGCCCGGCCCTCGTGACTCTCCAATACAGTGCTTTATCAGGAGGAACCGAGAAACTTCTACATATCTATTGTACATTGGCCTGGTACCATGTAAGTTTGTTACTTTGTTCATTGCTGATGTGTGCCATTTCTTTTTCCATAGAAACAGGGATGCTATGTTTCTCATTTTAAGTTACTTATCAAAATACTGAGTGAACAACTTTGAATATTGAACTGCAAGTTTCTTACACTAAAAATGCTTTATTCATGTATTATGAAACTCATTTATTTATGCACAATGATCAATCTCAAATGGATCACTTGGTAATTCACCCACTCATACTGTGAACCAGAATATATTTGAGATATTTGAATAAGAGGAAAATTGGATAATTTGGATTTACCAAAAGCCAACTTTTGTTCTTGAAGTGATATCTGACAAGTTGTATTATTTTGATGTTAATTGTGCAGCGGAGAATGAGACTGATAAGTTGCTACTAGCTGCCAAAAAGGTAAGAAGGGCAACAGGCACAGACTTTGTTGTGTCTTTGGTTGCAGATGATTTTTCTCGGTCCAGCAACACATATGTTGGAAAACTCAGGCAAGTTTTGGTTTGATAGAAACATGCCTTCTTTTTTATTTTTCATCTTGCTCCATACCATGTATTTGACTTGACAACAAACTTTGACAGGTCTAATTTTTTGGGTACCAAGTTCACTATTTATGACAGCCAACCACCAGAAGGAGCTGCAATTCAACAAGATACTCAGTCTAGTAGGAGATTTCATTCTAAGCAGGTATCTCCTAGAGTTTCAGCATTTAACCATGTTGTTAGCACCATTGCATATGAGTTGAATGTTCTCCGTGCAAGAGGGCCAAGGAGAATGCACTGCACCATGAACTCCATATCTATCTCAGCTATTCAGGAAGGGGGCACTGCTCCAACACCTACATCTTTCCCTCAAATCATTGACAAGCCTTTTTCTCCCTCACCAGTACTAAAAGGAAAAGGTCCAAGTACAGATTTAAATGATGTAAACCTCCCTAAGATACCAGTACCTAGCCAAGGCTCAGCTGAGCCCATGGTACTAAAAAACAAGGCTCCTAGATGGCACGAGCAACTGCAATGCTGGTGCCTAAACTTCAAGGGTCGTGTCACAGTGGCTTCTGTTAAAAACTTTCAACTTGTGGCAGCTGTCGATCCTTCCCATAATGTTTCTGCTGCAGAACAAGAAAAAGTAATCTTGCAGTTTGGAAAGATTGGAAAAGACATATTTACCATGGATTACCGTTATCCGCTCTCTGCCTTCCAAGCCTTTGCCATATGCCTTAGCAGCTTTGATACCAAACCAGCCTGTGAATGAAACCAAATGGCACTGGATCATCTGCTGAAGCAGCTTTGATACCAAACTAGCCTGTGAATGAGACCAATAACACTGGATCGCGTCTGCTGGTTTGTGTCATACATGTAATATGCCAGGCACAGTTCCCTCAGGCTTGGTGGGACATGCAACTGAGGTCTTAGCTGTGCAGTCTTTAGTATTTTCCCATTGTGTTGTTAGTTCATTCTGGAATTTAACTTTATGCTGTTTCATAGCCCTGCGACTAAAAGTAAGCTTAGTGAATCTCTTTTATAATATAAACTCGCATTGTATTTCTCACAAACAAATCTGTTTTTCTTTTTTTCTTTTCCAATATTGATTTTTAGTTGTACGTATTTCCGAACTCTTATTTTCCTTCAATGATTTATACAGATGACTTTATATACACGCGTTTTTCAACCGGTATGTCATTGGTAGTTATATCTAATCAATTGAATCCTGGGTTGGTTTTTGGTTAATCTATGTAATGTAATTTGTGCTTCTAGTTTGACACATAAATCTTAGGAAGCCATTTTTTAATAAACTTAAAAACAATAATGCTTAGCGAGAGTAATCCCACCTAAACCAGAAAAATATAAATTGTACAATTTGGTTGGCTAGATGGATGCTTTGTCCATGCCGGGAAGCCATTTTTGTTTCTAAAATCAGCAGGGTTGATTATTCATTTACTAAATTTATAAAATGTTTCATTAAGTTATCTTACTATGTTTTTTTTTATTACAAAATTATTAGCGGCTAATAAGAATTTAATTTCTTTTACATGTCAAAATTAAAAATGAGTCGTTAAAAATAAGATCAAGAGATTTTATTTTAAGAGACTAATGTAAGTTGATAAACTATTATACCGTCATCAGTTATGTCCTAACAAGGATTGCTTGCAAGCAAAGGTCACCTTTGTTCAGATTACCAATGATCATAAGTCAATGCGAATTACAGGAATTAACTAAGCGTGATTTAGAAATAGTGGACAGATGTAGTCAAGAGTCTGTTTTCAAGATTGGAACTGCCCAAGCCAAGAACCTTACCATTTTGCAAAGATAGCCCTAAATGAAATAATGAATAAAATTAGTAATATAAAATTGGTCAAATAAAGAATGTATAGAGTTGGAAGGTACCACCAAATCCATACAATTAAACAAAAAAAATGTTAAATATTGGCAAACACCTTCATTGCAATAATATCCATTTTACAGCAGTATCCAAAGTACTGGAGTGTATAATATATATACATAGATACAAATGAAATGTGTACTTGGTCTCCCTAGTATATTGACAGGAAGGGAAAGAGAAATCAGAAAACTGTCTACTATCTTAAGAATTCACAAGCCCTAAATTGGAATGTCAAAAGAATATATCATGATCATAAACACAACTATACATCATCTTACTACCTGTTGTTACAGTGCAAAATTAAGTAGCAGATGCATTGCGAATGAATCTTTAACGCTGAAAATGCCGCAAGTTCTAGAAAAGGCAAAACCCACACATGGAACTCATCTGAACTTATCTGTTGTCCCCACAATAAGATCACAAGGTTGAAATGCCGAGGAATTCATTCTCATCTTTTGGTTTTTGATGCATGTGAACTGGACTTTGAAAATGGTGATAGTTTCTTCAAAAACGTGGATCTCTTTGATGGTCTACTTTCTTCAGGTGGGTGACTGATGGAATCTCGACAAGAGTTGCTGATATTTGGTTCAGGGCAACCTTTATTGTCAACAATGTTGACACCATTCAAAATATAGATCAATTCCATCGCACTTTTCTTTCCTTTATCGTTTCCATTCTGGGAGATCAGGCAAAGAGAAGTTATGATATTCTCATGCTCTCTCATTACTAACTTACTATAATCCACATGAGAGCATAGAGAGACTAGAACTGCCAGTGCATGTTCTTGTTCTTCATTATTGCCTGAATTAAGTATTTCAGCCACAGAAGTTATGCATCCCTTTGTTTCAGCAACAGAATTCCTACCCTCTTCAGTATCACACAGATTTTTCAATATATATATGCAGTATCTCAAAAGGGTTCTGTCTTTGAAAAATGGCAGCAATTTTGGGATGCACTTGAGTGATAGCATGCTGGGACAGACTTCACTAATGAAAGACAAATTGTACATTATTCTAATGGCTCGTTGTTGGAAACCTTTGTTTTCGGAATCAAGTATGTTTAAAATTGAATTGAGAGCACTTGATGCTGCAATTTTAGGTTTACTAAACCGATATCCTGACAGTTCTTCCAGTATGACAAGAATTTCTTCTATCGCTTCTGAATCAAGAAAACTCGCCAACATAATGAACGCATCATCATTCAAAGTAGTATTACCATTTCTGCATCAAATAATATACATACAACAAAATTGTCATTCTATTATCAAAGGGCAAGTGCACTGATAAACGACCAAACAATTTTACATTTGGAAGAAAATTACAACTAGAAAGTATGTTTACATTTTTACAAAATAAAAAAGAAACAACTAGTATTTTCTTCAACATTTTTAATATTTTAGAAATTTTAAAGAAATACAGAAAACGAATTTACCGTTAAATTTTTTTGAAGGATAGTAAATATGTTTCAGCAAATGAATACTGTTTTGAAGGATAGATGTGAATTAATTTAGACAAAACTTTCCCGAAAAGTGACATTAGAAAATATTATAAGCAAAGCAAAATGATTAGCAATATAGAAATAATAAAATTAAGGGGAAAAGAAATCGTGCCTGCAGTTGTTGACAAAGTCCAACAGAAGCTGAGTTCCAGCTCTCAAGGCTTGAACATCACGCAGATCATATGCATTGCTCAGAAATCTGAGGAGTGGTTCAACCAAATTTTCTGCTGGTACAGAAACAAAAGCTTGGCTATTGCTTTTCAAGTGATCTTTCAGGTCTTGAATGACCTTGCATTGAGATTCCCATTGAAAATCACGGAGTTGAGGCAAGAGCATCAAATCACTATCTTGTATCTCTGCATGAACTTGATGTCTTTCAGAATTGTCACTGCTCTTGATCAACAAAGAGCCACGAGTGGTCTTACCATGCGAGGCATCTGAACAAAAACTAGTATCAAGTGACCCAATTGACATGCTACTGAGATCCACTGGCGAGTTGAAGTCGTTGAAATAACTTCCTATACTATTAATGGAAGTGCTTGAAGCTTCCCATGAGCGAATATCTTCTTCATGCCTACTAGGATCTGGAATAGAGACTTCATTTTTTCTGCACCACTTTGATATATGGTTCTTCATGGACACGTTTGGAGTCAAAGCCGTATGGACTAGTTTCTTTCTGGTTTTGGGGCATATGTCATTATCCTCATCAAACCACTTTTTTATCCACATCCTTTCATATGTTTCTCCAGACTCAATGATAACAGGATCATACATCAACCTTGAGGATATTGGGCACTTAAATTGCTCAGGGGGTTCAACTCCACCCAACTCACTGGTGTGAGTTATATATTGACCATAGTTTAAGCTTTGGTCTGATTCCACATGATGGCTTCGTAGAGAATCGTGACTAGATTTCTGTGTTACAACTTGTTCTTCGGAAGAATAGACCCTCTCCTCATGTTCTACCACCAGGAGCTTTGCATGCTTTTTCAGTAGATGCAGAAGATATTTCAGTATCATCCTTTTCTTCGTCACGTCATGTGGTCCAAGTTTATCCAACAACTTCCTAATAGATCGTTGCTCTGTTACGATGGCCTTCCGGGATGTTATTTTCAGTCGAGATGCTGCAGACTGAAGAGCTTCAACTTCAGAATCGTTGACTGAATCTGAGGTTGAACCGAGCAACTCTCTCACAACCCTCCCAGCCTCTTCTTCATCGGGGTCCAGAACAAATCTCGTACACTCAATATCATGAATTATTCCAGAAACCTGCAAGTTATATTTCAATGTCAACTAGATTATTGGAATGAAGTTCCATTTGGGTATGCTTAAAAAGAAAGTCAGATGAGGGTAGTTAATATGCTTGATTTTAATAAACAAATGATCATTTAATTGTAGAGTTTATCCAGTTAAAAGAATCGTAATAATCCAATAGTCAGGAAGGAAATTGAATAGAGAATATAAGTTGAATGACCTTCACAGCCAACATAACAGGAACCATATTCTGAATTTGGATTAAGCTTTTCTCTAACGATCTTGTTGTCTTTAGGCATCTTGAGAGTACTGTATCCCCTGTCATAACCTGAAAGTAATATTCAAACCAACTAAATATCATCAGTACCATCACTATCATGCAACCTGCAAGTATAATCCACTGATAAGTGATAAGATCATATGTATGTTTAGGTGCTCTTGTTTTTCTTGTAAGCTTGACAAAGAAGACGTGAATAAACCACCAATTTCATCCTCTGCGTATTACTGTCTCTCCTAAGTATCTTCTAAATTAGTAAAACTATACTAGTAATTTTTCAACTATTGAATATCCATCAATTTACAATGTATTTTACTATCAAATATGATGTCTAATACTTGAAAAATTACTTATATAATTGTTTACTTGAAGGGACCATTTAGGATCGAAGTATGAAATTGAGGATGCGTTCAAGATGAAATGGCGTGTCGTATTTCTGTGTGTTGTTTTGCTATTATTGATGCAGGAGTACACACCAGATAGAGTTTGCTGCATTCAGAGCAATGCTGCAGAAGTACTTTAGCCTTTTCAATTGCGTTGTTCAGCAAACACAGAGACTCTATTCCCAATGAGAATCCTGGCCTTGTCGCCTCTATGTCTGGAACTATTATTGAGATTCTATCCACTAATTTTGCAAGTTCTATGCAGATTTTACTATGCACCTGTTAACATAAATTCAGATTAATAGATTGGTTATCTCTAATATCACAACGCAGTTCAAGAAGGCAATGTCATATCCTAAAGAAGAAAACTTGAAGTCAGTAATCTTTTTCAGTAGAAATCAATAAAATTGCTATATTAAAAGTAGAAGCTCTGGAAAACATTCACAATAAACATAACACCGAAATTCAATTGTAGTTATGTACCTTAAAGGAGCTGGGATTTAGTAAGGCCTCCCCTTCAACAATATCCGTTCTCATTAGGAGACTGTCCTACACCTGCACATTAGACAAGTAAACAAAATTATTCATATTGTACGAAAGAAAAACTAATATAGTAAAAAAAAACAGGTTTATGCTAATTCATGCTTCCTCCGTAAAGTACAATAAAACTTGGTAACAAACCACTGCCCAAATTGCTAACATAACATGCCTTTAAGAACTAAAAAATAAATGAAACCATATTTAGAAGAACTGAAAACATATTTGCATCTAAACTGAAATGTTATTGATATTGAAATGATAGAAGCAATGGCTTCAAATAACATTAAAAAAACATCACGCGACATATCTTACTCTATTTGTAAAACATACACGAGAAATGATATTATACACCGTAGGTTTCTACTTCAATGAAACCTTCCCTTTGACTGATTATGTCTTCCTATAGTTTTGCTCAACTTCTTGTTAAGCAACGTTACTGTTTGATTTTAACATGCAATTTGAAATTCTTAGGGTTTGGAAACACAACCAGAAAGCTGCAATAGAGTTAAACGGAAGAGTTGTAAATTTTTTAACTAATGTAAAGATTTTACATTTTGTATTTTTGTTGAAATCAAAAGACTCTATGTGGCCACCAGAAAGAGATAAATATAGATTTGAACGTGAAAATTGGTTCTATTCCCCTATCAGAGACACCTGTGCATTTCTAAAAATACTGAATACAGAGGTGACAAAATGACTCCTTGGACCCATATGGATTGTCCCGATGCAAACTGAGATATAGTGATTTGGGGAAAAAATTCATATTCAATTCGATTTTTTAGACCTAGATTGGTATATGGTTAAAAAAATCTATATTTAATTCCGACTAAAGTTAAAAAGGAATTCTTAAAACACTGTAACAAACAATAAATTATCCAGAGTTAAGATGATGAGTAAGAAGTACCTGTACCTTACAAGAATTGGAACAGAAGAAATTTTTTATTATCCTCCTTTGAACCACACCAAAATCAGATTACTACAAAATTCAAATACTGATTACGTTCGCAAAGCAGCAAAATCAGAAGGCTTGTGAATTTAACATGCAGCAGCAGATAAGAAAGGTCAAGAAAAAGCAACGGTTGAATGGAATCGTAATCTCTTTTGTGAACCACGTTTGACCCTATCTAGAGAGAGAGACATATGATGAACTGAATTGAGTAAAGAACAAAATCAGATAATTAACCAGAAAGAAAAAGAAGAAAAAGGGTAAGATAAGATTGTTGTTGAGTGAAAGGATATGAAAAGGTTAATGAATTATATAAGTAGTACCTATGAAAGCAAAAAGAACAAAAGTCTTCTCTTGAGGATGAATAATATGAGATGGGTGTGCAGAGAGTTACGAGGAAGGAGAGAGAAGGAGAAAGAGGAAGAGTGACCCGTCAACGTGATCATGGTTCTTACATAACACTTCTTGCATTTTCCTTTTCCATGACCAAGTCATGGAATTTTCTATTACCAACAGCAGTGGGAATGGAATTTTGGATTCTTTCGCTTCTACTCTCAAATTATTATTTCACTTCACATAATATATTAAATGTGGTATTAAATAAGGAAGGATTATATTTGGTAATGGAAAAATAAGTGATGATAATGATGTGATGGTAAAATGAGTGGGGAAGAAAGAGGTGGGTATGAATGACGATGGATGTTGTTGACTGAGACAAAAAGCTGACGTTTCAACCGCAGACTCCGTTGAATTGAATGCAATGCCATTAATACAAGTCAGTAGTATTTTTTAAGTCAAAACCCCAATTCTCAGTGCTTCTACCAACTTCTTCCCAATGTCTTTCACCCCTTTTACTTAGACCTGGTATTCATGTGTGTATATATATATATATATATATATATATATATATATATATATATATATATAAATATATATTTACTGGCACTACCAGATTACTCAGTGAGTCGGTCAGAATCCCAAACCATCTGATCATTTGAGCACAAGGTCATGTGATGACACGTGGTCGACCGACGATTGACCAAGTCAGCAGGATTAATACATAGTTAAGAGTTGTTTGACGTAACCCTAAACAGGAACCAATCTCTTAATCCGGTCCACCAACAAAGATTCATTAAAGTAATATAAATAACACAAATTTCGATAATCAGGTATGTCATTATCTACAACAATCGAGTGTCAACACTGACTGACTTGATCGTCGGAGTGTGTTCTGCAAGTACCATCCCAGTCTGTATTACCAGACGACTGAGAGAAAAAAGATGAAACAATAAGCTAAGAGTGATATCAACCGACCGAGTGGAGGAATAAAGCAATCGTTCTTTAGATCCCAACACACTTTCAGAACAATATCTTTATTCATTCATTTTATAAAATGTAAAATACTCATTTAGAAAACCAAAATTCATTATGATAAGGTTATTAAACATTACCATAACCGGTCGGAATTCAAACTGAATTAGTTGAGAGATGGATCTCTCTGTGGTCGCTCGGCATGCTGTGAAAGTGAAACACTTTATGTACCACTAAGTCTCACAAGTCAATAAAACAATATTAAAGCTAAGTATTAATGATAGGTTCTATTAAAAATATTAAGTTTCTAAATAAATTATAATCATGAGTTTATTAGAGATATTGGGCCTAGATAAGGGCTCCCAGTAGCAAACCCATCACATAGTAACGTAAATAGGAGATAGTGTTGATAACATTTATTACTTGTTAATTTCATTACTTACTTTATCTTAAGAATATCTTTTAGGTATACTAGGTTTTCTAACCCATGTATTGCAAGGAAAAAATTGTAGGGTATTAATTATTTATGAACTATTATTAATATACTAATAAATAAATGAATTATAAAGTAAATATTAATTATAAGAAATCAAAATCAGTATATTTGAATAAATAAATAAATTAAAAATATTAAAATTAATATAAATAATGTATAAACATAAATAATACATGTAACTAAACAAAAATTGTTTAACTGATACAAATCTTGAGAAAAGTAAGTGACAATATATAAAGATTCATCCTAAAAGGTGAATAACTCGAATTTTATTATTTTATATATTAACTTTTATTTCAAAAACAATCTTATAGTCTTCTTTGAAATCATTTAACATACAAAAATTCTTTCCTTTATTGATTTATTTGGCGCGTTTTCTTTCACCATTTTGTATAAAAATATAATTTACATAATTATATATATATATAAATGTAAATGTAAATAAAAAAATTACCTACATCTTTTAATATTTACCATCAAACGAGTCCATGTGAAGTCAATAAAAAGATAGTAATTAACAAAAAAAAAAATTGTGATAATGCAAAAATTTAGTCTTTTTTTCTGATTATATGTGAACTCCATCATTATATGTTGCATATCATTTCAAAAAACTAGTTTTAAATTTTTCTTAAGAAATTATTTTAAATATCGAAGTGGTGGCTAGTTTTGCATTGTTTCGGAGGATTATTTATGCTAAATCATTGTGATTAATCAGTCAAAAACATCTTTCAATATCACATGTCTTTCTTGTGTTATTGTTTTATTTGTTTTGTGTTTGACATTAGAGCCCACTTGTTAACTTGATTACTGATAATAATTGGAAGGAAAATGGAAGGAAAGTGAGAGCATTACTTGTGTGGATTTGTTTGTGTTTATTTAGGTTACCCTGTTTTGTTGGTATTACTACTCCCCATTCATTTGTTGGTTGGTCACACCAAATATGAAACACCATTGAGAGAACATGTATTTTGAAGTGACTCCTCAGGCCCACACCAGCTACCACGTTATTTAATTATGTGCTAAATTTCATTTTTAGTAAAAAAATTATATTAATTTAATTTGTCATCTTCTATCTTGTTAATACTCAGTTCCACATATGTACAAAAATGTATTTAGAAAATTATGAAAAATCATTGTTAGAAAGCAACCTAGAAGATTATGATGTTTTGCTTCGTGTGGTTCATAATAGCACGAGGGAGAAGAGGAGAAGAAAATGAAAGAGAAAACAGAGGTGTGGTGAAAAAATGTATTAAAAATATATCATTCATTATGTTGTATGTATAACTAATTATCTTGTTAAAATAATACATTTTTTTTCTTGTTAGGAAGATAAGACCTAGAAAACTATTGAAGTCTTCGTCTTCTTCCTTCTGTCGGGCAGGTTACTAGGTGTTTGGCTGAGATCCTTCTCGTCTTCGTGCTTCTCCTTTGGCTCTCAGTTTCGGGTGAACACCAAATAGGGGTACCTGCAAAAGGCACTCCGACGCTCAAGTCAGTAAAGCGGGTGATTCGTATTCAGGTAGGTGCACAGTAATAAATGACGTACATTTTTCCTTGGGATGTGTGTTATTTATATTATTTTAATGGGCTTACCTCATTGGGAGCGTTAATGGTTATATATGTCGATCGGTCTGACCGTGCGTCCTGTGTTGGTCGGTCGGCCAGATAGACAGAGACATATCAGCGTGTTGTTGATTTTGACTTAATCCCAAGTCTCACATCGGTGGGTTTATTGTTTGGGAAGGAGGTTTGAGGGTTATAAATTAAACTCTTCTCCTTCACTGTTATATATCCCAATTTGTAATATCTTCTCTCATAATAATAAAAGGGAGTTGTTTTTGCTGTGCTCGGAGATTAGGCTAAACAGGCCGAACTCTGTTAATAATTTTCGGGTGTGTTTTTTTTCTCTTTATCTCTTTTATTATTCCGCTTTATTTATTCAATATTATTTGTCGGGTAGCTCTGTTAGGGTTTTGTTTTAGTGGGAAAATTACCCGTTTTTCTCAACAAGTGGTATAAAGAGCCGAAGGTTCGCCTTGGGTTGTTTGAAATTATTTGTAATATTGAATATTATATTTTGAGTTTGTAATGGCAAATCAAGAAGAAGAAGCGAAGAATGTATCCAGAATGTCGGGCTCCTCGTCATCATGGTCGAGGTTCCCGGTGTCCACTTTGAAATTGGCAGTGAAAATATTTGATGGCACTGGACATTTTGGCATGTAACAAGGAGAGGTCTTGGATTCTCTTTTTCAGCAGGGTCTTGATATTGCTATTGAAGGAGAGAAACCAAAAGAGGTAGAGGAGAAAGACTGGAGTATCATCAACCGGTTAGCATGCAGAACTATTCGATCCTGCCTGTCCAGAGAGCAGAAGTACGCTGTAAAAAACGAGACTTCTGCACACAAACTGTGGAAGGCATTGGAGGACAAGTTTATGAAGAAAAGTGGTCAGAACAAGCTCCTGATGAAGAAAAGGTTGTTCCGATTTGACTACCAACAAAGTACTACTATGAATGCACACATCACTATGTTTAATCAATTAGTAGCAGACCTGTTGAATTTAGATGTGAAGTTTGAAGCACTGTAAAGTTTGTTTTTGTTATGTTTTGAGAAGATTTGTTTTAGGTGGGACTTGAAATTAAGCCAAGGTGGAGATTTGTTGATTTTGGCTTAATCCCAAGTCCCGCATCGGTGGGTTCATTGTTTGGGAAGGAGGTTTGAGGGTTATAAATTAAACTCTTCTCCTTCACTGTTATATATCCCAATTTGTAATATCTTCCCTCATAATAATAAAATGGAATTGTTTTTGCTGTGCTCGGAGATTAGGCTAAATATTCAATATTATTTGTCGGGTAGCTCTGTTAGGGTTTTGTTTTAGTGGGAAAATTACCCGTTTTTCCCAACATGTGTCTCGGTCATTTCGGACAGGGAGACCGAGACACGTCAGGATGTCGGTCGACCATACCGGTACACATTTAATTAACTATGGAACATATAGTTGATAGTAAATTCAAAATTATGTTATATTTATTTAAAGTTGGGTCCCATCAATATTTATTTTTCAGTTTATTAAGGATATAAAAACATATGTATACCAAACTAAGCTAATATTATTTTTGTCTTTTCTAATATTTTTTAACAGTCGTTTCACTTGTACACTGTCTAGTTTTATTTTTTCTTTTGATTATAATCTTTATTAATTTTTTATTTTATATTCTCTTTTTAATTAAATTAAAATGGATGTAGTACTTTTATTTATATATATATATATAAATATTAAAAAAAATTATCTTACATTTGTTCATCTATATTTTTTATAATAAATTCTAAAACAGTGCAGTTTTTTAAATTCGTGATTATTGAAATCAATTTTTTTATTTCTTTAAGCAGGGTAAAATATAATTACAATAGTTTTTTACAAAATAAATTATTGAGTTTTTGGAATGCATATGCATATATTTTTTACGGGAGAAAAGACTTAACGTGTTTTAAATAATATGCATCCAACTCTTGATGTTGTGTTTTAATTATTCTTTATTCATAGATTAAAATATAACAAATAGTGGCTGAGAGAATGCAGCGTAACAATTTATGTTTGAAAGCTACCAAGCTAAAATCCACGTTCATAAAAAATGGGCCTTCTTCTGCTCAAACTCTTTTTCTTTTTTGTCTTTTCTGTTATCGGCACCACCACATCTTCACATTTTCTATTATTAATACGCTATTTTCTAGCTCAAATTTATTAAAATTATATTTTTTTTTAAGTATCATTATGAGACTCAGAAACTTCTCTTAAATGAGGTGTCCGTGTCAGACACATGTATTGAATACCGACACTCGTAGAACACGTATCAGTGAAGTGTCCAATTCAAAAAGTATTTGTTGGATTTCTGACAATTCTAACACGATTCTAACACAATTTTACAAAGGAAAAACACATTAATTTTTTAAAAATTTAAATTTATTGTATGAATTTTTAGTATGATTATAAAAATAAGAAACAAAACATTTTGAACTAGTCATGAAAAATGTCTTTCTACTTAAAAAAAAACTAAAACATACTTGTGCACGTAAATCTTTATTATCAATTTATATAATTCATAATTATATAATATCTACATAGTGTCCCCGTGTCCCACATTTTAGAGATTATATGTATATTTTCGTGTTCATGTCATATAAGTGTTCCTGGTGTAAGTGTGTGCGATTATACATTATTTAATAAACCCTCTCATAACTTAATGATTTTTAATAAGTAATAATTGTATTATCTTGATTTATAGTTTGACTGTGTGGACGTGGATTAAACATTGTGCTAATAAATATGGATGACAAAAGTAAGGCTTTCCGTTAAGTGTAATCGCTCTAGAATATCTAAATATTACTCTTTTTTGTGGTGCATAAAAAGTTATAAAATTTATATGTAATATAGTTTATTAAATTTTATTTTATATATTTTAGCGCACTCAACTTCACTCAACCAAGACAAGGTGTGCAGTTTTGAGTGTTGCAAGCCCCTTACCAGTGGCCAAAGATTATAGGGATGAAGATTTAGTGAAGTTAACTCTTAAAGTTTTCAGAATTTTTTTCATATAATAATAATAATAAAAATTATGAGAATTTTTAATTTATTTTTATAGCATATGCTATTTAAATATAATAAAGAGTAAAAGAAATCAATGAAATGTATAGGCAAAAAAATTAAGATACTTTCTCTATTCATTCCCCTCATGCCCCTCATGGTTTATTTTCTTTCTTATATTAAAACATAACCTCTTTGTTTCTTTTCATTAATTAGTACGATTACAATATTTGTGATAGTATAATTTTTTTTAAAATTTAATTATTTTAACCTATAAAATGATTTAATTTGATAAAAGAAAAAGAAGCTAATAAGTACGAGTAGTCCTATCAATTTTATTCTTTTATCAGCAATAAAAAATAAATAAATGAAAACCACTTTGGGGTAGTCCAACCCTTATACATAAAGAGTTATGTTGAAAATCTCACATCGACTAGAGATTAGAGTCTTTCATTGTATATAAGTGGCTGCAAACCTCAACCCTATGAGCCGGTTTTATGGGGTTGAGTTAGGCTTAAAGTCCACTTCGTAATATGGTATCAGAGCCATTTTCGAGTCTATCCTAACGAGTGTTTGTGTTGGGCCTATCGTGTCACCCGCTGTCGGGCCGCTATTGGACCACCCAAAATATATAGTCCCACGCACGATTTGATAGTCTTGACGTGAGGGATCCCACATCGACCAGAGATTAGAGCCAGTTTTATGTGCAGGAACACCTTCCAACTTAAAACAAGTAGTCGTATCAACGGTAATCCTTTTCATAGACTTTGGGAATTTGATTTTCCCTAAAGGCAGACCCACAAGCAACGTAGCAGTGAGGGTAGGCGAATTTGTAAGCATTACTTTTATGGAAGTGGACTTGAGTGATAAGAGTATTATTCCATGTTTGGACAATATTATACAACAACAAGCCCCACTAAATGCAGATTCCAGACTACCAAAAACTCCACTTCCATCTCTCCAAATGCTTTCAAAGGATCTACCATCATAATATAATCTAACTTTCAACTTTCTTACAACAAAAAATTAGTTAGTGGAAGAATCCAAAGCATACTCATGAAATGAAAACACAGATTAAGGCATAGGTACCACTGTCACACAGGCAAGGAAAAACACTACTCCAAATTGTTACACCATAGTTACAGAGTATAAACACTTTTTATTACTGCTTTTAGTTAAAGTCGTTGACAATGGAGAGCATTTTATCAAGTTACAGTTAAAAAAATGAATAATCAAAGATACTGTAATTGTTGGTCTGTTCTTATATGGACAAAAAATAATGTGAGCATTGTGTTTTGTGTGTGGATATAGATTTCTTATCCATATTCTATAACTGACTTGTCACTTTCAGCTTCATATTCCACGAAACTCACGTCATCCATTTCTTAATGCAATCACTAATTTTATTCCTGGCGCAAATACCAGGGATCAATTACGCATGGGTTTTTTTATTCAACATTAAGAATGTCTTTTAACTGATTCTAAGGTCCTCAAAAGCTAATGATTATTTATTTCATACTACTTGTCCTTTACCAGAACCGTTCAAGATGAAAGTGAACATTAATCGAGTTGAATCCTCTCTTAAATTTTGATGATGAAATATTGAGTAAAGACGTACCTACAGAAGAAAGATTTTCGAACTTTAAGCCTAACTCAACTCCATAAAACAGGTTTATAGGGTTGAGGTTTGCATCCACTTATATACAATGAAAGGCTCTAATCTCTAGTCGATGTGGGATCTCCAACAAGTAATACTATCAAGAATAAAATTATATTTATAGGTTTTTGAGTTTAAGTTACTCTCTTATAACAAAATCAGCGTTCGAGTTAATCCGATTTATAGGTAATTTTACTCGTGATTCTTACAAGTAGATAATGTTAACTCCTAAAATTTTTGTATAGGGTAGTACAGAAAACTCAAAGCTCTTAACATGACGTGAAAATGTGTTCAAGCTTTAGTTTGAAATCATTTAGCTCAAAGATCATTTTTTCATAACCATTTATGTTGAGCTTGAAAAAATAAGTTTAGGTCTTCTTCACACAATTAGTTTTGGGTTGAAATTTGCAACCATTCATAGAGTCAAACTTAGTTTTAGTTTTGTTATTATAACTTATTTTGAAAAAGTTCAAATTCATATAAGCATTAATGAGGAGTTTATATACTTAATAATAAGTCGATGAAATTCCAAGATAGAGACTAGTAGTATTGGAGGGTTAGTCTCTTAAAAATAGTGTAAAACAACCAACAATGTATTCCTAAATATTTAGAAAAAATATTGGTTTAGGTGAAATAAGTCTTAATATATGACTCTAGATTTGATAAATCGTTATGTTTTTCAACACAGGACCACTTCCAAATTATAAATATTTGGATGAGATGAAATTGAAAATTGATGTTATGTTATATTAAGAATTGTAATTCAGTGACATACTTATTTTCAACAGCTCTGCTCACGAAAATTTTCAATGCTATCAAAGATCTTGTCACGAAAGTTTAGTTTTCATATTTTATGGCAAAATGATAAATTTTCCCAATATATGAGACCTTATAAGATAAGGTGAATTTTAAATGAACTGTTCAAGAGGTAAACAGATTTTTGAATATTTAATGGTGGTATTATTAGTTTGCTTCTAAATCTTAGTATAGATTATTAATTTCTAAAATGGATCATACTTTAAAGAATATATATAGATAATAAATTTAAATAATGCATGAACAAAATACTTCGAAAGTTCAGCTTATTATTTGCAAAATTATGATATATTTGAATCCAGTTATATACCTGTTTCCTGGCAGTTAAGCTAAAATGTTATAAAAATATGATCATGCATGAAAACAAAATTAAGAACTACGAAGTACATGAATGAATCATGTTTAATAATTACTCCAAAAAAAAGTTATCGAATAGTATAATTCAAAAAGTTGTTTTGACATTAACTCGTTATCGCACATAATTAAATTTGATTAATTTTTAATTTTAAACTTGATACCCAACAAAATTATGCAATTACTTGATTTTGTTTTTCTTTCTTTACCTTGCAATTACAAATATTTATTTTTTATAATAACTATATCATCCTTAGAAACAAGTTATGAAGTAATTGTTTAAATGTTAAATGAAGATTTTTCTATAAAGTAATTACCAATATGGTCATCATATTTCTCATATTCCACTTGTCCTTTATCCTGGTTCGTATTGTGGTTCCTAAGGGGAACAGATGGACTTCATGTTCCATTCTTTTTGAAAAAGCCTACAGCACTATTATTCATTTTTTTTTACCACAAATGAAGTCACTTATCCTTTAATTCTTCCTGTTAAAATAACCATTGCTTATGTTATGAGTACTAAACCTCAACTTCTTATCTTCAGAGTCATGGAGACGAAAGTATTAAGAAA
Organism: Phaseolus vulgaris; assembly: GCF_000499845.2. Taxonomy (NCBI): domain Eukaryota; kingdom Viridiplantae; phylum Streptophyta; class Magnoliopsida; order Fabales; family Fabaceae; genus Phaseolus; species Phaseolus vulgaris. Next base: position 3,180,596 of record NC_023758.2, on the reverse strand, counting down.
GAGTGGACTTTAAGCCTAACTCAACCCCATAAAACCGGCTCAATGGAGTGAGGTTTGCACCCACTTATATACTTTGAAAGGCTCTCATCTCTAGTCGATGTGGGATCTCCAACAGAAGACAGACAAAAATGACGGGAACAACATATAGGTGACAGAAAAGGCTCTATGAGATCCTCAAAGAAGATGCTGACGCATTGAACATGGTCAAGTATCATATCATATCCCTGTTGAACAAACAGTGTTGTTGACACATCAGGCTTTGGTAATGAATAGATCTGATATTGATACACCATCTTTTTCCTGTTACATGAGCGTACAGACGATTCCTTTTTGTACAAAACACATAATCCATTAGATCTACAAGAGAACAACAAAAGTGGCAATAATATGTTTCCTTTTCCAAAATGACTTGACATTTCTTTGTTGGTTCTTTATAGGCCATACTTTGCATTTTGCGCATCAAACTTCTAGTCATCCATAATGCCAATTCTATTCCACCATCCCTTTCTAGTTAATTTAATAACCGCCCTACTGTTGCCAGAGCAAACAATTCATGACTGCTGCTGAAATTAAGAACCAACTCTTCAAAATTGCAATCTGTGAAGTCAGGACCAATTGGATTGAGCTAATTGTTGTAATTTAGGCTTTAAAACTAAGTTTCTCTTTAAAAGAGTAATACCAAATAGAACCCAGAAATATTATAATATTAAAATAATATAATAAATGATGAGAGAGAAAACTAAAAATTTAAAGGTGATAGGAAGAGGAGTTTCACGTGGTGTTGGGTGAATAAGATGAAGAAAGTGAATGAGAGATGTGTGATTTCTGAAGCAAAGGGTTGCGGCTTTTATAGTTGAAGAAAGTAACCGCTTCCCACTACATGAGCAACTCTGCTTCCCACGATCAAGGCGGTTCTGAGCTGTTGCGGAGAGAAAGACTACGTCTTCCCGGAGAGTGCGGAGCAGATCTGGATCTGTTGAGAGCACGTACGTTCTGAGAGACCCATTCAAGGTAGGAACCGTTACTGGAGGTCCCTTTAGGTTGCGGAACGTTGGGACTCTATCCCACATTCAACCTCTACGAAACGAGGGTTTCGAACGTTGGTCCTCTACGAACAAGGGTTTTGGGGGTTTGTGCGCTCACTTAGATTTCCGTTTCTACACATACTCTGTTTCTAGGTTTTCTGTTTTGCAATATTATAGAATCTGTTTTACAAATAGAGATTTTGTTTTACAACACTAACTAGGCACCATGTTTTAGTAAGTGTGCTTAATTATTGTGTTTTTTTTATAATCTCTATCTAAGAGATTTTTGTGCTTGTAATAAAATTGTAACAATCAGAATGAAAAACTAATTAGTTGGTCGTGAACGTAGATTGCAAATTGGTGACCGAACCACGTTAAATCCTATGTTGTTTATTTTCTGCAATTAATTCGTGATTATGTATTACTTCCGCGTGTGTTTTTCCCTATTCGATCATAAATTTCATGGTTTAACCATCTCTTAAAGCTCGAACCATTAAGGGTCTAATAAATAGTATATAGGAGATTCAGTGGTAGAATAATCTGAACCATATATCATCATAACCATCATAATCATATGGTCTAGTATCAATATTTGAGGCTTCAAACTGCAACTATTCTTCGGTTCAGAACTCTCAAAGCAATTTCCTAAAAATAGATGCTGAGATGCATCACTTGATTGCTAACTTTCATCTCATGTGACATGAAGCCTCTGATTAAGAATTGAATATCGAGTAACCTGATCTTTTAATAACAAAAACATTTAGAGGGCAAAAATAGCTAAGAACAGTATGTTTCGAGGAAAAAATTGGTGGAAGAAAAAAATTAGGGCTGACGCAGATAGAAACAAAATTAAGAAATGACAACAATGGGAAACAGAACAAGTATATATGGAGATAAAGGCTTACGTAGCACCAACACTTTTTCCATAGATTATTTATGCGCATCAACCAAAGGTTGTTGTTTATTTTGTTTATATAATACATATACATACAAATAGTAATAAAAAAATTAAACACGTCAATTAAAATTGGTTATACTAATTATATAAATTAATAAGTATTTTTATTTTCACTGACTAAATAGAAGTCATAATAACAAACATCATTAATAATTCTAATAAAGATTATTAGATAATTGATAAACATAAAGGTTAAACTATTTCATATTTAATAAAAATATTAAATATTATTGTTTTGAGTTATATATGTAGCACATAAACTGACACAGACATTGATACGACACGAACACGAAAATATGTAAAATTTCTAAAATGTAAGACACGGAGACACGAATCTATATATTATATAATTATGAATTATATAAATTGACAATAAAGATTTAAGTACACAAGTATGTTTTAGATTATTTTTTGGAGCAGAAAAATGTTTTTCATGATTGATTTATAAAGATTTGTTTCTTATTTTTATAATCATAATAACAATTTATATAATAAAGTTTGAATTTTTAAAAAATTAATATATTTTTTTAAAAATTATATTAAAACTATATTATAATTATCATAAAATTAATAAATACTTTTTTGAATTGAACACTTCATAGATACGTGTGTTAATATATGTCATAAAAGTATCGGACTCTTTTAAGGACGAGTGTTGTAACTTCATAAACATGTTTATTGATTCTGGAACCATATATTACACCCATATCTAATGTCTCTTTATGAAAAGTACCCCACTGCCACAACAAAACAATTTGATTGGTGCATTACGAATGAACCTACAGAAACATAAACTTTCTCTTACGTGCTATAACTATTATTCATAGTATCATCTACATGCTTTTTATTGAGGGTATCAAAACTACAATTATTAGGAAATAAAATTATTTAAAGTATTATTCTCTCTTAAATCTTGGATAAAAATATACAACTTGTTTTTTAAATCTTTTGTTCTTATATTAAAAAATAAATTGTAAAAAAAGGGACTCTGAGTCTTTGTCCCTTTCTAAGCCCATGAGACAATTCAACACTAGCTTCATATGCACTTAAACAACTGCATATTAGAAACACACCAGTTTATAATTGTTATGTGATATAATATAATTTTAAATAATTTTATTTTAATAAAAAATTATTTATCTGGTACAAAGTTGTGAACTCAAACCATGAAGTTTTTTGTTACTTTATCATAATAATCTTCTATTATAGTTCTTTCTTTAAAAGAACCAATAGACATGTTTATTATGGCTATTTTAATATTGATGTTTAGTATTATATAATACTTTCTAATATAGTGAAACAATTAACATATAGTGGTGGGTTAAATTAAATTCTTATAATAACTAACATTATATATTTTTTCCAACTTTTTACTCTTTAGAAAACATCTATATCACATTAACGTGGAAATTTAATCGAAAGCTTAGAATTTCTTAAATCCATAACATACATGAATCGTAATAAGATGATGATTAAACTTTAAGAAAAACATTTGTATAACGCATAACACATTCCAATAATTACAATGACTCCAGATTACACATATTCAAAACGATTCCTAAATAGTTTATATTATTCTTAAATAGTTTATAAATTGTTATCTACTTAGTAACTAAGGTATTAAAGACCAAATTTAGAAACTAAATAATTGGTAGTTAAAACCCTGGTTGCTAATTAGATACCAATTTAGAAACTATTTAACAATAATAGAAACTAATTTAGAAACCAATTTTTTTTAGTTTCTAAAATGGTCTCTAATTTAGTTACTATTGCAACTAATTATTTTAGTATCTAACAATTAGTTTCTATTTCATGATTTTCTTGTAATATAACCTTTTATAACAAACTTTTAAAATGAGAGACTAAAAAAGGAAAACATTAATCGCAAAAAGTCTTAAATGATCCTAAAATATCATGGATAGGAGTAATTAATCTTTTATTAGATAATTGACTACACTCCATTATACTCAAAATAAAATGATTAACTTTCACATTTATAATTTATCAAAGAGATACATTCAGGTTATTTGTTTTTTTTTAGTATGACAAAAATATAATTTCATATCGTTTAGAAGTCGAAATCAATGACAGTTTAAATACACTTTCTTTTCTTAACTTATCGAGATATTTTATAAAAACAAAATTGTGATAGAACTCAAAAAGTATAAAGTGAACAATATCTCACAATAATTGATCCACGATATTATCATTTTGCTAACAACTCAGCCACCTCAAACTTAAGGTGAAAATATTTATTTGACGGAGTATTTATATAAGTAATGAGATAAATTGAAATTGAATAGTGCGTGCGGTGACATAATGAAAGAGTATCTTTGGTTAAAAATAGAATTGAAAGAGTATTGTTAATTTGAAGACGATTCTCTTCTTTCTACCACTTGTGGTGATGATTTGCCATCTTTTAGCTCCAAAGAGAATGGGTGGCAATATCTTTTGTCCTTTGGGGAAGATATATTCGGACAAGGCAACACCCTAAACCCCACCAAGACCACTTTCCCTTCTATTTATAAACACCAATCTTGCTTATTTTTTCCCATACCATCATTCCTTGACTTAGAGAGTCTTTGATTTTTGTTGTAGCTAGTCTCTTTAAATGGCATCATCTTGGACTCCAAGGCAAAACAAACTATTTGAAGAAGCTCTTGCTACATATGACAGAGACACCCCTGACAAATGGCAGAATGTGGCAAGAGTAGTTGGAAAATCCGTTGAAGAAGTTAAAAGGCACTTTGAGATCCTCAAAGAAGATGTCAAACGCATTGAGCGTGGACAGGTCCCATTGCCTAATTACACAGGTACGCTTTTCTCAAAGTTATTGTTTCTTCCGTTCCACATCCATGTGGATTAGAGATAAGGACAATTCATTATATATAAATGGATGTTATCTCATCTTATGAGTCGGTTTTATGAGGTTTAAAGACAATTTATTATATATAAATGGATGTTAGCCCACCTTATGAGTCGGTTTTATGGGGTTTAATTAAATTTAAAGTTCATTTCTTAATAAGTTTTTTCATCTTTGGAATGTCTTTCACTCAAATGAGTTTTTATTTTATTATTAAAATATATTTAAAATAGATAAATTGTATCTTGAAAAATACGTGTAGAAATTTATTTTAAAAAAAAAGTGAGATTCTTTTTTAATTCAATTTTTTATTTTATTGATATTTAAGAAATAATTTGAAATTATTATACACTTTCCAGAGTTAAATAGAATATTCTGCATAAGACTTTATATAAAAAGGGTTATATGCACTTTTTGCGGAAGGCAAAAATTGTCTATGATTGATGCACATCAACATTTTTTTTTCTTTTTAATTATAAAATGTTCAATTTTAATCTGTGTAATTTTTAGAAAAATAAACTCAATTTTTTAATCGTTTTCATATATTACTTACAAAATTAGATCCTCAAAGGTATTGCAATGAAAAAATTATTTAAAAGGTTTAGAAGTAAAAAAAGTTGTTTCAGTTTAATTGAAAAAATTATTTCTTCCATGTTACCGAGGACTAAGAGTATTCCGCAATTCGATTTTAATTTAATATAACATATGGATTATACAAAATCAATGTCTTCGGATAAGTTGGGAGTATCGTAAAAATATTAAATATTTTAAAAAACTGTAAAATTATTAAACCAAGAAAAATGATGTTATTTTTCTTATAATTATGATCGTGTTGACATTTTTAACTTTCTTCATATTTTTAAATAAATTATGTAATTTATAATTAAAAACTACAATATAAATACAAAATATTATTTTGATAAATATAAATATACTGTAAGTACTATAGAATTAAATCTTAACAAAACTTTATATGTTTATTATTTGATAATTATTTCTTAACGCATAGTAATATATTTAAATATAGTTTTTATTTTTATTTTCAATCTAAAATATAAACTAATCTGATGGGTTAAGAGAAATAATAGATAAAAAAGTATTTTTTACCCATTTTTAGTTTTTTTTTTCAACTTTCATTTATTTTTTAATTAGTTCGATTTTAAACATGTATATGGCAGGTTCTTGATGATCCAGATAAATCAGAATGAATGAAGGATTAGCAAACTCAATAATGTGGTGTGTTCTTTATAAGTAAATGTATCAGCAAAAGCAACTCCTAAAAGGACTTTGCTTTCTCTCTAAATTATAAGCTACTCTCTAAATTATAAGCTAATTTTTAGGTTGTGTTCAAGGATAAGTGTCTATAATTCAAATAAGAAGTTTGAACACCAAATTATCACGTTTCACTCTCTCATTTCTTTAAATATTTACATTAAATATAAATTATTTTAAAATAAGTAAAAATAATTAAATTTACTAATAAAAATACAGATTTTAGAATGTTATTATCATTTTAACTTTCGGTTTCATAAAAAACAAGAGTATATAATTAGAAAGGTTGAATCTTATTAGAGTGTTAATATTATTATTAAATTTTAAATATATTTTAATTTTTAAAATTTATCAATAAAAGACATTAAAATTATTAAAAAATTTCGGATTGTGTTTTAATAAACATTACCATATTACTAATAGAAGCCATTAGTTTTTTTAAAAAAATGGATACACTTAATTTTAGTAAGTTATTGTCTTATATAGTTTTAATCCTTGAAAATGTGAATTTTTTATATGTTGCAAAAAAAGTTAACAAAAGGAATTAAAAAATACGTACATAAAACATATACACATAATTTAATTTTATTTGGATTTTTTTTAATGTTTACCCCGATCACAAGATAATATATGCACCATAAGTTTATTGTATTGTTTAATAACTCCTTTAGAAGCTGAATAACTTAGTAACCTATTTTAATAATAATTTTTTCCTTAATTTTTATAATCCACCACATACATACATGTACGCTTATCTACAATTATACAAAAGGATAAATTTCAGTGTATATATTTTATTCCTATATTTTCTTTAGTATCTTTAATTTTATCCATATAATTATATTTTTTAAACTATTTATACTTCTAACTAGATTATGAAGATAACCATCTTCTAATTATTAGTTGTTAAAAGTAATTGAAAAGAAAAGATTGTAGAAATCCATTAATTGTATGAAATTGTAAAACTGTTAAATTGATATATTTATTTTAATTTACTTGAATATATATATATATATATAATAAAATTATAAATACGAATAAAATTATAAATACGAAAGCAAGATAATAAAATCTGAATTAATAACTAACATTTTATTTTTTAAAATAATTCAGAATCACATAATTAGTTTTGTTTGCAGTATAGCGACTTTTTACTCTTATAAAAATAAGATCATTCACTTTTTTTTTTGTCATAATCTTTACTATCAAATAAATATAAAAATAAGATCATTCACTTTTTTTGTCATAATCTTTACTATCAAATAAATCTTATATAATTAGTTTTTTTTTAATATTACAGCAAAATTATAAAACAAGTATTAATACATTTTTTATGATTTTTTTAACATATTTATCTTATTCATTAAAATATTTATTTTAATCAATTATGAGATTTAATAAATATATTTCAAATAATATAATAAAAGAGAATATCTTAAAAAGAGTGTGATAAAAAAAAATGCATTGTAACATTTATGACTATAAGTTTGAGTTTCCTGTTACGAGTAGGTCGATTACCCGGATCACTATTTAAAGAAGAGGATCCACTGGGCTAAAAGCCCACCGCCAAGCATCCCATAATTAAATCTGTTGGTGGATTTTTCTTCCTGCACCCCATAATTTTTGAAATGATAATTGTAAGCTAATTCTCCCTACACTATATCACTCTTGAGCTGCACCCAACACATGAATAATTGACTATTTTGTCCTTAACATTCCAAATATCTATGTCCACAACACAAATAATGCATTTCTGGACTAAGGCAGGGTACTTGCTTATTTATTTTAGACTGTTTCTTCTGAACCTCCATATATTCTTCTCCCACCTCCATACACAACATGAAAATATATTTTTATCCTTCTTGTATCACCCCCATAAAGTAATTTCTGGATTATGTAATCCGGAAACTTATTTGAAAAAAGACTTCCGGATTACATAATCCAGAAGCTAAATAAGACTTCCAAATTATGTAATCTGAAAAGTGATCATGCATTTGAAAAAAAAGACTTCCGAATTATGTAATCCGGAAGCTAATTACAAATTTTGAAAAATGACTTCTAGATTACGTAATCCAGAATATTATAAAGGGACATTTTTGGAAATTTGAAAATTTATGGAGGTGAGAGAAGAAGGTATGGAGATGCAGGAAGAAACAGAAACAGTCTTTATTTTAGTATGAAGGTGCAGTCAGTAATAATGGGGGTGTAGGAAGAAAAGCCGTACGGGTTATAAACGTCATTCGGTTCAGCGTTTTAATTGTTCAACACTCCACGCCTTTCTCAAACTTTTCCATTCCAGTTTAAACCCTAGCGAAGGGTTTAAGCTCGCGCTATACCAAGCTTCTTCATGATCTATTCGGAAGGAGCATTCTAAGCTATGGCCGCTGCAAGGTTAACCTCATTCGTGGCGGTGTCATCCGCTGCGGTGGTTTCCATGTCCACGTTCTCTGATCGTGCCTACGCCGACTCTTCCTTCCGAATCCCTTTCTTCTCTTCTTCACCTTCCAATGCGCCGGCGCCGCCGAACCAGTCTTCCGACAGCAGTTCAGAGCCTCCGGCGCCTGAGGAACCTAACAAGTCGGGTTTCGACCCGGAATCGTTAGAAAGAGGAGCCAAAGCTCTCCGTGAAATCAACAGTTCTTCCTACTCAAAGCAGGTTATTTTATTCGTGGTTCTTTCAATCTGCAATATATTTTCTGGTTTCATTGAGGAGTGACGCATGTTCTTTGTATCGGGAAGGATTGCAGTTTTATGATTTTTTTTTTTGTTTTGTTTTGCTTTGCAGGTGTTTGATTTAATGCGAAAGCAGGAGCAAACTCGCCTCGCTGAATTAGACGCTGAGAAAGTTCATTACGAACTTATTCAGTCTCAAGGAGATATTGTAAGTTGAATTTTTAAATAACTTCCATATCTTTTGTAGCTCTTTATCCTTTTAGTTTTTGCCATATATGTTCTGCTTGACAAAATAGATAAAACTGCACTATCAAAGACTTTGTATAGTCTTCCATAAAGCTTGGCATACATGCGATATGCAACTAACACTTGGCTGACTGGTTGGCAATTTTGACAACATTTTTTTTCGTTTGCAATTTTCCCGTTTTATACCAAGTTATCCCTATTTTCTATTATTATAGATTTTCATCCTAATGCTCACCGCAGTAGGTTAAAAGTGTGATAACAATTATTGGAGGCGTCTGTAAATCTATGTTCTTCTGAGGATTTAACATCACAGGGAATCATTTGGTGTACAGTTTTAAAATTTTATCTTGCTCCTGATGGGCCAAATAATTTTTTTGCAGGAAAGGCAGCGAAAAATGGCTGAAGAACAACGTAATTTAATACAAGAGCAAGCCCAGAGACAGGCCCAGGTGCTGCGATATGAGGATGAATTAGCAAGGAAAAGAATGCAGGTGAAGACTAAATAAGCAATGTACACAGTTGTGTAATTTGTGAATTTGGAAACCTTTGGTATTTATATTCCCATCTAGAAATGTTTTTCTGCCAGACCAAGAAGTTGTGGCTTTGAGAATTAATGTAATTAGAAAAAAAATGTAAAAGCAACTGAGCTTGAGCCTAAACTTATGGTCCGTAAATCTGTTTTTCTCTTTGGTCCTTGCCACTGGATATACTTTTGGTGATAAACTTATCTTCTTTTAGTCCTTCCAATTTTATTTTAACGAATTGTATGATCTTTTCGCTAATGGTTTTCTGGACAACTTCTGATATTTGCCCACCTATCCATGAAAATTCCGTAGAATGAGCCTCATGCAAATTAAACATTTTCAGCTTTGAAGTTTTTGTAAGATTAAAATGTTTTACACGGAATAGTTATCCATAAGTTGCCATTCTCAGACAGATCATGAAGCCCAGAGGCTACATAATGTTGAATTGGTGAAGATGCAAGAGGAATCTTCTGTAAGAAAGGAGCGGGCAAGACAGTCTACTGAAGAACAGATTCAATCTCAGCAGCGTCAGACTGATAGAGAGAGAGCTGAAATAGAAAGAGAAACTATTAGAGTTAAGGCAATGGCGGAGGCCGAAGGCCGAGTACATGAAGCAAAATTGACAGAGGATCATAACAGGAGAATGCTTATAGAACGACTGCAGGGTGAAAGGGATAAATGGCTTGCTGCAATTAACACAACTTTCGGTCATATTGAAGGTATGTAGCTGATAAGCACATCTGTTGTGTTTAGAATATACTGCCTTTGTAGGAGGATCAGAGATTTTGACTGCCTTGTCTGTGTTGTGCTACTTCTATTTATGGTTAAATTTCTACGCAGTTTCACTTTATCATGTAAATATCTGTTTTCCTATTTATAAATGCCATTAATGCCAATATGAATATACCAATTTTTGGTTGGTAAGTTCATAGTAAAGCAATGTGCAACAGTAGCTGTTGTTAACTGAAAGGGTTTTAACTTGTTGCTATTGATAATTATGCCAAAGTAAAATCCTTACACAAGAATAAACTGGCATATTGAATGTGTGAAACTTCTGTCCAGTTCTTATCTCGTACTGTATTGCTTATGGTTGCATGGTATTATAGTGCTCATAAATGCTTACAAGATGTACTGTTCTGACTCAGGTTATATATCATCAAAGATATTTTTGCATGTTTGTTTAAAAGAATTTTGTGATTTGAGTTTTTGTTTCTTTAATTGCCAAGGTGTTAATAGCTTGTATTATTCCATCTTACTACACTGTTTTTATCAACTGTTTTCATTGGTAGATAATAAGTTGATCTTTCCTTTGGAAATGATCTCAGCTGTGTTTTTTTTCAATACGCAGGTGGTCTAAGGGCCTTATTGACTGATAGGGACAAATTGCTTATGACTGTTGGAGGAGCTACTGCACTAGCTGCAGGAGTATATACAACTAGGTAGATGTGCTGTTTTTCTTGATGCATTTGATTTTGAACCAAGTAACTTTACTAGTTTCAAAGTCTGTTAGATATACATATTACAATCATCTCATGTATGTCACGTCATGTCACTATAATAATGTTTGTGAGTGTACTTTTATCCATACAAAAGACTTCGGAAAAGTAGTGAGACTGATTGCAAAATAGTTGTATCCAAAATGCATAATCTTGATGTACATAACTGTTTTATGGTGCTATTGGATGCTTTGCATGTATAGTGACCAATCAATAACATCCACATCATATGTGGCATGACAACTATAGATGTGTAATTCTGAGATTTGTGGGGGAAGAGAATAGTAAGAGTTATTTCTGTATCTTAAGCTACAGAAGTGATGGCAACTACAAAGAATCAATCTCCCAGCCTCAGGTCAATTATCAACCCTTCCATTCCCAACCACAAGGAAAAAAACAGCCGAAAAACATGAATTCATTTAATCAAGTTTTTTTCATACTATGATGCTACTACCTCTCTTTTCAATGCACCACTTTATTAGTATGGTTGTTGGCTTGATTCATGCACCACTTTCAATTTCTTAAATGTTGTCATGAAACCTTTTGGTGATACATCACTTTAAACCACTTACAGTTTGATTTGTAGACAGGTTCAGTGAGTAGGGCCAACTGTTTGTGAATTTGTGTTTGCTGGATAAAATACGCACTGCGTTCTATCCTAATTTTTCAAATCCATGTTCATAACAATTCTGTTTTTCTTTCCTTCCTTTTCAAGTGATATCTGATTATATTGTATTGTGCTTCCTTTTTCTACAGAGAAGGTGCTAAAGTCACCTGGGGCTATATTAATCGAATTTTAGGGCAGCCATCACTGATCCGGGAATCATCGATGGCAAAATTCCCTGGATCAAAGATAATTTCTCAAGCCAAAAATAAACTTCTAAATAGTAGTACTTTGGCTGGGACAGAAAAGCCTATTGGAAGTAAAAATGGCCTTGAAAATGTAATCCTCCATCCATCGTTGAAGAAAAGAATAGAGAACCTTGCACGTGCAACATCAAACACCAAAGCCCATCAGGCACCATTTCGTAACATGCTTTTTTATGGGCCTCCAGGCACTGGTAAAACGATGGTTGCAAGGGAAATAGCAAAAAGATCGGTACGATGATTAGTTCTTTAATACAAAGTTCTGATCTATATTTGGCTTTTTCTACTCTTATATGATCTATTAAGCTGTTTTTACTGACCATCTGAGATTAGTTTCCGAATATAGTGTTTGTGATGCATGAGCAAAAGAATTAAAATTATTATCATGCTCAAGTATCTTGCTAGTCATGGAATTTCTTTGGATAATATTTTCTGTCTCATTATTCGTGCTTTTTGCAGAATTTGTTTAGTATGATATCCTTAACTACTTTTGATTTTCATTTTTTATGTGAAGGGTTTGGATTATGCCATGATGACAGGTGGAGATGTTGCACCTTTGGCCGCCCAGGCTGTTACCAAAATTCATGATATATTTGATTGGGCCAAGAAATCTAGGAAAGGCCTATTGCTTTTTATTGATGAAGCCGATGCTTTCCTCTGCGAGTAAGTTAGAGTTTAAAATGCATTTTGAAGACTGTTGCTATAAAATATAACTAAACATTATTACCACGCAGCAGGGTAGCCAAAATTATTTGGTTTTTGAATAACATGTGAAAAATGTAACTGGTGTATTACAACAACAGTCTACATTGATTATCTTTATACTTTTATAACGGTTTATCTTAGATTTACATTGTCTTTTAATTAATTTTGATTTTTAGAATCATGAAGTGTCTTTAACTTGTTCGGACTTTTTTTTTATCATTAATAAAGTTCACTTATTCGGAGATTAAATGCATAGATCAACCAACAGCATTTTATGGATTTTGTGTCTGTATTTCTTTTTACCTTATTGGCTGTAACTTCAAAGTATTACAATTTTCACCTTCTACATTATACAAATAATCGGTGTGATAAGTTGTATAGTAATAATAATATCTTTTTTATAGCAATTGATTAGTGATTATTTTTTATTCAATGCAGGCGTAACAGCACGCACATGAGTGAATCTCAGCGAAGTGCTTTAAACGCATTGCTATTCAGAACCGGTGATCAGTCTCGAGACATAGTACTTGTCCTTGCGACAAATAGACCAGGTGATCTTGACAGTGCAGTTACTGATCGCATTGATGAAGTGATTGAATTTCCGCTTCCAGGAGAGGAAGAGCGTCTAAAGTTATTGAAGCTCTATGTAAACAAATATTTATGTGATGACAACAATGGCACCAAGGGAGGCTTCTTGCCGAAGAAGCAGCCTCAGAAGATTACTATAGAAGATTTATCCGAAGATGTTTTCAGAGAGGCTGCCAAGAAAACGGAGGGATTTTCTGGCCGTGAGATCGCCAAACTCGTGGCTAGCGTCCAAGCTGCTGTCTATGGGCGCCCAGACTGCATGTTGGATTCCCAATTGTTTAGGGAGATTGTAGATTACAAGGTGGTGGAACATCACCAACGACTAAAACTAGCAGCTGAAGGTGGCCAGCCCGGCCAAATATAACTTGCTGTGTGAGATTTTTGTTCATGGTGTTATGTGAGTGCGTATTTGTGCGGCAGATGAAGCAGATTCGTTAAAAGTGCTTCCCCTAGACTTAGAAGACTTACAAGAATCTTCTGGCTTTATTAATCATTAGGATTAGGAGGCTTTAATGACTTGGAAGCTGCATTCCAGCATTACCTTTCCACTTCATGCTACGGATTGAGAAGCCATGTTTTTGAGAGCAGAGAAGTCAAATTACCTCGATTAATAAATTGGTAGGATATGCTCCAAGTTGTAATTTAAATTTATTTTTTTATGAATATGATTTCGTTCTAATTACAGTGAAGATTCATCCAAAGTATGCTAAGTAATTTTTTTGCCTGAATATAATAATTATCTTTATAGCATTTAATTTCAAAATTCTCCCTTGTATGACGGGGGAAAACTCAACGTCAAATTTCTTTTCGTATATTTCAAAAAACTTTTCAATTATTTGTACTTAGTATTTTAATAACTATTTTGTGTAGCTATAAATACATAGCGTAAGTGATGTAAGAATTTAACATCCTTGTCTTCGATATGTAGCGTAAATTAGGTTTAGTTTTATTTTTATTTCATGATATCATAACATCCAATCTGCATGTGATTTAATTGATAAACTTAACAAGTAATATATAAGTGTCTATTTCATTCTAATTTCTATCTTTAAATTGAGTAATATTATTTCATTCCGGAATATTCTATTGGAAATTGGCTGGTGATAGAATTTCTTAGCCAATGCTTGAGCTACATCAAGCTTCAATAGATTTCCTTTTATAACAACAATCTTTCCAGGCACAATTTTCTTTGATTTGGCATGTTATGTTATATATTGAACTCTAATTTCTTGACGTTTTAATCTTGTATTTTGTTCCGAATAGAGTGAAAACAAGGTCGCAAGATACATTCCGAGACTTTGTTTTTTAATTTCATTCATAAAAGATTTGGTATTAAAAGTAAATCTTTATGGACAAGTGTGATTGCCAGAACCTCATTCCTCTTTGGGCCAGTTTTCTTATTTTCTTCAGGGCCACAAGTGTCGTCCTACAACATTCCTCCGATCGGATTATCATTACATGGATTGAACTCGATTTGATATCCATAATAATTGTGGGTGAAAAGTCTTCAAATATTTCTCAAATTGACTACTTAGATTTTAATTCAAATTAACTAATTAAATTAAAATAATTACGTACCAATTCATCCATATGTTCCATGTTATTTTATCTACAAAACCATTGTTCACACTATGCTTCATGTGGGCCTATAGAACGATAAAATAAGATTCCATAGGTTATGTGACATAAAGATAAAGGAAAAATAATAGTACCTTGAATTTGCTGATTACATGAATGAGTGATTAAGAAAGTGGTGTTCATATTTCACGTTATGTACCCTAAATCCTAGCATGTAAGAAATTCTTCTTTTTCTATAATCAAAGCACTGTTCTCCACAAGATGGAGCAAAACCCGTTTATGCCATCAGATTGGAACAAAACGCTGACCATGCGGGACTCCACCTTCTCTCAACACGTGTCCAGAAGCTTGCACGTCTGCTCCCTCACCACCCTCTAAATTTGGCCACGTTTCTCCCAACCAACACGTGGACTACTGCACCCATATACATGTGTGTTGTGTATCTATATATATCAGCACCCTCCTTATCCTCCACTCTATTCTCATATCACGCGATACATATTCACGGACAAGGAAAACAAAACCGTTTTCGTTGACGAGAGAAAGATAGAAAGAAAGAAAATGGGAAGCAGAAAGCTCCTGTTGTTGTTGATGGTGTTCTTTGCAGGGTGTGTGGGGACATGCAGGCCTTGGGATGATGATGCGGTTGAAGAGAAAGCAGAGGAGGCAAAGAAGTTTGCCAAAGGCGTGGCGCATGATGCCGGGCAAAGTACCCGAGCTTTCTCTAGTTGGGTTCAAGACAAGTTCTCTAAGTAATCTCTCTCTCACCATTCTCCAATATAATGCACTTTCCTTTTCTACCGTCTAATGATATATATTGGATTCTTAATTCATTTTGTTTTAGTTATATATCCAGCATGCATGTTCCGTTTTATAACTTATAAGCCATGAGAGGTTTTCATATATCTCAGGAAGTTTTGAATAAGATTGTTCATCTCTGACAGTTTTGAATATGATTATCGTGTATATTTGTAAGCATGTCAAAGGGATATTGATGCGTTTCTTTGCTTTGTAACCTATAATAAGATGCTTGTTCTTGTGCTTATTGGGTCAAATTAATCTTAAATGTTGGCGTTTTTGTTCATTAGCTTTAACTTTATTGTGGCAGAACTTTCGGGGGCGAAGAG
Source organism: Phaseolus vulgaris (assembly GCF_000499845.2). NCBI lineage: Eukaryota > Viridiplantae > Streptophyta > Magnoliopsida > Fabales > Fabaceae > Phaseolus > Phaseolus vulgaris. The sequence continues at coordinate 3,164,674 of NC_023758.2, read as the reverse complement.
GATAAGGAAAGACATCTGGCTCAACACATGAAGTATAATGCTGAAGAGGCTGGGACAATGAAATCTGCAGCATCAGGTAGCATTTGTTCATTCATTGCCACTCTATCTCTTTCATGTATGCCTCTGGATTAAATTTTGGTATCAAATTCAAACAATGTGGTGTCTTTGATTTATTTGTAGGGGCTTCGAACTATGCTTCCGAAAGGAGTACGGATGCTATGGAAGCAGTTCCAGGGGCAATGGCAGAAGGAAAGGAGAATATGTATGAAGCTGATGATGGAGATGATGCCAAGGTTATAAAATTGCCAACAAGTTTTGAGGATGCAAAAGACACAGTGGGAGAAACCGTAGGTCAGGCCGGAGAAAAAGTTGAAGATATCTACGACGACGCCAAGGAAAAATTTAACACGGCTTCAGATAAGGCTTCAAGTATGGCTCACAATGCCATATATAACATGGACGAGTCCATAGGAGATGGAAAAGACATAGCAGCCAATGCCTACGACGAAGGTAAGGAGAAAATGAACATGGCATCAGAGAAATTCGTCGATGCCGGGGACAAAGTAAGTGATGTTTATGATGAAGCTAGGAATAAAGTGAAAAGAGCAGTGGGTTGTGGAAGAAAGATGGGTGTGGATGCCCTTGATGAGGCCAGGGAGGGAATGAATATGGTTGGTGATAAGGTCAATGATGCTAAAGATAACACAGGCGTGACAAATGAATATGGAAGGGACAAAGTAGCCGAAACTTTTGACCAGGCTACACGTGAAGTGGAAGAAAGATACGCATCAGCAAATACAATGACTGAAGAGGCAAAGGCCAAGTACGAGGCTGCAAAGGAGAGGGCTTCAGATGCCGCAGGAGATGTCGGAGAGAAGATGAGGAACACCCCAAACCAATAAACGTATGCATGGTTAGTTTACCACTCAGTTTTAACTATAAAAACCTCTCTTTTTGATTCTTTTAATGTGTCCAGTGCACATGTTTTTGTATGTTTTTTCTTTAGATGCAGAAACACTCGTCAGTTGTTACTTGTTAGACATTATGAGGACTCTATTCTCCCTGATGTTAGGAGAAAGCTTGAAAGGCCCCACAGTTATAGGTTCTTCTCTGATCTATCACGATGCCAGGTAGATTCATATACAAGGTGTTGCCCAATAATGTTGTAGGGACTAAACTTGTTGCTTTTAGTAGGCTATGTACCTGAGAGTATAACATTTTGCAGTTAGTGGATCCTCAGACTAATGATATAAATTGTTGGGGCCCTTTACTAACTTGCGTAGTTTGTTATGTTTGTTACAAGAAGAGATGGTGAACATCTAAAAGGTGCATGGTTTAATAAAGGTAATCCCCTCTTTTTAATGAACATTTTGTTAGTGGTTTTCTTTACGGTGGTCCATAACTCCCAATGCATACTCACTAATACTAAATAAACACATACAATCTTTATAGTTTAAGATAGCAACTTTTGCCCCCAATATACATTACTACAAGTTCCAAATTCCCTTACTTAATGGGAACAGTAACTTCCACGTCTAGTTGCACGAACCATGGGAATCATAAATGCAGTACGAGTATTGGTATGAACACAATTTGTACATGTAGTGCTGTTCATAGTGCTAGCTGCTTATGTTTTCAAAGCTGTGGATGTACACCAAAATTTGAGCACTTCTGAGAAATAATGAGGAGAAACAGACTGAATCTAATGAAAAACTAGATAGCCCCAATGAGTTGCATGACAAAATCTTTCATCATTCATTGTGGTGTTTTCAATGTATTGGCGTTTCTTATGATATCATTATGAATATTGCTTTTCATGCAAAGCTATATTTTTAACCCTTAATCTCATTAGTTTAAACTTGTCACTGATTTTTCATTCTTCATTGTCGTCTTGCTTCTGTTTCTCCTGAGGCATAATATTCCAGGGCATTAAATTTCAGAACGGTTTTTAATGGTAGCTAGTAATTCTTTTTGTCATGATTTTTTTTTTTAACTATTCAGTTTAGCCTGTAGAAATTTCAGTTTGATCAGTGAAAAATGCATGTTATCACGCTTGCTTGGTTATCGCGCATGCTTGGAATGGCAGAAATGGAGTGCATATGCATATATCAAACTGCAACCATGAAATTAATTCTTGAAGTGACAAGAAGTGAAGAACCAAGTATATTACTTATTTCAACTTTTAAGTTTAATTTTGATTCATGTATTATCAACGGAAAACAAACTACCCTTTTAATTAATTATAAATTAAGTTAAATATGGTTTTAAAAGATTGTAGTTCTGTTACAATCTAGAATTGAAACAAATATCTTCTCCTCGAAAATAGCTTCAATTTTTCTTCAGCAAAAAAAAAAAAATCTATAAATTTTTGCTTCTGTGTGCCACCAGTAAAATTAGGAAAGGTGGAGCCATTTTAAAATTAAATGCCATTTTATGCAAGAAATACAATAAACTTTTTGTACACTCTAGGACTAGGAACCCAAATTAGAAAATTAAAAATTCTATGTAGTATCAGATGGTTTCATAAGAAAAATGCAGTCTCATTAGGGCATCAAGTCATTTGACATATGCTTTATATTATATCCATCAAAGAATTGAATTTCATGAGAAATTAATGGTGAATATGTTGCCCATTTTCTTCTACTTACTTTGGAAGTAATAAGCTCTTTGAAATAGTATATAAAGGGGAAAAGAAAAAGCCTTTTCACTCTTTTCATATTCTGGATTTTAAATCTAAAACCAATGCATGTACACAATAGAAATGTTTGCCACAACTTGAACTTGCTATATACATAGCACATTATTCTTGAGTATGAGAAACTGATTCAGATTAATTACTACTCCTGAGTTTGACTCAATAACTGTGACTCGAGTCTCATTGCATTTCATATGGCTAGCTTCCCTTTTTCTCCTCCTTGTTTATTTGTCATCATTTGGCTACCTCTTCCTGGTTCATTCTTGTAGAGACAGTATAATATACACATTATGCATATTATTATGAAAAAGGCAAGTTGAGAAAAAAACGGGTATTGTCTGCTAATTCATGTGTCGGCCAGTGTCCTATGTATGGAGTGAGTACGAGAGGACAAAATTGTGGTTGGGTGATGACTCATGACTGTGGGATCTGTTTTCTCCAAAGCCTTCCATTGATTAGCAAGGAAGTGAACAAGTTCATGAACCAACACTTCCATGATTAAAATACAAAATTTCGTCAAAGTATTATGCATGAAATATTGTTGCAGCGAGTTAGACTAAGTATCTCATCATAAACATCGTATACCAATATCATATCCTACTTCGTCACAACGACCAAAAAGTAGTCCTCGTCTCTTTGATCTTGTTTTCCCTTTTTAATCTCTCTCTTTCTATAGTCTTGCCCCATGGTGAAAATGGTTAGTCAGTAGTCACGCCAAAAGATAGAAGAAAGAGGTGAGAAACTGAGAATTAATCCGTACATGTTTTTCTGCACCAAAAAATCAGTGCAAATTTTCTTTTCTGCCTATGTCCATACGAAAGGGCTCAAAACAAAGTGTGCTGATTAATAAAGAGCATACATAGAAGAAAACGAGTAATTAAAATGGGAAGTTATATAGCTGCTGTCAATTTAATGTGTATGTAGCTATAGTTAGCTAGCTAGCTAGCTTCCTCTGCTTGAATACTATATATATATATATATATATGCACATCTAAATCTAGAATTATTCAGTTAAAAATGAATCTGCTGTGTTTTTATTTGTTTCCAAAGAAGATGGAAGATAAAGTGATCTAGAAAAGAAGAGTGTTGGCTAGGCTTACATTGGGTGCTTCTTGTTATTGTGCATCCAAACCTTGAAAACCTGTCTCTTGACGCCCGCTTGAGAACAAAAGTGTTGTACCTCCTGCTCATTATGTTTCTGGATCTTCCAACCAATCTTTTCAGCAAACTCCATCATCCTATCCTTCTGCTGCTTGGAGAACTTAGTCCTAAACCTCTTCTTGGAAGAAACTGGCGCCTGCACTGACAACTGTGCATGTGCTCCTCCAGTGTTGGACTGAAACATGTTGAGATCTTCGCTTGAGGACTCAGCTGGGCCTCCAAAGGCCATCATCACTGGGGGGACCAAACTTGGTGTACCACTGCTGCCAACCAATCTATGGTGGAGGGAAGAAGGAGAGGGTGTAGGGTAGTGAAGGTGTCCATTGTGGTTGTTCGGGTAGTAGCTGTGATAATTGGGAGCATGTTGTTGCTGTTGTTGTTGTGGTAGTAGTGACAGTGGCGGTGGTTGCTGTGGCTGTAACTCTCCCTCAACCTCTTTCCTGTGGAAGTTGCGGTGGCACTCACACGCGGCGCATCTTAGTGATTCCGGCGTACCTTCTTCTCCACTTGCCATGAACTCTCCACAGCCATCCACCACGTGGCTCCCCATGCTTGCGGCGTGGTTCCGAAGACATTCTCGGTATCTGATCGACGGGGTTGAGGTGGTTGTTGTTGCTGCTGCTGCTGCTATTGTTGTTGTCTGAGGGTGTGCTGTTCTTAGAGGATTAGATGTGGGAGCAATTGGGGTGCTTAGATCTGGATCTGGTGTGAGTCTATGAGGTTGACGAGGTGCAAGAGGAGGAGGTGGTTGATAGAGATTATGGTGAGGCGGTTCGTTGAAGATTAATGTGTGAGTTTGATGAGGTGGTTGATGAAGTTGATCATGACCATGATCATGATCACCATGATCATGACCATGATCATGATGAGTGGTACTTCTTTCACCAACTGTTGGAGAAGAGAGCTTAGAAGAGGAAGAAGAAGAATCTCTGTTGGGAAGGTTGTAACCTAAACTTGTTGGTATCTCTATTTCCTTATCTTGCCCTTCCATTTCCATCAAACTTTGCTTTCTGAGATTTTCCAAGATCTAGCTAGATACGTTTGATCTCAACCCTCTATACTCTCTCTAATTATGACTAGCTGTAATCTTTCCTAAACCATCATCATCTTCGTGATTTTTCGCTTTAATTATGCTTGTGGATCTTCCTGTAACCTCCTCAACCCTAATTCATATTCCAGACTCAACCCAACACATAATTACTAGCATGCCCACAATTATTCTTTCCTTATTCTGATTTTGACGTTCTGGGTGCTAATCCCACCAACCAATTTTCACTAATCAATCCTATTCTCAGAAGTGAATGAGTGATTTAACTGTATATATAGCACCACCACACAGGAATAGTTTTATTATTATTTTACTTATTGGGGAAAAAAACAAATACAAAAGGATAAAAAATTTGGTAGAAAAACCTTATGAAATGAGACTACAAGGGGGGTCCCTAAGACCCCAATAATATATATAAAAAAAAAAAACTCACCTCTGGGGCTAGAATATTATGCTATGGAGACTTGAGGAGTGGAAGTAGAAAGCTGAATTGCACCAGCAACACAACACTACACAACATCTTGTGAGACACAAAGGAAGTGGAGAGTTAAGATTGATTAGGAAATAAGAAAGAGTTGTGGGATGTTATTTGGTAATGTTGGATTAGAGAAAGTGGTGTGGAAAAGTTGGGGAAGAGTGGCAAGAAAGGGGGTTGTTTCCTACCAGCCATCCAGTCCCATAAAAACCAAGTAGGAAAGGAACAGGGGAAGAGGTTGTTTTGATCTCAGAAGGAGTGATGACTAGTACATCAGTACTGCAAGAATTTGTCTTGCAGAACAACCGACAAGTTCATGTTGGTCCTCTTCCACAGCCTGCACCCCAGTCCAGTTTTTAATGATTGCCCTTCTCACTCAATCTCTCCAACACCCTTCAAATGAATGTGTGTCCCAAACCAGCATAATTCAGTACAAATTAAAAGGGAGAGACAAATCCTTCAATTAACCTTACATGCCCAAGTTAATAGACCAGTAAGAGCTGGAAATGATAGTGTGATAACCCAAATTAGCATAAGATAATTTACTTAAGATAATGATGAATAGAATCCAAGATGATTAGAGTAAAGGGCACCTTTCTTTGTAGAGGACATATGTGAGGAAATTAAAGGAAGTGAATTCTTGATGGGCCACTACTACACTACACTACACACAGCCCTTGTCTTGTTATGGTGTGTCAGATTCTCTCTCTGTCCTCAAGGCTCTTTGTGTGCTTCTGCTGCTGCTGCTGCATTATCTGCAGCCCACTATTTGATGGACCAATGCCTCACTTTATTTACCACCTACCTTCTTTCACGATGCAATTTGATGCCTTATTTGCTACCTTTGTTAGCATCTTCTTTCACATTTCTCTGTCAGGCATCAATTTGTGCTCGTTTACTTTCTAGTACACTCTCGCGTTACCCACTAACACCATCAAAAAAGACACGCCCAAACCCATTCATTATTTATACTTTCTGCACACACTCACGGTTAAAGTCTTTTTTACTCTAAGTTTCAAACCATGATTTTACAGAACAAATAAACAAATTTCCTTGTTATCTTTGACTTGCTATATACACACACACACTCAATTACATGTAAGCAATCAAACCTGATTTGTGTTTGCAAATCTTAAAATACGATAACTAAAATTATAAATACTGGAAATTTAATTTATCTATAGCATTGCCTTTTACATTTTGGTTAAATAGTTTTTATCTCTATATTATGAGGGAGTGGCATGTTTCAACAAAAATATCTAAAGGTAGTGTAATAAATATCTAAAGTGGCATATAAATTGAGAATTTAGTAGACTAAATCATTTCTTAAAGAGTATATCTCATAACAATCGTCCACATCCTCCTCTCCCTTGGTCTTGGTAATCCTCCTCTCCCTTAGTCTTGGTAATGACTTAGTAACCATTGAGTCTTTCAATAAAAAATTCGAGAGAGATTTAATAATAATAATATAATAATAATGAGATTTGAGTCAAATCAAATAAGGGCTTACTAACACTTTTAATTCAAAATCTTAAAATAATGAGATTCAAGATCTTAAAATAATGAGTTTGAGTTTGTGAGTCTTCTTTGTTATATTACTCAATTTTCATTAAAATTCTTGTGAATTTGGATTCTTAATACTTTGTCGCTTTTCCTAGTTTTTTTCTCGTAATATCGTTTTTGTTGTTACTTTTTGTCTCCAAAATATTTGGTACTTACAGACAAGTCTTAGTCTCTCCCTGGAGAGTTTTCACCATCTTTTCAATGTCAAGCGACATCCCTCGAGCAAGTTTCGTGTTATTGTGATTTTCAATCTAGGTAAATCAATTTGACTCTTCACCATGAGTTAAACTATAAATGAGTCAACTCAGTCTCGAATCACTTTTTAGTAAGTCATAAATTTTATACTCATCTTGACATTTCATGTATAGGTGGGATAGATATTGACTCACTTAAACCTATTTTATTCTCTCAACTTATTTTGTTTATTTATGAAGTACGATCAAAGGGTATTGACTCGAAAGTAAAAATTAAAATGTTAACTTATATAATTGAAAAAATCAAATAAATAAAGTATTCAAACCATTAAAATATTACTGAACAAGATTATATTCTTTAAAAATATCAAATATCAACTTAGATAATCACAAGTAGTAAATAATTGTAACGTGATTAAAAAAATATTAAAAGATTATTGGTGGTGGATTACGAGTCAATCCAATGGTTTGAACTAATTCAACACATAACTTAAATGAGTTAGATTTAATCTAATATATATTTAAAAAATGTATTTGTTTTCAATCAAACTCAATTTGAATATATGATGAGTCCGATTGACTAGGAAGTTTGAACTCATTTTGAGAGTTATAGTAAATTATCTTTGTTGTCCATTTACTATGTCAGATCATCTTCCCTTTTTCGTTTTACTAAAAATAAAAATCACTTAAATTATTTAACCAAAAGTATAAGTGATAGTAAATTATTAAGAGAAGTGATTGTAAATTATTTTAAATGAAATTAAAACTAAATTTAAATCTTGTGATTACATCTAAATAAATTCAAATATAGAATAAAAACTATTATTTAAATTAAAAAAAAATTCTTATAACTTAAATAACAAACTCATAGGACGCTATTGTATATTAATTGTTTGACTTAACTTATGATACATAATTAATCCATATTGAAAACTTGAATTTGTAGTTATGTTTAGATATCTTTATACAAAAATGGAAAAAATAAACATAAAATTGGTCAATATCACACTTGGACAAGTCCTTCTCATTGCAACAATCTTATCTTAATCCTTCTTTATTTTTTATTAGCCTAATGATTAATTATTTATTGTTTTTCTTTTATATATCTTTAACACTCCTAATTAAGATGTATAGATTTGGAGAGATTGAAAAAATCTTTTTGGAATAAGATGATAAGATTCCATGGCATGCCAAACTTATTGAGGGAAAAAAGAGTATGTGTGTGTTTTATCATTGATTTGAAAGTCATCATACATAGAAATCTATGGTAGAGAAATAAAGTTATTATAGGAATGTATCTCTAACATTTTCCATGCATATAAGCATAAGATGAATATAATATAACGTAACATCACCTCAAACACGTAGGAATCATATCTTATCGTACTTGTTTAAATCAAAGGAATTACGGAACTTAAATAATTGTCACTTCTCAAAAAGGGTATCTAACTACTTGTGCTAAGTAATTAAAAAAAAACAGCCTTTTTTCGTACATTTTTTTAAGGAAACGAACTTAAAGTTATTACATAAAAAAGCTTTTTGCTTTTATTTAATTGTTAAAGAAACGAAAGGAAAGTTATCAATCTTTGGTAGAGTAATCAAATGGAAGAAGGGAAAAAAAAGGAGAAAATAAATTAGTTTAATAAATTAAACAATAACTACGTACGGGTATTACAACAACATTTAAAATTGGAGAAATTAAATTCATGAATATTTATTATTAAGTTGAATTTATGGGTAGTGAGTTTTCATGGTCGAATTCTGTAACTTACTCTACATAACCTATCAATTAAAAACTAAAATAAAAAATAATTTAAAAACATTCTTTTATTTGAAAGGTACAACAATATCTAATAATATACTATTATAACTTTAAGTTTTAATTATTATTTATAAAATAGGTAATTCAGCATATAAATATAATAATTATTTTAATTTATCTTATTGAAGATATTAATTAATCAATTAAAAAATTAAAAATAGTTATATAATTAAGTGTTATTTTAGTATATATATTTAATTCATTTCTAATTTTGTTTTCTATTTATATAAATAAAAAGTAAAATTAAAAATTAATGAATATAAGATTTTCAATCTGTTTTTATCTATCACTATAGGACTTACCTGTCTTGCTAAATCTAACGGAAATAGAACATGATCACATATTCAAATCCACTAAAAAAACATTTATAGTTTAAGTTTGAGGACAGAAAAAATATTAAAAATAGATTTTAAGTTTAATTTAGTTTTATCAAAATAGTTTATAAAATGAAGTTTGAACTCAATATAAATATTTTAATTTTTAGATTATTGAAATTCTTAAATTAATTATGAAATTGTTTACCTAAAAATCACCGTCTTATTTGTTTATATTTTAAAAATTTTATAAATACCAACTAAAGAAAATATATGAGAATGTAAAATACATAATTTAGTAAGAGGTGTAGTTAGAAAGAAAGCATTATTAAGATCTTCACATTATGATTTTAACCTTATGAATGTGAGAAAGAGAAAAAAGAAACACAGTTTGTGAAGTACGATGCATCTTTTTTTGTCGTCTAGTTTTTGTCTGATTGCGAACTCTTAATATCTCATCACCCTTTTCTCTCTCTCTTTCTCTTTTTTCGTGTTCTGAGATATTCTTTTTCTCTTTCGTTTTTTACCTTTAGTATATGGAACAAGACAGGATCCAGCCTTTTTATTTTTCCTTTTAATTCAGAACAAAATTAAAGAAATAAATAATATACCCATAATGATACATTAATTTTACTTACGAACTAATAGGAAAATGTTGCTTTTACGATCTTTGGAGTTATATATAATTTTTAATGTAATGTGTTTAAAAATAAATATATATAATAAAAGATAAAATAACTGTGTACTTTGAATTGGGTGATAATTTGGGAAGGTTTTTATTTTAAAACTTTGTGTACATTCTAAAATTTATTTATAAATTTGAAATTAATTAATATGTTGTAGAATAAAATATATATTTTTTAAAAGAGAATTGAAAAATTAATTTCAATAGAGATATTACTTCTTGCTCCCAACAAATATGAACTTTATCACTTGCTCGAAATGAACAAAATATTCGCTATAATTTTTAAATAGAGTTAGGGTGTGGGTCAAAATGTATTCTAGATTTAATATTCTGAAATATATTCTTAGATTTGGATTTACAAAATATTTTTTCAGATTTCAAAATTCATTTTCTTTTCTGAAATATATTTCCAGAATTTATTTTTCATAATGTATTATTCGTATTTTGGAATAAGATTTTAGTTTCTAATTTTATTTTTGAAACACAAAAATATGAATTTCCTTTGGAATTTATTTATTTTATTTCCAAAATAAAAATAAAAATTTCATAAATTAATTGGATGCAAGACGCAATTGTATTTCTACAGTAGTGCAACCTGATCATTTTTAACTTCTTACACCCAATATTTTTAACTTACCCAACATATTTTTTAAATTTCCAAAAATATCCTTTATTCCGGAAATAAAAATCTAAAATTGAAAATAATATATTTCGAAAAAATAAATCTAGAAGTGGTTATTGAGTTTCGGAAATAAAAATCCAGAAACAAAAATTAAAATTCTATTTCGGATAAAAGAAATCAGAATTGGAAATAATACATTTCAAAAAAAAAATATAGAAAAGAGATTATTGTGTTTTAGAAATGAAAATCCGAAAACAAAAATAAAAAAATCGATAAAAAAATCCGTAATATAAAATTTCGTTCTGGAAAAAGAAATCCAGAACACATTTCGAATTTTTTTTTTAAGGACATTTTTCGTCTTTTCCGTGGAATCGGGTGGAATGATATGTTGCCCCTGAATATATAAGGATACAAAATTGAATGGCCTACAAAAGCCACTAAGCAAAGGCCCAATAAACTCAGTGATGGACCGTCTCACAAGGCCACAAAATATGTATCATTGAATAGGAGCCAAATGCTCCCTGCACCATACCAATTCCAACATGCACCCAACTTAAAATTGAAAATGACAAAAACACCCTTTCAAAATGATAAAAATAACCTTTAAAAAAATGGTGTAAATCAAAATTAAGTATATATTTAAAATTTTAAAATTATATGGATATCCAAGATAAATTTGCCTAAGTTGTTAATTATTTAATAAAATAGCTAAAGATTATAAAACCAATAGGATGAATTAAAAAAAGTATCAATAAAATCATTTAATGAGCTATTTTACAAACAAAGTTTTTATATTTAATTATTTGAGATAAAATGGGATTTCAAATAGAATAGTGAAGATAAAAAAATAATAAATTAAGTTAATTTTATATTGCACTTAAACAACTCACAAAAATGCGAGGTATTTTATGAAAACAAAGCTAGAACTAGGTTGTATAAAGTCGAGTGAAGATTGTTTAAATGTTAGCATTAAGATAAAAATAGAATCCATAGGAACATTAAAAATTACAAAATATAAACACAGAAATACGATAAAAAAAAAGACTAAAAAACACCAACCAACTGGGAAACATCGGGTGTAATGCAAAGTGCAACACTTGTTTTTTCTTACACTTATACAATTTTTTATTTTACTTTTATTCTTAAACAAGTTTAACTATTTTTTCATAAAATGTTTACAAAAAAAAATTAAAAACAATAAAAAAAACACCCACCTTCTATCTTTAACATTACTCTCCATCCCCATACTCATTTTTATTCTTCTTAAAATTAAAATAAATAAACACTCCACATAATGTCGTGCAACAAAATCAAATTTGAATACATAAATATCCTAAATTAGAAAATTTTTTTTTCTATCAGATTTTGCTATGTAGCAATAAGGTAACTCAGTGTCTCGCACGTAGTTTATTATTGGTCAGTTTCTGGCACGTGACAATGGCAAAACACAGGAAAGAAATTGCCTGAGGCTCTTATTATAGAGCCAGGGTCGCTCCAGATGAACCAGGTGACCCGCATTCTTTATGCCTTCAAATGTTGCATTATTTCCCACCATGCTGTCACATGTTACACAGCAGAAATAATCAGATAGCATTATTTAGAGGGAATGAGTTTATTATCATTGTGTCTAAATTCCTCAGCTCTATTATGTAATCGTTTAATGAATAACATATTGATTTTATTTAGAACAGCATGTTAATTTGACTCATAAGTAAATTAACTAATAAGTTATAAGTTATCAAACTCGAACCTTTCTTTTAAATGGCATGTTAGTGTTCGATACCGATATTCGTATTCGTGAAATGTCAAATTCAAAAAGTATTTGTTAGATTTCTGATAATTCTAGTACGGCTCTAACACAATTTTGAAAAGGAAAAATATATTAATTTTCTAAAAATTTAAACTTTATTATATAAATTGTTATTATGATTATAAAAATAAGAAACAAATCATTGTGAACCAGTCATGAAAAATATCTTTCTGCTCTAAAAAATAATTTGAAACATACTTGTGAACATAAATCTTTATTATCAATTTATATAATTTATAATTATATAATATATAGATTTGTGTTACTGTGTTCTATATTTTAGAAATTTTATGTATCTTTGTGTTTGTATCTGTGTCCGTGTCTGCTACATATAAGGAAATCTAGTTGAATCATGCAATGTCTAGGAAAAGAAAAAGAAACACGCAGGAATAGTATGAGATGAAGTGAGTTTCTAATTTTTGCATATACTTGGAAATGGTGATATATTTTTGTGGTCTGAGTTTCTTACTCTTTCATTTTCTGAGCAAACTCTAGTTTAAGAATTTTGTCATCCTCACCCCATAAAAGATGTATTCGCTGCAAAGGAAAAAGTAAAATAGTAAGGTTAAGATGATGAAATATGAAGACTGAGAAAGATTTTGGATGAAGATGATACCTGGTGAAATTTTGGGATATGGATCTCTTTGTAGCTAATCTCTAAGCCCTCCAACAGCTCAGCTCGCTCCTTCCTATTTGAGTACATTGCCTGCAATCAATTGTGCTTACATACCACGTAACCTTTCAAATTGAAGCCACAAATGCCACTATTGGAAAAAGGGTGTTGGTTATTCAGACTGGGAATGAAGCAATGTTTTCATAAAAAAAAAAAAAAAAAGTCTTTATAGAGAAACTTATTTAAATAAATTTATATAACATATCTTTATTTAATAGTTTTTATCATAGATTATTTTATTATAATAATAAATAAATCTATTATTTTAATTAATATTTATATAATTGAATTTATTCGGACATTAACTATTATCCTTGTTAATTTTGTGTTTTTAAAGAAAAAAAATAACTTTAGAGGGTTTTTCTAGGTTTTTTTTTCTTTGTAATTTTTTTGTTTTGTCTCCACATGAAAGATTAAACATTTTTTTGTTGTTTTCTTTGTAATTCTCCATTGAGGTATAAGGTTTTGGTCAATAAAAGTTTTATAGCTGTTGTTTTAATTTTCTAATCTATTGGAAAACTGATTTTTGTGAGAGTTTCCTTATCTTAAACTTTGGTTTTTTAGTTAGTTCACATTGTTCTAATTAATTTCTTAGGCACATGATTCAAGAGAGAGGGGAGATAAACATTCCCATGGAGTGTATGCATGGAACAAAGTGGGTATTGATTAAACTAGTAGATGCATGTTTTACCGGTGAGTTTCAGTTGAATCAAATTGACGCATGTTTCAATATGGTTTAGCTCTGTTGAGAAAAAATTAATCTTTAGAGAGGCGGTGAAGGATTCAATGGTGGAAGAATTTGAGGATCAACCGAAATTTTAAACTGATCTACTGATTTTACTATTGAGTTTACTGGGAGACGACTTGAGATTATCAAACCTACATTATAAGGTGGAACAAATCGAGAGATTTATCTAATGTGGTCAAAACCCATTTTGTAATGTTATCCTTTGTATAACTAACATTTTGCACTTTCTATGAAACATTTAATATAATTTTTTTTATTTATCCTAATTAAAGCCACTAAGCATGCTTTAAAAACCATAAATAAAATATTTTTCATTTTTTTTATATTTATAATTATTAAGAACATAAATTACTTTTAAACTTTTTTATATACTCTTTTATTATTCTTATAAAGATAACCCATTTTATTAATTCAATAACATGAAACAAATTAACAAAAATAAGTTTTAGTTAGTGTAATAAAAAAATTATAACTAATAGTATGTAATTATAATATTATAAATATTAATAAAAAATATATTTATAACTATTTTATACATACATCTTTTATAATAATTGTTATAAAATTAAAATTATAATAATAAATCATTTTTTATTATTGTAAAAAAAAGGTAACACTAAAAAGGCATATCTTTCCATTAGTATATTAATGTTCCATGTAACATTTTTTCAACTCCCAAAAATATTTTGTTTTTTTAACAAAGAATAAATAAATAAAATAGAAAAATAAAATATTTTAGGAGTATCCTAACTTTAATTCTTATAAAAAAAATAAGATTATCTTATTCCAAACTCACAAACTCCAAAAATAAATTGTATTTATAATGCAACATCATTTTAAAACGAGATATTTGTTGACAGTTATATGCTTGTTTGTATTTTTAATTATCTTGAAATTGGTTACTTTATCTCTGTCGATTAATATATTTATTAAAAATATTGAGATTATTTTAGTAAATTGCTTGAAAATGTAGCATTTTTTACACTGTAAAACAGAAAAATAATATTATTTTCTCGACAAATAAATGTGAAGAAATTGATGTGGTTTAGTTGGAGTAGAAAGAAACCTGTAAGAAGTCTGAGAAGAAACGGTTGGGTAAGGAGAGGTTTAAGTTGCAAGCAACGGAAAAAAGGGTCTTCAGTCCCTCAACGGTCACCGGCAACAACATCTCCGAGCACGACGAAAACCCAACCCCTTCCACTGCTCTCAAAATTACGGACTCCGTAATAGCCACAACGGCGCCAGACACCACTACACTCTCCACCATCTCAACGCCACAAACCCTCCATAACTGAACCCAACCAAAACGCACTTCTCTACCCCGAGCTTCCTCAACCCCGTCGCCAAACACTCCGCTTGAAACTCCGGTGACCGCTCCGCCTTATTGGTGACGGATCCACCGAAGAAGAGAAGGTCCGGCACGTAAACCGCGTAGTCTCTCGTCAAAGCTCCTATCTGACATTGCCAGTTGATGATTCCGTCGCCGCAGAAGCCGTGTAGGAGAACCACCACTGGTTTGGAACAGACGCGTTTGTGTTTCGAAACGGCGTTGCATGGCGCCCAGAATTTGATAACCGTCCCTGGCTGTATCTCCACCGTGTAAGGTCTCAGCCCCACCGCTCTCACTAGCCCATGCAACAACCAGCTGTACACTGTCACAACGTTAACCATTTTCACTTCCTTGGCCACTCACTCACGTACTATAAACTTAAACAGGAAAAACGTTCATATCCATTCAATACAGATCCAAATTCAGTACAAATGTAGATATTTGGATAAGATTTAACATATTTTAATAATAAAATAATTTGGATTTTTATAAATCCAAATCTAAATATCTGAATTGTATTTTAAATCAAAATTCATATTTTTATATAAAAAAATAAATTAGATTCTAAATCTAAATCTATATTTTTTTTAAAAGTTAACATAATACTAATATAATTTATAATTCATACCTATTTATAAAGAGGATTCTCCTCCTAATCACTTTTTTTTACACATCTACTTTTCGATTTTATTCTTATACAAATATTTTATTTTATTATTTTAAAAATATATAATAAAAGATTTTTTGTATTTTTTTTTATATTCACTCTTATTTTATTTAGTTATATAATCTAGAGACTAGACTTGTAACTTTCTTAACAACTTCTTACTTATCTCTATCAAAAACAATTTTCCACTACAGGTAAAAAAAAAAAACTTCCTAATTTTCTTTCTTAATTGCCCTTGATCAGTTACAACTTCCCACTTCTCTCACTCTTAATTAAACTGTTACAATGTTACAATATTAACTTATCTGATTCTTAATCATCACTTCCTCCTCTCATATCCTCTTCTCTTAGAGACGCACACTTTCATTCTCACTTCTTTACCTTTTTTGTAGATATGTATTCTCAGGTTCAATTTTTTTTATAATTTTATTCCAATTGTTCGTTGTCGTCGTCATCAATCGCATGAAGTTTGGTTTCTTGGTTGAATTATGATAGGTGGCTCCAACGCGTTCTCTTCTCCAATTTTCTTCACTCACTATGTTTCATCGACTCTCAAATGAGTAAGTTTCTCAATTTCTTTTTCATAAGACACTAACTGTAAACCTAACACGTTTTATTTTCTGCTTTTTAGATATCCATGACGTCCTTGCTTATTTCTTCAAATGTTTTTTTTTCTTATCAAGAGCACTAAAATGATTGTTTTATAAACATTAATCATTCACCACTTCTATTCTGTCTTCAAAGATAATTATTTCAAGCCTTTAAAACTAAAAATAGATAAATATTTTATTAAACTTATTTACATGTTTATGTTTTATTCTCATTAACTCTTTTGTGTAAAGAAAAAAATGGTTATGAAAGATGATGTAATAATATATTTGTATTTGTTTGGAAGTAACATTGATGATGACACTAAAATTATTAAAATATTATTTCTCATAATTAATTGATGAATTTAATTTTAATAGAATAGATTGTTTACTTATAAATCTTATTGAATGTGTAATGTATATATATAATCTCTTTTATTTAATTTTTAATATTAAACATTATTATATATAAAATTAAAAATTAAAAATCTCTTCCCAGTAGCGCTTTTTCCGCTAGTAAAAGGAATTTTATTTGTTGAACACATTTTTTTTTTAATTTTATTCTTTATAATATTAAATTTGGAATGGCAAAATTGAAAAAGTTACATAAACTGAAAAAAAAGTCTTAATATTGAATTCAGAAGAATACGGAGGAAATGAGCAATGATTGGAGAAGTGTACGGTTTGAAGAGAGTGGGGGAAATTGAATTTTGGATTCATGTGCAGTTACTTTAACTTCCTAAAACTCGTGTTTTTTAACTACAAAAGAAGGAAAATGATACAATGACAACCTTGTTCTAGTATACAACTCTCTTTCTTTACCTAAAATTTCAATTTTTGTATGAAATGACAAAAATACCCTGTGTTTATATCATAAATGAAGAATTGTATAGTGGAGCAAGTTGTCCATATATCATTGCTCACAAAAGAAATATGTGAGGGGAGTGTCAGAATAAGAGGGACTTTGTGTTGAACAAGCAATCTCATGCAATGATTTCACCATCATTCTCAATTACTTCGTTGTATGTCATGGTTAACAAGGTTTTGCCTTCAATTTGTCAAAATGAAGACTATTGAAACTTTTGTTACAATTTGCTAGTATTTGAAAAGGATCATCCCTTTTGGCATCAGTTTTGACTTTCATTGTGAAGGAAACCATTTTTTTTTCTAAAATGCACCAATACCCAGTAACCTGTTTAAATGTTACATTTTTTTCTTCCTTTTGTTTGCATACCCTTCTCAATTTCGACCTTAACTTTCTCATGCAACTTATTATATTTTTGTCCATTAAGTTGAGAAATGTTAGATAAATGCAGGAGTTAAAGGATTAAAGCCATAAACCATTTCAAAGGATGACAATTGAGTAGTATTGTGCTGTTGTAAGCAAATTCAACATCTCATGAGCACTTTTCCCAATTCCTTAAGAATTTTTTAGTAGTAGCTCTTAAAAAAAGTAGAAAGAGTTCTATTAACCATCTTAGGTTGCCATATGTTGAGGGTGACAAGTTTTTTAAAACAACAATTTAGTTTCAATTTTATCTCATAAAGTCATCAAAAAATACTAAGAAATTTGGAAGCTCTGTCACTTACAATACTTTTAGGCAATCCATTCAATCTTACAACTTCATTGAAAAATAAGTTAGCAACATGACATGAATCATCTACTTTCTTCTAATGTATCAAAATGTGTCACCTTAGAAACCTTGGACCGAGGCAAACCTAAAACAAAGTCCACAAAAATATAAATCCAATGATGTAATGGGACAGGTAATGGAGTATACAAACAATGTGGCATGACTTTAGATTTAACTTTCTTGCAAATAATACACTTATCACAAAATATATGCACGTCATGTTAGATTTAAAGGATTGAATTAAAGAGGGAGAGTGAATTGAATTGTCTCAAATTTTTGCAAAAATTAGAATGGTATCTTTATTAAACTAGTTAATTTTAGGACTTGATGCTTTCAATCATAGGTCAGGACCAATATCGGGAAGATATCAAGAACATGGTGATAAAAATAGAGGGGAAAATGTACACAACTGATTTTTATATTGGTTCACTCCATTTACATCCACTTGCTCAACCACACCAGCCAACCTTAGAGTTTTTACAAACACACAACTAACATAATGAAAGTAAACAACTTAGGAAATGAATATTCACCCTACAAGATTGATTTACACACCTCGTAACACCCTGTTACCATATTGCATATGGAAATCCTGTCTAAGACAATTTATAAGGAGAGTAGAATTGTGTTAGATCAATTAGGTGTCAATTTATACAATTTTACAAGTACAAATTGTCGATGGACAACCACTTTATTCATCCAACAAAATTCAATTAATTAATTTGAGAGATTTAGTCATTGGGCAACCAATTCATCTGCATAACAAAATTCAATTAATTGAAAACTTCGAGAAATTTATTCCTTGAAAGACCAATTTGTTTACCCAACAATATTCAATTAATTAAAAAAGTCCTTTAGCTGAACAAGTAGAATGATGAATGAGTGAATTTTGCTAGGTGACTGAGCGAGAGTGTTTTCTAAATTTTGGAAATCATGTTTTAAGATATTTATAAATATTAATTTTTTTATCTTTCATTATATTATTATATTTTATCAGTATATTATGCTTAATATTATTATAAGGGAATGAATGATAAATTTATAATTTATTAGTATTTAAATTGAGTTGGAATGTATATTGTTCCTGCTAGGGAGATGAGACCTAGAGAACTATTGAAGTCTTCTTCTCCTTCCTTCGATATGGGCAGGTGACTGGGTGATGAACTGGGATTCTTCTCGTCCTCCTGCTTATCCTTCGACACTCGGCGCTCGGTCGTCGGGTGAACACTGGATGGTGGGGGTACCTGCGAAGACACTCCGACGCTCAAGTCAGTAAAGCGGGTGGTCAGCTCTCAGGTAGGTGAACAGTAATAAATGACGTACCTTACTCCTTGGAATGTGTGCTATTTATATTATTCTAATGGGCCTACCTTGTTGGGCCCGTTTATCGAGGTGGATATCGCTTAGGGTTGCATTACCTAATTCTTGATGATGGATTAGCTTCACTGATCTTGGTTTGAGAATTAATTGTGATGGGGTTCGGCCATCGGCCAAATTCATGTGGTCTTCGACCGTCCCAGTTAGGTCTTCTAAGGTCTCGGTCTCTCGGCCAAGTCTCCAAAGGTCTCGGCCACTCGGTCTCTCGGCCAAGCCTCCAAATCTCTCGGCCATTCGGTCTCTCGGGCAAACCGACTAGGCATCGGGCAGCCAGACAGGTCCTAGCCTCACCCAGTACCGGTACATATATGAATGAAACCATATGATGATATGATTGTGATGTGATATATGGTGTTTGTAAGCATAGTTACTTTCAAGGAGGGAATACTATGTTGAGATGTTTATGTTTTGTATTAAATTTGATTTTGAAGGAGATGGTTCTACCTCTATTGATATTGAACTCACATAGAGGAAAATATTTGGTGGTAAGAGTCAAAGGGGATTCTTATGACATAATGTTGTGATGTGGAAAAAAGAATTGTATATGGTAAGTCATATGGATTCAACCAGTCACATGATTGGATTCGTCCTATTATGTAGCATTGTTGTGTGAGGCAACTTAGTAAAAGTAGTGTGATATGTGTATATATGTTGTGATGTTAATGTTGATGACTTATGACATGAAAGATAGTCAATGGACTGAGAGTTTGACTTTTGATTATGATATATATGTTTAATGAATGAACTAATTTATGTATCCATGAAAGTATATGGATGAAATGTGAATATAAGTGTATAAGATTTTGATATATGCATGTATGTGAGATTTTAAAACACTAACTTACCCTTGTTTTTTGTGACATGCAATTTGATGCAATCATCTACATTTCAATTATTAATAATATATAAGCACTTTATTCTAATGATCTACCTATCAATAATAATGAAATAAAATATGAATCAAATTAAATATTCTACTTAATGTATTAATAGTTTCGTGATGCATGTTAGATAAGTAAAATCATAATTTTTTACTTGTTATACTCTTAAGTAAAAAAAAGTTATTTCATGACGGTTGATTATAAATGTGTTTGACATAATAACAAATGTTTGATCCAACAATTAATATCATGAATTCCATCGACATATTTTACATACAAAGTAAAAATAATCATATTAATTTTATCTATTATATTCGAACATCACATAAAAGTAATAAATTAAATTTGTAGACACACTTCAAGTTAAAGACTCATTAGATTAAAAACAACAACATAAACAATAGAGTAATGAAAAAATAAAGATTAAACATAGATCCAGATACAAAAATATTGGATCTAATAAGTTTTTGAATAACTTTGAAAGTTAAAAGTTACCCTTAATAAATAAGTTTATATTTTTTTTATCTATTTTAAACAAGAACAAAAATAATGGCAGCAAAAATAAATTTTAGCCAAATATTCAAGATAAAATTCAACATACTACTTAAACAAACATCATAATATTACATCAAATTAACAAAAAAAATTTAGTACGAATAACCAAATCCTATTTGTTTGATAAAATAAATTAAATTTTAGAATGCGTTATAATTCTTAAGTAATGTAATTTCATTATTAGTTGATTACTAGTTAAAATAAGAGTATAATTAGTATATATATATATATATAATTTAGTTGTAATCAAGGTTATAAATGTCGTGTTTAGATATTATTGATGGAATATATTGTTTGGTTGCAACCAGATTTAGTAAGATCTAAACTAAGAGAATTGTTGAACATCTTAGGAGCAACAACACAATGTCCCTGCACATTTCCCTCCCACGTAACCTATGAATTTGCAGTGAGCATCACAGTCAAGAAATTGAGTACATGTTCCGTGACAATTTGGCGGTATATGTTGACTCCTCACACCTACATTATGGATTGTTCAAAACTAAAATTAGGAACAATTCACCAAAACCAAAACTCAAAGATAAAACACACACGTGTTTCACAAATATATGTTTTAAAACATAATTTATACATACCAGATGAAATCACAACAACAATTGTTGCTGCAAGAAGAACTTTGAACAAAATCATCCAGATTTGTGAATAACCAGACATTCTTACAATTTTTGTTGTTTTTGCTCAATATAATTTATATGATATATCTATATCTAGCTATGTACATTTGGCTTTATATACATGTGAATTCAAGTTGGGCATATCTAATACTTATTTTCATAATAATTTAATATAATTGAATACTTATGAGTATTAATGTGTAAGTTTTAAATATTAACTAAAAAATATAACTTACATGATTTTCTTTAATTTCCATTACATAAAGATCATTAAATATAAATCAATTTTAGATGAAAAAAACAATTAGTTACTTGATTAAATTAAATATTATTTTAGAGACTAAAATAATTTATTGGTATATAAAGTATTTTTTATTATTTATAAACTACTTTTTAAATTGATATCTAACTAATTACTAAAATTTTAACTATCAGTTAATTTAGATTCTAAAGTTGGTATCTAAACCCTTGGTAATTAATTATATACTAATTTAAAAACTAATTTATAATTTTTATTAATAATAAAAATTATTTTAAGTATTAATAATTTTTGTAATCTCTAAAATAATATATATTTTAGTCAATATAGTAACTAATTATTTTTTGTTTCTTAAATTAATTATTATCTAATAATTTTTTTATTGTTTATAAAAATCAATGTATCTTTTATGTTATCATTGACGAAATATATTAATTCAGGGGATTACTAATGTGTAGCTTTTAAATATTAATTGAAAAATAAAAATTTATATGACTTTTGTTAGTTATTAATTTTGTAAAATTCTGTGTATCATTTTAAAAATTCAATGTATCTTTTTAGGATATTGTCATTAATGAAGAGTTAGGCATCATTATATAAAATAAGTTTATATATGAACTATTAATGTGTGATATTTAAATATTAATTAGAAAATAAAAATTTACATGACTTTCATTGATTTTTAAAAATTCAATATATCCTTTAAAAACTAATTATTACTGTACAAAGAATAACTTTCATTTTAATATTTATAAATAGAAAATTGATTCTTGATCATTAAAGTGATGAAATTTGTTTAATACAATTGGGTTATAATGTTGATATTTAAAATTACGAATATATAAGGATGGAAAGAAAGTATGAATGAATTTAAAGTATTATAAGTGTTTCTGTTGGGTTTTGTGTATATCATCAAGTTTAAAAATAGGAAAATAAATTATGAATTTAATTTTTTATTGTTTGGAACAATTTGTAGAACTGTTTCCCTATTGCACCATATTAGAACATTGATGTTACATTACATATTCAAAAAAAAATTTACCCTTTAATAAATTTATCCTTTTTTTATCTTATTTTGACTTTTGTTATTGTAATAGATGTAACTAATTTATATAGGGTGCAAAACATTATCAAAGTGAATAAAAAAATTTAAATAATTTTTTTTATACATTCTATTTTTTAAATTATAATTATTACTTTATTCTAACAAAAATATTTGTTTTACAATCGGTGACAATTGTGATGTGACATTTTTCTAAAGAATTACAAAATTAGAAAATTATTCTTATGATATTTAAAAAAAAATTATTTTGATAACTTTCTTTGTGATTTTAGATATTGATTATTTTCAACTAATAGAAAACTTTTTCATCTCACATTATATACAATGTCATCATTTTTTTATTTTTTTTATTTTTTTTTATTTTTTTAATGAAAATTTTCATGTTAGGCATCACTATGCAACTTGACATCTCAGCTAGGCTGACATCTCAAGTAATAACAATCATCTGCCATCACATGAAAAAAGTATTATTAAAAAAAGGAAAAAGAAAGAAAATACAAAAATATGGGGGGACTAGACCAAAACCCACATGTTAACAAAAACGATACATAGGTAGACTATACCTATTCATAAAGAATTCTAAGAACAGACTAGATGGAAGGCTATTATACCAATGAAATGATTGTCTATGAATGAACCCTAAATTAGCCAACTTATCAGCACATGCATTTCCCTCACGAAAAATATGAGTAACCTTAAACCTGATTGTCCTACAGAAATTAAGACAAGTATTCCATCGATTACGAAGCATCCACGGAACAGTAGTCCTAGCAGTAAACGCAGCACAAACCAAGACAGAATCACATTCAAGCCAAACATTAGTAAGTCCCATCTTTTGAGCTTCCTCCATAGCATGTATAACTCCATAAAACTCAGCAACCAAAGCAGTTTGAACTTCAAGAAACCCTGAAAAAGCACCAATAAATTCTCCCATACTCCCACGAAAAATACCTCCACAAGTAGCAAGACCAGGATACCCCCTAGCAGCCCCATCAGTGTTAATTTTAACCCAGCCTGGTGAAGGAAATTCCCATCTAACTGGAAGAGGATGAAAAACTTTCCCAGTACGAGTCTTAATACCAAAAAACTTAATCACGTTGAAATCCAACATATCATTCTTCATTGAAGCTTTAGACGAATTTCCCACTAGACGAGTTAAATCTTTAATTACCGAAATAGCCTTAGAAACCTCAATCTTATCCTGAAATCTAGCATAATTCCTCATACGCCATATCATCCATATAGAAAAGGTTGTCACAGCAAGTTTAATCAATTTAACCAAAGGACTACCATCACTCTTAATAAAAGAAAGAAGATCATCCTTATTAGAGAAATGAGAAGTAAGAAAAATCTGTCGAACCCAACTCCAAATATGTAATGCATTAGAACATTCAAAAAATAGATGTTGAATAGATTCTTCATGCTTTTCACAAAGCGTACACATAGAACATATATGCAAACCCTTATTCTGAATATGCAAATCTGTAGGAAGTCTCCCATGAAAAATTTTCCCGAGTACTAAAGTTTTGGAAGGCGGAATAGATGAAGACCAAATGAACTTACCCCAACCACCTGGAACTCCTGGTTCCAAGAAAAAAGTCCTAGCCGATTTAAGAGTGAAACGACCAGACTCATCTAGAATCCAATTAGGAATATCTTGTTCCTCTCTAACCATGATATGATTAAAAAAATGCGGCATCTGCTGTAAAGATAAGGGAATATTCCAATCATAACCTGACCAAAATTGAGAGACTGTATCCGGAATGTTAGCCCCATCAGATAACCCTGCAATATTTGCTAAAGAAGTAGTAGAACACCATTTATCATTCCAGAAATTAATAAAAGAACCTGTACCAACAGTCCAAGAAGTATAATCAAGTATGATAGAATAAAATTGTTTAATTCCAAGCCAAAGAGAGGAGGATCTATAAACCATTCTAAACTCGTATTTTGATTTAAGAACTCTGGCTTTCAAGAGTAAAGACCAAGGTTTGTTGCTATAAGCGAAGTTCCAAGCAAGCTTAAGAAGATATGAATTATTTTCATGATGAAGATTAATAATATTCAAGCCTCCATCCTCAAGAGGTGAACAAATTTTCGCCCAATTAACAGTAGCGATACCTTTTTTCATAATATCACTAGTCCAAATAAAATTTCGGCACCACTGCTCAACTTGCTTAATAAGAGAAACTGGCCATTTATACATATTAAAACTATAAGCTAGAAATCCAGTAATCACTGTATTGACCAGCTAGATCCGACCCATCATGCTAAGAGATTTACCTTTCCAAGATGCTAGCTTCAATTTGACTTTATCAGCCAAAGGTTGAAGAAATCGACACTTTGGAGCACCAACAAAGATAGGCACTCCTAAATAATTGAAAGGCAAACAACCATGACTGCAAGAAAGAATATTTTGAATTTTGGTGACAAATCTTGGAGAATTATCCATGGTGAAGAAACTACTTTTAGAGTTATTAATATATTGACCAGAAAAATCACCATATGTTTTAAGAAAAGTACTCAAATTTCGAAGAGACTTAATATCCCCCTACAGAAAATAAAAATGTCATCAGCATACAAAATATGAGAGGGAGTGAGATAACCTTTCGGACTAGCCATATTTAAAATCTTCTTATCATTCACAAGCTTAGAAATACCTCTACTAAGAACTTCCTCTGCAAGACAAAAAAGTAAAGGAGACAATGGATCACCTTGTCTTACACCTCGACTGCAGGGAAAAAAACCCACCAAACTACCACTTATTCTGATAGAAAGCATAGCTGAACGAAGAATTGTACTAATCCAACTGACAAACGAGGGGTGAAAACCAAAGCGTTTCAAAACTAATAATAAGAACTTCCAACTCAGAGTGTCAAAAGCTTTATGAATATCAACTTTGTAAGCCACATTACCTCCTCTAACCTTTTTAGAAAGCATATTAATAGCCTCAGAAGCAATACCAATGCAATCCTGAATCTGTCTACCCTGCACAAACCCATATTGATTAGGAGAAATGATTCTAGCAGCCACAAGAGCAAGCCTATCCGCCAGTATCTTGGAAATAATTTTAAATTTGAAATTAGCAACAGCAATTGGCCTGTAATCTTTAATGGAATCAGCACCCTGAATCTTAGGAATAAGAGATACCACATTACTGTTCATTCCAGGGAGAACCCAATTTTGTTTAAAAAATTGTTGAACAGCATTACAAACATCTGTCCCAATAATTTTCCAGCAAGAATGATAGAAAACACCACCAAAACCATCAGGACCAGGAGCACTATTACCGTTAAGATGAAAAACCGCATTCTTGATTTCAGAAAAATCAAGACATTTAATCAACATCATATTTTCCTCAGAGGAAACCATCGGAGGAATATAAGTACCAATAAAATCTTCCATATTATCAGCATTCAGAACATTAGAAATAGACTCAGCATAAAGATTTTTATAAAAGTCCAAAATATGATCCTCAATGATTTTAGGATCCTCCGTAACCTCATTATCAATCCGGAGACGATGAATCCCACTAGAATTATTTCTCCTTTTGACCACAGCATGGAAAAAAGCTGTATTTCGATCTCCATCCTTGAACCATAACATCTTAGCCCTTTCTTTCCAAAACAAATATTGACAGTGAAGAGCATGATCAAGCTCCTCCTTAGCAATCTTTTCTTGACAAAGAAGCCCATCACTATCAGACAAACTAGCAGTCTCTAAGTTTTTTTGAATACCAAGGAGGATACCCTGCTTAAGAAGAACTGCATTGTGAACATTACCAAAAGAATTTTTATTCCAGTCCCGGAGCTCAAGTTTCAACCTTTTTAACTTATGTTGCAAGATAAACATAGGACAACCAACAACCTTATTAGCCCAAGAATCATGAATAAGCTTCATACACGAAGTGTCCTGAAGCCACATAGAAAAGAAACGAAAATTGCTAACCTTCTGCAAAGAATTACTAGCAAGACTAGCAAGAATAGGGGAATGATCAGAACAATTTTTAACAAGAACTTGATAAGTACAAGAATCTCATTCATCCAGACACACTCCATTACATAAAGCCCTATCCAGTCTTCTGTGAATTCTATGCAACCCTCTCCTTTCGTTACACCAAGTATAACAAGATCCAGTAAAAGGCATACAAGAAAGATCATTAGTATTAATCCAATCCAGGAATTCATTACAAGAAACCTGATTAGGAGCCACTCCCCCTTTACAGTCATCCGCCGAGAGCACAGCATTAAAATCTCCCAGAATACACCAAGGCCCTGTGAAGAAACTAAGATCCCTCCACAAAAATCGTCTAGACAAGTATGTGTTAGCACCATAAACACCTGCAAAGCTAAAACTTTTATCCTGCCAAAGACAAGTTACAGAGATAAATTGATCATTAACCAAGAAATATTGGACAAGATTAGGAACCGACAAACACCAAAGCTTAGCAACTTTATTAATAATAGGAGACGTAGCCACCAAATGCATATTGACAGATTTGAAAAGGACGTCAAAAGCAGTAGTGTACAACATCATGGGTTCAACAAGAAAAACCAGGAGAGGTTTATGTAGGTTAAGTAAACTAAGCAACATCTCCACAGTTTTGTGGTTTCCCAATCCTCTGACATTCCAAAAAAAAGAAGAGACCTTCATTGCGACGTTGTAGAGAGAACTGCCTTAGCAGTTTTCCTGGATTTACCAGTCCCCTTAGGTGGTCTCCCTGGTTTTCTTTTAGTGCGAACTGTTTCTTCCCCATTATCACTATCATCCTCCTCCATCTCAGTAGAGTCAGCCCAAAATTTTGAAACAACCTGATTTTCAATATGATCAGAATTAATTCCAACAATGGTAGGCGGAATAGTTGACGCTCCAATATGAGAATTACCTCCCACATCTGTAGTTTCCAAACCATCAAGAGAGGAAAAGTGATTTTGAAGGACCAACGATATTGCTTTAACATCCCCAATATATTTAGCCTTCCGAGGGGAGGTATGAGGCGACTGAGATGGTACAGTCACAATAGCAGAGACCTCCACATTAGGATTAGTATCTGCATGTGATTTAGCCCTCCGAGGAGAGGTAGTATGCAATGGAGATGGTACAATCACAGGAGCAGAGGCCTCCACATGATGATCATCAATAAGAATCGTTGAGTGTGACTCTGAGTCCTTATCTTGAATAACAACAAGTGAATCCAAAGTGGGAGAGGACAACCCCTGCTTGGGTGAGGATCTATCATGATCTGAAGCATCCTCAAGAGGAGGCATATCTGCAAAATCATCCTCTCCTCCATCTGTTTTATCAGCAAGGTGTCCCAGGGGTGACCCTACATTAACCCCACTAGTAGCATCAACTCTCAAATTATCCATGGGACCTTCTAAGAGCTTTGTCTGCAGATTTTTTTTCCGATATTCTTTACGTTGGGTTGGAATCGTGGTCCTTCCTTGTTCCTGTTCATCAGAAGGTGTCTTCTGAGAAGGTTTATGTAGAGGCCCAGGAACACGACCCTGGTCATGGATCACCCGGCACTGAGCAAGCTCGTGCCCAATCATCTTACAATGAGAGCAAAATGGAGGGAGCCATTCATATTCCACACCAGCTACAAAAGCAAAGTCTGGACGTTCAACCAAGAGCTGAACAGGAAGGGGGGACAACAGATCAATATCCACCAGCACTCTAGCAAACATAGCCCTATTCTTTCTCATAGTATGCTCATCCAAAGACAAAGGAGTACCAAGGCCTCTGACGATGGAAAATATTGTCCTTGGTTTCCAATACTCCAAAGGCAAATGGTAAATTCTAACCCAGGTCTGAGCTTTGGTACTCCTCATGGTAGATGGGACAAAGTCTTTTGTTCAGGCAAACAGTCTCAATAAACCAGGAGATAACTTCAGGGAACCCATCCCGAGGGCCCATCGCATGTCTTCTATAGAAGCGAACTCAAACTCA
Organism: Phaseolus vulgaris; assembly: GCF_000499845.2. Taxonomy (NCBI): domain Eukaryota; kingdom Viridiplantae; phylum Streptophyta; class Magnoliopsida; order Fabales; family Fabaceae; genus Phaseolus; species Phaseolus vulgaris. The sequence continues at coordinate 3,135,927 of NC_023758.2, read as the reverse complement.
TAGAAACCCTTTCCAAGAGGAATTGCTTTCCATGGTCCAAGAGCTTTCCACACCGGCTGCAACTTTTTAGTTAAATCCAGGTGTGTGAGAGGTTTATCCCCCTTAGATAGAATAACCCGACCATGGAGATGGGTTTTGCAATCCTCAAGACCAGCCAAGTAATCTGCCTCATCAATCTGGACAGCAATCATGTCACCCTTAATACAAGGGGTAGGTAGTTGGGACAAAGGAATGTCACATGTATTTCCCAAAGCCTGAGCAAAAGTCTTCCTTTGACCGGTCATAGAATATATTTTATTATCAGGACAGACTTTTCGATCCATCAAACAAGTCCATGGAATGAGGAAACCCGCAGAGCCCTCCGCCATTTTAAAACCTTTAGTAGGAAACCCTAAAACCCCCAAATCTTCAATTTAGGGTTTCGGTTTCGTTAATTTACGTAACCTGGACCTGCTGCTATTGGGGTTCGTCGTCGTCTTTCTCACAGTACTTGCTTCGTTGTCGTCTTTACCTGCGACTGCTGCTGCACCGCGGCGGCGACTGCTGGCTTGGCGTTGGAGGAACCAGGCTTCGCAGAGAGATAGAAACAAAAACCCTAGCGATGCTGTGAGGGAGGGCGGTTGCGACGGTGGCGAAACCGGCCAAACCCTAACCTAGCGAATCTTGCGATCGCTTTGGGGGCGCTTGAACCTCTTCACGCATTTCTTCACGTCGTTAAGAGTTTAAGAACCTTTATCAGGCGCAGAAAGAAACGACGTCGCTCGCAAATAAGAAAGTCTACAATATCATCATTTTCAATACTTGTATATATAATAAAATATATCACACTTAAATTTAAAAAATAAAAAATATAATTAATATTTTGATATTATTAATTATTAAATAATTGATTTTTTGAGATATTAAAGTCTTTTTTATTCAATTTAAATGAGACAAATGTTTGGTGTTAAAAAATTCAAAAAAATTAAAATTAAAAAAATCTCATAATTGCTATATTTAAGAAAGTAACATTTTCAATAACTAACATTTTCAATTTTTTATGTTATGATTCCAAAAAAATCATTTATATAGAATATATGCAAAAAAAATCTTAAAATAAAATGAAAATTTAAATAATAAAAGTCATATATTATTATTAATAATATATTTTGTCAATTCAATTATTTATTTGTAAAATTTATAATTTATGAAATTTATAATTTTTAAGCATAAAAAAAATTGCATGCCTAATGTCTTTTTAAAATAATTTGGAAATTTAAAACATTGAAAATGAAAAGTTATAAATAAACAAAATAGTTATATTATTCATATATTAAAACTTAAATAGTATTTTTTATTGATCATTTGCATCCTTATTTCCTTCTTGTTAGAATGTTAATAAGCATTCTTTAAAAGTTTTTTTCTAAATTATTGCAAGAAGTTCACAAAGTTTGACCTTGTAACTTGATTAATAAAGTACATACGCATAATACACTAACTACAACAAGAGAAAATCATGAAATAAAAACCAATTTTAGAAACAAAAAATAATAATTAATTGTTATAGTGACTAAATTAGATATCATTTTAGAAACTAAAAAAAAACTCTTGGTTTCTAAATTAGTTTGTACTATTGTTAGTTTATTACTAGTTAAAATAAGAGTATATATATATATATATATATATATATATATATATATATAATTTATTTCTAATCAAGGTTATAAACGTCATGTTTATATATTATTGAAGGAATACATTGTTTGGTCGCAACCAGATCTAATAAGATCTAAACTAAGAGAATTGTTGAACATCTTAGGAGCAACAACACAATGTCCCTGCGCATTTCCCTCCCACATAACCTATGAACTTAAGTGAGCATCACAGTCAGAAAATTGAGTACATGTTCCATGACAGTTCGGCGGTATATGTTGACTCCTCACACCTACATTATGGATTGTTCAAAACTAAAATTAGGAACAAATCACCAAAACCAAAACTCAAAGATAACACACACTTATTTCACAAATATATGTTCTAAAATATAATTTATACATACCAGATGAAATCACAACAACAATTGTTGCTGCAAGGAGAACTTTGAACAAAATCATTCAAATTTGTGAAAAACCAAATATTCTTACCATTTTTGTTGTTTTTGCTCAATATACTTTATATGATCTATCTATATCTAGCCATGTACATTTGCCTTTATATACATGTGAATTCAAATTGAACATATCTAATACTTATTTTCATAATAATTTATTATAAATGAATACTTATGAGTATTAATCTGTAAGTTTTAAATATTAATTAAAAATTAAAATACATGATTTTTTTTAATTTTCATGACATAAAAATCATTAAATAAAAATTAATTATAGTTACTAAATTAAAAATTATTTTAAAATTTTAATATGAAAAAAAATCAATACACTATTCACAATACTCGTAATTATATGTTTTAACTGATTTGATGTTAAACTTTTTCCACTATAAATAACTATCAAACTATCAAATCGTAATTACTGTCTGTATCAAACTATTAAGCAATAAAAAAAAATTGGCCTAGAATCTACCACCCACCACGATCCAATCCTAATCTGCTTTTAATAGTTTGATACAGACAGTAATTGTTTGTAGTTAATAACCTGACAGACTGAATTTGATAGTGGTTATTCCCAAAGGCTCCTTCCGTTGGGTGGCCAACACTGTAATAAACAACACAGAATCGATTGAATAAAAACAAATTCGTGTGTATAAATATATAATATACAAATAGAAAGACAGAGTTTAAGGTATTTTTTTGTGTGTGTCGATTCTGCTTACATTGGTGATTAAAATAAAGTGTGATTAATTAAAGATAGAATTGCCCTGGAATGATTTGATTTGAAATACGAGAGACGAAAGAAAGGATGAAGAAGAGAGTGCGTGCGTGCGTGTGTTGTTGTTGTTACGGGTGTGTGTGATTACAGGTCACCGCCTCACAACCGCAGTTTTTGCACGGTCTTACATGTAATGCTCTTCTTAATCATCACATTACGTGGCTCCTTGGATTTGGTGGGACCCACCTATTATACTTTTCAATTTCCCAACCCCTACCACTAGTACAATACACACACTCCACTTCACCATCACAGACACAACTCATTTTAAATCAAATCGTATCTAACGCCTAATCCGACAAATTTCCTTAAAACCAAACAATTTTATAATACTAATAATTATAAGATCCACCAATATGCCACGTGGGTGTTGCGGAACAACTTGTTTGCATTGCATTGCATGCATGCAATGCAAGTGTTTCAAGAATTTCTATTGCCTGGAGCCACACTTTGGTGGTGGAATTTTAATACAATATTAGTATGTGGCAGTGATAGATACAAGAGTGCATAAAACAAATGCCACAATTATTACTAAAATAAACTTTGGGAACGAATAAAATTCCACTCCTCCTCAAAAGCAACGAGATACAACTGGAATGTCTGTCTTTCTCTCACCTGGGGGTTTGGGATATTTTTATTTTTTATTTTTTATTTTTTTGGGTTTGAATTTGTTCCTTGGAGACCTTTTGGCAAGGTGGATTGGGATCGGATTGGTCCAGTGATTTTGTTGTTGACGGGATCTTGTGTTGGCAGAGATTGGTGGTTTAAGGTTTGAAAGTAGCAACATTGAAGAAGTGGAATGGGAATAGGAATAAGAGAAGGAGAAAAAGAAGGAACAAAATCTAAAGTGGGAGGCAAAGGAGGAACATGTAGAAAAAGGGAACCGTATTGTAGGAGAAATCGCGCTACCTAAGAAAGTTAACATGTTGTCAGAATCATATAACATCTGAGACCACACTCTGTAACATCTAATTGTCTCCTCTATGGAGGTCTAACCTTCTCGTCAACTGGTCAAACCTGGTCTTAAACCACTGTGTATATGCTATGCGCCTTAAAAGAACATTTCTTTATCTTTCTGGTTTTAAATTTACTATTATATTCTCATTTGTCGTTCATGTTTGGAAGTAATTCTGTGAAAAGTTCATCAACATCAACACACAAGTTTTTTGTTTTTTTAATTAATCGTTAGCTACTTTATGTCAAGTGGGTATTTCTTCATTAATTGATCCCTTGCGTGCTATTCAAATTTTCATTTTCCAAACTGTGTTAATTAATACAAGAGTTTTCAATAGGATCCCAGATACAAATAAAAAAGAATTTAGCCTATTTTTGGGTCAATTTTGTTGTTGGGAGCATCCATCATCCACATGAATAGCAACAATATGAGTGGGAAATAGTTTGGGAGTTTAAGGAACACTTTTTTGAAGGAAAAAAAGAAAAAGAAGAGTTTAAAAAAGAATGGTGAAGTGAATTATTTGCAAGAGTGAGTCACCGACGTGGTGAGTGTTATGTGTCTAAGGTTGAAGTGGGCTAGCGATGGCAACGTAGCGTTGGATCCTATATATGTTTTACGAGCTTTTTTCGTTAGGCCCCTTTTTTTTATTGGAGCTTCCCGTTGGAATTTTCAGCTGTGTACGTAAACATGGAATCATGGTTTGAACCACTTTTGCAGATGATCACGAGATTAAAGACTATATACAATGTGTCTTGTGTTGTTGCTGCGTTTGGTCTTTGGAGCACCCTATTCCAATCATTTCAAATTTAGACTATAATATTTTTATTGTTATTTGTCTGTCTTTTTGTATTTTATTTTGGGTTTCACATGATTTGAAACTTGGATTGGAGAGTTGATACTCCCCTGGGGAATATATTCTATTGACACAGATCTGAGTTCTAAAAATTTATCTAATCCTAGTTTTTGCTCGCAGTTTACAAAGCAAATGGTGAGCATCTTTTGGAAAGCGGTGGTCGTCCCGTTTGTGGAACTGTGCTTCATCAATCTCTAGACGATCTGATTCTCACTCTCAGTGAATGTTTTTGAATCTTTTTCATCGAATGGGATCGATATGTTCCAGAGGAGTTTGTTTGTTTGGGCTTGGCTTTGCTTTGCTTGGGTATGATGAGGTGGGGCACCTCTCTGTTTTTTTCTTTTTAAACCAAACTCTAGTTTTGGATTTTCTTTTATTTTTTCTCTCGCCCTTTTCTTTTTCTTTTCTTTTCTTTTTGCAATGCCTTCTTCTATTATCTTACTAGCTTTGACCCAAACAAACAAAAACACAGTGTCTATTGTATTGTATTGTTTTCCATTTCAACACCTTTCTCTCTCTCCCTTTCGATCTCCTCTTCCACCACTACACCTTCTACTGTAGTCGCATAAGCAACTGCTCCCAAAAAGCAATGTGGTGATGAGGTTCGGATTCGGGATTCGGAGCATGAGGTTACTATCATTACGAGCTTGGCTTTTGTTTTGGATTCACGTGATTCGCACGGTACGGCACCCAAAACTGCTTGTTGTTGTGCTTCTTCTTGCTGCAGATTTGATGGATTGGACGCCCTATAACAACCAACGGAGTCTGCGTCTTTGGAGGAGAGCACTGCTCGGTCATTGTTCTGTTCAAAACATATCCATCCATCCACAATTTTCACATCCTCCTCAACCTGCGTCACACTCCAAAACACATCAAAATTCTTACACTTATATAATAACATATTCAATAACTTTAAGTGTACCAATAAATAAGTGGCTGCATACTGAACACCATCTTCGTAAACAGAGTCCCATATTGAAAAAAAAATATATTAATGGAGATAGCTTAGCCATTAAGCAGCGTGGTGAGAAGGGTTTATGGATTATGTGTGATGGGTTAGTAATAGTAATATTGGGATTAGAGCGTGGTTGAGGAGGAGAGGGAAAGGAGCGTGAGAATAATGGGGTTGGAAAGTATTCCATTTTCCTTGGGAGGGTGGCAGTGGCAGAGGCAGAGAGGCAGAGATACGGATATTGGGTTTGAGACACTAAAACCTCGTGATCGGAAAAGGCAGATCCATGGAAGACTGTTCCCGCTTGTCACGTGGGCTCTTTTGACTACCCATTACCCAATGACCAAAACTAAACAACACTCTCACCGTCTCTCTCTCTCTTTCTCTCTTTCTCTCCTTCCATTCCACCTCACCCCATTCCTACACTGCTATTCTACGCTATGCTATGCTATCCTATAAATCCAAACTACTCCACCCCAATTATTGCATCACCTCACACACACTGCCACACTTCCTTCTTCTACCTCTCTCTCTTGGGCCCCTCTCTCTGCTCACCTCTTTACAATTAACAATTATTATATCCTTTAACTTCTCTCTCATCAAACTCAAACCCCAACCCAACTTTACATATCATATATCCCTCCATTTCCTATATTAAGGACAACGTCGACTGCACCTGCTGACTGCTATTTACATATCTTATAACCTCACAAACCTACCAGACAACACCCGCTTCTCATTTCTCCCCCTCACTCCCTACCATTCAACTCCTTTCCTTTTCCAATTCCATCGACACCATTACACCAAGGATGCATCGCTGTTGCAGTGGCTCCCAGGGGCACGTCATGGGACACTGTACATGCGGCATGTTCCACAGCCAAACCACCTCCTTCTCCATGCTCTTCTCACTGCCCAACCACAAGCCACCCTACCAAGATTCCGACATCTATGATTATTCCTTCACCCCCTCATCCTCTTCCTCTTCCGTTGACTGCACTCTCTCCCTCGGGACTCCATCCACCCGTTTCTCCGAAGACGAGGAAAAACGTACCCGCCACGAACGTCGCTCGGTTTCTAACTTCTGCTGGGACTTACTACAATCCAAACACAGCCCTCAATCCCAAACCAAATCCTCCCGAACCTCCAATACCACCTCAAACACCGACCCTCTCCTCGCTCGCCGCTGCGCCAATTGTGACACCACCTCAACTCCCCTTTGGAGAAATGGCCCCCGAGGCCCCAAGGTAAATAGTCGCACTTATTTTATTCGTGAGAAGATTCAATTCATTATAAACATATAAAAAAAAACAGCTTTTTGCATATCTTTTAGTTTAATCAATATTTTCATTTTGTTTCTCCGATACTGAAGAGTGGTTTTGTGACTTTGTGTGTGAATTGCATTGCAGTCACTGTGCAATGCATGTGGGATTAGATTCAAGAAGGAGGAGAGAAGGGCGAGTGCGGCGGCTGCGCCGCCGCCGGCTTCTGGCGGCTTGATGGAATCGGCGCAGGTGTACAACAACTCGTGGTACACGCACCCGCAGAGTCAGAAGATGCAGTGTTTCTCGCCGGGGATGGCGAGCGAGTTCCGTTTCGCGGACGACGAGAATCGAGACGCCGATAACGGCATTCCGTTTCTCTCGTGGAGACTCAACGTCACAGACAGAACGAGCCTCGTTCACGACTTCACAAGATGAACGTTGAAAAGAAAAAATAAACAGCATATTATAATTATAATGATAATATAATAATAATAATAACAATGATGACACAGGATATTACAGAAGGAGGTAGCTAGCTAGCGTGGTTACCTGGACTACGGTCAAGACCAACCGAGCACACAGGCAGTTATACGTCAACGTTTTACGATGATGTTTTTGATTGCGATGGTTATGATGGTCTCGAATCGTGGATATTATGTTTCTTTTCACCTTTTCCGTTTTGTTTGCTTCCTTTTCTCGCCCTTGCATAAGATGGTGTGAGAATGGGATAATTCTATATTCTTAGTTTGCTTTTTCTTTGGATTTATTTCTTTAACTTTCTCTCAGTTACATATAAACCTACTTTTTTGTTGTCTCACTTCCCCTCTTAGTTTATACATATATATAGTTGTTGTTGACCATCACGTTTATGGACCGTTTTGAATCAATTAATTGGAAACAAGTTATATTATAACTCGAACTTTCGCAGGTGCATCTCATGACTCGTGACCATTACCTCCTTTGAACAAACTGTTTCTTTATGCTTAAGCAGAATCTGAAATTTTAAACTTGTTGTTTTCGATTTTCTGATTTCTACACAGACATACATAGAAACAGTGATGTGCGAACGCGAGTGGGACATGGGTGCATTTAATTCGTTTGAACCAAATCCCACGGTCCATTGTGTCAACGTTGGATCACGGTTCTCTCTGAACCGGACACTGCGGTTCAGAACAGCAAATCCGAATGTCTTTTAAGAAGAAATCTATGATTTTTTAACTAAAAATCATTATTACTACACTCTCATCTCACCAAGTTTTAAGCATATTCAACATGTTTTTTAATAAATAAAAAATTACTTATTAACTTTTTAAGACATGGCAGACCCTCGTTTAATTGTTACACATTAGATTGTTTCCTTCTTTTTTTAATGATGTCTGACAAAAGCATTCTGAAAATCACATTTAGAAAATGCATTATGAATCATTGGTGAAGTATATTAATGTTCAGTTCTTAATTCATATATAAATTTTTAAACCAGTATCGCGCTTATTGGTAAATGAACTGAAATAATTTGGTAAAAGAAAACCAGCATCACACTTGTTAGCTCTTATAACCTTTTTGTTTTCCCTTAGTTAATAAAGTAGTGTTTCTTTTGCGTAGCAGTGGTCAGTGTATACAGTGAGATAATCTCTATCTTCTTGGAATACCGCATTGAATCTAATCATCCAATGAAGTTATGTTGCAGTAGCTGGAACTGAGAGCTTTTCATCATAGAACCTAACATCATAGCTGCTGCTAAGTCTTTTTAGTTGGTGTATATAAGAATTAAAATCACCAGTGTTAACAGAATGACAAATCAAACCTTAAACCTTCAATTTGTCTTACAGTTATGTGTGCGTGGGTGTCAGACTTTTATTTTTCATTAAACTATGCCTTTTTCTTGTGTTAATTTGATTAGGACTTGTATACTTATTTTTTCTATCATTTCTTATTTGATATACAATTATAAGTTCTTTATTATTTATTAACAACGTGTTAACCGACCAGGATTAATGAGCCTTGTAGACATAAAATTTACTTTGTCAGCATGTCAGACTATTATTAACGAGTAGTTGCAGATGAATGATTTTTCATACCAACAAAATTAGTTGAGTTAGGTCTGAAATTTTGCTGAGAAAATGGACTTCAAATTTTAAAGAGCTATGCATATATACAAAATGTACAACCATGGTTTTTTTTTTTGTATTGCTCTGCGTTTGGGGTGTATAATCATTGTACAAATAAATGAAAATAGTTTAGTTATATTGAGAATCATGGTACTAAAAATTAGAAATCATTTTCTGAGTTTAATTTGAGTTTAATCTTGGTGAGTATCACAATTAATTTTTAATTGTTTGTGGGTTTTTTTCTAAAACGTAAATTGTTTATTTTTAATATTGAGTCTATTTCAATTTCAGTGCTAATAGTTTTCCAGATAAAATAAAAAAGGATTAACAGATATAAAAAAGTGAGATGATTTAATAGTTCTTCAGTGAAAAATAATGTCAGAAACAAACACCATTAATGTGTATTTTTTTGTTAAATTTATTTTAGGTGTCACAGCGTTATTAAACATTGTATACCTTTTATTGCATAATTTATATGATAATCAATTCAATATAAAAAAATATGATTATCAGCTAAAAATTTAAATACTAACAATCATTAAAGGGGTATAATTATTATTATTCTTGTTAATATAATTATTAATTTCGATTACAAATTTGAAGTGAATACATAGTATTTACTTCAGATGTACCTAGGAAATGGAGCACGTGACATTGTACCTAGGAAATCGTTATCTGAGTCAGAATTTGGTAAACTATCTTAGTTAATTTATAAATTATTAATAGAAAATCACTTAATAGCAGTTAATTTAGAGAAAAAAATAGTTAAGTATTATGTTAATAAGTTAGATTTTATTTTATAAATTAAAAAGCTATTAATATTAGAAGTAGTTTCTATAGTTTATACAAATATTATAAATTGATTTTTAGATTAATATCTAACATTAACTTACTAATATTTCATTTTCTTATATTGCATAAAAAATGTTAAGTAATTTGACTCATTGTATCAGGTTAGTTAGAAATGGATTTGGTGTATTACTAGCTAAATGTTTGAAGTCTTTGACATCATATTGTTCACAAGTATATAACTACAAAAATTGGATATATTCGGGTTTAGATATTGAATACTATGTAATTTTTAAATCAAATGGATAATCATTAATTTAAATCTTGAAAGTTCATATACTTTAATGTATCCAAAAAATATATAACTAATATATATTAAAGAATATAATGAGACCTTACGTGCATAACATTTATTTAAGATAAAAAATGTATATTTTATTTCATCTTAACAAAACCTACTGCCATAAATTAAAAAGGTGTTGTTCTAGCAAAAAAAAAAAAAATCTCAATTACAGCATTTATTTAAGCCATAAACACATGGATTTTTAGCCAGGTTTTATTTTTTCCTTTTTCTAGTCTCAAGTATCCCTTTTATGTTCTACTTTTTTTTCTCCTTTTCTATATTTGCTTTTGTTTTAGTTTTTCTTCAATATTAAATATCGATTACACATTTAAAATTAATTTACAGTGTTTAAGCTATTTTAACTAGAGGAGCAATAACAAGATTACTATATTTAATGTTTTTCTTTATTAAGATTCTTCCCATTTGTATCTTACACTACAAGACAATCATAAAATAAAAATCAAATTTTAGAAACCAAAATAATTAGTTGCAATAGTAACTAAATTAAAAACCATTTTTTAAACTAAAAAAAAATTGGTTTCTAAATTAGTTTATATTATTGTTAAATAGTTTATAAATTGATATCTGATTAACAATCAAGGTTTTAACTACCAATTATTTATTCTAAATTTGGTAGCAAAAACTTTGGTTTATAATATATGTTTTTAACACTCTAACCCAACCTATTACACCACACATCTCCTCAGCCTGAGGCCCAAGTCTTAGAGGCTTATTATTAGACTCGACCTATAACATCACACAACCCCACCTTCAAACCCGAGCCTTAAAGGCTTACAACTATTTTCACATTGATCGTCATGAGTTTGACTAATCAATAAAGTTGTATCTTTCCACGTGTCAAAAAAGTCCATTGCTTCAATTAAAAAAAAAGGTGGTTATGACTTTAAACCTTTCGTCGTGCAGTATTGAGTTTGACACCAACCAAGTTCTTAACTTGGAATTGTCTTATGGCAGATTCTCTCTACACCAAATCATTTTGGACTGCACCCAATATATGTAAAGGAAAAGACCAAAATACTTTTAATGAAATGAAAATTAGGGTTTAGGTAAAATGTGCACCCAACCCAACAATGCACCCTTCATTTTTTTGTGGTCACTGTGAGGCAGCGTTGCGAAAGCTTGGAAACTTAAACAAAGAGCAAAAAGCAACCCAAACACCTCCATTCTTATTCTTCTCGTGGCTGTGGCAGCATCAGAACTCAAAAGCAACGTTGAGGCACTGCAACGACAGCAAACAAATCCACCGAAGAAGGAGACGAAGCCACCAGAGAAGGGTGCACTGTTGGGTTGGGTGCACATTTTACCTAAACCCTAATTTTCATTTCATTAATGGTATTCTGGTTTTTTCCTTTGTGCATACTAAGTGTCATCCAAAATGATCTGGTGCAGGGAGGATCTGCCTTGTTTTATTTGAGTGAATTGAGCATTAGGCTCGACTCCATCCAAGTTCTTGACATAACTTTGTTTGATTGGACCGAACATTAGACTCAACACCATCCAAGTTCTTGTCTTGAAAATATTTTGTTTAAGTGGATCGAGCATTGGGCTCAACACCATCCAAGTTATTGACTTGAAATTGTTTTCTTTGATTGGACCAATCATTGAGTTTTACACCATTCAAGTTATTGACTTGAAATGGTTTTGTTTTAGTGGACCAAGCATTGGACTCGACACCAACCAAGTTCAAGACTTGGAATGATTTTGCTTTCTTCCCTAAAGATATCAACTGAACATATAATAATTATTCTCATTAAAAACCTTATGGGAAAAATTATCAATATAAATACCTATAAATAAAAAGAAATACATGGATAAACTAAAATAGAGATGAAGATTAGTCACATTCCTTGTTCTTGGTATAAGGTCATTGTCTAATGATTTCAAACGATATGAACTCCTTTCGATTACTTCGCGAACACAATATCATTTAAAATATCAATTGAGCATATAATAATTATTTTCATTAAAAACTCCATGCACATTCTATGTTCTTGGTATAAGACCATTGTTCAATGATTTCAAATGATATGCCCAATTATTTCATGAACGCAACATGATTTCACTTAAACATAAAGCTCGTGACATTTCATGTCCAAGATTTGTGTTCTCGCCGAGATGAGGTCGGTCGAAATTCGGGTGAGCTCCGAGTAGTCTTCCTTCAAGCTCTAATGATTCAGTCTCTAGGAAGTGAGGGTGGCTCCACCTACATAAAATACTCTGACGCTCAAGTTAGTAAGAACATATCAATTTCTCTGTATATAGTGAATATAGTGCTAAATTCAAGTTTAGAGTACTCTCTGTGAGTGATCATGTATTTATAAGCCTTCATGGGCTTGAATCTTTTATTGGTATTTAATGTGACATATTAGGGTATCCTTTCATAAAATCTAAATATATATAAGTAGGAGTATCAATAATCACATTAATTGTACATTTATAAGATTGACCTTGGATCACTTAGTAGCTCGGAATATGACTGACTAAATCCAGAACGGTACAATTTGAAATATTGTTTCTCTTTATCATTGTCCATCTTATCACTTATATTTATAAAACAACGCATGATTAATTTACATGAGCTAGTGTGTCCCAAAATGTTATAGAAAAAAATGATCTAAACTGGAACATTACAAAAACTTAAAAATCTCTAACCATGTTTTATCTTCTTCTTTTTTTCCCACTTTTTCATGCCTTTCATGCTTTACCCATTTTCCACATTTTCTATCGGATTCTTTTTTTTATTCTTTCTTCAATCAATATTAAATGTTGATTAGAGATTCAAAATCAATCTTAAATGTTTAAGCTATTTTAATATAATGAGAAGATAACGAGATTGATATAATTAATGAGTATTATTCTTTTAAAAAAAATCATATAAACTTTTATGCGGTTAGTATAAGTTTTAAACCATTTATTCCTAAGGTGTTTTTAAATATAACTCTACATTATCTTTATGTAAGATAGATTGAATGCTGATAGCTTTAACTTTCTCAATATCTTGGCTAGGAACATTTTTGGGTCCACTATGGACTCAGTGAAACATTTCGTGACACCGAAACATCTCCAGATTCTTGTCGTTGTTGAGGAGGAGGTGAGCTCCGAATCAAAATCCGGCAGAGCAAAGAGTACCATGTGATCTCCAACCACAACAAAAAAATCCCAATTGTTCTATCCAAGATGGATGTCTCTCTTGACCAGAGCATGTAGTTGAGATCAGTTAAATTCCGAAGGGTTTTACCTATTAAAGATACTCCATCACTCAAGTTAGTAAAAATATAAAATATAATGAGTATAGTGTAAATATGAGTTGAAAGTACTCCCTATGTTGTATGTTGTGTATTAGATGATCATTTTTGTAGAGTGTACTCTGGTATATATATATAGACCGAGTTATAACATCTCTGCGTTTAGTCATTATTATGTCTTAATTGAATGATTAAGGTTAATTGATTGAGATCCTTTTGACTTGTGCTCCATGATAATGTTAGATACACAGGTCGAGAAATAACCCACAAAAGACCAATCATTGGGCCAAACCCATGATCTTACTTACATGTCCCCTGCCACATACGTAGGTCAATAAGACTATGATGAGTTGAAGGTCGAAAGATCAGACATTGTCATCTTTATCAATAAATATATATATATATATATATATATGGAAATTATTGTTTAATTAAAAATGTTACTATTGATATTTATAATAATTATTTTAAAAAAAATAAGTATGTAGACAACGTTAATGTATTCTTAAGTTTATTATTATAAATTACTCAGTCATTATTATTTCGTTTAATTTTTATTCTTTCGTTTAAATTTAAAATGTTTTTAGCAGAGAACAAAAAGGGTGTATCAATTAATTAAATTATATATTAATATGAAATCAAAATTTCATAATTTTGAAAAAAAAGATGCAAGGTTCTCGTCAAGATGAGTCTTGATGATCAGATGTGACATTAAGATCATCTTTTTATAAGTCGTAAATCTTGATGTTGGAAAGTCACAAAGTAAGTGACTACATAGACTCTACCTTCAGAAAATAATACTCCAACAATTATAAAATATTTAAGTGTAATATGTATTAAAATATTTGAGTATAATATTATTAAAAATATATGAATTACCTTAATTTATTGGAGCCTTACTCTCTTTATGGAGATTTAGGGATCCTATTGCACTTATTCAGTGTAATATTATGTAAAGAATACAAAATATTTTTAATATTTTTTATCAGTTATTTAAGCATAATATCGTATCAAGAATACAAAATATCATAACATAATTGGGTAACAAAAATATTATCAATTAATATATCTTAATCTTTCTTTATCAGTTATTTCAGTCTAATATAATATAAAAATAATAAATATTAAAACATAAGTAAATAACAAAAATATTATCAGTTTTAATATTTTCTAATCAATTATTTCAGCATAATATCATGTAAAGAATAAAAACTATCACAATCTAACTCAGCAATAAGAATTTTTCAATTAAAATATTTTTAATCTTTCTTTATCACTTATTGAGCATAATAGCATGAAAAAAAAATATCATAATATAATTGAGTAATAAAAATATTGTCAATTAATATATTTTTAATCTTTCTTTATCAATTATCTCACATAATATTATGTAAAGAATAAAGAATAAAAAGTATAATAAGAAAATTTATTTGAGCAAGAAGATAATTAATATATTTTTAATCTTTTGTATTTTTGTGAAAACAGAAAAAGTAAATACCTGATATTTGCCGAAACGAAACCATTTCTACTGTTTCACCCATCGCTTATCCCTCCCTCTTTACTTCGCGCAAACGCAAAGTAAGAGTCAAAGTCAAGGGCCTCATTCTGCCATAAACCCTAAACCCATTAGTCATTCTGCCGCGTCTCCACCACACTCACGACGATGGAGGCCGAAGCTATCGCCATGGAATCAACGGAGTTAAAGGTGTCGGAGCTATTGAAAGAGGTCAACCTAGATTACACTCCTCAGTTCACTAAGCTCGTTGACAACACCGTTTCCGCCATCAAAGCCTCCATTGACAAAATCCCCAACGATTTCAGGGTCATTATTCTATTCGCCTTTCTCTCTACTTTGATTTTCGCTGCATTCAACACTAGTATTTCTGAATGCGCGTGAATTCGCAGGTAACTGCGGATTTAGCATCGCGCTTTGTTGCGGACATTGGCGCCGATAAGGTCGAGTTTAAGTTTAAGAAGCCAGAGTTTATTAAGACTGGTGGAAGTTACTCCATACAGAGTATTGCGAGGCCTGAAGTTAATGCTGATCTAATTATCAGGTTACCAAAGGTACAATCACTGGAAAAAATAATAGTGATAAGGAAATTTACATATTAATTAATTGATGATTGATTTAATTTATCAATGTGAGGCGTGTGTTTCTGCCTTCGTAACTGTTTTCAATTGTTTTCGTACTTTGTTAGGAATGCTTCCATGAGAAGGATTATTTAAATTACAGATACTATGCCAAGAGGTGTCTGTATTTGTGCTTGATAAAGAAGTATTTGGAGAGGTCTTCATCTATTGACAGGGTTGAATGGTCCACTATACAGAATGAAGCCAGAAAGCCCTTGCTCATTGTGTACCCAGGTTTGCTTTCCGGGTCCGAGTCGCTATTTAATGTAATGCCTCTGAAATAATGTTGGTTATTCTAACAATGAAAATAATTGCAGCTGCGAAGCTTGTTGAAGTTCCTGGTTTTTTTGTAAGAATTATTCCGTCTGCTAAGGCTATATTTAGCATAGCGAAGTTGAACTTGAAGCGCAACAACATTCATAACTTGAGTAATGGTCTGTTTTTACAATACCTTTGTTCTATTTCTCCGAGATTGTTGCTTCTTCTTTTGACAGTGTTTTGATGATTGATTGTTGATATCTTGAAGGGATTGATCTTCAGGCTACACCGAAGTACAACTCTAGTATTCTGGAAGACATGTTTATAGAGGAGACTGACTTCATCAACAAGTATTTTGTTGGATGGAAGGAACTAAGAGAGGCTTTAATCCTGCTTAAGGTTTGATATTTGATTGTTTTTGGGTATTTATGTGTGGGATTCAATGAATAAAAATTGCACAGCGAAACGCTGAATCAACTTGTCCTCATTGATATAGGTTTGGGCCCGACAAAGAAGTTCAGTATATGTTCATGATTGCCTGAATGGTTTTTTGATTTCTGTCATACTGGCATATCTTGCTTCTAAGCAACATATTAGCAATTCAATGAAGGCAACTGAAATAATTCGCGTCACCTTGAACTTCATTGGTATGTGTATAGTCTCTCCCTTACATTTCAGTTCATTTTTTTCAGCACCCCTGGTCATGTTAGTGGGCTAAGATTGGTCTGTTATGAGAGTTAAGCTATTCATATTGGTGATTACGGTTGTCAATGCATGTGTACTTACACAAATTAAGTATTGTGTAATATGTTATGTTTGTGATACACATCCATGTTTGAATAAAATGCTATGGAAAACATTGTTTAGTCTTCTAAGAGTCTAAAATATCTTTTCTTTTGTTAGAGTGTTATGAAAACATTACTGTTACTTGTTTGACTTCTCTTATATGTATTCTCAATATCTTTATTTTTCTGGTGTGTATATTTGGTTTGAGTTCTGTCTTCGAAACCTATTCCTTTTCTTTTCCATCCAAAGGAATTGCCAATAAATAAGAAAAAAATGTCGTTTTGCAATTGGCTGCTGACTCTAAAATTGGCACAGATTGGGAATGGGGCTTGAATATGTATTGGCACAATAGATAGCTATTTATTAATGATGGTGGTTTTGCAGCCACCTCAGAGTCGCGGAGCCGAGTGTTCTACTTTCCAAACGAAGGCCAGATCCATATTACTAAAGAGGTCTGGATCTCTGCTTGTTTTTTTTCCTTAATTATTTTTACATTTGTAATTCTATTTTATGTATCATTTTGATTCCATGTTTTATGTATTTTTTATTCTTTTGTTTTGTTGTTTTGATGGTTGTGTTTGTTAAACCTAATTTTGAAGAATTATTATTTTTAAAGCACTTGAAAAAAATGAACAAAAAGCTATTATTTATTTTTTCAATTTTTAAATAAATCGTAGTTTGATAATGTAAAGTAAAGCTTTTGACGCAAAGAAGCTTTGTTGTGTTTTCAATTGCTTAGGCTCTAGTTTTAATCCTTAATGAATGGATCGCACAACAGCTTATATGATTAAATTGTTTCCTGGACTTCTCTTTTCTCATGTCATATGTTTTGTTCACCATTCCTATTTGCAGCAAAAGATTCAACTTAAAGAGTCATTTCCAATTGTCATATGTCATCCTTCTGGAGGATTCAATCTAGCTTTCCGAATGTCTAGGAATGGTTTTACACGGGTACATAAGAACCACAAACCAACTTCTTTTTTCAATATTATAAATGTTGTAGTTCTCAATTTGATTATGTATTTATTTTGGATATTCTTCCCTATTCAGCTTCAGGATGAGGCTGCTATGACACTTAAGTGCTTAGAAAAGTGTAGAGATGGTGGATTTGAAGAAGTTTTTATGACCAAGATTGACGATGCTGTTAAATATGATTACTGTATGAGGTAATGTTTATTTAATAGTTCTTTGTCATTGACAGTGATTGGCAGCTTTGCTTCTTTGATTGTATTATGGGTAGGGTATTGTGGGTTGGACTCAACCACGAACCTGCCCAACACAATCCAAGTACATTTTTTGTGTTGGGTAACGGATTCATGAATTTTAAACTCGAGATCCTAACCCAACCTGACTACATAATAAATACACAATTAAAAATATTATTTGTTTAATAATTTTATCATAGAAATAATTTTATATTCTATCCACGTGTGCTTTTATGATTATTTATTGTTTTTATACTCCTTCAATCAATAGGATTTATTTTTGTCTTTTAAAAAAGTTTTTTAAATGTTGATTAAAAGGTTAATGTATTGGATAGATATTTTGTTTATATAGCTAGATTTATATTAAATAAATAAATATATAAATTATATTATAATATAAGTTAGGTCTACACTTTGTAAGATGGTATCAAAGTCTATTCTAGATTTTTTAAAAGGCCACTCACCATGTTATACCACACCTCACCTTACAATTTACAAGTCTGTTTTGTAGGGTTAAGTTTGTCTAAACTAAACCACTTTGTTAAAAAAGTTTATAGAAATATGTATTTTTGAACATATAAATTGCATTTTAGATTTATAATAAATATTTTACATCGTGATACAAGATTGTTTTTAATTATTGGATTTTTTAATATTTGTATATACACATTTTTCATATTTCTTTTATCATCGTATCTAAAATGTATCAAATCCTTAATTTCCAAAAATTGTCATATCCAAATGTGTTGTACTAAGTATTAATTGAGGTTTCACAGATGAACACCGCCGATACAGGTGGATAGGCTGGAGATTTGGATTGAGAGTTATAAATGGGTTTAAATTGGAGCAATAGTTGCCTGGTAGAATTTTAAAGAGGGTATTTAAGGTTGTCTGAGATATGGTGGTACTTCAAATCAAACCAATTATAAGTGTAATCTGTTTATAAGGTTTTGTATCATCTTAATTTCCACTGGTGACTCAAAGGTGTTTGAAAATGTCAATGTTAGTGAATGTTGGCATATAAACATGGATATGGAATGTGAAAACATATTAATCATAATGGTGTAAAGCCTTTTGACACTTATTTTGATGCTTGTGCTTATCCTTGGTACCTTATAACACGTTGGAGACTTGTTAACCTTTTCCCCTCTGCCTTTACTTTTCTCTGAGTTATATATGCTTGTCTATTCAAACACTTTATTTTATGACGGGATATTATGTCCTTTAAATAGATTTAATTATGGCTTGCTTCATGTTATAAAAACTGTAAGTTTATATTATTACGTGTTTTGATCTTGTAGAATAAATTTGAAGGGAAAGAAGGAGGTATGTGCAATGGGATTTTGTTTGGATGATGAGTGCTGGAGATCATACGAGGATAAAATACATGGTATTTTATCTAAAGGGTTAAATGATAGAGCAAAAGTCATTCAAGTTACATGGAGAAATACACAATGCCAGTGGAGAGTGGACGATGTATGATTTTAAGCATGAATTTCAGTATCCCATTTAAAATGTGCTTTCAAGCTTTGCGTCTTGTGTTCTATTTCTAACTGAATTCACAATCTCAGGGCTTGTCGGTATTTGATAAAAAGCCCTTGTTCATAGGAATTTCAGTGAGTACTTTGGAGAAAGCATATAGGATGGTTGATATTGGCCCAAATGCCGAAAGTAAAGAAGAGGTATATATTCTTGTGCTCATACCCACTTTTCTTTTTGCTTTCCCATTTGGGTTGCTGAATGTAATGCAATGTTCACCCATGATTTGAAGCAGGCTCTTGAATTTCAAAAGTTTTGGGGAGAGAAAGCAGAGCTAAGAAGATTTAAAGATGGCAGAATTGCAGAAAGCACAGGTGATGCATCTATTGCTATAATTCATTTTTTATCTTTTATGAGCATCACATCACAACTTTCCATGTTAATTGAGATAAATTATCTTGACAACTACTGACATGGTGATGTTTTCTCTCCTAAAATATTTTATAGTATGGGAAAGTGAGCAATGGGCTAGACATCTTGTTTTGAAAAGAATAGCTGAGCATGTACTTAGTCGACATCTTTCTTTATCCAAGGAAAATATTGTAGTTGTTGTGGATCAACTTGATTTCTCTTTGCTTCATGGTGCTGGAGGTAATGACTGAATTCTCCCTTTTCCGGTCTCATGCCATATGCCTACTTGTTAACTGCTGCAATGCTTTTGAAATGATTCACCTACAGATCCTATATCATACTCTGGTAGTTTGCTTGCGGCATTTGATGTTTTATCAAAACGCTTGCGTCTTATTGAAGACCTTCCTTTGAAGGTGTCCAGTGTACAGCCTTTAGACTCTGGTATTTTACCCTCCTAGACAAATATTTTAATTATTCATGTATAGGCTCCTTATAGATTTCTTGTACCATATTTTGAAGTGATCTGTAATGCTTGTTGGTGTGTTTTTATTGTTAATTAAAACCTTGAAAAAAATTGCAAAGAAAAAAAAGTATAAGGAGGTTAAAGTTAATGTTGCATCTCATTTAAGCTTCAGCTCAACTAATGTTCTATACTTGTTGTCATTTAACAGCTTTCAGGTTTACATCGGTCTTCCCTCCTGAACCTCATCTTCTAGCTAATGAAAAAATTGAATCTCTCAGATTGAGTAAGTTTGTTCCATCATGCGTTCAAGCACTGGAAGTTATGATTCAGGTATGGCTTAACACACCAGTTGTGCTTAGTGTCCTGGTGTTTTTACGAGACAATTGAAGAGCTAATTCTTTTGCCCTTTACAGCTGGAAGGTTCTGGGAACTGGCCAATGGATGAAATTGCAATTGAAAAAACAAAATCTAGCTTCCTTTTTGAAATTGGATCGAGGTAGGCTGTAGATCCTTTATTCATTTCAGGATCTTATTCTTTTTTTTATATTTATTAAGATGTGATAATCTTATTATGGCAGTCTTCAAAAGACGTGGGGGATGACATGCACTGCCACTGAGGATAATGTGGATGTGTTAATGTCAGGATATGCTTTTCGTCTAAAAATTTTGCACGAGAGAGGTCTTAGTTTGCTAAAGAAGGAAAGTACGTACTTCCACTTTGTATATGATTATGATGATTTAATTGGAAATGCCACTTCTCAATTTAACTTATCAAACCATTATAACATGCAGTTGGGGATTATCAGGCTAAGCAAGTTCCTTCTGTTGACAAGAAACTTTTTATCCGTAGTCAGCATGGTAACATGATCAATGGATTACAAAGTCGTTATCCAATATTTGGACCAGTAGTTAGGTGAATTTTGTCAGATTTCCATGTCAAGCTAAATTTCATTTATAATCTGAAGCTCATGTAGATCTTTTATGTGTCTAGACTTGCAAAACGATGGGCTGCTTCACATCTATTTTCAGCTTGCATGGTAGAAGAGGCTGTCGAACTATTGGTTGCATATCTTTTTCTTAATCCTTTGCCATTTGATGTTCCCTGTTCGCGGATCACTGGGTTTTTGAGGTTAGTTTCCTAATCATTGTTAACCAATTACTTTTGACAGGATGAAATGACTACTTAATCAGTGTTTGCTTCAACATTGCATCGCTTACTCTCAAAGTCTTGCACTCATCTCTTTAACATTAAACTGTACTATATTAATCTCTTCTCCTTAATGAATTTCTTCTTTCATTATCCTTTTCTCTTTAAAAGGACTAGCTTCCTGGCTAAGAAGATATATCAAAACCTTCCTATTTTGTCCGAAAACACTGAGTACTAAGCTGTAGTCAGTAAACTCTTCATTGCTTTAAACCTATATTCTCAGCAGAATATCCTGGAACATATTACTGCAGATATTGTATCAATTTGCTTATAGGGGTTTAAGAACTGGGTATGATGTTTGGATGTCCAAATAATGGGTACCAAAATATTACGGCACAGAATGATGAAATTCAATATACCTTTCTCTGGAATTTCCAGCCTAGTCTCTTGCAGAAGTCCCAGGCTCATTTCATCCACAAACAGACATATTGTATCCATCATTCTCTCACATTTCTGCCACTTCATCTGTTACTTTTTCTCTCCCTTAGTCATGATCCTCTACATTGAGCCCCTTCCTACCCCTTGTTATTTTTGGGTTTCTAGCAAATTCTTGGGGCTTGGCTTTCACATATGAGAAAGCTGCAAAGGGCTTAGGTCATTCAGAAGTATTTTTAAAATATATTGTAATTCCATCTTATGCTTATTGATTTGTTTGACAGGTTCCTGCGGCTACTCTCACACTATGATTGGACTTTCTCTCCGCTGGTTGTTGACATAAATAATGACTTGAGCCAAAGTGACGAGAAAGAAATAAATGTAAGTTTTGTGTCTGAGTAGTACATGATTAGTTAAATCTTGATAATGTTGGTCTCTGAAAATATATTTAATATGGATTTTCAGGACAACTTTTTCCTAAGAAGAAAAAGTCAGGGAGAGAGTGGACAAAGTGTAGGGCCAGCAATGTTCTTAGCTACAGTTTACGATAAAGAATCTGAGGCTTGGACTGGATTATCACCTAGTGGAATGGTTAGTTGCTCTTCAAATTGGAAATGCTTGAGTTTTATTAGATAAGTAACGCTTGAGGCCATGAAGTTTCTTGATTCATTCCTCACTCCATTTTGTTGTCACATAATTCAAGGAATATTCTCTACAATATAAAACTATAACTTGGGTTAACTAAAAAATTATGCAAGAGTGTTCTCAGTAGTTGGGGTTTGGTTAAAGTTGAGTGTTCTCAAGAATATATAGGAAATTCTCAGTGTGTTGTTCAGTTTTCCATACATAAGTATTCCAATATGTTGATGTTTTAGCCTTCATGTCTGCATTTTAACACTGTTTTTACTCCAAGGATTCTGTTGCATCTGTTTCAAGCGTTTGTTAACTTATGATTTATGATGACACGGTGGTTGCCTTGTGACTATGTACCAATATTTGTGATTTTACCAGGAACTGAAAAGGTTAGTTGCATATGCTCGAAGCAGTGCCAATTTGCTGACAAAACTCACATTTCAAGAGGAGATTGGTCCATATAGATGGGAGGTGAGTAGATTAAAATTTTCAGCTATTTTCTCGTTTCAACTTCTAGTTGTAGAAGAGATATTTCGGGAGACATTGTTTGAGTATTTTCATTCTTGCTGCAGTGCCTATTCAGGACTCCTTTAAACAATTATGATGCAGTAATTATTCTCCACAAGGACACTCTCCCGTATCCCCAAAGGCTTCTCTTCCCTTCAGAAGTTAATCATGGTATGGTACAATTAGTAGCTGGTAGTTTACTTTTAAATGATTTGATGGTGAGGTTTGGGTTATGTAATTGGTTGGTAGTTATAGTTGGAGCAAGGTAGATACTACATTATTTCATAGTTAACGTTTTTTTATCGTGTGGTCAAGTGTGGTGACATCACATAAAATGTTGTACTATGTATGAAACATACATTTATAATGCAGGGTGACATGGGTTCAAACTCGTTAGACTAAGGAATTAATATGTTAAAGAATAGTAATTATTGATAGCTTGATCTTGTACATCTATAAATTATTCGTTTCCCTTTCACAAGTTATGCTTAATTAATCAAATGGTATTCTCAATTGCTTTGCTGGCAGGAATACATGTTGCAGAAGGACAAGCCAGCAAGTGTTTTCAACCCTTTTTGTTGCCTAAAGATTTGAAGGGCAGGCCAGAGGAACTTAAAAATAAGTTGCTGGTAGATTTTGATCCATCAAAGTGCTTTATCAGAGATTTAAAGGCAAGTACAGTGGAAGTGATTTGATGTTGAATATGTGGGTAACCTTTGCACAATATCCTCTTCGCTAATTAGTTACATATCATTTCTCACTTGCAGCTTGAGTTCTCAGCCTCATTCAAAGTATGGCATGATTATCTGGGAGGGGATATTATTGGCCTAACATGGGGGGAATCATATTCTTCCAAGGTATACAATTTGCGTTTATATTACTGGGATTTTTGCGAAGTATATTATGGATTCTTTACAAATCTCAACTAATAGATCTTCTGATCACCATTTTTCCTTTCTTTGTAGAAGCGGAAGCACGAGGAAGTAGCTGATGAAGAAGATAATTCTTGGAAGGTGTTAAAAGCAGTGGGGGAAATTGGGAAAGGGTTTGTGAGGAGTGTATATTTTCTGAAGCCCCAAGGCTCATGAATTAGTATTGATTTGGTCATCTTATCAATATGTATATTGAGAGAATTTTGCTCGGTATCTAGCTAATTTTGTCGGTAGAAAATTAACATTAAGTAGCATGGAGGAATTAGTCAAATGTAGGATTAATGTTGTAGAGCAAAAGTGATAATATGGCATAACACATACAGGATATATTAATTATTGCACTGTAGCAATGGTGTTTTGAGCTGGAAATTTTAGACACGTCTTTAGGGATTCTTTGGTGTACATTAATGTTTGGAGCCGATTGTTTTCATGTATTTTTGGAATACGGTGGCATGTTGCCGTACCTCATTTTTTAAGTTCTGAACTCTTTTTTTTCTCTCTTTTGGTATTATTAAATTATTATTACTAATATTATTAATTTTATTCATATTATTAATATAATACTAATAATATTATTAAATTTATAATATTAATAATATGTATATCTATCTAGAGAACTATTAAGATCATTCTTCTATCTTTTTTTCCTTTAGTTCATTTCTTTGCAAATTTTTCATTTTTCTTTTTTAGTCTTAGCTTCTGGTTTGCTTGTAATCTAGATTCAGGGTACTTGTTACTTGTAGAAGGCATTTTTACGCTCAAAGTCAGCAAAGACGCTCGGTACTTGGTTCTCATAGGATTGTATATGATGAGGTATCTGATTCTTCGAATATGTGTTATTTATATTATCTTTGGTATGCTTCCTTTTAATTGTTTTTTTTTTTTGTGTTTATGAATTATTTCTCAATTTTACTCTTATATCAATATTTATTTATTTTTTATTTTTTTAATTTCATGAAAAAAACAATAAATTATTTATTTGATAACATTTAATTTATTATTGAGTTATTTTATTATTATAAATTTATAGTTATTTTTAATATATATATATATATAAAATAATAAAAATAAAAATAAAAAATACAAATGGCGCAAGAATGACTATATTTCTGCTAGTAATAATAATACAATTCATTTGGAAGTCTGATTTTTTTTTCTTAGTAAAATTGTACTTCTAGATATAACTTACCGAAATGCGTAGTTTCTTTTTTAAATGACCAGTTTCAGTAATTTTTAAAATAAATTACATCATTGTGGTGCTTTTATTATATAAATAAATAATGATCACTAATTTCCTCTTCCAACCAAAAAAATGACTAATATCTTTAAATTAATTGATTAGAAATTTACAATGTATTTTTTTCTATAAAATAAAAAGTTATTTATCATTTACTTCTACACCAATATATTTATTTGAGCTTGTGGCTTTGTGTTTTGTATCTTATCTATCTTAGCATAATTTTTCATGTGATTTAATGACTTCATATATTCATAATCCCTTTTAGATAATGCTTATACTATATATTGTTTTATATTGGGATATTACATTATGTTAATGATAAAGTAGTTTCCTAATATGATTTCTTTTATAATTAAATGTGCGTAGGAAAAGTAAAAACATTTGAATTTTTTTAGTATCTTTTTATAAACCATTTTTTTTCTAATTTGGCGTAAAACATTATCATTTTCACAATGAAAAAGAAAGAAAAAGCACTCTGAAGTGTGAAATATTTATTAGCTTTTCAAATTAATTGGAGATCGAAACGCATTTTTGGTTCGAAGTTGAGTGGAAGTGTTTGGGAGCCAAATGGGTCTTCTGAGCATCATCAGAAAAATCAAGCGGAAAGAGAAGGAAATGCGAATTTTGATGGTGTAAGTTGTTTCTTCAATTCCAATTTCTGTTTGTTTTCTTTACCCATAAATCGTTTTGATTCAAACCTGGAATCACTTTTTGTACAGCGGATTGGACAATTCGGGGAAAACTACAATCGTTTTGAAGATAAACGGAGAGGACACTAGCGTCATCAGTCCCACGCTTGGCTTCAACATCAAAACCATTACTTACCAAAAGTATTTTTCACTTTTTAACCCCTCAATCGCATTATAATAGCTTCAAATTATTTGCTTTCATTTTACTTTATGATTTCAATTGACATTTGCAGGTACACCCTAAATATATGGGATGTTGGGGGGCAGAAAACAATAAGATCTTACTGGAGAAATTACTTTGAGCAAACAGATGGGTTGGTTTGGGTGGTTGACAGTTCAGATCTGAGAAGGTTGGATGATTGCAAATTGGAGTTGGATAACCTTCTCAAGGAAGAGGTTTGTTCAATCCAAAAGTTTCTTGCTTATTGACAAACAAGTTGTATACATGTTAATGGTGTTCATAATTTAAGATATTTTATTCAGTCATGCTTTTGGACTCTCTTTTTTATTTCATTGGCATAAAGTTCTATACTTCTATTGATGCTTTGTGCTAATATTGTCTAAAGTTAATACTTTGCATTGAGTAAATGTTTGATATTTTCACTCTTGATCCAATGCTTTTACCACACCATAAGTACTTGCCTTTGACACATATGGTCTTTAATTGAAACAAACGGATTTATGTGGTCAACCTCATCTGGTTGGATAAGGATAGTTGTATCAAGAAAATAAACTGTTGTTGTTGTAGCTTGTTGTTTACCATTTGGAAAGATTATATGATTAATCCTTTTCCTTTTTTATTCATGTGGGTGTTTGTTGAGTATTGGTGTTGACAATGCTTTTCTTCTTCATCCAACAGAGGCTGTCTGGAGCAACTTTACTGATATTAGCAAATAAACAGGATATAAAAGGTGCCCTTACACCTGAAGAAATAGCTAAGGTGAGCTTAATTTTATATGGTGTTTCTTCCTTAAACTGGGTACAATTTCCTGAATTTCTTTAGAGAAGCAGCCTAGCATATTCAACAAACTGATTTTAGGACGATTCTGGTTTACTTGAAGTGGTCAAGGAATAGGTTTATTTGGAGTATATGTAAGTATTAGCAAAAGTTGGTTTTTATATATTTTCAGGAAACACAGGAACTAAATTTCAGAGAGAAATTTTTTAACTTTTCATATCCTAAGATCCCGAATCCACCAACAAGTAACTTCCGTTACAAATGTTTCTAATATACACTAATCATGTAGGTGCTGAACTTGGAAGCCATGGATAAATCTCGGCATTGGCAGATAGTTGGCTGTAGCGCATACACTGGTGAGGGTCTGCTAGAGGGATTTGATTGGCTGGTCCAGGACATTGCCTCCAGAATCTATATGCTTGACTGATGCTTGTTTATGCCATCTTCCGTGAAATTTCTCCAACTTACAAGAGAATTCTCAAACCCAATAATTTTTCTTCGGAAGATATTATGGATTCACTGCCTCCTCACTGATGTTTTTCTTTGGAGGTGATGGGTTGGTGCCTGTAAAATTGATATTGGATTTTGAAGCTGCGAGATACTGGATTGGGAAGACTTTATTATGAACACTTGGAGAAGTCTGTGAGGGACGTATTTTTAATCAAATTAAGTTCATTTAACAGAACACACTTGCAAAAGGAGCACCTGTGGACATTTGTAAGTACGTAGGTGGCGGATTGAACTTGTTAGTTTTTTCTATGTTTCTTTTTTATGTGAAAACTATTGAAGTTGAGGAACTAGTTTTTGAAAAATGTTGTTTTGATGTAACACTTGCTTGATTTGCTGAAGAACTTTACACCTCTACCTCAAGCAGTAATAAGTTTACTACGTAGACCAGAGATACTTTTTTGAGGGCCAAAAATACAGAGATGAAACTTTACATTGTTTTTTTTTGTATAGTAATGCATCAGTGAGTCGGTCACAAGGGAAAGTGTGTTTTTACACTTTTGGAAGTTTTAAACTGGATCGGTTAATTTTTGGGAAAGTATTGTTTTGACAACATTCTTTAAACGTATTTTTATCCTTATACTTAATGAATTCATATCTACACCTTTGGAAAAATGTGTTCTTTAATTTTTTATATACTTAAAATTGATATTTAGTAACTATTTTTTTATATTCAGAGTTGATAGAAAAATTAAATTTACATAATATATAAAATTAGTCTTTTCTATACTTAGAAACATTTAATGACATTTTTTGTAGTTAAAAAAGTTGATAAAAAAAATAAATTCATATACTTTTCAAAGTTTGAGAACTAAATTAACTTTTAAAGAAAATAGACCGGTTTGAAATCTATGAATTTAAAATATATTTAAATATACATTTAAGCCTTGTTTTTACTGTTAACTGTGACTATACTGACTCTATGTATCATATTTAAAAAAAAAAATTTTACTAGATTTTGAAAAATATAACAAATATTATATAGTAGGCTTTGGGCTGGGCTGCTGTTAATTAAGGGACTGTACAGTCCAGAACTTGAATGTTGAAGCATTTCATTCTGCAACTCCATAATTTAAAATGACACCCTCGTATAATTTAAAAAATCAATTTTGTTCTTTGAAATTTTATTCCAGAATATAGAATTTAAAATAAATTTTTTTATTTTGAAATATATATTCTAGAATACATCATCTTTGTACTTTTTTTTTATATTTGTTGTACAATTAAATTCAAACAAAATTAATTTTAAAGAGTTTTTTTATTTTATTTTAAACATAATTATTATTTTTTAATACTAATAATATTCACGTAAATTAAACTAATAACACATTTATCATAAATCATCACAATATCTCATATATTAATGATTAAATTTTTTGTACAATATAATTGCTAGTTTTAAAATACAAAACTTTAATACATGACAAAAACTCTCAACTAAAACTATGTCCATCTGAGATGCAACAATATCGACACATCATCTAAAGTGACGATCATTTCATTGATTGATGTCGTTTCAACCAAATAAAAATGTTCAGGTAGTAAACTATCTAATGGATTGTATGCAAAGGGATAATCAATATTCTAAGTATAGTTAGGGTCATTTAACCCCAAGTCGTCATCCAACAAATTTAATTATAGATTTAGTAAGATAGATTTCAAATATTGATTCCAATAGTTTTTAGAATAGTTAAAAAGGAATTGTATTTGTTTAAAAGTTTTTTTAAAAGATAAGAGTAAGAGGATAAAAAAATAAGGTTGAGTCTCGAGTTCATTCAACAATAACTTATTCATCAGTTGACATATATATCATTTATTCAATCTCCAAAAAAAGATCGAATTACCAAACATGTTTGAGCCAGTTCAATAGAATCTAACTAATGAAACATGCATTCACTAATTCATTAAGTACCTTACGTGTCTTCATGCGTCTACTTATAAGGTTTTTAGTCTTTTACTTATTGAGTTAAGTAAATAAGAGATTGTTATAATGTTTACTAAACAAGAATTCCAATTAGAGAACAACATTGAATCATCAACATACATTCAGAAACAATTCCAATAACATAAACTAGAACTCAAAAAGACCAGATCATCTAGTGCATCCTATTACAAATATTGAAGAATAAAACTTTAATTTGACAAAACCTCAGAATTTATTGCGAAATATCAAGATAATCAACCCAGAAGAGTTTAGTCTTCTAGGTGTAGGAAAAACAAACAGATTATAAAGAAGAAAATAAGAAACTAAGAAAACTATGATGTTCTATTTATGAACGTGTTTACAATGTTGAGCTTCTTTCTTTCACCACGAAACTTGTATCTTTTTATAAGTTTCTTTGCTTCATGGATGTCACAATTAGATTATGGTTCAGATTTGTTCACATATTCTTAGTTTTCAACTTTCTAGATTTGTGGATTTTGTTTCCATTATGTTGCAAATTCTTTCTTCTTATCTTTCTAGATTTTCTGCTTTCAAATTTTGTCTTTGGGATGTGGTATATTTTATTCTATTATTATTTTACTCAAACTTTGTTTCCTGTTTTGATTTAGATAAGCAACTTAGACTTTGATTTATCAGGCCTACACGCAATAGTAGACACTTCTGTCAGACTTGCGTATTAGTGCAACAGACACTTTTATCAAATCATCTAGTCTAAGATGTTTACAATAGACTCTTTCTATACATTCATCTTCATTAAACTTAATTTTTCTAAGGAACTTTGTCAGTTAAGCCAAGTCTTAGCAAATGAGTTGCTGGACTGTCTGCTCCATGTAACCACTAGATCGTTTATAGTAAGGGAGATTTAAATAATCTAGTGTGACTAACAATCAAGATTGACAATAATAACATTTAAGACCTAAATAAATCCAATTAGAATAATCCTATTTATATTAGTGAATTTATTCATAATTACAATCCAAGAAAGTTATGATTAAAGATTTTAAGTGTGAGTTACTGTCGTGGTGCCACCTTTTCACAAAGGCTGAAATGAGACCTTTATTAGCAGTGTCATAGCTAATGTTGCACAATACCAAAAATCTGGTCTTAAGTACTGCGACCTTAATTTGGGATGAGTGATGCCAGATTTACTTAACCTCCATCTATGGGAGACCAACTTTAGGTCCCCTAACAAATCTTACTTACTCATCATGTCTTGTAGCAACTACTCGCAACACATATGCATCAATGACAACAACTTATTTCATATCCCTTTTATGGATTGACATCGTCGATTTCTATCTAACTTCCACTTGTTATGATCCACCTCTGACTCATACCATATCTTTGTCAACAATAAAATCCACATGATACAATTAGTAAAAAAAAAAAAATAACAATGTTATACATTTTTTATTATATATTTCTTAACCCATAAACATATTCATAACGTATTTATATATTTCATATTATACATTTCAAAATATATTTCGAGATCAAGAAATGCATTCCATAATATATTTATATATTTCGAATTATCCATTCCAAAATATGTTTTCATATCTAAAAATACATTCCAAAATATATAAATACATTTTAGATTATAAATTCTAAAATTTAATTTCAGATGAAGTTACAAATAAAAAATAACATAAACACTCACCACCTCTTTGATAGGGACGACGATACAATATAGTCTTCAACGACAATAGACACTGCAATTCTAGCAGGACTCTCGCACTCAAGAACCCAAGGGATGCAGAAGAAGTGAGGGAGAAGGAAAGGTAGTGTTTAAATAGAGTTATAAAGCAGGGATAATTTCGTCTTTTAACATATCCTTTTGCGTGCAACTTAAATTTTTGGGGGTGCAGAAGGCAGAGGCGTAAATGCTGTGAGCGGTGTGGCTTTAGTAATACCAGAACCCACCGGAAATCTCGAATATGACGCCGTTTCGAAACCATTTCTATTGTTTAACCCATCGCTCATTGCTCTTCCCTTTCGTTCGCGCAAACGCAAAGTAAGTTGCCATTGCTCTTCTTTCTCCTTTTTTCCATGCATACGTTTTTGTGTTTTTGATTATATGCTTCCTTGCAACCATCGATTCCAATAGTTTTTTTTTTTTTCTTAAGAATATTTGGTTGATGTTTGAGGGCTTAGTGTAATAACTCTGCGAATAGTTACATATCACAACGATGTAAACTTGCGTCAATAAACACACGCTAACATAAACAAACAAATTTAGTTCCAAACTTTAACAACTATGAATGAATTCAGTTCATTGTAATGAACTTGACCACTTTTAGTAAATTTTGTTATAATTGGCTCATAAGGGTCAAGCTATATAATTAATCTTCAGTGCAAGCATTTGTTAGCTGTTGAGTTATGTTAAATTTCCCAAGAATGAAATTTAAAGGAAGTGAGTTCCATTCAAGATCAGTTTTAAAGCAATATACATAATGGTGCTAGGTCTGGCTAGAATGGATTCCAACAACATGCTGACTCATGAGCAACAACAACCAGTCAAATCAGCTTCAAGAGTCTTCTCATTCTGCCAAAGAAAGAAGTCTGGCAATGGGAGCTTCGTGTCCAATTTAAGAAATCACTTTCATGACTTTATACATGCTTCAGCAGACGAACACAAGACTTGTTTGAGAAACACAATTCAAAAGGTAAATTTCTACTGAGGATTTATGCATCTTATAAGGTCTCTGTTTGTGATGCCCGCTTTGTGCTAAGTGATAAATTATAATTTGTTTGAAACAGATATTAGATGCATCAATTTTTTTTGGGAAAAATGGCCACAGCACAAACGAAGGTGACTCTGTACCCCTTCAGTCATCTACAAAAAACTAGAAGGCTTTCTTGAGTCATCATCACTAGAGTGAGAAGAGAGTTTATAAGACATTCTGTGGCCTTATAGAATGCATGATTTTGCTTGATACAGCAATAATATGTGAGGTGATGCTTTATGTTTCACTGTCAAGTCGTTTGGTCATTTGTTAACTACTTAAACCCACATAATCACATATATAAGATAAATTGCAGAAGTTTTCTCATATTAATTTATCCATATCTGATTTAAATTTAGTTTATTGAAAAAAAGATATTTTATTTTCTAATCAGAGCCGGTATAGTTGTGTGGGAGCTTGGTTTATTGTTGAATGTGATCGTAGAATGTGATGGTAGAATTTGTAACTCTGCAGTGAGCATCCTAAACTGAAGTCAACCTTAAATTCTCTCGATTATTAGATATTCCGCACCAGTTTTAGTCCACATAGGAGTAGTTTACGATTAAGGTTCAATTTGTCAAAATAAGAAGTTACAGCAATGCTTGTTAAGCCTTTTATCTGTTCTTATAGAAAAAGAGATCTCATGGTGAATGCTAAGCATGGAAGAAATTTACATACCCAGTTCTAAGGAAAAAACAAAGGTAATGAAGAGCAATGCTAAAATGACTTCCCCAAAAATGGTGTCCCTCTTCACTTTGAAGATCATTCTTCATAGTTTTAAATCCCTCAGCCTGTACATTATTTGTAACAAGAAATTACAATTAGCTTACAGAGGACTATTATCTTGTATGCATTAAACATCATCACGAAATATAAATGATGAGGGGTGAAGACTCTGTCTCACGATCTGTTTTAGAGTATTCATTATTGACTTATAAACTAGTACTCACTAATTCATTTATCTTCGTAACACAAAATTTCAATAAAACATTAATTATAAGTAAAATGATCGATCATTCATATAGTTTAAGGTTGTTCACTTCAAGGGTTAGAGGACATGGTTGAAAGAACATAAGAAAAGAGAGAATGAGACAAAATGAGTAAATTAGAATTACTTCAAACTATATTTACTTGGCTTATATGCAATGTGGGAAGTAATTAATTTACCTAATTCCAAACTAAGGATTTGCGGGATAAATTTTTTGTTAGACATTTATATGAATAGAAACTAAAGAGGTAAAATAAATTATTTTTTTAGAAGTTAAAGACTTAATTTATAAAAAAAGGTTATTTAGTTTCCTCAAAACTGATTACAATTTGTATATAAACTAATTGTCTTTTCCTCTTCTACAAATATTTACCTAAAAATTTATCTTGAAATTATCCTATATCTCTAACAATATACATGAGAACAAGAGAGTGAAATGACTGGTGCTGTTCACACTCAAACTAAATGCATTGTTGCCTCAGTTTTTGAGGTGGGGTAGGCAAACAACTTTTCCTTAATTGTCCTGCATTTTCTAGTTAATAATTATTGTAAAAAAAAATCTTATTCTCATGGTAGATGAGGATCAACATCAGGCCATACTAGGAAGGAAGTGGATCATAACATAAATCAGTGAAGTCATACTTGTTGGAAACTAATAGATAGTTTGATACATTGAGAGAGGAAGAACTCTAGTTTTGGGGGAATCATAAATTTGTTTCCATAATAATGCTAAGGAGGGAACAACATATGTTACCTTTGCTCTGCATTGTTGATGGTTACTTTGTCACATCCAGCATTTCTCCTGTAAGCAGGGAGGGGAACCTTGCCTGACTCAATGTTTTTTATGTCCTCAAGGAGCATCTCGTATTGCCTCTTGACTTCAGCTTCAGTTTCTCCAACAAACATAGCTATGTTGTTCCAACGGTCAGGGGTGTCCTTATCATATATTGCCAAGGCATTTTCAAACAGTTTGTTCTTCTGGGGTGTCCATCTTAGACTGGTGTTTGGAGAAGAAAGTGTTTTTGATGTCATTGTTACAAAAATCAGAGGTGAAGAAAGTGAAAATCCTTTGGACAACTAGTCACTAAGTTAGGAAGAATCTTTGACTGCAAAAAGGGACGTAAATGAGTGAGAAAACAATTGAAAGAACTGTAGAAGACTGGTGGGAAACACAATGAAGTAGGAAGTTGTTGAAGTGAATATTATAAGGACACTCGATTCAAGAAATGACACTGCAAAACTAGTAATTGGTTCGTCATTTAAACTATATATGGAAAGTTTGCAAGTTGTCAGACAAAAGTACAAGTTATTAATACTGTGTTTATATAATATGATCACTGTGCTGCGGGGAGATTAATGAAAGGATTTAAGTCCTGAAGATTAACCAGTTGCTTCTTTTTCAAGTATTCTAGTGTTTGTCCTGAAGAGCTGAAAGTTAAATAAGGATTTCTGTCCCAATATTCCACGTTTGTTCTACTGGTTTTGTACACGTGATCTTTCAAAAACTAAACAATAATTTAAAAAGAGGTGAACATAGTGAACTGATATGCATTGTTCTTATATTGTTTCAATTAATGGTTGATAATAGAAGCTATTGTAATTGTTATGCATGAAAAATGAGAATGAATATTGTAATGGTTGAACATGAAAAAGTAGATATTGTAATGGTTGAACATGAAAAAAAGATAATGAATTTTTATATTTATATAATATGCATTTTCATTTATTTAATAATGAAAATTATTTTTCATATTTATGTAATGTTATGTATTTATTTAATGCTTACTTTTTATATACTTTTTCTTCAAAATAAAATTTATATAAATAAGATTCTAAAATTAATAAAATATATTTACATAATGATATAAAATATGGAGTTTAATGCAGAATTTACATATAAGTTAATATAAGTTATGTAGCACATATACGGATATACGGACACGAAGATACATATAATCTCTAAAATCTAAAATGTAGGATACGGGAACACGAATCTATATATTATATTGAATTATATAAATTGAAAATAAATATTTATGTGTAAAAGTATGTTTCAGATTCTTTTAGGAGCAGGAAGATATTTTCCATGACTGGTTCAAAAGAATTTGTTCCTTATTTTTATCATCATAAGAAAATTATTGTATTTATACCTTTTATAATTGTGTTAATAATTGTGATAGAATTTTCAAAAATCCAACAAATATTTTTTGAATTGAACATTTCATCCATAAGTGTCCTACGAGTGTCAACACCGATACGTGTGTCCGACACGGATACGCCATTTAAGAGAAGCGTCCGAACCTCATAGCATATAAGAGAAGTAAATTTAGATTTACTGTTTATATAGCACAGACACTGCACGAACACTGATACAACACAGATACGAAAATACGTATAATCTCTAAAATGTAGGACACGGAAACACAAATCTATATATTATATAATTATGAATTATATAAACTGACAATAAAAATTTATGTGCACAAATATGTTTCAATTTTTTTATATTTTTCATAGTTATTTCAAAATGATTTGTTCTTTATTTTTATAATCATACTAAAAATTTATACAATAAATTTAATTTTTTAGAAAATTAATGTGTTTTTTCTTTTTAAAATTATATTAGAATTGTGAAAAATTTAATAAATAATTTTTGAATTCTACCTTTCATGCACACATATTTAGCAACTTTCGAGTGCCGATATTGTGTAACGCAGACCTGATATGAGCGAAAAAGGAGGTGAGACGTTGAAGTGAAAAAATGGACGTTAGGTTTTCCAGCAATTTGGTTTTGGATTGAAGAGAAACATAGGACGCAAAAGCAGCAAAACGAGGATTACATAACAGTACTCAACGTTGGACACTACATTAATATTTCATAAATATTCTTAGTAAGTGTATTAGGTACCACAATGTTCCTTCACTTCAATTTGATAATATAAATTCCATGTGCTAAGTACCTTCATCTTGACACGCGTCTGTTATCAACTCTGGCTTACACTTTTTCTTCTTCTTCTAAATAATATTGTATATTCCACTTAAATCTATTATCAACTCTACGTATATTTATTTTAATAATTGAAGTTTGGTATCTATATTTTAAGCATAAAAATTATTTAAAGTAATTTTAGTTTGAAAAATAAATTATTGTAATGAGAAACTAAAACTAAAGATACACTTTTACAATATGAAAGAGTGTTTTTTTTATTTATAAATTTGTTTGTTTCAAATAACCCTTTCTACTTGAAAAAAGAGAGTGTGAACCTGTAAAAGAGTTTCCTTTATCTTTAAAAAATGTTGATACTGTATTTTTAACGTGTTTTTATTGTTAGTAAAAAGTTTACTACAAATCATTTTTTGAGTTTTCTTCTTGTTTAATAAGTTTTTTGAAATTTCTAACCAATTCAAGCTAATAATAAAATATGTATCTAGAAAGTATATTTGCCTCTAGGTAGATGTATAAATTCCTCTTAAACTTTATTTTAAGAATAATATTTATGTTTGTAAATAGTTTAGCTTCGTAAATATCCTTAGTAAAAAAAGAGGATAATAGCATGTTGCTGATATAGTCTTCTAACGATTTATGGTGTGTTCAAATTTTTTGTTAAGTGTTCTTCAGAAAAATTATATTTTCTAGTGCGAGTTAAAATATTGGATTGAGTTTAAATCTATAAAATTTTAGAGGGATATAACATATATAGGGCGCTAAAATTACTATTAGTTAAATTTGTTGTTTTGTGTGCGTAAATATGTATCTTAATATGATTAAATTTTAAGTGTTATTGTATTTATTGAATTAAAATATATGAAAATAAAAGCCATCGGAAAAAACAAAAGCTTTTTATAAAAAAGGTCCTACCGAGATTTGAACTCGGGTTACTGGATTCAGAGTCCAATGTCCTGACCACTAGACCATAGGACCATATGTTGATTATGCAATGCTTTTAATTTTTATACTAAGTTTCACATTGGACATATTTTAAATGAACTTCTAATTTTAACAATTTTTTTTTCTTTGAATATATTATTGTTAAAATTGACTTTTCCATTTGATTGAGTTTTCTACAAAACCATTTTTATTTGGTTAACCTTAATCATTAAAAAATAAAATACAAAAATAAGATTATAATGCTTTATATTTTGAAACTATAAATGTTTTTAAAAATTCCTCTTTCTACAATAATTTTAGTTATAATTACTTATCCATTAATTGTTATAAATATCACCTTCAGAAGAATACAATGGGATATTTAAGACATTAATCTTTTATCAGAATTTTGTATTTGTTTCCTTTCTTCGTTAAGTCATAATAATTAGCATTTTCATTAAAAGGTGAATGGAAAAAGACTATTTAAAGATTGATTATGGAGTAATCCATCACTATACTGATAAACAAGTGAAGCAAAAGAGAAAGTTATGTTCATTGTCACCCATGATATAGTGAAAGCATCATAGACGTAAGTTCTTATATGCTATTTTTTTTAATATAAATAGAGAAAATAAAAGGAAAGAAAAGAAATAGAATTGAAAGCTCAAATTTTCTATTACTTGTTCTGATAGAATAAAAAGGAAAAGAAATGACATTTCTATTGCCAATTTGGCAGCGTATATTTTTCCTCTAATCTTAATAATAATAAGATGGTAATATTAAGGATAGTGCTGAGTTTTGATAAAATAGTAGTGATGTGGTTATGCTAATATTGTTAGTTATTATTAAGACACATTATAATGACAGGAAAGATAATAATGATGGTGAGAATGGTAACAACCACTATAAGGACTTGTGATTTAAAATACAAGATATAAATCATATCATGAAAATACACAAAACAATTTATTATATAAAATTTAAATATCATCCTAAATAGAGGAATGATAAACACTAATTTATTACCTTCACTAACAAGATACATGTTTTTATATTAGAAATTATATAGATTATCATACTAAAACATAGATTAAAGAATATACGTTTTAACACCATATTGTTTATAATAATTAATACTGAAATTTGACTTCACATTTTGGTGCGGACAATATAACACGTGAATCTACTACCTTTCAACGCTCAAAATAAATGTCTGATCCTCTAACTCAATATTTACATCACAATTGAAGAAAAAAAGATAAACATTCACCTATGCAATTTCACAATTTCTAAATCTCACGTTTGGATAGGCTCTTCACATATCAAATCTCACTTTTCACACAAATTGACGGCAAAAAATGGGGTACTTCGAAAGACAAATTACAGTGGCAGGATCATAATCCACCAATCAGCAGGTTCCGTGTGTAAAAGCACACTCAAACAACACAACTGGAGCACCAATTGGTAGCTTCATAATCGCTTCCTCAATTGAGACCCTTTGCCTACCACTTTCATATTTTGAGAATCTCTGAAACAGACAAAGTGCACGAGAGTGCTACCATTTGGGTAGACAGCAAAAACACTAGTCCCTATTTTCTTATGGCACAGAGAGCACATGCTATCACCGGTTATCTTCACAACTGCTTTCCTCTGACTATACAGTTCATCTTTCACCTGTGTGAAACAAATTAAATCATGCCACTGGCTAGATTTTAACAAAGCAGAAGTATCTGCATATGCAACACAGAGTGTTGCTCATTTGCTCTGCCATATTGCATCCTACAGTACAATTACTAGAAGGTACGAGGTAATGATGTATAATAAATTCATACAAAAGCAAGAAATTAGTAAGTCCTCACCACAGCCTCCTATCCTACAAGTCCCCCTAAAATACTAATAGATGACATTTTATTCCTGGTATATTCTTACCTGAAGGTTCTCACTTTGTCTCAAGCTCTTGATCACCGAACAGTTTCGGTACATTTCACTTGATTTTTTCAAAAGGGGTCCAAGAAATGAAAGCAGGTCCTGCGGATTATAATACATTTCTTATACCAACCGGATTGAAGAAACTAATGAGTGTTTGGCAAAATAAACCTTCTCCTATGGTGCACCAACAAGAAATGGATACCTGTAATTTTGTCTCTTTCGGCAGAAGTTTAAGGGCCTGGGCTCCATTTATTCTATCCCACCTGCGGCTCAACAAATCAAGGACCTTATCGAGCATGATAGTAGTAGAACCACCCTCACTATAGTCATCTGCATCACCATCACTCCTGCCACTGTCAGTGCTGCTTAAACTAACTTTTGTGTCCTCTGCACCCTCTATTGCAGCAATTTTCTTAGACCCTCGACCTCTACTTCTTATGGATGGCGTAGAAGTAAGCTTTGGAATAGTTTTATTCTGTGAGGATAATATATTTGTAATTCTATTTTCAAAACCTGCTGTGGTCCTTCGAGGATTCAAATAAATTTGCAAAAGCACAAGGTATATGTTACTGGAATATTTTGCAGATGGCTGGTGCATAGACTCATAGACTCGATCACAATATGACAGTGCCAGTTCTGGAGCATTGAGCTACAAATGAAAAATACACTCATTTACCGTAATATTCATTAGTTTAAAACAATGAACTGAAGTGCCTTAGGGGGTATCAGAAAATGAAACCATCTCTGAATCTTCCCTTCACAGTAAATAGATGATTTATACTTGATATACCTTGTGAACATACAAAGATAATGCCAGTTCATGTTGGTTCATTTTTCCCAACAATATCGCACGCTCTTCATATAAAGCATCTGGTGGAAGACGTTTTAGCAAAGCCTCTGGATTGTATCCTGCAATGGTCTCCAAGGCAGACAATAATTTTTTTCTTGTTGGGGAATAATCTTTCTCATCCCATTTTTTTGAAGCACATAAACCAGCATGCCAATCGAGTACTTCAGAAAGATATATGTGCACCTACATTAAAAAAAAAACTGTAAATAAATACAGAATTTTCTCATTATTAATCATGAGTAAATCATGCTGACAATTAAGCAGCATCAAAATAATGCTTTCCCACTTTTTTCGAGTGCTACTTCCATGAAATCCTTGTCCACCCGCTTCTTCCCAACCCAAAGAAAAAGTAGAAAAAAAAATGCAAGTGGTCCTCACCATTTCATTCTGCAAATTGCCAGATACGGCATTCTCATTCATTGCAAGCATGAGCTCCAAGTACCTAGCTTGCATGGTTGGAGAATGCTTCTTCAAATATGAGCTCACCATATCTGCTTGAATGTTTCCAGACAGAAAGAGCTCTATAGTTTGAGATGGGCAGCTTTCGAGAACAAGCATTGAGAACTCTAGTACAAGTATGGGGTCTGTCCCACAGAGC
This sequence comes from Phaseolus vulgaris, assembly GCF_000499845.2. Lineage (NCBI taxonomy): Eukaryota > Viridiplantae > Streptophyta > Magnoliopsida > Fabales > Fabaceae > Phaseolus > Phaseolus vulgaris. Next base: position 3,095,845 of record NC_023758.2, on the reverse strand, counting down.
GGCTGCATCAGAAACTCACCAAATTAAAAAATAAGAATCAGAAACAATTTTTTGTCTGAGTTCTCTGGCAAACTTAAAATCCGTAAGTAATGGAGATTGAGTACATTTCTAATTAATTTGTGACTACAGAGTCAACATTTTAAAGCATAACTCCATGCAGAGGAAAAGAACTGAACTAAGTCAAATAACCAACGTATGAAAAACCTCTCAAACATTTGCTGCGACAGAACCAAAAAGTTCATGTGTATGATAACAAAGTGTCATCTGATATACAATATCAAATAATACAAAATAATAGTACCTTCATATAATCACCATTAATGCTAGAATAGAACCTAATGTTAATAATACCCCCAATAAATAAGTCAACAACTTCAATGAATTGAGGAGTCACTATCTCATAGAATCTTGTATTTCTAACAGTACTGTTTTCTAAATCCATAAATCCACCATCTATACCAGATAATTTGAGGCAGTGAAAAATTTAGACATCACAACCTTTTGAAACTTTCAAGGAAAAAATTGGTTAAAATATTAACCAAACAGAAAATTACCTTGAGATACTCCACAATATCCTCAGGCTTGAATCTTTGTGTAATTTTAGACTGGCTAGATTTTGACTCATCCACCAATTTGTGAAGAAGTTCAAGAGCCTCCCGGTGCAGTGAATTGTGCTTGTAAAGTTCTAATAAAGCAACACTGTGGTTGTCTTTTTGAAGTATTTCCTCACATATTTTCAAATCACAGTAGTTAACACCTCTCAGTAACTCTAAAGCCACTGAAGGTTGTCCAGTTAGAAGCAATGCTTGGAGTAAAGCAGTATCCAATATTGAAGCCATCTCCCGAGCTCCAGAACTAACAGGCATACTACCACGCCCCTGAAACATAATAATTACAAAATGATAACCTAAGTAACAACAGAGTTAAAATTAATACTACTATTTAACTGTTCCGATAGTTCAAAAAAAATTAAGTACATCATGCATCCCATAGCTTCACCATCAATTAGGGGTGTCAACATGGGTTCAAACCCTTGAGTCAACCCAGCTCACCATGGGTTCAAGCAGAGTTGGGTTGGATTTAGTTTTTATAAATGTCGGTCAACTAAACCTGGCTTACTTAACTCATAGGTTATTTTAGCCTCAAATTCGTTCCACAAGATTACCAATAAATTTTTTATTTATCACTAACAGGGGTTCAAACTGAGTTGGAGGTGGGTTAACCCATTACCCACCAACGACAATCCCTTATAATTTTTTTCATTATAATTGTTTACAACTTTTAATTATGTATTTTGACACTTTAATCTTTTTAAGATTAGAATGTTGTTCAACGGTGTTTGAATAGTTTGGATTTTTAATTTATTTGCTAGCTCAATTATATAAGTTGACACTTCGATCTTCACTTACTATTTTTGTAGTATCATTTCCTAATTGTGGTTAATACTTGGTGAAATAGGTAAACACCTTGATTGTACTACTATAAATAGGTGGGTCAAGTGAACCAACCCACCTAACCCAATAACCCGCCCCTACCATCAGTCTTAAATATGTGCGTTGAGGGAAGGGGGGCATATCAAGTAACAGTGAACAAAGAACTGACCATTTTATGTTCTCACACACGATAAACACTATATAGTTATATACACATGCATATGGATGCACACACACAAAATAAACCTTTATATAGATATGACATAATACTCTCCTAGTTGACTTCCCACTGAAAGGCATGACTTGTGAATTTTACCCTCAAAATGGTTGTTATCACACATTGCAGATGTATTCAATATGCAGAAAACAGAAAATATAATAAAACTAGTTTTTTTTTACCTTGTTTGATTTCTTAAGCCTATTGTAAGATGCAAAGTTATCCCCAACAGCATCTAAAACGACTTCTTCAGTTCCTTCAGCAGTGGCCTTCTCAATAAAACTATATCTCTTCTTCTGTAAGTATTTTATGAGAGCCATAAGCATATTATGGTTCATTTTTTTTGATTCAAGTGCTGCATTCTCATCAGATTCTGACATATGAGAAGTTGATGAGGGTTCCAGATCATCTGACACACCTGAAGAAGCTCTTGAGAGATATGAAGCATCACCATCAATGTCCAACTTTTCTAGCTCGTGAACAATAGTTGTGTTTGGAAGAATAATGGATGGATACAGGGAAAGCACATGGGTTATATCTACTTGAGATGCCAGGAAATGTTCCATAGCCTCTTCATAGCTCCCATTCTCAAAAAGATAGTGAGCGTATCTGTAACAACATAATAGAAACACATTTAGCATCCCTTTTGGAGAATACTAAGTAATGATTAATATGTTGAGCTGATGTAATTTGGAAAACTACTAATTAATATTAATAAATATAAATGCATGAAAGGCAACATCCTCCATCAAGACAAAATTAACTTTATCATTAATGTTGCCTTCATTATGCAACTCATAGGAGTTCAGTAACAATGTCAACATGTATACAGAAATTCTGGGGCCAAAATATCACTGAAACGCTTTTACACACCTATTCTTGCTTTTAATTACCAGTGTAAATATTTTGAGTATAACACAAATATTGTAAAATATTGATATGAACCTAATAATACAACTACGTATAGTATGAAAATGATTATGTGCCTAACACATAGTTTGGGATATATTTTCTAAAATATAGGAATTCCCAGTACAATGTACAGACCACAATCTAATTGTATGATACATAATCCTAGATTTTCATATCATCATTATGTGTCCTTTACCCATCTGTGGAAGAAGAGAATGTATTCTCTTATATTGGGTGAAACAAATTAGTCACAGCTACTATTAAGTTTATTAACATGAAAACAGGAGTCACTTAGCAACACTTCTATTAGCCACAGCTATTAATAAGTTTAATAAGCTCTTATACAAGGAACACTTAGTTACAAATATACCAAGTAATACACATTTCTACTTTTGTTTCATTTGTTATCATGATCACATTGGTACAAATTCCAGGTAAACAGCTAGTCCATACCTCCAATATGAGATTTATTTCAATCATAACTACTGAATCCTACAAGTTTCAAGGCATTTTCAGATACTAATGTGAGAATTTGGAATTAATACAAACTTAAACTGCCAGCTAATCGGTGCTCAATGCTCAGAATTTGGTTGGACTTAAAATCAAAGGTATTCAACAAAATAGAAGCAATATGTCTAGATTTATTTCGAAATGGCATATAACCTTATATGAATTGAACCCTCCTTTGCAGCACGGAGACTTGAATCTTCAGGTGGAAGAAGTTTGCACAATGACAAGGCCTCCTCAAAGTTGCCAGAAGCTGTTAATTGGACTATCTGCAATACAAAATAAAATACAGAATTTGATAGTGTAGAGCAAAATGAAGATGTGATTCACTGCTCTTCCATTTGCATTGGAATCCAGAAACAGGTGACTAATAAAAAAGGTATCAATTATTCAACAACATTAGCAATACCTGGGCTCCAAGGGGAACAGGGAAGAGGCCATGAATTGAATTATCCAAAGCAAGTATCATGGAATCATTGCTCTGGCAAAGGTGACGAACATTTCGAAGAACAACTGTCTGTATCAACGGATAAGGAGCTCGAAGGGATCGAATCTGTAAAATGAAACCACATCAATCAATCCACAACCACTTGAAAACAACAAAGATCAATGAAATTGTTTCAGACAGACAGTTACCTCCACAAATCTGGGCAGCAAAGCTATAGCATACGGCTTCTGAATAACAACTTCCAAAGGAGCCTCAGACCAGCAAATCCTACCTTCCGGAAGAAGCTTCCCATTTTGGTCCACAAAAACCCCAATATTCTCCTAAAAAAATACATCAACAAAACAAATGTCAAATTCTTCCTCTAACCTAAGAAAACATACGAAACACAAAAAATGACATGAACATTATGTGTGTTTTTGGATAAGCGATGACAATATTGATTTTGAAGTAATAGCTATTTATGTTTGGATGATTTTGTTATAAAAGCAAGTCAGTGGAAAAATTCATCATAAATGATGGATCCAACATAAAAGCCACCTAAAGTTGCTTCAATTCATAATCAATTCTGGACCCAACCAAAGTCAATTCCTCATCATGAAACCGAACATAAGAAAATTTACTACTGAACACATAATGGATAGTTCAATGTAATTTTGGATAATCCAACATAAACCAAACATACACCAATATATTGCGCATTGCATGTTGGAAAAGAACAATACCTTTCCAAGAAGAAGTTCACCAGTGGGAAGAGAAACGACCAGAGGAGGCGCTAGTCTCCCGGAAGTGAAAACCTCAGACAAAGCTCCGTTTGAAGAATTCAGAATCACATACTCTCTTCTAATCCCCAAACATATATTCTCGCCGCACCAACCCATGGATTTCACCGTATCCCCCACGCCATACTCTTTCACCTCCACAAATCCCCTGCCACCTGCGCGCGCTCATACTCTAAATTTCAATTAACCGCGACAACAATCGAGAAACGCAACGGAATGAAAATGAATCGGCGTTACCGTCGTGTCTGAAGACGCAAACGCGCTTCTGCCTGGCGAAGCAGAGGAAGCCTCGGCGGTGGTCCCAGCAGAAGACGTTGGCACCCTTGGCCTTAGTGATGACCGCGATGGTCTCGAAGGAAGGGAGTCTGTGGAAAGCGATGGATTCAGAGAGCGATATGAGGAACTCTCGCGACTCCACCACCGTCATTGATAGCACGGGCTTCTTCGCGAACCCGACAATGTTCCTCTCCAACGCGTAGGAATTGGAGCCGTCGGAGGAGGATTCCGTTTCCGGCGCGAATATTCGGAGCGATCCATCGGAGCAACCCAGGAGGAGCTTGGAACCGTAGGATTCGATGGATTCGATCTTGGCAGGACACTCGCGCACCAGCTCCACGCAATCGTACGCGCTGTGCACCATTTCCTCACTCCCTCAACATTAACTCAATCACACCTTTTTCTTTTTAGAACTTTAAAAACAACAACAGATGCATACATTATTACAACTAATCTCTTCTTTTACGTTGCCTTTCAATTTTTATAGAGACAATTCTGATGAAATAATGGAAATACCATTTAAAATTATGTAAACACTTTCTCTAGTATAGATAAGCTTTAGTGCGAAAGTAAAATATATTATTTTAGGTTTAAAAAACTCATTTTTTTGTTTTACCGTTTTATCAATTTCATTTCCTTATTTTAAGTGTTTTAAACTTAGTTTTATTTTAAAAGATACAAATCAATATAATTTTATGTTAGAATATAATTTTATGTTAGAATGATATCAAAGTAGAAGAGTTTAAAGTAATAAACTTCCTCCTACACATGTGTGGGGGTAACAAATAAGAAAATGGTAGATAATGGGATGGTAAAAAATATAAAGATGGTAGAGGGGAAAGATGAATGTGTTTTACTCACTATTATTTAACAAATATCAATCACACTCGTATTAGAATTGGTTTACAATAAATCATCTCGTACATAATGCTCCCTACTCCATTAGCATATGAAATATTATTTTTCTCTTTCTTATCTTCTTTGGAATTAGGAGCTTGAGTAATCTAGAGTATTATCTAATGACATAAATGACCTAGAAGTGTGCTTATAAACTAAACTTATGCATCTTAAACTTTTCAACAATTTTTCTTAAATAATCTTGTTGAGGTAAACACAACATACCCTCATTTGATCCTTTAGAGACACAACATACCCTCATCTCAAATTTCTAAGCTTAATATTTCTTTGAATCCTTTTTTCTCATATTTGTTCTACTAACTAGTTACAATGATCACCATATACAAGAGAAAAACACAACACACTCCCTTATTATTTTTATCAAGATGTAAACATAATTATCATAACTACACCTTTGAAACCTTGTCTTTCTTAAGAAATAATCAAGCATATTTCATTGTTGTGGACTTTGTTTCAAAGTGATTTCTACATGAAGCACACGTTTTTTTGAACTTCAACGAACCCCATATGTGTTTGCATGTAAATGGTCTCTTATAAATTTCCATGTCAGAATGTTGTTTTAACATTCAATTGTTTTAACACTTGATTGTACTGTTTAACAACTACAATCAAGATTCTTATAGGATAATGTTTTACCACAATTTGAACAATTTCTTATAATATACTTCATCCACCTGTGTAAAACCTTGTCACTAGTCTCACATTGAATCTTTCTTTTCCCTTACAGAATATTTCTTCTTATTCTTAAATTCATATTTGCATATAACCACATTTTGATTTAGCTAAACCCACAAGCATTCATGTGTTATTCTTCTTTAAATATTCAAGCTCCTATTCCCATGACACACTATGACTGTTGACTTCCTACACTTTTTTATGCCTCTTAGAAGTTTTAGGTTTGGAACCTTTTACCTCTCCAATTGCATTAAAGACAAAGTAAATGAGATCAACATGCTCAAACTATTATGTTGATTTAATCGTGTTCCTTTTTTATCACAGGTAAATTATTAGGTGGAATTTAAGTTTACATGTTCTGAACTCCCCAAATGATAAGTAGAAGGTTGATCTTCATCGTGTGATGCCTCCAAACCCTAAACCTCTTTAGGTGATTCAATTTAAAACTAGGAGACTTCACCTTAACCAAAGCTTTCTCCATGTTTTTCTTTAGGTTTTTACATATCATAGTCATTCAAGTCTCATCGAATGTGACATACTTGTGTGTGAAGCATCTAGCTTCCCCATGTTCCAACCCCCATAACTTGTTCTACTTACTTAGCTCCACCAAATCTCTAGTAAAGTCATATATGACTATTCAATTTTAAAAAATTACAACTTTTGATGTTGGTCCCGGCGGGGCTCGAACCCGCGACCTTCGGCTCATAAGACCAACGCTCTAACCAACTGAGCTACGGGACCTTGATGAAAATATGTGAACCATTTTGGTATATATAACTCAAACACGAAACTTCCCTTCTCGTTTTTACAAACTTGCAAAATGCCCTCATGCAGAACATCTTACAAATTGCTTGCAAACATAAAATTATTTTTCAGTATACTTCTTTTATTGAGATAAAATTGTTCATTAACTTATGTTAAATTGTTATTTAAATCTTTAACAATTTAAAAAAATATTATCTTCCCTACTTTAAGGGTTTCAAAAAGCATTCTTCGTCTTTGTCTTTAGTATCAAATAAGAAATAAAAAAGGATTTTTTTCTTATTCTCTTTTATTTCATTTATTTGCTTTTATTTTCCTCACACATGCAGTAATTTTAGATATAATTATTTATTTAGTTTATACAATTATAAAAAATTTAATTTTAATTTCTACGCGTACTCTTTTAATTCTTTATTTTTAATATACTTTAGTTTTTATCATCTAAAATAATAGGGACTAATATATATGTATATATAAATTTTATTTGTTTATGGGTTAAAAATAGGTTAGAACATTAGTCTATAGAGAGTTGATGCAACTAAAGGAAATAAAACAACATTTTTTTTTCTGTTGTGGAATACGAAAAGGATTCAGAGGTTGAATAAGAAAACAACAAAAACGATGACACGGATAAATAAACAAAAATGAGTATTATTGAAAATAAATAAATTTGATGTGGCCAAATATTAAGTTTAAATATTTTAGTACTCAATAACTTTGAGAATCTGGAACAAATGTCAAACAAAATAATAATGAAGAGAAAAAACAATGAGTTGTATGGATAAATATAAAAAGAAATAAAACACAAAAAACCTAAATATTTATTTAATAAATAAAAATATTAGTATATTTTTAGATTTTTTATTTTTGAGATATTTAATACATAAAAAAAGAGGAAGAATAGGAGGTGGGTGACTATAAAACTCAGACACTTTCTAAAATGGTGTGTCGGTGTGAGATACTCGTATTGGACACCGACACTCGTATGACACATGTATGACACATATCCGTGAAATGTCTAATTCAAAAAATTACTAACAATTTTAACACAATTTTAAAAAAGAAAAATACATTAATTTTCTAAAAATTTAAACTTGTATAAATTGTTATTATGATTATAAAAATAAAAAATAAATCTCTGTAAACCAGTCATGAAAAACATCTTTTTTCTCCAAAAAATAATCTAAAACATACTTGTTCACATCAAAATCTTTATTGTTAATTTATATAATTTATAATTATATAATATATAGATTTATATAAGATTTTAGATATCTTGTGTATGCCGTGTCAGTGTCACTCTCATGCTGGTTTAAAAGCAAAAGTAAAGAAAGGAAGAAATGGTTTGCGCGTGGGAGTGAGAGTGACAGAGGATGACGTTGGGTCTGATCAATGCAAACCCTGTGGTTCACGCCAAGAAGGAGCGAATCGCTCGTTCCGAAGATCCTCACGCCGTTGATCCTCTCGATATTTATGATATCCTCTTTCTGTTTTCTGCGCTTTTCATTTCCAATTTTAACTTCACTGTTTTTTGCCATGCCTTCAACTTGATGCTTAACTCTTGGGATCCTTGACTTCGCTTTGACAAATTTCGTGAGGGATATTCGGGATCCCGAGCATCCTTATTCCTTGGAACAGCTCAGTGTTCTCTCCGAAGAATCAATCACCGTCGATGACAAATTGGGCCGAATTCTGTGAGTTTCGAAATTCTCCTCTTCTCTTTTCAGGATTGGTTTGTTCACTTTTCAATTGTTGTTGCTTAGGATAACTTTTACGCCGACCGTTCAGCACTGTAGCATGGCCACGGTTATTGGTCTCTGTCTGAGAGTGAAACTGAAGCACTATTTTCCTCCTCATTACAAAGTTTGTTCCCTACTATTCCTTTTCGCTCCTGCATGCTTTTGCTTTTCTCAATTATTGACCTATACTGTTGTGTTGTGAGGTGTCTTGTTTGTGGATTGCATGTCCTACTCCTTTTTTTTTTTCTTTTTTTTTTTAGTTTTGCTGGGAATTGATAGCGTGTAAAGTGTGAGAAAACGAGAGAAGAAACTGGAAAATAGATAGTGCGAATAGGTTTTTGTTGGCTTAAACTTCCTGTCACCTGGGATTTAATGCTAATGCATTCAGGCAATCAATCGAAACTGTTGGATGAAGATGGATAACTCGTATTTTCTAAATCGAACTTTTTAATTATGTGCCCAAGGATTTGAGCCATGCAGGCAGTGTGCCAATTTTTGAAATGCATTCAATCAAGCAAACCACTGGATGAAGATCGGAGGACGCATATTTAATCCTTAAAATATGTATCTGAGATTTGATTTGAACCAATCACTTTGTTTGTCAATTTATCTTGATAAATTAGACATAAAATACTCATTGAGGTATTGACCATCTGAACTTCATTCAGCGTTATTGATTCTTAATTGTGAGAATCCTTCGCGTCTGAATCGGATTCAATATTTTACCTATGCAGATTTCCTGGATAAAGTGTTGTACTTTTTTTTTTTCTTTCAATTGCGAATTTAAGATATTCAGTCCATCAAAATATAAAGAAGGTATTTTTTCTTGTCTTTTCCTTTGTATATAAATTATGCGACCAGTCTCCATTTCCATTATGCATATTGACAAGAATTTGACTAGACAGGAATCAGAGTGGTTATGAATCTTGGGGATGGAATGCTTGTGCCCCACGTATAAAGTAATGAAGATATTCATCGAGTGAATTGGATTCTAGCTTATTAAATGGGGTTGGATATACTGAATAGTATTTGAGTTTAAAGTAGCGGCTGCAATAGTGGGCAGAAATGCAGAAAATATGACTGGAGCAGGAAGGCTCCATAAGAATGACCTGCAAAAAACCTATTTTAACCATGTGCATTGTTTAGGGATGTTGATTTGGGATTTTACCCCCTCTTTTATTCAGAACTGGACTTTACTTTCTCACTCACTTCTGTGCAGTGCACTCTGTTATGAATTAGCACCTACTGTTCTTTATGAGGAATATTCACACTTTTCCAGCATCATCTAGCATGGCCAGCTGTGATAGTTTGTTATCCCCAATCTCTGCTCTCCATAGTTTCTGTTCATTCCTGAGACCAGGGTTTTAAATAGTGCACTGAAGCATAGAGAGCTGTGGCAGGCATATCAGATAAGATAGTGGTGCCATGTGTAGATTCCAAAAAGAGCTTTATGAACAGAGAAGTTAAGAATTTTTTTTGGAGGGGTGGGGGCTAATTTTGGGATTTATATTTCAAAAAATTGAAATTTGCAGCTGTAATAATTGTAAAAATGATAAAGAAGAAGAGCTTGATTTAGAAGACGATGATGGATGCTTCCTATCTTGGAAACTCGTAGATATTTATAGAGATATTTATTCAACCAGTCTCTCTTAATGACTTGAATTTTGAGAAATTTTTTTATCATTTTAGAGAATTTATATATATAGTATATATTATATAAATTACACAGAAAGTTTATAATAGCTACTATCATGCTATCCTGTGTAGCACTTTTGAGGCTGGCTGCTACATGCCACTATTTGAGATCTAAAACACTGCCCGAGACCTCTGCGCCATTTTCCGGCAAACCTGTTTACAGTCAACAGTGACCTCTTGCTTTGTTCTGTCCCTTGTTTGTTATTCTCTCTAAAACAGGTCTATCATCTCCCTGTCTTGTGCTAACTTCTAAGTTTTATGGTTGTGGTGTGTTAGTTCCCCCTGCTCCTTCAGGCTTTCTTTCTTTTCATGTTTCTTAATGCTGAAAAATTATTTTCATTCTGCTCAGATTATCTCCTCTCTGATAATTATCCCATCCATTACTTTCACTTTGCAGGTGGACATCAAGGTTTCTCCTGGATCTCATGCTGACGAAGAATCAGGTGAGGTTTAAACATTTGCTAACATAACAACATCTCAGACTTTTCCTGTACCAAAATTTGAAATGATTTGGTCATGTTCATATCTTGTAGATTTGATAGACATTAAATATGGGGGGGAGGGGTATTTGAAGTTTATTAGATAGGAGGGTCTATTTAATATCTCTATTAAGAGGGAATTTCAACATGACTAGTCCTGTAAATGAGATTATCCATTTACATTAAGCCTTTTCCTCTCTCCTTTCTTCAACTTTTTAACCTTCTGTTTTCAGCAGCATTTAACATAGTGAGAGACACCATCTCAAACAACACTAATTTTTGTTTGTGATTCTATTATCTCCAAAACTACTATGCCCGTCATCTTCATGACACTTTTACTTTACCCCTGTACCTTACTGAGAAACAACAGTTTCCTTTGGATTCCTTCCTTCCTACAACATAATAATTCTTGAAATCTTCCTCATGCAGTCAACAAGCAGTTAAATGATAAAGAAAGAGTTGCTGCTGCCTTGGAGAATCCCAACCTCCGCCAGCTTGTGGATGAGTGCCTCTACTCCAATGAACTGTGAGCTAGGAGACCTAATACATTAGTAACTATTGTACAGGGCATTTACCGCTTATGATTTTCTAAAAAGTAGTCCATGTATATGGAAATTAGTTGGACGGTGCTTACCTTTCGAGAAGCTTTATCTCTTTGATTCCCAACGTTTTCAAATTGGATTTAGCATGTGATAATGTATGTAAATCAAGTTAGGCATCATCATGTCATACCCTTGTACCTTTCACTGCAGATGTGCTTAATCAGTCTTTTTATGGGTTGACCCGGTCCTTACACTCATAGTTCATGCCATGACGTTTAATTTGTTATGGTGGAAAGTAAGCATCATTTTGAGACAAATGATAATTATATTTGCTGATATGTGGCATGATGTTTAATTATTTTTAATTGAGTCAGGCGTGTTGTTTTGCTGTCTGTTGGTATTTAATGCCAATGCTTCTCGAAGTGGTGTTTGTCTTGTAAACATTCTGGTACCACAACCTATGATTTCCTATTTCACATAAGATTCGCATAGATGGTCAATGCGGTTTGGTCTGCTACAGAAAAATGGTTTTTATTTTTCGTGGAGTGAGGTTGCTGTATTACAGGTAAGCCTCATCCATGATTTACGGATAAGGGTGTTGAGTGGTTTCATTGCGATTCACCAATAATGAGATACTAAAACTTAAGTCAAACCCAAGGAATTGAGGTTGCTTTGGTAATTGGAACATTGTCAAATTTGAAGTGGAATATCACTGGTGGCGAACTTACCAAACAAAAGAAAATGAATAAAATTAAAAAATTCAATCATTAAGCAACTATTTTTTAGATTATAATTACACTTTTAAGATAAAAAAAAATATAGATAATTTTTCTGAATTCTTCCAACCAAGGTCTGAAGGCAAGACTTAAGTCTCAACCTCCATGATCCAGCCCAACATTTCCTTCTCCTTTTATTGCTTTTGCTTTCGCCAACTCGGCAACACAAATTTTAATTTTGCGGATTGAATTCCACTACGGGAAGAAAAGTCAAAAAGTCAAAGCCAACAATTCTAAGCAAAAACACTGCATGTATCAAAGCGATATTACTATATAGAAAAAATATTTAATGTTTTGCAAACACTAAAGTCACATCGATCAATCGCATGGTTGGGATTGGGACGCAGCAATTGAATAATATCCATCCAAATTTGACTCTCCTTTTCCTGTGCACATGAAGGAATCTCCGACCAAATAAAATGAAGACATCATTCCACCATTTGCCAAGTCCCATAATTCCACGAACTCAACCAATTTTGGAACCAGAAATAAAATAAGAAACCAGATTTGAGGTTGATGGAGTTCAGCAGAAGTTTGAGGTTGTCAAAGTCTCACCGCATACTGCTTTCATCTGAATGTGGCTACGAGAGACTCTCACAATCGATGAGGCTAAGTGGTGAATACGATTTCAGTGAAAAGTACAAGAAAAACAAAAGGGGTGAAGGGCTTCTTGGTAAAGTTTTCTCCTTTGCAAGAATTTCATCTCCCCACGAAGAGCCTAATAAGATAGCAGAGAGGGTGGTGAAGAAGGAGAAGAAACGCTCTTCTTGGCTTCCCGATCCAGATAGACGCTGGCCAATTCAGGGATGGTGAAGTGTTTAATTTGTTTCTGGTTTCTGTGTTTTGTTTCTGGTTTCTTTGTTTCAGGGATATGTAATCGTCTCTTTTCTATGTTGTTTTGTTGGAGATGCTACATCGATTAGAGATGAGAATATCTTATTATATAAGTGGATGCAAACCTCAATCTCGTAAGTCAGTTTTATAGGATTGAGTTAGGCTTAAAGTCCACTTCTTAATATGGTATCGAAATTATTTTGAGTCTATCCTAACAAGTGTTTATTGAACTTATCAAGTCACCCACTGTCGGACCGGATCAATTATCTCACACAGACTTTTATAGAGTTTTGTTTATAGATTTGAGTTATGATTGTCCAATTCTTAATATGTTTGGTATTTACTTTTGGGATTCATCTTTGCTTTTCTATGTCTGTCCTGTAGATGTAAACATTATTATCGGGATTCATAATTCAATGATTATAGTAAAGAAATTGGTGAAGAAATATCTGTTATGTTTTGTGGGAAATAAATTAGTCTAATCATCCAAGATTTTAGTTGTTTTGATCAGTTTCTTAAATTACTCTGTCATCTGATAAACAAGATTACCAATCGGAAAATTCTAAAGTGGGTAATCTAGACTCTTAACACCGCCTTTAAAATATTTAATATATATTTAACTTAATCATGATTTAATTTCTCAATTGGACTTAAGATTGATTTTGTCTTTCGTATTTAAAATTGATATTTTTAATTCGTATAATTTAAAATAATATTTTTCATCTTTCTGTCTAAATATTTTATATCTAAATGTATCAAAATAAATATTTAATAATCTGAATATAAAATCAAGACAGGATATCGTCTAAGTTATTCATAATTATTAGTTATATAACAAATTTTATATTTGAAATATAAGAACTAAAATAAGTATTTCTAAAATTACAAATACTAAAAAATTAGTTTTAAATTTGAAGACCAAAAATAAACTTACTCCAAATCTTAAAATGTAATAAATTATAAACCTGATTTTTTAACATGATATTAAATTCGTTAGATAGTCCCCTTGCTCTACAAATAGTATGTTTTGAATTTTAAACATGCAAGTAAAAAACTTGCTAATGATATGATTTATTTTTTAAAAAAAATTGTGAAAAATTGGTACAAATTTGGACTTATTAATTAATAATATAAAAAAAAGTGAGAACACTTAAAAATAACTTTACATAGTTTTTTTATGATTTTAAGTGTAAAAGATTAAAAAAATTGTAAGTAACCACCTTAGTCTTTTAAGGTGGTTTATTATATTAATATTTGCTACTATGTCAAATAATTTTAAAAGACTTTTTTTTAATCGTACTAAAATATGTCAAATATGTAAAATATATGCTACTAAAATATTACACTAATCATACAAAAATATGTCAAATAATCACTTTAGTTTTTTTTTTAATCATACTTTTGATTTTTTTTTTCTTCATTTTATAAATTAGTGTAAAAATACCCTATCAATTTAAAGACCTAACTGACAATATTTTCTTCAAAAAAAACCATGATCTCTCTCACTTTAGTCTTTATATCCCTTTGTCTTCATTTTTAATTTATCTTTGACAAAGTTACTTATGAAAGTCTATTGATGCTAAACAACACTATTATTTTAAAGAAAAATTGAACTTGACAAATTAAAAGAAAAATCCTTTAATTATTGATATATAGAATGGATTATAATACATTGAATTTAAATTAAGCAATCACTTTCATAACTTTAGCACTATAATTTTGTGTAAAAGCCAAAAAAATCAGATAAAAGATCACTTAAATAATTACACATTGTAGATGCTATTAGTGTATGAATTATTATTGTCATAATTTTTTTATGTAATAAATCCTTTTATGAAATAAAACTAGCACTGCACATAGCGAGGATTGAGCTCGATACCCTCTTCCAACAAATTGTATCACTTACATTAACATCTTAAATGAACAATTACCACCTTTGCTAATTTATAACGAAATCAATAGAAACAATGCAATATACAAAAGGAGATCATTTAAAAACAATCAAAAAATTACATATAAACTACTGTTTTTACCTAAAATGTATTTGAAGAATGATGTAATGAGGATCTTGAATTCTCTCATTAGGTAAATTTTTGGTTGGTTTGTAAATAGAGGAGTAGGTCCACCTGAAAATTACTATTCATGTTTAAGTCACTCATAGCATAAAAGATGATAATATGTGCGTCAGAATAAGTGTATAAGTGTATGGGATGGTGACAATATGATAATCATTATGATTCATAAGTAGTTGTTCAACAATTATAACTCATTGAATTAGTCATTCAACTCATAATTGATATTTATGGTAATTAGTGTTAGATTATAGAATATTGATAGTCAATTCGAGTTGTAGGCATTCTTGATTTTATAACGGGTAGGTACACTTATGAAGTTCAGACACGACTCTTAATTAGTGAGTTTATGTGTTTGACATGTATTGCACATGCATAATATACTCATACAACAATATAGATGAAGTGTACAATTCAAAAGACATTTTTTGGATCAATGACAATTTTATCACAGTTTCAATACAAATTTAAAAAAAAGGATAAATGAGGTGATTTTTTAAACACGATAAATTTTTATTATAATTATAAAAATAAAAGAAAAATCTTATATATAATGAAGACTATTTAGATTATGTGTTGATAAAAATGTTTTTATTTAATCTCTTATAATAATATTCTTATATAATGTGAAATTTTTAAAGTTTTTAATTTATCTTTAAATAAATTTCAACTAAAATATTATTTTCAATAGAGATTAAATGAATTATATTCAATTTTCATGTTTTAAATTTTAAATACATAAATATTTGACTTTTATTCACATAAATTTTTGTTTTTTTGTTCATTTATATTTAAATACATAAATATTTGACTTTTATTCACATAAATTTTTGTTTTTATTGTTCATTTATATAATTTATAATAATATAATATATAAATTTATCTTATCGTATGTTACATTTTAAAAATTATAAAAATTACATGTGTCTTTGTGGTATCTCGATATCAGTATTTATGAATATAAGAGTCTTGAATCGTGTATCCCTCTAGTGAATTTCTTGGTCTATCCATGGGAGATAAATAGATGCAATGAAACCTAAATCCCATAAGAGAATAAGTGATTATAGAAGAGATACGAATCACCAGACAGAAAAGCATAGTTTCGAAATTGACTTTTCCAAGAGAAATTGAATTTCTGTAATAAATATCACAAAAATACCCAAATTTAAAATTAATTTTAAATACACAATACTCATTTTTTTTAATAAAGTTTACATTTCTATAAAAATAAAAATAAAAATATTATTGTAAACACATTTAAATACATTATTTTCTGTTAAAAAATGTGTACAAGATAGATCATAGATTAAATTGTTTCATTAAATGTAAAAGGTCTTGTGATGATAGATTCTAATTAAAATAAATTTTTAGATAATTTAAAAAAAAAAGATGATTCTAAAACTAATTAACTCTCTTCAAAATGGAAAATTATTTTATACAAAAAAATATTTATACAATAAAACGAGTATTGAGATTCTCGAAACAAATATTCTTCAAATATATAACTAAAATTACACTTTGTTTTTAAATTTTAACATTATAGGTTAGACATAACTAAAATTCAATAAAAAAAATTAAACAAAGAAAATAATATTGTCGTATTGAAGAGCGAAATTAATACGCCTTCTACGTTCTTATTATAGATTTATTTTTGTTTTCTTTTATTTAAAATCACTAGTGTATAGTACTTTTATAAATATTGTGTAAATTACTTTTATAAATTCAATACAGAATATGCAGATCAGGGTGGATTCGAACCACCATCCTACCAGAACATAACTGATATGCTCTGATCGCTCTTCCGTTTTGAGCTTACAGATCTATCATTCAATAAACTAACTATACTAGTGATAAAAAAAACACCATATTTACGATGAAGAACAACATGCACAACAACCAAAAATAATTTTCATTATTTTCAGAATGCCTTGAAACAGGTTTACTCAAATGCTTTCACGGATTATAAAAAGCATCTTATCTAGTGAGAAAATTCTACCTTTTTAATACATATTTCAAAAAAAATTCCACACTTATCTACTGAAAAAATTCTACCTTTTTAATACATATTTCAAAGAAATTTCTCCACTTTTCATACTAATTTTATCCTTTACATTTCCTTAAAACTGCATTATTAATTAAAATAATAAAAACTACTTTAACCATATGCAAATCTAAGGGTGTGACTGCTTGCCTTTAAGCAGCAAATGTAGTTTATCATTTCATTGTTCCAGTTCTTTAAATGTATTAAATATGATTTATTAACAGGTCGATATCCTTTATATCCTTTATAGAGGTCGACATATTTGTTTCTACTACTAAATCATGATAATAATATATTATAAAGAAAAAAAAAAATAATGCTACGATCGTAACTGGGACAAAAATTCATCCCACTACATAACAAGCTATAAAATAATAAAAATAATAGGATTCAAAATAAAACCTGCATAAATAACAATAGTTCCCCAGAAAAAAAGAGTACAAAAATTTTGATAAACTATTTTGACATAAACTAAATAGTTAATAAAGATGAGAGGCAGAAACTAAAAGTTCAATGGCCATTGCTGACTTTGATCTTCGAGGTTAAAGGCATATAAGCTCAAAATACAACCACTATCACATAATAACAAACCAAGTGCAACGCAACATCAGAATAACTTTTATCTACAAAGAGAACATTATGAATACATACTAATGAACAATATTATCAACAGAAAACCCGTACAATTATTCGTATTCAAATAACTTTCGTAAACTTGAAATTCTGAGCAGTTCCTTATGCTCAAAACATGAATTACCAAATATATATAACAAACTGATCCAACCATAACTGACTATAAATGAACATCTGATAATGACATTGAATTTAAGGTAAATGAATGAGGGGATTCAGTAAAAACATCGTTACTCAATTTAAACAAATGCAAACTGAATTAACTTGGAAGAAAAATATACTTTGCGTGTATAGAGCCGAAATTTTCTTCACCTTAGAAATAGAAGCCTAAATCAGAGTCCTCCACAATCCACACGATACTTCATCACAGAGGCCTTCTTCTCTCATGTGTAATGCCCGGCCCCGGCAGAAGCCCATCTTCTAATAATTGTTGATACTTCAATGTCGACATAAGATCCCATTGGCAAAGCATAACAATGCTGCAATCCTGACATTATACGCTTTTGAAAAATAACCTATTTCTGCATTACAAACGTTGCCTGCCGTAGCTGAACTAATTACAGGTAATCAAATTTACAAGTATATGGTACAAAACCGGCAATACAGTGATCAATCTTTATAAGGAGACGTCACCGGATGTATCAACCTCAAGTGAAATACAAAATATGATAAACATAAACACAACGATAACAGATTATTATACCATGGATCGCTATTTTAATTAAGCAAGAAAACTTATTGGTTGCCATGGAACGATATTTCAATAAAGAATAAAACTAATTATTTTGCCACATGTAAAAAGTATTGATTCGATATTTTATTCAGGCAAAATATTATTAGACAAGACACATGTAAAAAGGAGGAATTTGATTATTATGCCATGGATCGATAATAGTAGTTTCTGAGTATTATCGTATTGTTTCATAAAAAACTAGCTTAATGACTAACTGAATAAGTAATTCATAATTAAAATACCACTAAAAACCAGTTCCCGATTTTACCTTTAAAGAATGAAACTACTGATGAACTCCACCTAGCTTCTTCTGCCTATAAGATTACCAAAAAGTTCAGATTGATATTCTTCACATTACCAACTTCTTAAATCAAATATTAAATCAAATTAATCGGAAAATGAGACAAATTCTTAGTTCTGCTGCAAATCGATTCTGTTATTTTAAAAAACAAATATGAGGTTGTTGTTTTATCTTCAATTATGTGAAATGAAACACCTAAACCCTTTCGAGCGTAAATTAATGGATAATACCTTATAGTTGGAGCGAATCCTCTGTTGAATCCCTCTGGTGCAGAGATGTATAACGGAGTGGAGCGACAGAAAGGTAATAATAAAAGGCATAACGAAAGAGAGCAGAGCACACACCACACGAGGGAGAGACCCCGGGCAACTCCCGTGCCATCTCTCCCAAAACCAACAAAACTTTTTTTTATTAACAATTATTTGACCTGCCAAGCAAGCGCACCTGACATGGCAAAGGTCGGATGACAAGATCACTCAGGATTCTCGACCCTAAACGACTCAGCGTTTAAAGGTCATTCATCCCGATATCTCCTACATCCACATATTTTCCACCTCAAAGCTTCACATCATACAAAATTTTACATCTGAGATCAGCAACACATGGAGCCCTAGAAAGCAACACCGCTTCTGGAATAATCCAAATTATCCGACACAAACATCCATCCACAACGGTCAAAAGAGCATCAACTGACGGATCCATCGTTCTATAGTTGGATCAGCTTTCTTCCCGTGGATTCTCTCACACACCTGCAAAAAACACCTCAAGAGGCTTGGCATATACAAAGACCAAAGAACTTTCTACGAAGCAAGGAAGATGGACACGATGCGCACACCTCTATACGTAGATCTAAGCCTCCAGGCATCGGATCTATGAAAGGCCGACAATATAAATTGAAAATAACAAAATCAAGACGCTAATAACATAAGACCGAACCTAATCGCAGCAAAATCCCGACGTAAGGGTGACCGTACCAGGCCAAAACCACCACGGGCGTGTAGATCTCGATCAGATCCATTCAGATCCAGTCACGAAAGAAGCTTCAGAGGAAAAGGAAATAATAGATCTGAATTTACAGAGAAGAGGTATGGCAGAAAAGTTGTTGAAGATAAGGCAGAGAAGAGGAGGCGCTGAATGAGAGAAGGAAGAGAACCCTAAGCTTTCTTTTATAATGGGATTTTAGGGATCCGACGGTTGAGATTGTTTGTATTGACGGTGAGGATTCAGTGACGTGTAATGTTAGGTGCGGCTCATTTATCGGTGGGGCAAAGCTGTTTGTTATCTGTCTCTTTACAATAATAGAGGGGTATTTTGGTAAATGAGACTAGAATGATGGCGGTTTGGTGTTTAATCCACATGGACGGCAACCACGCGCTGGCTTCCAACTTTCCAAGTTCGCGTGGTCCTTACGTCTCATCAGATTGCGTTATTCCTACGTTCCTAAATAAATTAAATAATAAATGCTATTTTGTTGACTGACCTGGTCAACAATGTTTTTATTTGTCTAAGAATTAAACTTAAATAAGTTTTTAGCTTTTTTATTTTATTTTATTTTAAATATTATCTTTCGAAAATATTTTTTAAAAATTTTAGTTTAAATTTTTAAATCAACATTAATTATTATTTTATTATTTATATTCTTATCATTGGTGTATTTTTAGTTAGTTTATATATATATATATGCACGTAATATGAAATAGAAATTATAAATATTTTATTAAAGTCACCAAAAAAATTTGGTTTTTATTTTTAAATAGCCTTAAAGAAAATTTGAAAGAAATGGAGGGAATACAATTTAATTTAATTTTGAGTGTTTAATAAATATTTTTTTCATAATCAATACGTAATAAATTCAATATTTTAGTTTGAATGTGTGCTATTATTGATGTTAGTTTTATCAGTTAAGTTGAAACAATTTAGAATATTGAGTAATAATATGTATTAAGCCTTTTTATTATTTATATTGACAAAAATATTAATATATATATATATAATGAAAGAAAACTTATTCCTTATCATAATGAAAAATAAACTAATAAATCAAAAGATAAATATAAAAGTCAACTAGATTAATTGTGAAAATTTATATAAAATGTATAAAAGTAATCACGTGAAATTTATTTAAATCCAATAAAAATAAGTTGTATGTGATTATTTTTATAAAAATATTAAATGTTTAATTAAATTAGATTATGCACTTTAAAAAGTTAAGATTTTTTCATTGATATTTTACATGTTCTCGTTAAATTAATTATAATTATTTTATATTAGTTTTAATTTGTGGAAAATTAGGAAAAACAATGATTTTCTTATATTATATTTGAATAATAACTAATAGTTCTAAAAATATAAAAGATTGGGCATTTAAAACAAATAATTATTTTTAAAGACCGTAAAGATTTGAAACAAATTTAAACTAATTTACTTCATAAATTGTGTATTACTGAATTTGTAAAACTAATGTATTTGCAAGCATTATATAAATTTGATATCATGCTCGTGGTAGATGTGTAAAGAACAAGAAAAACCTTAAACATAATAATCTCTATATTGTAAAGGATTTTCCAAAGCCTATTCAATGTGCCCAATGATATAAGTAAATAAACTATTTAAAAACTCTCTAGTTTCCAAAACATGCACACTGATATACTTGAGACGATGGGATTTTCATTGAAAATTTTCCATCTTATTAAGTGTAAATAAATGTCACATTTTATTATATTACTAAATCCTCGTGCATGTTTTATAAAAAAAAAATCTAATATTGTGTTTGGATTGGATTTGAAAAGGGAAATAGATGAGGGTAGAGAGTGAAAAAACAATATTATTAGATTGAACTTAAGTAAGTAAATTTTAATGAAAACTTAGTAGATTGGATTGATCTGAGTGAGAACAAATTATAAAAAATGTTTATATTAAATATTATTAATATGTTTTGTACTTTTAAAAAAAAATATGTTTAAATTCCACTTGAAAAATGAATGATTATGTTATGATTGAAAAACAAATAAAAAAACATGTATTGTAATATTAAAATTAAATATTTATATATATATATATATATATATATATTAAAATGATGATGAAATTTAATTATTCATACATATATGAAGATTTGAAAGTTATATAAAGGGAGTGAAGGTGAAGAACAAAGGTAAGGAAAGCAACAAAAGCTACAGAAGTTATCTTGCAAGCATAAAATATAAGAGTTAGAGTGAACCTCTAATTTAGTAGATAGTATTGTATTTTGGATTGAGTGTTAAATTATTGTAATTTTTCACATTGTGAAATTGTACCGTTGTGAGTTTTCTTTGTACTTTTTTTTAGAATGATATTTATTTTCTTGAAAGTTCTTAATATCAGGGTTAAGAAGATATAACTCATAGATGTGTTAATACTCGTTGTAACCTAAAGAAATGTGAATATTCATTGTAATATGGAGAAGTGAAAATACTCGTTATAACAAAGTGTGTTAGTTAATGAAGCTCTTAAATGATTGTCTTAAGAGCACTAGATATAATCCGAGTTTGGGTGAATCAGGATAATTTCTTGTTGTTCCTTCTAATAGCTTTGCTTTGTTTTTTATTCTATCTTGAGTTGATTATACGGTATGGCTAGACGGTTCCTAAGTCGTTGGATTAAGGAGACTGGATGTAGCTCAGATTTAGGTGAACCAATATGAAAAAAATGTTATATTTTCTTAGTTAACTAAGACAAATGTAATTTTTTTGGATGTGAAGTTAAGTATTTAAGTAATTTTTTTATATTTATAATTTATTTAGGTAATTGAAGTTGAAATAATATTGTGGAGTGATCGACAAGTTTAATCATATATTAGTTAATTTAAAATACTTACATCCAAGTTTATTTAATTTAATTAAGATGTTAAAATCAATTCATATTTTTATGTCAAAGACTATTAAGTTGAAAGAATGTTATAAATATGCTACCGTCCAATTATTTTTCCCGTTCACCCATTAGTGTAAATGCACACATTGATTGAGGTTTAAATTGATATATGTACTTTAATGTAACAACAATACATACAGAAGCTGAATTATTCGTATCTAGCATAAAAGTGAGTAAGATGAGAGGTGTGTTAGTTACATAAACTATAAGTTTGGTAGTTACATACAAATATTTTTGTTTTCTAAAAAAAAGTGTTTGAGTGAGTTAAGGGGTGAATGTATATGTAAGTAGTCTTTCACATCAATACCTAAATGATGTAGGAATTTGATAATATAAAAATAATCAAAAGAGTAAATTAATAAAATATTAGAAAATGTTTTATATTACTTTGTTTGGAGAAAATTAATGTTGACCTTGAAATATATGAATATTTTAAAAAAAGTAATAATATTTTTCTAAAATCTAATTTCATTAATAAGTTATTTATTTTCATTTTGTTAAAGTCATATTCACCTCCTTCATTAAGTGTCATGCTCAGACATTGTTTTTACTTTTGTTTAGTATGTTCATCCTAGTTAATAAATGAAAAACAATAACATGAATTACGGTTGAACTATTAGAGTTGTCACTCACAAAACATAAGTGTGGAAGTGTTATAAGTCTTTTAATACATTTAAAAGTCCCACATAGTTAGAAATCAAAATAAAAAATTATATATATACACACCTTTTTCTCACAATCCATTTAAACATTTTTAAAGACAAAATAAAATTCAAATTATAAATGGATCATTAGGTATTATTCTATATAAAGAGAAATATATTTTATTCCATAGGTTTCCGACAACCCGTGTAGGGTGTAGGGTCTTTAACCCTCAGTGGCCCTTTGTGCCATATTCGTTCCTATGCAACATTTTCAAGGTTTTCAAAGGTCCTAATTTCCTTAAATCTTGGAGATTTTGGAGATTTTAGTCCTTTCCTTTTTTTGCAGTACTATATTTCTTCATTCAAATAGAAGTAAAGTTTATAACTTTTTAATAAAATATATAAGAAAAAAATAAGAACATACTTGATTTTATTAAAATAAACGTATATGCGCATTAATTAGTTTTCAAAGCATCATTTAAACAAGATAATTTATTTAAAATACGAATTTGAATGTTAAATTATTACTAAAATGCAAATATTAAATCTAATTTAATTTTATAAAATTGGATTATATTAAGATTTAATCTAGGTATATACTATCAAATATCTTTAACTTATCATAAAAATATATATTATAAATGATCTAATAATATATAAATTAATAAATTTAATAATTTTTTAAAAATAAATAACTATACACTAAAAAAAATCAATGTATATTATAGATGATTTAATAACATATAAAAATAGTTTTTAAATTAATTTATATAACTGTTAAAAAGTTTATAAATTGATATCTAATTAGAAATCAATTATTTAGTTTCTAGGTTTGGTAGAAAAACATTCATTGCTAATTAGATACCAATTTAGAAACTATTTAACAACAATAGAAGCTAATTTAGAAACCAATTTTTTTTTAGTTTCTAAAATAGTATATAATTTAGTTACTATTGCAACTAATTATTGTCTCTAAAAATTAATTTTTATTTCATGATTTTCTTGATAGTATTATATTAAAATTTAAATTAAATTTAATCTTATAAAAATAAATTATAAAAAATAAAATTTACATCCACTTATATATTATAAAATATTTAAAAATATTAAACAATTTTTTTTTCAATAAGTAAATCCGAGGTATTAAAATTTATTTATCTAGGTATTGGTATTAAAATTTATCTATCTAGGTATATTGGTGGAAGTTTCCATTTTTCTTTTCTTTTTAACATTTTACCCAACTCTTCTAACTAAATTCTTTAATATCTTGTCTGAGAAGATAAAAGCGAACTCAGAATCAGGTCATCTGCAACATGTCTTGGTCCAGTCAAGGTGAACCATCGATATCTTATTCTATAATTGCAAACAAATACATGAAGGGATGAATTTGAACTCTTTGCAACAAAGAAAGAAAGAGCAATTTAGAATAGAATATTATATATCCTTCACACAGGTGGACGTGGCGTTTTGTTCAGTTGTTACACGACACAGGTCTTCAAATCAAAGCTGAACTGAAATATTCTTTGCATGCAAAAGGATAAACGTGACACGTGAGGGTTTGTGTGAAAGACAAGCGTCCAACACACACCACATGTCATGTCATGAAAGTGCTTCATGTTTTAGTTTCTCTGAACCAGAACAAGTGCACCGGAGGATTAATAGGATTTGCATTGTTCGAAATCATAGGACTACCACACTGTCTCTCTTCCACAACCCATCAAAATAGAAAAAGCTATGCTTCACTCGATCAAAACGGTTTTAACCTATCAACACGTTTCACTCTCACGCTCTCTCTCTTCCAAGCTTTGTCGGGAAGCTTCAGCAGTTAGATTCTGCACCAAACCTGATAGTAACAGTGGTGCTCATAAGATGGACAAGAGTCATAAACCTAGCGAGGAAACTAAACATGGGTGAGTTCAAACAGCATGTCTCAATTTCATTCATAACCATGTTTGATTCTATAACACATTTATAGTAATCTGATAAAGGGTCACATTTTATAATAACTAATGATCTTTAAAGTAACCATGTGAAAGATAATCATTGGATTAATTCTTGATTCTGATGAATGTTGTGAAGAGATGCGATGTCTCATTCGTTTGGGGAAGGGTACGCTACGAGGTCTGATGAAGAAGGGTTCGGTGGAATTTATGGTGGAAAGCAATCCATGCCTAATACTGAGAAGGATAAGATCATACATGAAAATCACCCAGGTTTAATTTCCTTATCACACACAACGTGTATATAAAATTGCTTATTGTGTTTGTTATTCTTAATTATTGGCTTCTTTTGTTTGGTATGTACGTGCATGAAGCTTATGACAAGACGCAGGGAAGTGAGGTGAAGGAGAAGGAAAAAGCGAGGCATCAGTCCAGTGCCAACGCTTAATTAGGTTATCCCTGAGGAGAGGTGTTTATCCTTGTAACATGTTTTTGTTTATCTGCAATCCTTGTAACATGTTATGATAACGTTGTTGTTGATTTTTATTTTTTTCTGCTCTTTTTGGATTTTAACTTGGAAAAAAAATAGACTATTGTATTATGTACTGCATTACACATTGTTGTTATCTTTGTGGTGCACGCATGGGAGCATTGATATATCTCAAGAATTAAAGAAATTAATTAAATCTGAAATTCAGTGTGATTATAAATTTAAATTTTGATCAATTCAAGGATTATCTTGAGATTAATATACTATAAGATGACGTTTGAGTGAAGTTATATGTGTGTGTTAGTTAAAGAGAGAGACTTTTAAAAAAATTCTCATATAGATTGTCTTAAAATTATTTAATATCTCAATTAAAATGGGTGTAATATATATTTTAAAATATATGAAAGCTGTTTAATTATTTTAATAAAAAGTTATTTAATTATTTTTAATAAATTTGATATGGATAATTAATGATATTATGAAGTTAAAATTTACAGTTGTTATATGATTTTACAGTTGTTAAAATTCATAACATAATGTATTTGATATCTTATATATATATATATAATTGTCTTAAATTTGTGTTCTTTTATAATAAGATTGGATTAGTTTTAATATTTAAAAAATATAATTTTAGTTTTAATATTTTAAAATTATGTTTTCTTCGTTCCATTAATTGAGTGAATTAGAGGGGGCAAGTGAAAGATTGAGAGTGACTGTTTTTATTTGGAAAGGAAGAAGAAAATTGATGAAAAATTTAAAATTACTCAATAAAATGAGAGAAAAAAAATTAATAATTTATTGGATTTAATAATGGAGGTAATATACGTAAGGTGTATAATATATGTAGAGAGAGATGTATGAGACTATATCAAATTTGCCCCCAGTAATCTATAGTCACAAGTCTACTCTTTTTCATTTGGTCGTTCTTTCTGGAACGGAGTTTGATCATATTTTATCTAAATGTCATAAGAACAGAGACATCCAGCGTTACCAACGCTCCTTATCTCCATCTCACTGCATATTTAAATGTTAGATTGAAGAGTTTAAAAGTACTCTTGCTTCTTCTTTTTTTCCGTTTACATTGAAAATTACAAATATTTGACTTGAACTTTACACGATTTCTTCAATTTCTGTGTACTACATTAATGAACCCAGAGAAGACTGTTCTTCCTGCACCTTTTTCAAAACTACTGTATAAGGTGGCACAAAGAAAAGATAAAAAGATATTTTTTACATTTTGTATGGGTGTGAAGGAAGAAAGTCTAAATGTGATTATACGCCTCAGAATTTTTGGTTCACGGATATGGCTCCAAATTGATTCAAACAACTTGAGGAGAAGCAACTTTTTTGGGCTCAGAACAGTTGTGCATAACAGCTGTAACAAATAGGAGACTGCCAACATGTTCGAATGAACTTAAAAGTCCTTTTCTATCCAGCGGTGTTTTGGATAAACAAGCTTTGAATAAACACGAAACTTGGAAAAGTATGCATAAACACCAAAATTAGAAAATTATGAATAAACACGAAACTTAGAAAATTATAAACGTGGAGACGCGAATTTGGTATATAGTAAATTCGCAAAAACTTGTAAAAAATACAAGCAGTTAAATAGAATTGTATTGCTATTATTCTTTGCTGCAAATACAGTGTTATTTGAGAATGCCAGGAATATGAATCAACATTGATGATGAATGCAACAATTATCATCAAAAATAACATTTATTGCATTTTTTTTCTGTCATTTAATATTGAGACGACAGATAGCAAGGTATTAATAGACACGAGCCTTGGGAGGGAATGATTCAACCTCATCATCCAATGTATTCAAATGCACTGGCCTGTAGTCCAACCGGACCTTCTCGTTCTCCCAGTATCTGCAAATAAATGCACATTTAGCTAACATGAAATTTAATGACACAAGTGTTTACTCCTCAATTGAATAATTATAAATAGTACAACTTAATCAAAAGCAGCACCACGTTAGCCGACTCCACCCATTTAATCTTTTAGAATAGCTGGTTAATTGATATTGAATCGATTAATCAACCCTTGATGGTCATGGTGAAAATATTGATCCTTTTGATCTGTATTTCAACCTGACATAGCTCTTACTTGAAAGGACATGATAGGGTGTTGATCATCTCAGACCTCCATTCTTAACTTAAAATAGTTGGTTTCTTGACAAATATCATGCTTATGGTCAGAATTAGGATTCAGTAATATAACCAAAATATCTCCCTCACACCAAATGATTGCCCTAAGATTTCCACCTTCTCTAATCCGTTGCAAAATACCAAATTCTTACTTCTCTAAATTAACTGTAATTGAGTAAAACATCACTATCAGAGACAATAGCAGTTAATTTGCCAACCAAAAATGGAGCATGATCAATTCGGGTTTCATCTCACCACTTGAAAATTTAAGGGTGATTACTAAGACCGCACTGATAAAAACTACAATGTTACTGAAGAACTTCAAGCAAGGAGCCAAGGGTGAATTCGAGGGAATACAAACACGAGATAATGACAATATCATCCCAGTCACAAGTTTGTTAACTTAATGAGTGACTTGGATGGTCCAACGATGTACGAGAGTTGAGAGCACTCCAGTTCTTACGAAACAAAAGGTTCAAAGACAGAAAGAACATGCTCGGTTGAGGACCACTTTAATAGATCTACCCCATTACCATTTTTAGCTGCACGATTGCAGTTGCAACTTGCACCAAGCTTCTAAGGGAGTTCTTACAGTTTTAAGAATAGTTATTACATAAAAATGACGGAATGATGATTCAATTTCACCAACAAAATATAGCACAACCCATTTGATCCACTTGATCAGTCTCAAATTTGTGTTTTTAGGCATTTAGCACCTACTCTGGTTAAATCACACCAATGAAAAACAAAATAGAAATGGAAGAGTGGTCATTTCATTCCTATCTCTACAAACGAAGCATAGGAACAAATATTACACTTCCATTTCATACCCACTCCCATTCCTTTCCATCAATTCAAATTACCTAAAAGGATCAAGGTTCCCGATGGAAATAAACAAAATCAACTCCAACTTTACTACTCAAGTTTCTGCTTTTGTAAATAGAAAACCAAATAAACTGTATGAAACATGACTTACCCCACAGTGTGTTTCATCCATTTCTCATCATCTCTAACCTGCAGAATCCAACATTATATAGTTAAGTGCACTATTCATGTTGATGGTATGAAATTTGCATGAGTGATAGAAAACTGACCTTGAAGTCTTCACGGGCATGAGCTCCTCTACTCTCTTTCCTAGCTTCAGCAGAGTACATTGTGATGCAAGCATTTATCAAAAGATTTTCCAACTCAATAGTCTCAATCAAGTCGGAGTTCCTGTGAATATATAGCCAATAAACTTAGAAAATGAACATCCATGAAATATTAGGACTATTCATCATTTGCTAAAATGGAATTACCATATTAGACTGCGGTCCTTGACCTTAACATCTTGGAAGCTCTCCCACGTTTTATCAATTAATTGACAACCTGCAACGCAGCAGATAAGTTCAGAATAAGGAGATAGTTGAGGAATTAGCAAGAATTAAACACACCTTGTTAGGGGGGAAAGGATTTGACAGGAGGATAAATATGCATAACAAGAAGTGGATTACCTTCTTCTAATGTTTCTTGTGTACGGAACACAGCCGCATTGCTTTGCATCACTCTTTGCATATTCAACCGAATTTTTGAAGTTGGCAATGAACCATTTGAATTTCTCAATTTGTCCAGCCATGCAATTGTTTTCTGACCAGCATCTTTCTCTAAAGGCTTTTGTTTCTCTCCTGCAAAATGGATGACAGACACTTTTATAATACTAATTTCAGTGCACACGGTCTATTTCCAAATAGGAAAATAATCTTGCCTGGTCTATGGATTTCTGCAACTCTATTTGCACAAGCTCTACCAAAAACAACAATATCCAGAAGTGAATTTGCACCAAGCCTATTGGCACCATGGACTGATGCACAGGCTGTTTCCCCGGCAGCCATCAATCCAGGAATCACTGCATCTGGATTGTCACCTTTAATGGTAACCACCTGAATCACAAATAGCATTAATTAGATACAGCTCAAAATGAAATGACAATGTTAATATTTTTGTTGTCAAAAACGAAAAGCAAACAAATATTACTTGTGATGCACAAGCTTCTATTAAACTATTGTGTAAGAGAAGAGCTGAATGAAGGACAAAAGAATGTGGATTGGAGAAAAGTAAGCATAGAGCACTAATTTATCAAACAATCAATAGAAGTAAACAATGTTAGAAAGAGGTGCAGTTCATGTTTTGAATGTTAAAAGGATTCAATCTTCACACGTTAAATGCATTTTCACTGGAATTAGGTCTTACGGCGTAGCACCCATTTACTCTATGCCCGGGAAATAGTCCCCTGAGACTACTTAGAGTCTAAGAGATTAGGGAGATGGGGCGGGATTGCTCAAGTGAAATCGACTGATTGTACAGTGCTTCGGTTATGGCAGAACATCTCTCTTCCCCTCCCTTTAAATTCAACAATTATAGCATGATCAATTATCCCAGATTTTTCTTCTCTATTTCATAACTTTGTATATTTTCTTAATCTTTCAATTGGAAGTCTCATTTCAAACGGCATGCATGACTATACCTCTCCATAATGGTTTGTGGGAATACCGCCCATGTTATAATGTACAGTTGGCAAAACAGGAATGGGTTCCTTTGTAACATCCACACCAGCAAAAATAGCAGCAGTTTCAGAGATTCCAGGAAGTCTCTCCTTGAGCACATCTGGGGGTAAGTGATTCAAGTGAAGATAGATGTGATCTTTCAGGGGTCCTAAAAATAATTTCCAAAAGTTAATACAAGCGTACTTAAAAAAAAAAACATCAAATTGTCCAAATATAAATGAATATTTTCCAATTTCCAACATAATGAATAGAGAGGACACGATTTTCATCCAACTCAGATGATTCATTCATTTGTAGGAATTAAAAATAAAATATAAGTCAGAATTTGACCTAAAAGTTATACATCTTTAACACTCATTTTCCTGAAGCCTACAAAGTAATAGCAATCAAACTTCATGTATGTTAATATAAACTTTTTTATGAAGACATGGATATTTCAGTATAAGCCAACGTACCTACACCACGACCTTCCCGAATCTCCATAGTCATTGATCTTGAAACTACATCTCTTGATGCAAGATCCTTTGCAGTAGGGGCATATCGTTCCATAAATCGCTCACCCTCACTGTTCCTGAGAATTCCACCTTCACCACGAGAGCCTAAAAGATCCAAAAATTAAAATCAGAAAATGAAAAAAACACAGCATTCCAATTTCATTGGACAAGGTGCTTGTAAAGTGAAAACAAAGGCATGACATGTAGCAAATAAAACTTTAACTGCAGACCTTCTGTTATAAGGCAACCAGCTCCGTATATACCCGTTGGGTGAAATTGTACAAACTCCAAATCCTGCAGAATTTATGAAATGCGTGCGAATGAGAAAAGATTAATCCCAAAAAGACATCAAATTAATACGGAAAAGCAACCAAAAAGAAAAACACACCTCAAGAGGGATACCAGCACGTGCAACCATGGCATTGCCATCTCCGGTACATGTGTGTGCTGAGGTTGCAGAAAAGTATGCTCTACCATAACCCTGAAGCATGATAAAAGATCTCACCTATCCTTCATAAGTGAAATAAAATAAAAAATATATACTGTCCAACATAAGAAGGCTATGTTACCCCTGTAGCCAAAATTGTTGAAGCAGATTGGAAACGATGCAGTGTTCCATCCTCCATATTCATGGCAATTACTCCCTGGCAAGTGCCTACATATCCAACATAGAAATTAGTTAACTTTATCATCAATCAAAACATACAAATTCTCCCCCACCATACTAGTTTGATAAAACAATTAGAATTAAAATAGATAACAAATTACGGTCAGTAAACAAGTAATGTGAAGTACATGGGAAATTTGCTCATCAAGGCCCATGAATGCTAAGCCCTTGTTAGAATAATTGGTTGCAGATATTAAGTGAAAGAAAGTTGATTTTACAAAAACTTACCATCATTATTCATTAAAAGATCCAATGCAAAATATTCCACAAAAAACTGGGTATTATGTCTCATAGCTTGACCATAGAGAGTGTGCAATAAAGCATGCCCAGTTCGATCAGCAGCACATGCACATCGGTAAGCTTGACCACCTGTATCATAGAAACAGAAGGATACCAATATCAAATCTCTTCTAAAAAAGGGCTGAAAATCTACACAAAATTCTGGAAATACCTTTTCCATAGTTCAAGCTTTGACCACCAAATGCACGCTGGTATATTTTTCCATCCTCTGTTCGGGAAAATGGTAAACCATAGTTCTCAAGCTCGATGACTGCTTTTGGTGCTTCCCTACACATATACTGGATGGCATCCTGATCACCTGTAGGCCATAGAGCTTGCATTAATTAAGAAACAAGAGGGAAATCATACTATTAGATAGAAAATTGACGATTTTGTTTTCACATTTAGGGAAACAGACACAGGTATCATCTTATTCATTAGAGTTAGACTGATTTTAAGGCAAATGAATTTCTACAAGCAAGGATATTTTTATGGCAACGAACTCATAATTTTTTTTGGCACACAGGAGATGTAAAATTTCAAAGATCGAGATAGTTTATACCTAGCCAATCACTTCCCTTGACAGTGTCATACATGTGCCACCTCCAGTCATCTTCAGTCATGTTTCCCAAAGCAGCATTTATACCACCCTATATTTATTCTCACGAATTAGTGTTGCCAGCATATTCAGGGGAGGGGGAGAGTTGATATGATAGTTTCAACAAAATATACTTTGGTGCATCACCCAATACTTGTTATGTCATGATTTGTAACTAACTGTACAAGCACACAAGAACAAGGTGCCAGGGGGACAATCTGAAAATGATTCTCTAAAAGCACACAAATTGCAAAGGAATGGTTAAATCATCATCCATCATTGATACGCACTAAACAATATATTATATTGCCAAGTTTAAATTGTAATGAATAGAAAATGAAATTAAGCAAATGAAGAATGAATTATGGAGAAGGGAAGCGGTAACAGTATCAAAGTGACCCAATACTGTAGTTAGGGGACACTTACAAGTTACATCACGAGACATACATAAAATTGATATCACAACCAAAGGAAGCTAGAGTCACTTTCAAGTAGTTTAATTCATCAGCCAATAGATTCATTTTTTTTTCATAAATAAACTTCAATGGGAGAACCTTTACACATGGATACTAGTTACACTACAGTATAACAGTCAAACGACCCAATAGCGAAAACACAAAGCAGAACAAATAGCCACAATACCAATATAACTAATAAACAAGCGAAAAAGGTGTTAGCAAAGCCCTCATACCTGAGCTGCAACCGTGTGTGAACGAGTGGGGAAGAGCTTGGTGATACAAGCAGTCTTGAACCCATGTTCTGAAAGTCCAATAGCAGCTCTCAATCCCGCGCCACCAGCACCTACGACAACAGCATCATAAGTATGATCCACCACAGTGTACGAGTTGTTAACCCCACTCTGCACAGCACACAAAAAGGATTCAGCTTCCGTGAAACACCATCCGCATGCAAAAGATCCAATTTAAGAGATACAGAAGGCCAAAATGAAAGGAAATACATTAAAGTAAAAGAACAGGCGAAGTAATTGAGTGTGCGCGGGTTAAAAGAATAAACGGAAATGGTAAGATCGGTAAGAAAGAGAGAGTCTCATACGGAGAAGAATCTAGAAGGGTAAGATCCGTGAGGATGATTGGAGGTGGATCTGGTGGTGGAAGCAGCTCCACGAAGTCCCCGTGCGATGCACCGCCACATTTCCGCCGCGAACTCTGCTTCTTTCGGCTGAGTTGGTGTTGTCTCCGATTGAATACTGGAGATTCCGACTCTGTTTTCGTGCGTGTGCCTCCCACCCTTTCTCTTCTTTTCTCTGTTTTCGCTTCTCACGCCGTCACAAAGGGAAAGTGAACAACGTTTCAATAGCGAACACGTGGGGCATACACTATATTGGAGATATTTAATTAGCTTTTATTAAGTGGTAATTACACATTATACTACAATTTTACTACCAACGCTGCATCTTGTATTATAAATAGGTTGGGAGATTTCATTAAACTTTTTTTCTTTAGGTATTTTTATTTTTAATTATTTGAAATGATCAATAATTAAAAAATATATCATAATAAATTTGTTCATCGTAACATAAAATTTAATTAATATATTTAAAAATACTAATTTATCATTATTTTAAGTTATAAAAAACAAATATTTATTATGTGTATTGCATAGGTAAAATGGTAGTTTGTGGAAATGCCGTTTTTGCGGATAATTATATAACAATTAAATTTTATGATAAATGCTAACGTTTTCCAGTCAAAAGTAATTAACATGAATATTAAAAAAATTATCTAATCTGTACAAAAAACATTTAATAATTTAAATTATTTTATAAGATGGATTGAATGTTTTTCATCTGTTAATTTTAAACCTAGTTCACAAATGCACGAGTTCTTAATCGGATGTTTATTTGAATTTTGTGTAACTTCAAATATCAAACACATATTAAATAATCTACACAGAAGTTCGCTTGTTAAAAAAATTATTTAACCTAATTTTATAAGTCTTACAATTAACATCACATTATTATCCTTATTTATATTTATATTTAGTTTACCTTCTAATTATTTTCTCTAAACTTTTTTTTTCTTCTCCCACCTTTTTTATACCTTTCATTGCACCCCTACTTGCTTCCCTTCCAAATTTTATAATATCGGTTCGTGAGTGAGAAAAACAGTTGGAAGTACATTGATCATTGTGCACTGTTGAAGAGCTAAGTATTTATTGTGTATTTTTTTTTATACGTTCGAAAATACAATTTTAAAAGGGTAAAAGTGGAGTTTCAGTTTTTATGGGGGTGCAATTGGATTTTATGAGAGTGCAGAATGAAAAACACAATTTTCGAATGTTATGGTATCCAGAATAATGTTCAGAGAGGACTGTTTCTTCATGCACCTCCATATCTTCTTCTGCCACATCCATACACATCATGAAAATATATTTTTATTCTTTTTTCTCATCCCCATAAACTAGTTTCTGGATTATGTAATCCGGAACACATTTGAAAAAAGACTTACGGATTACATAACCTATAAGTTAAATAAGACTTCCAGATTATAGAATCTGGAAAGTAATCATGCATTTCAAAAAAGACTTCCGGATTACATAATTCGGAAGCTAATTATAAATTTGAAAAATGACTTCCAGATTATGTAATCCAGAATATTATAGAGAGACATTTTTGAAAATTCAAAAATTTATGGAGGTAAGAGAAGAAGGTATGGAGGTGCAGGAAGAAACAGTCTGTTCAGGGATATAGGCCCA
This sequence comes from Phaseolus vulgaris, assembly GCF_000499845.2. NCBI lineage: Eukaryota > Viridiplantae > Streptophyta > Magnoliopsida > Fabales > Fabaceae > Phaseolus > Phaseolus vulgaris. The sequence continues at coordinate 3,060,638 of NC_023758.2, read as the reverse complement.
AACCCAATAAAAAAAAGTAAGATTTCCTTTTTAGGCAATTACTTTCTGCACCATATCACTACACCCAATTCCAATGAAAAGACGAAAATGCCCTTAAAAAATGGAATACATATAAAAATACATTTCAGATTCCCTTTTCCAAAATATGTTTCCAGATTTTTTTTTTCCAAAACAAATTTTTTAATTACGGATTTTCTTATCCAGAATACAATCACATTGGAAAATTTATTGTAGTTATGATAATTGTTACTGAATCCAACATTGAGCAGTTAAATAATTTCATCATACACAAATATATATATATATATATATATATATATATATATATGAGCTTAGTGTTTATAAATACATAGCCTGTTTTTATTACTGGCTTAGTAATAAAAAATACAGTTAATTTTCAGGGTGAAGCTAAACCACCAATCAAAAGTTGTAGATGGTAAACTTAAATCTTATGAAATAAATAATTCACTTGGGAGGGAACATAGAGAAAAGTTATAAGCACTAATTAATCACACGCTTGATAGCTCATCACCTCAATTTATTCATGACCAAGTAACTTCAATACCATCTCCAAAAAAAAACACTTTTCTTTTATATTATTTTAAGTTTTCCAAAATGTTTTTTAAGTTGTAATTAACAACTTGCCCACTTTGGCATGAAACATGGTATTTTTGTGAGGTAAGCAAAATGGAAATAATGTACCCAATCCACTTTCCAATTGTATCATTTTGGAATCCAACAACTAAACATTTTCAAAAAAATGCCCTTGTAAAATTTTGGATTACATAATCTGGAAATCATTTTTTAAATTTGTAATAAGTTTCCGGATTACATAATCTGGAAGTCCTTTTTTAGATACATAACTACTTATCCGGAAGTCTTATTTAGCTTCCAGATTATGTAATCCGGAAGTCTTTTTTCAAATGAGTTTTCAGATTATATAATCTATATAATCCGGAAACTATTCTATGGAATGATACAAGAAGGATAAAAATGTATTTTCATGTTGTGTATTGAGGTGGCGGAAGAAGATATAGAGGTGCAGGAAGAAACAGTCTCAACAGAATTCAAATATTTGTTTTTTCAAATGTCAAAACGGGACATGAAAATGAAATGGACTGGATCCAATGTTTTAACGGGTTTGGGCCTATAAAAAACTCACTTCCATGTTTTACTTATTTTGATTACTCGAGAAAAAGAAAGAGAAATTTGTTATCAAGTGATTTCCCTGCATGTTCAGGGAGAAGTATTTTCCTGCAATTTTTTTTTTGTTTTCCAAAAATTCATTAAATACACAATTTAAACTCTAAAATAAGTTAATCAAAACTCAATTTTGTATGTACCAACTATTTAGAGCTACATATACATATACCTTGGTGGTGTGAATAGTGGAATTACCTTTGGATAAGGCCAATTCTTAATTAATCAAATAAAATTGCAGAAATTAACAGCATCTCATAAAAACAAACAAGAAAATAATCCATCTTCAATAAAATAATCAGCCAACAACAGAAAATAACTAACTTGCAACTAACATATGTGAAAAACTATGTAGTGGTGTATCTGTAATAATTTGATTCGTTATGGATTCCCGGGACCAGGAGGAGTTGGATTTGTCGGTGAGCCAAATATTTGTTTTGATTTGGAGCCAAGCAATGGTTCTTTTCTTGCTTTCATAATTATTGATTCCACGTTGCTCTCCATATTTTTGCAAACCTTATTAGCCTTCATAACTATTTAGCCTCAAAACTCTTTCTAGGACTCTCAGAAACTTGGTATTTTTGGATCCGTAATATTAACGTGCAGTTCCGTAGGCCACTGCTGCTGAAAAGAGAGGACGAAGATACATCGCTGCGACCAGAAAGCGAAACTTAACCTAACAACAACCACGCTACATGCCAAATGTAACCTCACAAGAGCCCTCAGATTTAACACTATTTACGATTAAGGCATGGAGCCATATATAGTGTTTCACTTTGCTGCTGCTGCTGCTACTTCGTCGAGTCCTCACTAATTTCTTTTAACTTATTATTTTTGGCCTTTCACATATAAACACACCTTGTTCCGTGTGAAGCCTTCGCAAGACTTTTTTTTTTTGCACCGTAATGGCATTATCCGATGAAAATGATGTAGACCCAATAAGCTGCGTGTTTCAATTTCACTGTTTGATGAAGAAAAACTTAAAAAAGAAGGAAGAAAATGGTGGTGAATGGAGGAGGCTCCGGTGGGGCCATCACCAATTACTCAATTAATAATCACGTCACACCAAAGTCAAAGGGTGCAATTGGTGCATATGGTTTTACTCACAAATTCACATCTTATATTTTTGGTTACACTTTATGATTCATTCCATTAGTCCCAGACCCCGTTGCAACATTTATAGCCACTACCCACCCAACAACAAATGAATCTGCCTCCCAGATTGCAAACCGATGCAAGAGAGTTATATAAAGTATAAAAAAAAAAAAAACAACTCCCGGAATTAATGCGTCGTATCTTTCTCTGCTACTCATTTAAAAAAATTATTCGAAAAGAGGAATTTGCAAGAAGATACAATAATGATGAACAACGTTGGATTGAAACGTATTCCATAATTGTGTCCTGCACGGGTTCATGTTGGGGATGGCGTAAAGGAAAGCAACACAACGTATACATTTTTACAGAGAAATTATTAATTATTATTATTATTATTATTATAATAATATAAGTAGTAGTAAGAAAAGAAGGTGGTAGATTACAACAGTGGGCATGGAAAATAAAAATAAAAATAAAAAAGAATAAATATTGAGTGGTGGTGGGGATATATAAAATGTACAATGTGGGTGGGCAGTAAAAATATATAGTAGAGGGTAGAGAAGAGAAGAAAAGGAAAGAAGTGGTCCTAATCCCTGTGTTTGTACAATTGTACTTAATATTTGTCTTCCTCTTCCCTAGTTTTTACTTTTTTATATTGGGTGAACTAAGTAAGTTATTTGAATTTAAGGAACTTAGATCAAAGATTGGGCTTGGACTCTAATGGGTAGGCCCTTTGGGAAGTCCACAAAAGGGTAGGCAAAAGCTTCATCTGTTTCGGCCAACTCCCAGTGGTAGTTGATGATCAGATGATGGATGAAAACCGCCATTTCAAGCTTCGCTAACTCCGATCCCGCGCACAGCCGTGACCCTCCGCCGAACGCCAGAAAGTTATTGTTCGCCGCCGTGCTCTTGTTGCTCGGACAACCTCCACCACCACCGCTGCCGCCATGGTTCTGCACCATCAATAATCATATGAGTGAGTTAGTAAGTATTAATAATTTTGAGATTGATGTCACCATGTATTTGTTATCCTGAAATGGATCATTGGGAGTTGTATTTGATTTGAAAAAAAAAAGCAGAGATGCACGTGCAGGTGTGGGGCCCATTTCCACATGGGCATTAATGATCTGGAACCTCAGGACCTGGCCACACGTTCACAAAACACCCATGCTCATCATCATCCATCGCATCCACATGGACCCACCTCCGTACTGTTCACAACATCCCCTTCGCCGATCATGACACTTCATCATCTCAATTCTCAACCCACCACCACACCATCATTCATACTTATGCAGATGAGATGGATGGATGGTTGCATGCATGGACCCACTTGATCCTTTTTCATTATTCGCCATCCCCAACAATCATTTCTCACCCCCCCCCCCTAACCATCACTAAACTCAAAAATAACCCTCACGCTGTCTACCCACAAAACTACCACATCTATATCTATATCTAGTATGTCCTACGTTTTTTCTTCACCCATAATCATTCGCCATTCTTAATTAATTACTAATCTCACTCAATCTTCACCGTTGTTAGGGGGAGTAGATTAGGTTATATAACTTTAGAAGCATGTGCTTTGGTGATGAGGTGTTAATTAATTAGCTATGAAGAAGGCATATAGGGCATAGGTAGTTAGGAGTTAGGAGTTTGGACGAAGTCAACTAGAATGAATGACATCAAGCATTATTTTCTTTATCTATTTTGTCAAACCGTACAACCTGCGTACGTTATGTTCGGTCTGATTCAGAAGCGCCCAACGTAAAAACCTGTTTCTCTTCTGGAAAGGAAGATAACTCGCGAAGCTAATTGGGCTACGACTAGAAAAACCACATGCAACTATTACGGGGTGACGTTTTGGGCAAAATCCCCACCCCCAACCTCAACTAAATTTTGTTCTCACCACACCTTCCAGGAAAATAAAATTAGCCAGTGAGGCTCTGATTGCATGTGGGGATCCACCGCAAGGACCATTTCAAGTGCTTGGGGACCTCTGCTTATTTCCTTTTCTCTTTTCCTAATTTATCTATTTTATATACCCAGCTTTGGCTTTTGAGAAAAAAAAGAACAAGATGAACAACAAAAAATAAATAAAAAGAAAACAAGAAAAGGGTTGCACAATAATAACTATACAGCGCGTGCTGTCCATTGTTATAAGTAGAACTGACCTGCCATCTCCATGGATTGAAGTGTTGAGGTTGGTCAAAAAGTGAAGGATCCAGATGCACGGCTGCAATCACCGGAAGGACTTTCCACCCACATGGAATGTCATAACCTTTCAAAAACACACACACACCATTTTCAATTTGATTTCCCTTTTCTTTTTTCACAGCACAATTTTTCATCTTTCTACAAAACAGATATACAAATTTTCCACACCCTCCAAACATACCTTTATAATTAACATCTTTCAGAGCCTTCCTGTGGAGAAACCTCACAACATTTCCCAACCTTAGTGTCTCGTTCACAACCTTCAAAAAATGTAACAAATAGTTCATAAGTACACCACTTTATATACTTAAATGTGTGTTTTTCTTATTCACTTTGTGTTATCAAAGTTGCTTATAATATAATGCTGTTCTGTTGTAAGTAATAAACACTTTATTATACTGTATCACCTCGTCATCCCATATAATATTCTTAACTGCTGACTTGTATATTACTGTTAACATTCACTTACGCAGTGAGTGAATTCCATTCTTTTGTAATCGTCCCAAGTGAGTTCGACTTCCCCTGCTTGTTTCTTGGCTCTGACAATTTCACCGTGCTCTTCCTGTTTATTTTTTCACACAAATGAAAAAGAAGAAGCTAATTATCACAAGTAAAATTTGGAGTGAATTGTGTGGTAGAAGGTGGACAGGGTGAGAAAAGTGTTTGAAGAAAATATTGGACGTGGCGTCATGGTTGTACTTGCTTACCCTTAACTGTTGCATAGCTTGAGGACAACCGGGCAAAAAGTAGATGGCTAGAGCTATGGCTACTGAGGAAGTTTCATGGCCAGCGAAGAGCAGACTGAGAATCAAGTCAAGAATTTGTTCCGTGGAGAGATTGGAGTGCTTCAAAACCCAGTTCAGAAGATCGTCTTCCTCCAAACTCTCGTTTCCCTCTTGGATTCTCTTCACTCTCTCTTCCATTTTCCCCTCTATGAACTTCAGTATGGTGGACCTAGACTGTGAAACATTGACAAACATCACAGGATTAAAAAATTCACCACTGCCAAACTAGAGAAAAAAATAAAACACAATTTGTTGTTGTTGTTATCATTACCTTTAACGCCTTTCGGTATGCAGTTCCAGGTAGATTCAATGGCGCGGATACCACCCCTTTCATGAAAGTGACGTACTCTTTCTTTAGTTGCTCTGTCTCGATTTCCCCAGGATCCATGCTCATGATATGCTTAGCCATCAGGTTGAAGGTGAACTGCGATTTGCACAAGCCAATTGAGAGTGACAAGAAACATGAAAACACCCCTTTAGTACTTTTTTATGTGACTCGTGTGTGTTAAAGGTGAAACAAAAAGTACCTTCTTGGCTTCATCTTGGGCTGAGAACGTGCAATTTTGGTTCCAAGAGTTTAGAACCAAGAGGGTGTGTTTCTCCACCTCTTTCAGGAGGTGGGTTCTGAGCCTGGCGTGGCTCAGAAAGTTGAGTGATATAACCCGCATGTCTCTATGCATGTCGCCGACTAAGACCAACATGGACCATTTCCCGAGTATTCCGCCAATGCTTCTCGGATAGCTGCATTCGAACAGTTTCCCTTCGTTCTGCAGAATGAACCTGTTGAGTCCTGCATCTGCTGACACTATTGCCGGCTCCCCAAATAGCTTGGACTTGTAGATTGTACCATACCTGAAAACAAACATTGGCATGTTCATTAGAGTGGTAGAGCACCTCTCTATCTATACTGTGGGATTTTGTGTGTGCTGCTGTTGACATAACAAGGTCAATGAGATTTTGAAACTTGGGACTATACATACAAAAACATTCAAACTTTTCAGTTTTAGACCGATTACACAAGGTTTGGTGGCGGTTAACTAATTAATTTACCTTGCTATGTGTTTCTCCATGAATTCCCCTATGGTGGTGGCAGAATAAGGCTTTAAATAGCCAATGGTTTCACCAAGGAATGGCCAGCCCATGTTACCTGGGGGAAGGTTGAGCCTGGGTTTGGTTTGCTTTCTTTTGATAAGAATGAAGAAGATGAAGAAGAGTGGGAGAAGAGCAAGAATGGAAGAAGGAGAGTAGAAAGTTAGATGTGAGTCAGACATGGAGCTAGCCTGTCTGATTCTGATCTTTCTAATCTCTCTCTTTCTTTGTTCTCTGTGGTGGGGTGTGTGTTTTAAGCCTGAAAAAAAAATGTGAGTACACTTGCGTTGTGTTGTGTTGTGTTATGTTGGTATTGTGTGCAGTTTTTGGTTGGTATGAGAAAAGAAAAGAGAAAAACTAGAAAAGGTTTTGCATTTTATGGCGTAATAAAATGAGGAAATTGGAGCTAATGAAAGCGTGAAGCCAATGGGGTGGTTTTATAAGCTTCTCTTCTGACTTTAAGCGAAAACAGCGGAAAGTAGGAACCAGCAAATTGGCTTTACACTTTGGAAAACAGTAAGCTTTACAATTTTAATCTTGTTTATGCTTTAATTATATTTCATTAACTCATCATTCTACTTTTTCATTCTTTAAACGAAAAAAAACAATCTATGTGCTTACCTTTCTTCTGTTCCATTATACTTTACCAAGTACTAACCACTGTTGCTTTTGTTCTCTCTTATTCTGATTTTTTGGGAGAGAGCTTGTTCCAGGCATGCAGGGATTAATCAATACTTTGTCTTTTCCTTTCTGCTTCCCTCTTACTCCCTCTTCTCTTCTTTCTTCTTTCTTCTTTTTCTTTCCCTTCTTTTCCAAACGGCTCCCTCAAGGGAAAGTTGAAAGTGATATCCTCTTCTGTTAACTTGTTAGGCACAGAACATGCTCATCTTTTTCAAATACAACCAATTTATAATATCTTTCATCTCTTTTTTTAACTATTTTTAGACTGCTCAAAACTTGCTGCAAGATACAAAACACTTTTTTCTTTGGCTTTTTAATAACACTCTTTTCAAAATACCTTTCGAGTACCGTAAAATTACCTCCATAAACTATTTTTAAAATAAAAAGAGACAGAAAACCATTAGATACATGTTCTTTACTGAATTATATTCGGTGCTTTTCTTATTGTTTATTCAAATTTATTCATGATTTTATAGTTTTAATCAATTTAACTATTAGCAAAATATGTTATTACATTCTCTTATTCAAAAATTCTCCAACGATCATGGAATCATCGAAACTGATTTGTACTTCAGGTTTTATTTTAACTGATCGTTGTTAGTTTTAATTATTTTTGAAAAATATTAAAATGCATTGCTAATAAATGGATCTATTCTTTAAATAATTAAATGATTTTTTCATTTCAAATTGTTTCTCAGTATAATCTCACATTAAAAATTATAGTTAGAGTCGAGATATATTACTAATATAATCTCACATAGTTGAAATAAAGAATAATTTATATATATCTTTCTCTTTTAATAATTTAAAATGACGTTTAAAAACAAAATTATGATAAAGTTAAACAATAATTTAAATAAAATAATTTATTTTAATGATATTATTTTAATATATTTGAGATGAAAGTTGGAAAACAATATAAAAATAGTAAATTATATTTATTCGATACTAATAAATTTTTATTTTACTTTCTTTCTTAACCAATGAAATCAAAATAATTGACATTTATTAAATTTAAAATATTAAAGTATTATTGATATTTTTATTTGTTAATTTTTTTTGTCTTACTAATGTTCTTTATACTTTTAATTAACTGAAAATGATATCAAGTATCATTTTACAAGTATTGATGATATTTACATTTGTATTATTTTATATCGAATTTCATTTAATTTAGACATTTGTTGGCTTGTTATTTTGCAATGGACATTATCTATGTTGGTATCCCTCAAAATAAATGTAGTAACAATTAATTAGATTTTTATGATAAAAATTTATGTATTAACATAATAAAACAAATTTATATTTTCCTTTAATTAAAAATTATCATGGATAAAGAATTTATTGTAAGGCTTTTATTGTGAAAAAATAATAATTTATTCATTATTTTGGATGACAATTTAAAACAAACATTTTACCATGTGAATGCATAATTGTTAAACCATTGGAAGAGAAATAATTGAATAATTGTCGGTGGTTTACTGTGTGGTTGGTTATAGAAATACAACTTTCAAAGCAAAAGCCTATTTAAAACAAAATTATTATTATTATTATTATTATTATTATTATTTTATATATATAAACATAGTATTTACTTAAGTATTATGAAAAGGTAAAACAAATAATAACTAATTCAAAATGAAGAGGTTTTTAAGAAAAATAATTATCCAAGCCATAAATGTGAAAACCATTCAAGTATTTTATGAGTAATTTCAAAATTTTAAGTGTTTTATGAGATTTTTTTTTTTGTATATTTCTTATTTTTTTTTAAATATTTTCGGGGATAAATATATACCCACAAATCTCCTGATGAAGTATGTAAAGCGGACAAAAAAAGAATTACATTGAATTATATTGTTATTTTAATCTCATGAATAAATAATATACACATAATTTGGAATCGAAACATCACATATAAAAATCTTTAATATATAAATCATAAAAATAAATACTTAAATTGCATAATAATAATAAAATCATGAAAATATATTTATTTTTTAATTTTATAAAAATGTTTAGCATACACTAAACTTTACATGAAAACGTGCTATAAATAATAATAAAAAAAAAATATATATATATATATATATATATATATGACACAAGTATAAAAACTATTTTAACATAGTAATCATTTCAAAAATTAAATATATCATGCTTATTTTGTTTTAATTATTTAAAACGTGGTAATCAATCTATTCCCTGCATCGCACAAATATCTATTTAAGTAAAATTACAATAATATTATTACATTCGATTGAATTGTTAGTGAACCAAATCATCCACTAATCCAAGTTGTTAATTTTCTTTATTTGTTAGGTTGTTAAATACGTGTTTAAACCCTAATTAAATTGGGTTAAGCCAAATTGAGTTAAATAGAATGAAATAATATAAAGATTTATTTGGACATTTGTTTTCGTAAAATCTTATAGAAAAAAATGATAAAATAAATATCAAAACAGATCCTTCGTTAAAATTGTATTTTTTAATTAAATAAAACAAATTTGACTAATTAACTTATTAAAAAAATCCGAAAATTGATTTTAGAAGAGCGGAGGCATCTGAAATGCAAAATTATTAAAAAACATACTTGTATTTTAACGGTAACGAAACCCCGTCAATGATTACATCAATTACATTGCTTTTCAAAGTATTGAAATAAAAAACATTGGTTTGCACGCTGTCCGTAATATATTCATGATGATATGTTTAGTTGTTTTTGGTGACTTTTTTTATTCATATGTGATATGTTTAATTTTTATTCAATCCCTACATTATTATAATTATATTCAATCCCTCTTTCAATTAGTGAAGAATTAAATTTGCATCTTCCTCTAATAAAAAAAATTAAATTAATGTATATATATTCATAGCTCATTGATTAAATTATTTAAAAAAATGCTTATGCATCTAATAACAAAGGTTGAATTAAATTTGTGTAATTTGTGATGAAAATTATCAAAAGATGGATTTTAAGTGTAATTTAATTTTATAAAATTAATTAATAACGTAAAATTTAAATTTAATATTGTTTTATTTTATAAAATATGGAGAAACTCGTTGAAGAAGTATGATAATGAGTACATAATGTTGGAGATCCCACTATAAGAATATTTCATTGTAATGCAAACCTCATCCCATAAATCGGTTTTATGAGGTTGAGTTATGCTTAAAGTCCACTTCATAATATGGTATTAGAACCATTTAAAACATATCTTAACGAGTGTTTGTTGGACTTATTGTGCCACCCGCTATCGGATCGTTATCGGATCACTCATAATATGTTGTTCCACGCATGAGCTGTCACTCTCGACGTGAGGGTGTATGTTGGAGATCACACGTCAACTAGAAATAAGAATACGTATTATAATATGTGAATTGATAAATGAATTAGATAAATGATTTTATAAACGCAATTAATTAAAGAAGTGATTTTGATATTAATAATTTGATTTGGTGGATAAAAGAAGAGTGATGGAGAAGAAATGAAGATGGGAAATTGAGTTTTTGGTATAGTTGGTAGTGTGAGTGAGTGGTTGAAAGAAAGTGAGTGGATGGTGTAAACAGCAGAGTCACGGGCTTAATGATATGTCGGCGTGGTGAATGAATTTGGATCTGCATGTAACATAGTAGTAACATGGTACTAACATGCTAGTAACATAGTTTTAACATATAATTTTATGGGTATTGGTGGGACCCACACAAAAATAATTCAGTTGGGAATGGACCCAAAAGGGTTTATGAAATGTGATAACTACTGTTTCATTCTCATTGCATCTCGCAAGCTACCTACTTCCTCACAACATCTCCATCACTGTCTAATTTTAACTCTTCATTTTTTAATCAATAATTTATATTATTTACTTTCTATTTTGTTAACAAGTCAAGTAAATAAAGCCAAAATAAGCATTCAAACAAAATAAATATTAATAGTATAATTACGTTCTATTTTAATATGAAACATTGCAAGAAAAATTATTTTAACGGAGATTTATTTTTATATTATATAAGTCTAAAACTTTTATTAAGTAATTTATTTAGGATTGTAGTTTTTTTTTTCGTTAAATCATGATTTTTTTAAAATTTCAGAAAAAGTCTTTTACAACTTCCATTAAATATCACGAGTTTACGAACTTTTGTAAAATATCATATGTTTAAAAACATTTGTTAAATATCATGAATTTCAAAACTTGTATAAAATTTCTATTAAGTCATTTACTCAGGGTTATAGTTTTTATCCTTAGCCGGTCTACGACCTTTGATACCAGATGTACAGGTTGTCCGTCTCGACGGTACATAAGGTAATTTATATTATTAATAAAAAATTATAAACTAGTTTATTAATTAGTATAATATTAACTATTAAGGTTTTTATAAAGACTATCAAAATCTTAAAATTTATGAAAATCTTTGAAATTATGAAAGTTACGAGGATCTTAAAATTGATGTTGTCTGATTTGTTGGTATCTTTGGTAAGATAAGGAATAAATACTAGTTTTTAATGAAATAAAGAGTTGTTTTGTTACATATATGATATGAATTTACGGTATGTTGCTTATTATTTTATAGCAATAATGATTTGGTTGTGTTCAGAAGTTTATTATAGTTTGATAGAGTGAATTTAACTTTTTGTTAACTTATATTGTATTGGATTTTATCTTATTACTGAGTTTATAAGTGACTAGATTTTAATTGTGAGCAACAAACATTTCTTCTATATTTTATTTATATCTCTAATTAGAATCTTAGACATCTTAAATATAGTCACTAACAACATTGAGTTTATGAGACAAACTCGATCAATAAAAGATAATATGACTAGACGATAATAAGTATAATCTACTTCTAAAAAAAAAGATAGAGTTGATTATACTTTAAATTTTTTGAAAAAACTTATATATTATATATTTCTCTCTTTATATATATATATATATATTTATTTATTGGAGGTTTATATTTTGAAAATTTATAACTTATTTTATTTTAACGATAATGGGTGTTCACACATGATATCACCATGGCTATGCTTTGTTCTATATCAGCAACCACCTATAATCCACAAACAACCTTAATTTTCAACTTATCATTTCAGAAAATCAAACTCATATAAATTACAAGAACATCCACTGCGTTTGCATTTTCAAATATCGATGCCCAAATCACCACATGACACCATTCATGCACATTTTGTTTACATTTTTAGTACTAAAAACAGAATAATCTAAAAGCCCCATAGCTCTTATAATTTTTGAAGTGAGTATTGAAAATTATAATACAGAGTGCATTCAAATTTAGAAATTTAACCGATCTAATCCCAAAAGAGTTGGCTGAAGAAAAGTAGACAAGATTTCGAATCCAAATCTTGTCGTAGATTCGAGACAAAAATGTTTTATTTGGTTTTATGTACAGAGAACGCACCATGAAGTAGCAGACAAATTATGGAAAGTGATGAAGGCAGTAAAAAAAAAAATCAAAAAATCAAATAATAAAATAACAGAGTGTAATATCTTGCATAAATTAAACTTTAAAATTAATAAAGTTTTAAATAAGTCATTAAAATTTTAACTATTAAATTTTTTATTAATAAATTCTTTGCTGTCTTTAAACATATGTTAATAGACTAAATTATTAATAAGTCTTGAACTATCTGATTTTTTTCTTCTAAATTCTAAACCCTTTTTTTAATCGAGTCTTTTAGTGTGTAATTTTTCTAATTGAGTCTCCAAAATTTTAAAATTTGTCTCTATTTTTCACTTTGAGGCAGGTTCAGGTCACCAATAACTGATATCAAGAATTTTTTTATTTTATTTTAGGAACCTTATTGAAAAATAGTCCAGAAATATATTTGAATTTTTTAAAACGAGTTATTTAATAATTTAAATATGGTAATATATTATCAAGTTCACCACATTTAAAAAAAAAAGTTAACACCATAATAATTAACTAATTTTTTTTGTTAGAGTATAAGTATAAGTGAGAAAGATCAGAAAACTTTTACAAAAGGCAGTATCATATTTTTGTTGTTGTTATTTCATGATTTATTGGTAATTATCATTCTAAAGCTTTTTCCCTTCAAAATTTTCAATAGTATTGTCTTGTAGTTTAATTAAATCGTAAATTTTAAAGTGATAATTTATTTTTATACAGAATTTAAAATATTAATGACAAAATATATAAAATATTATTTGATTAAAAAATTTAAAATAAAGTAAAATTATAAGAATTTACAAGAGTAATTTAAGTACTTAAAATTAAAAAAAAAATCAAATTCTACATTAAAATTTAAAACCCTTTACACTTTCTCTTCTTTCTCTTTGAAAATAGAGTGGATTAAAGGTGTGAAATAAATGTGGTATTAAATAAAAGTATAGTGGAATGTTATGTTAGGAAGTGAAAAGGAAAATGAAAATGAAGAGGAAGGCCCATAAGGATAAGGGCATAAGGCATAAAGCATAAAGAAAGCAAGCACTCGTGCGGGTGGGCAGCATGGCCAATCATTGCTACCATGGGGTTATCATCAAACATCCACGTGGCTGGACCACACGTGTGAATGAGAAGACATTTACCAATCAAAATAATTCACCAACCCTTTACTTAACTTCTCTTTACACCTCCAACTCATTCTTTCTCACACACACATTTATCATTCCATTATTAACCTTTCAACTTCCAAGGTTAATCAAACTCACAAACACTAATTTCTGCATTAAAAAAATACTTGTTTAACGACGAACATAGTTTACCTTGGTGAGTCAACGGTAGTGTTTCAACAAATAAGCACACCCAATGATGAAATCACACTTTCTTCTTTTTTTATTTTATTTTTATTTTTATTTTTTAGAGCGATCACTTTTCTTGACCCAATTAAAGAAATGTCTATTCCCAAATTTAGTCGCCAAGATAGAAAATTCGTGCAACTTTATATATTTTTAGAATATTGAAAAATTGAAAAATTATTTGATTTGTATTTAAGACAACGTGTCTGACTTTCCAAAACTATATACTATTTTATACTCGTGTAAATCATGATTACAATATATCCCTTCAATTCGGCTTTTACTAAATTAATTATAAACATTTTATGTTGACTAAATAAAAACACTTTAAGTATTACAAAATTTAATAATTAATTTATGAATAGTTGCTAATATAAATAATTTTTTTTTGTTAATGCATTTTAATTGTGTCACTTTTTTTCCCAATTTTTCTTCCCACCCAATCAACTCAAGATAAGATGTAGTAGTGTGTACCTTTATCATCACCCACATGCACAAGAGCTGAAAATTGAGTAGATACCAATAACTGAATAACCTCATTAACAGAAAAGGAAGACAAATTCAAACTCGTCTAAGATCTCATTTTTCATGCTAATTAAATTTTAGAATCTGAAAACAAAAATATCAAAACTCTGTGTTGACGTGACTACATACACTGCATAATTAGGCATACTATATAGTAAGTATAATGATAACCCTAGCTAGAGTCTAGGGAGAAACGGTTCTACATTAACTTTTATGATTGTGTCTCGCTTAATCTCTGGGGTGGTTGATTTTGGTTATAAAACAAAGAAATCAAAACACCACTATTAGATGCAGAATTTCAAATTCATGCAGTGGCATAATTCACCAGATGATCATGTTTTAATTGTTGGACTCTTTCATTCTATGGGGTGGAAATCTTAACCCTATAAATCGGTTTTATGAGATTAAATTAGGCTTAAAATTTACTTCTTAATATGATATCAGAATCATTTCGAGTTTATCCTAGCATTGTTTGTTGGTCTTATCGGTCCGGTCCGATGTTGGCCTTATCGGTCCACCCGCTATCGGATCGGACTGTTATCAGACCACCTGTTATATATAGTCTCACATAGGAATTGGAAGTATAGGTGTGAGATTGAGTGGGATCTCCAGCGTTTGTGTCCGTTGGATTTGAGAGTTGGTGCTTGCAAATTGCAGTGCAATTCGCTCCCTGATGAACACGCAGAGTCGTGGGCAGAGGGGGCCAGCAATCAATACGAGGGAGTGTCAAACCAAAGAAAATATCATCAAAATAATGATAAGAGATAGGGCGAAACCACGTGTGGCTGGTTACAACCAGAGAGAAGAAAAAAAAAAGAGAATCTCAAGAAATAATATATACACATATATATACATATACTTGCTGTGACATTTATATTCCTTTTGCTGGGAAAGGACAAACGCGCGTGCCATAACGATACTGTACGGATTTATTAAGCATGGTCTACTTGTTGCCGTAGTAACCAGAAGAACAACCTCCATTGTCCATGTCATACCAAAAAGGAAGAAGATGTGCCACCGATCTTGTTCAGATTCCTTCCTTAGCACTGTTACAAATTTAAAACCCATTTGCATGTGTAAATTTTAGCAGTCTCTTTGAATTTTGACTAGGATCCAAGAAACCAGAAATTTTGAATATAATAAAGTTTGGAAAGGTAAGTAATCTGATAGACATAGCATCTGTTAAGATAAGCTCCAAGTACTAACTCCACTTTAAGATAAGAGGACCAGAAGTGTTGTTTTTTTTTGAGAAAGAAGATAAGAAGTGTTTTCCTTATTATAAATAAGATTTGTTTATGTTTTTGTGCATGGTAAAGGACAAGAAAAATTTAATCTTAGAATATAGTATAACATTAGTGAAGTAGAGTTGAGTGTCACACCGACAGGTTTATGTGTATATCTGGAGGAGAGTGATAAGGGTGGAAGAGAGATGAGAGAAAGAAAGGCATAAGGGCAAGAGAGTTAAAGTTCAATCAATAAGAATCTGGTCCACAGCCTAGAAATGCACAGCTAGCAATACGAAGCAAGTAGCAACCTTTCAAGTGTTGTGACAGAAACGAGGTGTAGGTACATTGGCACAGAGGGAGGGTCAGTGAGTGAGTGTATTGAATTGAAAGAAGTAAGCAAAAACAAACAAATTAACCTTCAAAGTTGAAAGTTGAAAGAGCAGTGATGTAATATTGTATAGTGGGAATAGAGAAGATCCTATGGATGTGTCAATGACACAGGCATTGGTTGAGTTGAAGGGTGTGGAAAAGGGTCCCATGGCTCAGTTGGTTGCCAGTCCCTTCATGATTGTGTTTAGCAAACCAAGGGAAGCTTCAATCATTGCTCACGCGCGGCTCTGCCTGAAAACGTGGCCACACAATGCCCTAAGTAGTCTCAGGCACATTGTCAGCTATAATCATAGCCCTCATGCACAACCTTTGACCACTACCACCATGCTGCAATCTTCCCTCTCTTAATCTTTATCATAAACCAAACACCATATACACCAACCAACCTACTACTTCTGTTTAACGTTTCACTTTCTTAAACTAAATTCAACATATCTATATCTATCTCCCTTTTATTCATTCTCTGACCAACCCTGCCTTCACAAAGGACAACATCTTTAAACATCAAGCCATGTATAAATTACGTGCACGGGTTGGATTTATTAAGATTGATTCAAAAGATAACAAAAAGCAAGAGATCATAGATTACCTAAACAGTTGAAGACTTTGAACACTTTATTTTGGCTCTGCTATGCACCTTTGAAATTGTGTAATGCTATTCCCTTGTTTCATACTGCTTATTAGTTGAGACACTATCATGTTTGCAGACAAAGTTTTCATGATTGAAAAGAAAAGTGCGCATTATTGTTCACAACACATTAAACTACACAAAGAATGTTTAATCTGCCCCTCTTTTTATCCCTATAATTAATGGTACTGCCAGATACTTTGACTGCAGTTTATTATGTGAATCGCTAAACAACTAAGCATTCAAAGAATATGTCCTCAGTTTCATGGCCCATGTAATTTTATCTCCTTTTAGAAGGTTATAAATATTCTTTACCTAAAACAATCTTATTCAATGGGGGTATAATCATTATAAGTTATAAATACTTTTTATCTCCTTATTGATCAGTATCTAGGGCATAAGTTAAAGATCAATGAATAATTTTTTTGTTAAATATAATTGAAAGAATGTCTTCAACATCAGAATAAATATTTGTGACGTTTCTCTATAATAACAATTTTTTGTCATTATATCATCTAACACTTCCCTTTTACTAACAATTTTTTGTCATTATTATTTTTTAAATAACTCTTAATAATATATTGTTTGTTTTTTTAACCTAAATTTAGTCAATATCCACTAAAAAAAATTATGAAATAGAAACCAATTTGTAAAAACCAAAATAATTAGTTGCAATAGTAACTAAATTAGATAACATTTTAAAAACTAAAAATAAATTTGGTTTCTAAATTAGTTTCTATTATTGTTAAATAATTTCTAAATTGGTATCTAATTAGCAATCAAGGTTTTTACAGCCAAATTTAGAAACTAAATAATTGATAGTTAAATAATTAGATACCAATTTAGAAACTATTTAACAATAATAGAAAATAATAGAAACTAATTTAGAAACCAATTTTTTTTTTAATTTTTAAAATGGTCTCTATTTTAATTTTTATTGTAACCAATTATTTTGGTCTCTATAAATTGGTTTCTATTTTATAATTTTTTTTTGTAGTGTATAGCCACAATAAATTAATTTTTAATAAATCATATTGAATTAATAATAATACACTAAATTTATTTTCATAATTCATTATCAGTTCCAAGGTCTTATATATTTAATTTATATTATATAATAATTTTTCTTACAAATATAATATCTCTATTATTTATACATATGTTTTATTTTAAATTTAAAATAAAATTTAGTGGGATTAGGCACGTCATCAACTTTCACTCCTTGACATCTTACTAAGTTAATCACTTTTAAATATTATTCATATACATAATTTTTTTATAAGTTAGCACAATTGATCAAGAGCGAGTCAACTATAAAATAATAAGGAAATATTATAGAAAATGGTATATTTTGATTGATTTAATATGAAAATAAAAAATAGAAATAAAACTTATGTAAAAGATGATAAAATAAATGTTATCATTATAAAATTAATTATCCTCTTCTTGTCTATAGACAAAAGCAATAGGAGAATAGATTTGGTCTCACAGTACAGAAATTATGAGCAGTTAATGTTGTAGATCGTACTCATTTTGTTGCTACTCCTCTGTCACACCCGTGACATTAATTAACCTAATCTTTCTTCGTATAGGCTACCAATCATACTGCGTAATAATTAGGATTGAAAAATAAAACCCTACTAATTTGTAAATACCTTTATAAACACCAAGTGACACTTGTTTATCAAGACGAAGAGACAAATATTTTAAACCAAGAATATTAATGAAATAAATGACATTAAGATAAAATTATTTTATTTATAAAATTGTAAACAAATATAATATTTTTAAATGAATAAAAATGTTTATAGAAATAATAAACTTTGTTTCACTTCCGTTGTATGTTCTTTAATTTTAGAAAATAAATACAAATTTAATAGACATGTTTTTGTTGTGTGTAAAATTATGGTATTCAGTTGCCTATATAAAGTTATTACCTATTTCTGAATAAAAATATTTTTTACAAATAAAAAAAAAGTAATTTTTATAATAATTAAATTAGATATTATTTTAAAGATTAAAATATTTTTTCTTTCTAAATTAATTTTTATTATTGTTAAATAGTTTTCAAATGTATCTACTTAACTAATAAAATTTTAATTATCAATTATTTAGATTCTAAATTTGATAGAAAAATCTTGGTAGCTAATTAGATACCAATTTAAAAACTATTTAACAATAATAAAAATTAATAAAAAAATTATTTTTTTTAATCTTTTAAACAGTCACTAATTTAATCACTATAGTAACTAATTATTTTTTGTCTCTAAAATTGGTTTCTATTTAATAATTTTCTTGTTATAGTGTACCATCATTCAGAAACCATTATTATTATTGTTATAACTTATAAAAACTATTATTATTATTGTTATAACTTATAAAAATTAATAATTTTGGATCTTGTTGAAGCACATATATTCAAAATTATACGCACATGTGGTGAACCTTGTGTAGGCCTGTTGCATGAAAGCTAATAGAGCAGTAAGTGAAAAAAGGGACCTGGTCAATTTTATCTATATCTGGTTCCCTTTCAGCTTCAAAGATTCAAATTGGAAACAAGGAAAGGCATGAACATATGCAGAAATTGAATATTAAAATCAAAGAATACTGAGATTTAAAGCCAAAAAATGAAGAAGAAATTAAGTGGAAGTTGAATATTTATATATGGTGAGAAAAAGAAAAGAATGTAATGAAAAACAAAGGCAAGTAATGAGATGAATGAAGATGATTATAAGAGGAGAAGATGAGAACAGATCAGAACTGATACACTTTTGCTTTCGGCCACTGTCTCATCAAATATAGTCCCCACTTACGTTCATGCCTCAGTTCATCAAATATATATATATATTCAATGAATCAATTCCAAATATAAGGCTTGAGAGAGAAGTTTGTGCAGTAGGATAAGGCAAATACAAGCCTTAAACGAATAATATATAGACAGTACTCATGAATCAGGAACCATAATGAATCACCAATTATATTTGGCATGCATGGGTGATGAATACGACAAGTAAAGGCACATATAGAAAATTTATATATATATATATATATGGATATATAGCTAGGTTAAGGCTTTGGTTTAAAGAATATTAATGCTTTTGCTTAGGTCTGGTTTTCTTCTTTGTGGGAGTAGATCGGCTATCACTATCACTATCACCAAGTTTCTGCATATAGAAAACCAATTTCAGGATATATATATGCCATGAAATGAAAGCAAGCATTTAAATTAGATTTTTATTATTGTGAGAAATAATAACATGAATATAAACAATTAATATGATTAAAACTAAAATTAAGTTATATATGTGTGTATTTTTTTATCGGCATATCATGTAATGTAGATTTATAATTATCAGTTCTCAAAATAATAGTAATAATAATAATAAAAAAGTTCTCAATAATAAGGATCAAGTTCTCACTTAATATTTTTTTAACATTATTGACTACAAATAAAAAATATAATAATATGAAATATATTTAACTCGTAAACTAACATTTGAGGTTGACTGGTTTTATTATAGGATGACTGGCTTTTGAGATATTGATTTATTATCAAACTACTAAAAAAAATATAGTTTTAGAACCTTGTATTTGTAATGTTTAACACTTACTAACAAATTTTTTATGGTAGGATCTCACATTTACTTATAATATAACTAAAATATTGTGTATAAGAGAGAAATAATTCTTATTATAAACTAATTTTCAGGGTTACGTTATTCCAATCTGAATTTTTAAGACACTAATATAAAATCACTTTCATAGAACACTTTCATCATTGTGAAAAATTAAAATTATAAATATAAACCTTAATGAATGAAGTTAAAAAAAATAGTGAGATGTATACATTACAAGAAAATTACTAAATAACAACTAATTTTAGAGATTAAAAAATATTTAAAGTAGTAATCAATTAAAACCTTTGTAGTTAATGATTAGATACTAATTTAAAAATTATTTTATAAATTTTTATTAATAATAAAAACTATTTTATATAATAACAGTTTTTTTTTAATTTATAAAATAGTTTCTAATTTAGTCAAAATAGTAATTAATTATTTTGATTTCTAAAATTATTTTTTATTTGATGACTTTTTTAGAGTGATATTTTTTCTAAATGATTATGTGACTATAGTTAATTAATTATAATTTTAGTTGAACTGGTATGCTGAGAGGTCGAAAGCTTCTAGAAAATCCTCTTAAAGCAATAAATAATTTTACGCCTTTTCTTAGTATAATAATCAAATATAAATTAGTAATTAAAGAAAAAATCACAAAATAAATTTTGAGTATAAAAAAAATTAATCAATGGACCTATTCTGAAGTGAAGATGAAGTTCAATAGAGATTAGTAGCAATGCATTTAATTCATTAGTTAAATAATTAATGAACCAAAATTAATTTAAATTTTGATGGAGAATTCCGACAAAGTATTCAACTCTGTTTAAGTTTAGGTTTAGGGTTTAGAATTTAATTTTGTGTAAGTTTTGTGTAAGAACATTCATCATCTATGATTATAAGTTGTACTGTTTTAATTCTAAAAAATAATTTAACGATAATATGTTTTTCAAAAAACATAAGCAAATACTGACAGTAAATTATATAATTACACATCTTCAATTTATTTTAATTTTGATTTGCTTAATCGTTATTATAAAAACATATAACTAACAAGTTATCTAAAGTGGCATGTCCCATCCAATTTTAGTACTAACGGACTCAGGTAACTGCATGTTTCCCACCGTTATCTTAGAAAATCAAGTAATATAAATAAATGTTGTCAATTCATGAACTATGATTACACATTCTCAAGACTAAATTGAAAGCCTTTTTTGCATAATAAACAAGTTGAAAATAAATGCATGCACTCAAACTAAATATTCTCACCAATATGTCATGCTTCAGTCATAAAAGATATAACCTGCTTCCAGAGCAAACCCACTTCTAGCTTTAAACAGTTTAGTTTACTTTATTTAAAAAAAATAAAATAAACAATAATATTTTTCTCAGCTTTCTGAATTTTCAAAACATGTGTTAACTCCATTGCAGCAGCTTCTCAGCACATCATCACCTGAAAATCCTAAGATTATTTTATAAGGTTGGATCAGTGAAGATTTTTGAAAGGAAACAACACATGCAATGGGCATCAGATGAATTAGCTATAAATTATTATAACTGATTGAATAATTCTTTCTGGTATATATGCATTTGGGTTTCATAATCCTATTTAATCTAGTTAATATTAACACTGAATAGAAGAGCTAGTTGGGTTATGATTTATGAAAGGGGAAAGAAACGAAACACAGTGTTGTTGTTGTTGCAGCAATAATTGTGGAGCATCGTTCATACTCAACTATTATCCAAAAGAAGCCCCTAAACACATTAGGAAGATCTGATGGAGGGCCACACTCATTATTTTAGATCAATAATGTCACCTGTGATGTGAGCCACCTAATGAAACCACATATTTGTGATTCATTATATTTTCCCAACTTTTTTTCATTCCTCTCTTGCTCATGATATTCGATACCTAGAGCAATGCCTAAAGGTGCCACAAGATGGAAACGTGGGGGACCATGACAGCACTTAGCCACTCACTAACTATATATAAAAAAATATGGTCAACCAAAGATGCAATTCTTTTGGATTTCCCTACGTCTGCTTAATCAGTTCAACCTATATTTCTGTCAGAAACAAACATAGGAGACGTAAAATTTGCAATATGACGATCAGAGTCTGACTAAAGATGATATAATTATGCTTTCTGTTCCAACATACAATCACCCTTCTAACCTTTTATAAAGTAAAAAAGAAAAAAACAATTATTAGTCACATGTCATCCTTCCCACTACCAGGTAGTTCTTTATAATATCTAAAAGATAAATACATTTTTGAGCTCTATAAACATAAAACTTCCATTTATCTTTTAGAAAATGATTAATTACGATCTTTAAAAATGATCTGTACTGTTATTTTGTAATGACGTAACAATCATCTAAATATGTAACATCAAGGACAACTTAGAGTTGAGATATAACTTTTACATGTATAGATGCATGATACCTCATCAGTAAGTAGTGATAGGTATTACTGTAAACTTGTATGGATCAAAACTAATAAAAATTTGAAGGAATGAAAACTAAAATTTGTCATTACTTAATGATTAGGATAGAAGGTATCTACCGTAACTGTAAATTCATTTCGACTACTGTGAATCACCATCCGATGAAAAGAAGAGGAGAACCCTTAAATTTCCAGGAAGATTTTTTGAGTAAGCATGCTAAAAAGTCTATCCAGTCTTACAATATTACAGAGGAAATAAAAATATTTAAAGCCTAAGACAAGGACTGGACACATACATTTTTCATGGACAGCTAGCCTGCAATTTCCAGAGAGAAATTTTCTTATATTTCTTCAACTATAACCATTTACATTTGCAAGTTATACAACTCTACACAGTCAAAGCTACAGACAATGTATATAAAAACACCGCAGATAATCCTGTCAGGAATTCCTTGATGAAAATCTACAAGCCAATTGAGAAACAAAACAAGAAAATTGTTGTGCCTCTTGGCGGGGTCAGTTTTATGTGCATAACTTGTGAAACGAGTGTACCACAAATTCACTTGGTCTGTGCACAGAGGTTGTGATCCGTCTCTACCAGTGGCAGGAACAAGTTGCAGTATATATCCTAGAGGAATACTTGGAGCACCAAGAGTATTCACCAAAAGACCAAATTAATTATACGCCAAGAAATAAGGCCTTGCCTACCAGCGTACGATTGAAATACCACAGGAATGAATTCTCATATGGACAATGGCAGTCTTCTTTCCCTGTTCCTTGCCAATGTTTGCCTAGTCATTCTTAGCCGGGCAGGAAGAAATATATTGAAGCATATGACAACCCCAAAAAGCCAAAAGTGCCTCAAATAAAGGGTCGTGAGGGATGAGACAACAAGCACGGAGAACAGTAAAGCAAAACCAATCGCCTGAGCAACATCACCCCTGCAACAAGGCAAGAGAAATGTCAAGTATAGATGCATGAATCAGGTGCATGATTTTTATATGCATTTTAGAAGGTAATAGATCTGATATAAAAGGATACCAGGACCTAGACCCAAACTCCAAGTTTGACTGCTAGAATGCATCTTAAATATATTAGTTTATGATTGATTTCTTTTGTATTAAGGTTTATAGACCGAGCCTTGTTGAAAAGTGTCACGACCTCTGGACTGTGACCCACACAGAACCATGGTTCCCTTAGTCTGGGCAGCCTTCAAGTAACACAACATCAAAAGAGAAAAATAAAGAAACAAGAGGAATACCAAAAATCGGAGATAGTCTCCCTTCGAAAAAGAGGACAATCTATATATACTGAGTTAACTGTGAAACCATGCAACTGTATACACACACACATATCACCACTTTAAGCCTTGGAGATAAAGATATACACATAAATAATTCATCTAGGAATCATAGTTCAAACATACTGATTATTATAGTCTCTCAAAACATCATGATTACATCATTAACACACTTAATAGTAGGATCATCTACATCTCAAAATAAAGACTTTCTTTCTATTCACTATCCGTATACTAAAAGCTGCAATATATTTGGGTGACCATTCAAATCGATCACATGCAATGGAGGGTTATCAAGATAATGGACAAACTCATGGCCAATCCTATGGAACCTGGCATTAAACCACTAGTGAATTTGGAGGGAAAAAAAGAAAAAATGGAGTAAATCACAGTGACTTAGTGAGAGCATAATCAACAAAGTGGACATGAAGGAGAAAACAAACATAGCACAAGTTTTATTTTAAATAAGGTAAGGAGTATAATAGAAAACAGAAATGCAACTGAAAACTCATTAGAAAAGTAATTAACATCGTAATCAGTAATAATAATAATAAAACTTTCCATGAACTGTCACCTCATATTGTACAAATGGGCTACTCTATCTCCTTGTTACGGCAAACGGTATTTATAGGACTACAGGCAGTAAGCTGGTAGCCTGCATTCTCTCTCTTTTGTAATAAACGGCACTTACAAGGACTAAGAGTATCCAACTCATTGGTTGCATTATCTCTTTTGTTGCAACAAACTATTGGAGATATCGACTAGAAATAAGGTCAATTTGCAGTGTATAAATTGGTGCAAACCTCATCTTACAAGTTGGTTTTTAAGGTTTGGTTACACTTAAAATTCACTTCTTAAGATGGTATTAGATCATTTAGAACATATCCTAGCAAGAGTTTGTTGCACCTATCGTGCCACCCGCTATTGACCCATAAATTTCTAGTCCCACGCAAGAGTTGACAGTCTTCGCGTGAGAGGAGTGTATTGGAGATATTAACTAGAAATAAGGTATATTCACAGTATATAAGTGGGTGCAAACCTTGCAAAGTTCACCTTATAAGCTAGTTTTGTAATGTTGAGTTATACTTAAAGTTCACTTCTTAAGACAAACGGCTATTATAGGAACTATAAGTACTAAACCCCTAATAGACTACATATCATACCACCCACAATGAAAAGTTTAAATACATATTTACCATTAATTAACAAGAACCCTGGTAAATCAAATCGAACTAGATAAATAAATCTTATGTACTATACAGTACCAAAAAATATTAAATAATACCCACTTGAAGTAGTGGGGATTAAACCCCCTTTAGATTAACCATGACAGTGAGTATTTGACACTCAAAATGTGACAAGGGAAACAATATATCAAACTCCTTAAAGAAATATTTATATACTAAAGTGAAATCATCACTATTGCGAGACGATTTGATAAAAACATAGTCAGCCTTGCTACACGGCTTAGCCCCTATGAATTCGGCCATAACCTCTGGACAAATGTTGAAAGTAGCAACAAACTCCTTAACTTTGTCTCTTGAAGTAAACTCAGAGGCATATGAGGTGACATAATCAAGCACCCATGAGTACTTTGGATTGGAAATAGGAAGAAACCTATCATTTCTTTTCCTCTTGGCCAAGATTAACCTGGAAGCCTCTGGCTTAATAGGACATTGTGAAGAGGCCTTTCACTTCCTTGAAGACACGACGATGACCTTACATCCCCTTGACATCTCGGACACTGACGTACCCGATATCGCAATGGTACCCAAGGGGGAATTTACCTTCTCCACAAAGCCCTTGGGGAAAGCAAGTGCGACTTTTGGAATCTTCTCCAATAGGGATAACCTCCCTACATACAGATGACCATTTCCATAGGAAGAATCAGAGTGGGAAAAGGAAAATGAAGAAGACTTAGAGGGAAGAAAAAAACCTGAGAAGAAATGCTCAAAATACTTAAGAAATAGTCAACAAGGGCCAAAAAACACAAAAAGAGTACAAAAAGTGAGCAACTTGAGCTTTTAGAAGTATTTGGAAGCATTGGACATTGGGATTTTAAGGCTCGCAAAAGGTAACTTTGAAACATTGTGTTGTTCGAGGCAATGTGTCCTTTCAATCCTACGTGGCACGCGTAGCGGCGAAACTCAGTCGTTTAACTGATATAATGCCTCAAGACCAACACAACTCATCATTACTATTGAAACCTCCCATATTAATATGGGGATTGCATATCATTATTAATTGGGGTTTTAATTACATGATCCTAAGCTTGGACTAAAGGAATGGTCGCAAAGCTTGACCTAAAGACAAAGTCGTGAAAACACGACGAGTTGTTCCAAAACTCGACTTAAAATAGGAATAAGTTCGGAACAAAGCCCGACTACCCTAAAATTGGGTTCCAAGCTTGGAGGGCTTTTGTACTACCCGGTACCGAAAAATAATAAGTAAATATTACCATGATTGACTTCATGATTCCATGAGTTGTTGCTGATAACTGAATAATAAAATCAACTAACTAATCCACTAACATCTAGAAGCAAGATAACATGCTAATCAAATTACTAATTGACTTATTCAAAAATAAAAACTACTTTGACAGCTTATATGCCACGTTTCCAACATTCCTCCTTGCCTCGGAAGCTGCAAACTCTTGGTTTCTTCTGCAAAAATTTAACTTGCTGATATAGAATGAGTTGGCGAAGACATCAACAATATGATCTTCTACTTTAGATTAGTCTTCTCGTGAGATACCATTGCTTCCCCATGATATAATTGGACCTTCGCATTTTAAACTTTTAACTTCTCAATCAACTCTTTGATGTCAATCCTTATTGAAAACATGTTTTGATAAGAACTTCTTATCTTTGTTCCAATAAACTCCAACTATAAATTCAAAGTTTTTAGATACTTCACCCTACTCAACCTTTTCAACTTTATCTAGAGCAAATTTTCCATTCTTCTGGTTCTTCATTCTTATTCTTCTTCTTGTTCTTGGTTCTTGTTCTTGTTCTTGTTCTGGTTCCTGGCTCTTGGTTCTTGTTCTTCTTATCTTTGTTTCATATAGCCTTCAACTCTAAAATCAAAGTTTTTAGACACTTCTCGTCCTACTAAACCTTTTCAACTTTCTCTAAAGCAGATTTCCCATTCTTCTTGTTATTGTTCTTCTTCTTGTTCTTATCTTTATCTTTGTTCCAATAGCCTTGAACTCTAAATTCAAAGTTTTTAGACACTTCTCACCCTACTCAACCTTTCCAACTTTCTCTAAAGCGGATTTTCAATTCTTCTTCTTTTTCTTATATCATTTTCTATTGAAAAAGAAATTTAGTACTCCTCAAATGGATTTAAAGCAAAGCTTTTCCCCTTCTTTTTAACTTAGAAAGCATCTTTGTCATAGATATCTTTAATTGTGCAAGATTTTTTTTTAACATGTGATAACCCTTTTCAACTAGTTTTCAAACACTCAACAAATTTTACCAGGAACATTTAACACATAAGAAATTAACTTCGTACCTCAGTAGGTTGAGATTGCTATTGCTCCTTTTCCTTCCACAACAATGTAATTTTCATGTCCAACTCGAAAGTTGATGTGATTGAAATGCTTAGTTCCTTGAATAGATCCTTTTGTCATGTGGTTAGTACAACCACGGTCAATAAGCCAATTTTGACTTGATTCATTGTTGGAGAAACATGTGGCGGAAAACAAGTAATCCACTTACTGTTGATTAGCAACCTTTGCCTCCACCATTTGGTTAATTAGTTTAGCAGCCTTTGCCTCTTCACCATGTGGCTAATTATCTTTTCTACAGATAATAACTTCGTACCCCAAATGATTCGCTTACTGCACTTATCACCAAGTTTTCTCCAATATATAAATGGAGGGTGACCCATTTTGTCACAATGTTGAACTTGGAATTAAATATAAAGAGAGAAAATATATTTTAGAGAGCTTGTTAAAGACTCTCTTAGGTTCTCACATGGATATATAAAATCTGTAGAGTAATCTGACATGCAATGAGAGAGAAAATAATAGAAAAAAAAGTAAAAGCACATTTAGGACCCTAGGTATAGATAGGTACAACTCAAAATACCTTTTTAGTAAAGCCTAATCTATGCCTATTCTAACAGCTGACAAAGTGGGTAACTCATCTATTCATCCTTTCCTTTCCTGTAATTATTTGCACTGTTCTCACTGTTGGCTTAAGGATTCTCCTTCTAGTTTTTCTTTTTCCATGTTCTACCTCTTTGGCTCTTGGCTAGTAGAGCACTTTCAATACCATGATTTTGTCCATAAGCCTTTGTTCTTCTAGGGCCTGCAAGGCATGTACCATGTTTGCCAAAGTGATTTTGGACAGATCCTTGGTGTTCTCCAAAGTGGTTGTAGATGCCTCATCTGTCTGACACTATTACAAGAATTTTTCAGAATAAGAAAAGCTAGTGCCAAGTAACCTTACCTTGTTAGCAATGCCCAATAATCTATGAGTACTCTTTAATTGTTTTACATTGTTCCATCCTTTGGACCTCAAATTCACTCATCAAGTTCAGCACTTGCATGTCTCAAATCTTTTCATCTCTTGCATACTCTTCCTTCAGATAATCCCAAATTCCTTCAGATAGTGAAGATGGTTCTTGAAACACCAGCAAATAGAATTATTTTGCCTATGTTTTTCGGTATTCTCATGATATTTTATTTGAGCCATGGTGGGATTCTTTGGCAGCGGAAGTACTTCATAATCTTCACCAACAGCTTCCCAAAAGTTCAAAGTCTCTAGATAAGCCTCCATTTTTACAGCCTAGAGATCATAGTTTGCTCCATCAAAGACTAGAGGTGCAACTTATGAAAAATTTGATTCACCATCCATTTTTCATAGGCCCCTCAAGAAGAGATCTTTGATACCACTTGTTGGGTTTTGTTTAAGGATAGAAGAAAAAACAACTGAGCAAGGAAACAATATAAACTATTCTGAATTGCAAAAGCGTACAACTTTACTGAATCTAGCTTGCATTTAAATACTTAATATAACTTAATAAAAATCTTGCTCTATGATATCTGAAACGAACTAATCCACTAACAACTAAACAAGATACCATTCTTATCACTTTAATAATTGACTTGTTCAAAATTAAAATTGCTTTCACAGCATCAAAGGCACATTTCCGAATACCTTACCTCAAAGAGCTCCAACTGGGGATTTTTTAATGAATGGGTAATTGTTCCATTTAAATCAAATGATGAGAGCAAGAAGTTTGTGAGATTTGAAACAATGGAAGGAGGGAGCGAGGAGAATGAGAGTAAGAAGATATGCAAATGGGATGGGGGGAGAAAGAAGATGAATAAGGGAGGCGGGAGGGTTTCCTGTGAAAAAGAGAAAGAAAGAGAAGAAAAAAAAGAGAGACAGAGGGGTAGAGCGAGAGGGATCAAGTGATATAGGAAATAAAAAAGGGTGGGTGGGGGAGGATTTTTTTTTTTTTTTCTAAAAGTAATGGTGCGTTTCAAAAGGAAAAACAAGATCTCGTATAATGAAACTCAAAGTCACAATACTGCAAGTGAAATCCAGATGTAAACACAAGTCAAAAATGCAATTCAGATGCATTGCTTTCTTTCAAGTCTTTGTTTGAACATGGTATCAGGGTGGTGACATCCTCCATGACCTATCCCATCACTACTTTGCTTCCTAATATATGGTGTTTTACTATAAATTCATGATTATTTCTTCATATTATTCATCTCATGTTACACGCCTCTTCTACACTGCTTTTCTTGTTTGCTGACAGATTTATTATTTTTTGGCTCTTACTGTTTTGTTTTGTGCTCATTAGGTCTTTGGATCTCTCTTACAAAAGATCCACTAGTTCATTAGGCTACTACCTCAGTTTATTTGTATAACTTTTATTCACTCTCTATTCCCTTGACTAGATCAGATATAGTCTACAAGTATTAATGTAAACACAGGTCAAAAATACTATTCAGATTTCTTTGTATTTCATGTCTATCTTTAAACACATCATAGTAAGGATTATAATATTGTAATATCATCAACAAATCAAACCAAAGACAAATGAATAAAAATATTGTATGACCAAGATATTAATCGAGGAATACATTTTACATCCTAAGATTACGTAAGACAACTAGCATAAATGCAGCGGATACCTAATAGTAGCATCTAAATTAATTTGACCCATGACCGCTTTAATGCATTATTATCCACAATACAGGAGCATTTGGAACTTAGAAGAGGTATTGCAAAATCTATTTGGCTATAGAAAATGACTTGTGATATGAGAATTGAAGGTGTTTGGTTAAACTTGTTAAGTGACTTTTTGACATTTTTACAAGTCAACTTGTTTCAATAAGCTTCAACTAGGCCTATGAAAATAAGCTTACTGAATCAAGCACTTATGACATAATCTCTCTTCTGCAGAACATTGAATTATGCACTTCATTAGGGTAATTATATCAAACATCCATAACTCATTTTCAGATCCATCCTATCTATTTATCCAATAGGCAAGATTTCTGGCTCCAGCACTGTTTACATCGATAATATCAAAATCTTCACCTGATAAAGTTGTCTATGTAGCTGTAAAAGTAATGCACCCTAACTAAGACAGGAAGGAATTTAATTTGTGATTTATGTTTATATGTTGCGATCAAATTCAACTTTTTTTTAAAGAGAATGGAAATGATCAAAATCTTAACTATTTAGTCATAGAAACTCTAATACCGTGTCAAGACCAACACCGAGATACTTAATAAAGCATGGGCACAACCATACAATGCAGGACAGACGCAAGAATACGAGATATTCTTGAAAGCCCAAAATATGATACAACTTAGATATATTAACATGAAGTTTGAAAAAACACTTCCCATAAATTCATTATAATACATAGTTATACCATACCAGTGAAAGATTATCAAAACTGAAAAAAACTCCTTATCAAAACAAAATCCATAATTACATGTATTCTGCTGCTCATCCCAAAGTATATTCCTTGCCTAATGAACATACCACAAAAAAATACATACTCTTCCCCAACCCTGTCAAACTGTCATAAAAGATCACTAGTCATATTCAAAAGAAGCCAATGCTCAACACGATTACATAATATTTACTATAAAATACACAAAGAAGTCATCATAAGTCTTATTCCATAGATATTAAGGTGTAACATGCGTATCAATATCTGATATGCGTATCAATTTTGGACTCTAGAGGATTCATAAAATTTCATATCGAACAGTTAGCATTCAAGAAAAAACGAAAATATTACAGTATTTAATGAAAGAGGGAGACAGGAGCATCAATATCACATCTATAATATCCGTACTCTGCCATTTTTAATGCTACTACAGAGTTAAGTTTTCATGTATGCCTCATAGTTTTTAACTTTGCCAGTGTCAATTTTCATGAAACTATATTTTTTTCATCTAAAGTAAAACAAATTATCTTGCCTCTCCACTGCCCAAATTTTCTAGAACCGTCAGTCACAGGGCTTGCTATCGTTGACATCACACAATTATTATACAGAGGCTACATCGCCACTCTACACCATGCTGCAAGTTCTTTACACACATCATATCCAAACTGGAGACCGGAGAGGAAGACCTAGCATTCCAAAAGAATCTCATCCAACCTATCAATTTCATACCAAGACGAGTACTGAAATTGATCAAACTAAACTATGAATCGGTGTTCACCCATCAATGTTATATATCGTTCAATATATCTAAGCAAAAGGGAATTCCAAAATCCGAAATACACGGTACCCAATTCAAACTCTTTTTTTTTAAATTTTTTTTCAAGTTTTGCAACAAATACTGCAGTGTCATCTAAATACCAACAAGACAAAGTAAAGCAGTTCTAATAACAATTATCTTGTATCATAGTCAACTGAAATTGACAAGTGACAGAAGAGCATGCAATTGTGCTTGCGTACACCGGGAGCAACTCAACACATAGATATGAAGCTAAAGAACGGCATAAAATGTAATTGATGAAGTTAAAAGAGAAGAAAAGAAAAAAAGGGTTAACCGAGTTTGGACATGGGGCTTGGGCGAGAAGAAAGTAAGAGCAGAGTGGTTGCGCTTGTAACGAACATGGTAATCTCGGAGCTGATCCACGAATTTGGAGTGGGTTATCATCTCCACCACCACCATCAAAATCAAAATGGAAAATTGGAACCTATTCGCCTTCGCCAATTTTCAATGAAAGTGTCTTATTCCATAGATGAAATTAAATTATCTAATTTCTTAATTGAAATTGTGAAGACCTAAACGTACTTTTAATCTTTTCATTACTGGTAATAGTAATTAATGTATCATTATTCTACTCTAATCTTTTTTTTAAAATTAATTTCAATATTGAAATTATTTTCTAAAGTCTGTTTGGCACCAAAGTTTTTTAAAATATGATTAATTACTGTATTATCAGTTAAACGTAATAAAAATTCGTATACTTGAATGCTAGTAAATTTGGTTTTAATTTTTTTTAAAGAGTTTATCTTTTTCTTTGCATAAAAAAGATTAAATCTACATATATTTTAAAATTTGAAGAAAAAGTTATCATTATATATAGAATTAAAAACAGTTTTTGTAAAGGTTGAACCCAAGCGAAGAACTAGTTAAATAACTATTACAACATAATAAATAATAAGAAAGTAGTTACAACTAAACTTAGATGAGTAGGCACTTTCCGAAATACTCGAGTAGGTATCTCACGATAACAATAAACTAAAAGATACACCCCATGGATTAGGGAAACCACTACACACGTCCTGATGAACCGTTTATACAATCCACACATGTAAGGGTCTAAGTCAACCAATAAATGAAACTTCTGGAGGAAAAAAATGGACGTTTCACATA
Source organism: Phaseolus vulgaris (assembly GCF_000499845.2). Lineage (NCBI taxonomy): Eukaryota > Viridiplantae > Streptophyta > Magnoliopsida > Fabales > Fabaceae > Phaseolus > Phaseolus vulgaris. The sequence continues at coordinate 3,027,792 of NC_023758.2, read as the reverse complement.
TTTTAAGAGAACACACAAAAAATACGAGCATTGACTTAAAATATCGGAGTGTAATCGCAAATACTTCCAATGGAACACGTGTAACGAGATAAAGAACTTTAAGAAACTAGAAAGCTACTGACACGTCAATGTCAACGAATTATGTATAGACATGTATTACCTAAGTGCCATTATCCATTCAGGTACTAATAAAGTTTTTTTTTTACAATTTAAACTACACCAATAAACTAATAGTGTCTGTCTCATGAGTCAACACAAGTTTAATCCGACCCGAGGTAATCGCATCTACTAAAAAAGGAAAAATGTCAGTTAAATCCCATTTTCATTTGTTTAAAAGCACATTAAAAAATTTTACGAAATATTATAGGAAGTAAAATTAAGGTTTCAATAAGACAATTATTTTGAGATTTAAAAGACTTTTAATAAAATATAAGGTTTTAATATCAATTTGAAAAAAAATATTTAAATAACTTTGTAAATCAGTTTATTAATATTTAATTACAATAAAGATATGTTTGAAATAAACTTAATCATAACATAAAATTTCATTTAAAAAAAAGATGTTATCATAGTGGACTTCAAAGTATCATTTTTATCTCTTAAATTTGTTTATTTTAATGACACGTAATGATTAATGATTATACTAATGCTGAAAATACATTTCACAATAATGTTTGATTATGAATTATTCAATTAAACAATAATTTATATCTATATAAATATAATTGTTTAATAGTTCTTGTTTGTACAAATAAGCAAATCTTTTCCGTTTCAGCCTTTTGTTGAGATTGTTTTTTATGTTGTTTTTTTTTAATTCTTTTCCATCCAATAGAATACATTTGGTTAGAAGAAAGTTGTATATATAAAGTATTTTTTTTTCTTTGATTACAAATGAAAAGAACAAATTTATTATTATTTTTTAATTGTAGAATCCTTTGTTTTTTTTAAAATGGTAAAGAGTTTTGTTTGTTATGTTAACAATGGTTGATCCATTTAAGATACATATTTGTCATATTATCTACTTTCCTTTACATCCCAGATCTCACTATTTTTAACAATATTCTTGAAGGAAAGAAATATCACAAGTGATTTTGCTTTATTTAAATGAGTCTCAGATTGAAGAACAAAATTAGTTTTATTAATTTGAGTGCACAATCTTCAGTTGCTACACATGGGTGTTTTTCTTAGCCTAAAAAATTAATATTTTGATTATTTTTCTGGACTCACAAATCTCTATCTCCACCATCTATCAAAGTGTCATATACATTCATACTATCATTGTCATATGGAATTTTCTCAAAGATATGTGCTCAGTTTGCAAAATTACAAGACTTGTTTTTTTCTTTCAAACAAAAACTAGTTGTAAGAGATTATTTCATTTGGTTAAAAATTCTTTAGGATGATTTTTTTTTGTCCTTATCACACCATGCACTTGTGTCATCAAATGTACTTTGTATGTTTCAATCAACAACATAAAATACAAATGTCAAGATCAAGTCATTAAGTTCATTAGGGATACATAAAATACAAATACAAATATTCTACTCCGAAGACTTAAATCCTTCTTATGGATAGTCTTTCATTCCTCAAATATGATTTTTCAGGAGAGAAGAAACTTTTAATAACATCAAAATAAGAGCAATTTTGGTTGAGAAAAATAATCTCAAAATATGTATCCACTCTACCAAAACAAGACACACAATTAACACATGTCATGGAAAGCATGGATTTCTTCCACACTTATTCAAAAACCTCAACAATGATTTGAATCTTAGAAAAATATTGAAGGACCTAAGATAGAGTTTGGCTTCACTGTGAAACATTATCAAATTATTAATTCTTTTACTACAGGTGTACAAGTTAAGAATAATGTTTCAAATTAATTTTTTTTTACTCCTTCAAGTTAAGAGAGTAATGTTTCAAGTTAAATTTCTCTTACTCCTTCAACTTCTAGTCATAATTAGTCTCCATGTGATGCTAATTCCTAATGATTGATAAACTTTTTAAATCAAAATTAGGGACAAACTTTAGTATTTATCTCAATAAATATTATATCTAAAGGTTACTCTAAAGCCAAATATAGAACAATGATTATTGTTACACTTTTTCTGCAAGATTTTAAAGTTTATGTTGAGTATTTAACTCTTATATTGTGATAATGATTTTGCATAACATTGCAGTCAACCTTTCAATTAGTTCCAATCAATTCACTTCTAAATCCACTCACATTCTATTTATCACAACTTGGGTCTCACACCCAACCATGTCTCCCACTCAGTCGACTTTTACTTCCTACAATATATATTTTGGTACCTACACCACACAGAAGTTTAAATGCCCAAAATAACCTTGTAATTCTGATTTGAAAGAGAATAGAGTGTGTAGCTTGGTTTTTGGCGGTGGTTGATTTTAGTGAAGGTGGAGGCAAGGCTGAGCAACGACAATGTGTATTGGAGATCATGGTTGTGATTAGAAGGTTGGGTTATGTGATTGATGTGAGAATGAGTGATTGAATATGAAATTTGGATGAAAATAACAAAGGTAGTAGTATCTTGAAATCGAATTTGGAAAATTAAGAAAAGTGCATTCTGAAAAAGGGGAGATTTGTATTAAAGAAAGTGATTCCGTAAGAGGAAAAATTTGCGTTATGGAAAATGTATTCCAAAAGAGAAGATATTTGCATTACGGAAAGTACATCATTCTGAGAGGAAAAAATTACATTATAGAAAATGCATTCCAATAGATAAATATTAGCTTCTGAATTTGGATTTCTTTAAATGAAACAACACAACCCTAACACCTTTTTAAAATTTAAATGAGGCTATTTCATTTTACCATTGTGATATAATGTAATTCAAAATTGTTATGTTGCAGGAAGCAAAAGCCATCTCAGCCTACATGTATATCAAAGAATAATAACACGGCTAATACTGACCGATGATAAAAGAAATCTAGAATATGCGTCATTTTCTTGATTCTATTTACAGCTGCACCTCTTCCTATTGGACACACATAGTATACTCGGTCACAATAAAGTTATATAAATAGAGGATATTTTTCCTCTAATTAAAGACGAAGGCAAAAAATTTACTACTTCTCTTTCATGCAATCCTTCGTTTTTCTTAAATAAATAAAAAAATTCAGGTAATTTCTTTCTCCACCATATCAATTTCGACATGCACTCAATCGACTCTAGAAAATGACAAAAATATTCCTTCTAAATGACGAAAATAACTTTACACAAAAATGGGAAAAATTATTTTTGAAACTTTTATTTGAAATATTTTAAATTTCAATTTTCGGAACATATTTTTGAATTCTTAAATTTTTTATCCAGAATGTATTTTTAGTTTTGTGTTCGAAATTTTTTTCCATGTATTTCTCCATTATAATTATTATTTTGGATTTTTTAATTTAGAATAAAGGTAGTTTTGGAAATTTAAAAAATTGATATGATGCAGGAGGGTAGTTTTGAAAATTTTAAAAATTGACATGATGGAGGAAGAATTTGCGAAAAATTCAATACGTATTTACCAAAATATAAGCCCACAACCCAAACAAAAAAATCACTACACAGTATCATTCTCGTTTATACAATTTTATTATTTATTTAACTAAAACAACTTTACTTTTAGTAAAAGTAACTGCCTAATTCTTCTGGACTATTTCCAACTTTGTCCTTGTAAAATTATTCATCTTTGATAATTTTAAAAATTATAACATTTTAATATAATAGAAATATGGCACATTTCTTGTATTCACTAGTTTCATTTAAAATGATATTCCAAGACAAGCTAAGACCTTTGGCCCACTGAACAATTTGAGTATTCAATTGGAACTCGCAAAAAACATGGCAAGAGTAGCATAATTTCTAAACGTATAGTTCCGTTAGAAGTATCTACAAAAATGAATACCCTCCAGGGCGTTACCACCGTGACATGAGACCATCTCAAAATGCCATATCATCTCACCAAAAAGAGAAAGTTTTAAAAACTCTGCGGCCAATAAATAGTGACCACAAACTAGCTGTTGAGAGTAGAGAGCATGCCTCCACCCGCATTTGGAATCACCACCTCCCACCCTGGCCCTTTAAGAGGAATGGTACTGCATGGAGGTTTCGAGTTACCATCGTCTGAGTTGTTGACGATAATAAGATCACTGCGATCCAAGACCTTCTCCAGGTCTTCATCACTAATATCTGTTCGAATCATTTTATCTTCGGCTGTTTCTTCGTCACGAAGCAATGCCAAAAAATCCTCTTCCTAAAGTTCGATTATGCACAAAGAACAAATTAAGACAAGCTATAGGAAAGTCTCAACAAATAAATCCAATAATAAAATGCAAAATTTTCAACTGCACTATATATTTCCACTAAATTTTAGATTAAGCTAACCCATGTTCATCCGGTCAAAATTTTGGCCATGTAAAGGAAATATTGACTGCAAAAATCTTTAAACACCAAAGGCACGCAGTGGACAGCAAATTCATTTGTACTTCTAACAAACAATGGAGAAATTAAAAATAAATCATTGGATAGCAATGGCTAAAATACAAACCTCTATGTCATCCCTATTGACAGTTTTTGTACGTTCTTGATGAAACTGTCCTTTCCCAATCACTACATGCTCAAGCTTCAATTTGCTGAAAGCTCTTTTCAACATGCGATCCTGTAAATAGACTGTCATATCCATCCCTATAACAAGCCACACTAAAGACTGAGCCCGATGCAATAATGAAGTACCTCTATAGATTGAGCAGTTGAGAGCCGGTAGACATGAACAGGCTTTGTTTGACCAATTCTATGACACCTATCCATGGCTTGTAAATCCATCTGAGGATTCTGAAACTCAAAAAAATGTGTATTATAAATAAAACAGTAAAGCAAATATATAAAACACAGAACAAAGATATGTCAAACAGTACCCAGTCACTGTCATAAAGAATGCAAGTATCAGCTGCAGTGAGGTTGATTCCCAATCCACCAGCCCTAGTAGAAAGAAGAAAAACTCTGCAATTGCTATTTGCATCGTTGAAGTCCTCGATCTGTTCATGGGCAGACGAGTTAACAACGATTGGAGACTAAGAACAGTATTTGCAAATGATAACAGGCTTAAAGCTTCTTGATCAAAAGCTTATCTACAAATACTATGTTAACTAAAATAGAAATTACCAATAATGCTTCACTTTTACTGGAATAATTGATGCTCAAAAAAAACAAAGATAAGAAGACAGAGAGCAGAAGGCTGTCATTACAAATTTAATATACCATGATCGCCAGACAAATGTAAAAACCTTTAATCTCCTTGTTATCTAGGATATAAGTAATATTTGAAACAGTGCTTTCGTGGTAGTGACATTATGTTCAGAAGCTACTCTTTCTAGCTTCCGAGAAAAGCTCATACTTCTCTGATTACATTTTTTTTAAAATATTTATGAGAGTTTTAAACATATTTTCTTTAAGAAAAACACTTAAAAAAGCACAACCAAACAGTTCAGTAAAATGACAGAACAGACGTATATATTGAAGAAACTGAAGGACTATGCAATATAAAATATTCATAACCTAAAATAAAATACAAGAAAAAAATGAAAAAAAAAATCAGAAACGTGAATTGAATTATTATATTGTGTTGTGTTATTCGTGCATTGGTACAAACCTGTCGTTTCCTCTCATCCAGTTTCACAGAACCATCAATCCTGCAAACTTCAAAGCCTTTTTCACTAAAATAATAATCCATTATATCCAACACTTTAGTCCATTGACTGAAGATAAGAACCTGATAACAATTAGCAAATGCAGCAGCATGTAAGTAGACACTTAGTAACAAGGTAATGGGAAAATGTAGACACAGCACTCTGAAGCATACTTTGTGATTCCTTGCAAATAAACGTTCCACCAATCGATCAAGCAAATGGAATTTTCCACACTGTTCAACTATCTCATTTAAAGGAGGATAGCAAGCTGTCCAAACAGAAAAACATAGCTTGGATAAGAATAATAGATCTTGAAATAAGTAAATCCACTCAATTGCACGATACTTACATGTATCATCATAAGCTGATTCTAGAAGATCAGGATGGTTACACACTTTCCTAAGCTGAATAACCAAATTACGAATCGTACCTCCAGGAACAGGGCGTCCTGCAGTAAAGTAATGTGATACAGATCTATATTAATATAATGAGGGAGTTGAGAGAAAACCTTGTTTTCATAACATGATAGCAAAAACTGGAGGCAGAACTAACCGCTTGACATCTTTCCTTCTAAATAGTTTCCCAACGTCTTATTAACTAAATGATCCTGCAAATTCTTCTGATGATCCGTCATGTTTGCATAGATAATAATCTCTTTTTTCTTTGGCAACATAATCTCAACATCAGACTTCATCCTACGCAGAAGAAAGGGTCGAAGAATAGCATGAAGTTTTGCCACTACCTGCAGATGAATATGTCACGTGTAGCCTTACAGTTCATATTATTAGAATGGACAAGTAGTACAAAAGAAAGTTTGGAGTGCATACTTGGGATCTCCGTTTCTCTTCCAGTTCTTCCTTGGTTGCTTCATTATTGCCCTTCGCTGACAGATTAAACCTACAAGGAATTTAATTATATTAAAAGTAAAACAAATGCATAAATAGTGTTTTCATTAGCATCAAACCAAAACCAATATTGTCAAATGACATAAAAGCTATTGTTCGTATAGAAAAGAGCAACATAATAACAAAGACACACAAGCAACTGGTTGGAAAAAATAAGACAAACAGACTGCAAAATTAAATTTGGTACAAGCCAGCAGAAACATGGGTAGGGGTAGGACACAACAGATTCAGGGGAAAAGGAAACTAAAGTTGAGGAAGCATTCAAAATAATGATTTAAACAAATTCATGAACTTTTTCCTGACAATATATCAAACAGGAAAAATTATTGAAGTATAGAGGAATTGGTCCACATTGTTTACATTCCATATGCCGAGTCAGAATATAAAAGCTTTCATTAGCCCAATATAAGACATAAAAATCATAGGGCATCAGATTTTCAACTATCTCCATTCAGTGGTGGCACATCATCAAACCATTAAGAAAACAATACTAACCATGACTCAAATTCTTCAAGGGATGCAAAAATATCAGGCAAAATGAAGTTCAATAGAGACCATAATTCGGCCAGGTTATTCTGAAGAGGAGTTCCAGTTAGAAGAATCTTGTTTTCAACTTTTATGTATTTCAACTCCTTCACTAATTTGCATTTTGAATTTTTGAGCCTGTGTCCCTTCAAAGGCCAAAAATCTAGTTAGAACAACAGAAACATACAGACTTCTAATTAAAATATTGCTCACTCAATACATTGGACAAACAAAACATTTTGCACATTCAAGTGAATTTATTTACCTCATCAACAACGAGATATTTCCAATTGTATGACCTGAAATATTTCTTAGCGTCATTTAATGCAACCTCGTAAGAAGTTATGACTATGGGAAATTTTGGGCCAATTGTTTTAGTAGGCATATGTTTCCTTCGGATCTCATCTCTCTCCTTCTTGCCACCATGGTAGACAATGGCAGGAAGTGATGGTGCAAACCTATTCCGTTTATTCAAAATAATAACTATTGGTCAAAAGATTAAAAAAAAACATGTATAATAATAATAATAATTGTTATCATGGCAATAATTATGCAGCTAAAATTTTCAATAAATAACTTTCTTATCCACCTAGAAATCTCATTCATCCAGTTTGAGAGGGTTGATAGAGGAGCAATTATCATGTATGGCCCATCCAGACCTTTTGCTTTTAGATGAGAGAGAAATCCAATCGTTTGGATTGTCTTTCCAAGACCCATTTGATCCGCAAGAATCCCATTCAATCCATTTTGCCACAAGGAAATCAACCACTTTACACCCTTCAGTTGATAAGGCTTCAATTTCCCCCCTGTCAGTAAAGGCATGAGCTCTTTCTGCTCCTTCTCAACTCTTTCTTCCTCGGTCATTTTCATATCTACAGTCCCCTCACCTTCTTTAGATCTTGTTAGCATGGCAGCAACTGCCCTCTTGGCCCTCCTCTAAAGTAATTACAAACGTGAAAACACACTAATGATCAAAATAGCTCAAACTGGATGCAAGCAATGGAAATTAATAGAACATGTTAACAACATAAAATAAAGCTGCTCATAAAACTTTGCTTATAAAGAAGGGAGAAAAATGGTCGTGTTTTGTGACTTTAAACCAATTACCAAACACTATCTGATAAACTTTACATCTAACTAAAGTCAATTTTACAACTCCTGTATGCATAGAACCAATGATATACAGTGGCATGCCAGTTTACGTGAAAACAATTTAGATGCACCAGAGCACAGTGTACTGACAGTATTGCACTGGGAAGCAGCTTTTCTCTTCGATCCACGTCCCCTCTTTGCAGAAGGATTACTCTCTAGCTCTTCCACTTTCACTTGTTCATCCACAGTCTAGTAACAAATATTCAAAGAATAAGAGCAATGCAACAAGAAGAACAAATCAGCATGCATTAAAAGTTGTCACAGAAAAAGAGCACAAGAGAGTGGAATAGTACAAGTGCGATGTCATCCATTTTCTCCAGCAAAAACTCAGAGTACAGTTTGGTCTGAGTCAAAAGCTCATCCAATTTGTTAAACTGTGTGTCGCTGAGGTCAGGTGCCTCCCCACACTGCACCTCCTCTTCCTTAATCCTAGCTTTAAGTAACTTCTCTTCCTCCTCTGCCATAGTCTTCGATACAATAGACGAGCCATCGTCTTTCACATCAGCAATTAACTCTTCTTCCAACTTAACCTCGTCTTTGGGGGCACAAACATCCTTTCCATTTGAAAATAAAGGAACAAAAATCAAAGACCGATCAAAACCAATTTATACCAAATCAAAAACAAATATAGCACAAACAACATAAACCTCTATCAGCATAACAAAAACGACAAAGTTTTAAAACTATTCTGTAACGCCAAACGACGACAAACACTATTCGTCCAACTGAAGCTGACATTACATGACGCGAGTCACAGTCAATAAAACAAAAACAAAACATTCCTATATTATCGATACAAGAACAAAAGCGGAATAAGTTTTAACACTACATACAGCGCCAAATAGGATTTCATAAAAAAGGACAGTTCAAATAAAGCATACAATACAAAATGCAAGTTATGGTCAATAAATAACTGGTCCAAACAAATAATTCACAATAAGAGCACGTTGTGTGCGAGTGCGACGGCGTCAGAGAAACAACGGCCTTCTTCATTGTCACTCTTCAGGTTAGTGCTAGATTGGAAATTATTTACATGGAGAAATGAGAGAGAGAGAGAGAGAGAGAGGAAGCACATCATAACAGACCTCGTCTTCGAGAACCGAAGTTGGAGACTCCACAGCAAGATCCTCATTATTCACTTTGTCCTTCATCTCCATTTCAAACCCTAAAAACGTATACGATCACCGAACAAAAACACGAACAATGGAGTAAATAACAGAAGCAACAGCGTTAGGGTTGCGATACGATACCTGGGAGAGAAAACGATGAAGAAATGGAAGGGGCAAAACGGAAGAGTTGGGACTCTGAGAAGTTGGGAAGACGAAAATGACCGGGAAACTGGTGTATAATGAAGCAACAACCAATTAAAAAAGAGAGGAATTTTTTTTATTTTATTTTGGGTTTTATTTATTGATGGCGCATGGAATTGGGCGGGAAAATGGAATTGAAATATTGCACCCTGGTTTTGGCGATATTTACTACCAGAACCACTTTTGTATTTGTACGTGAAAACGTAGAAGGCTAGAATAGAGTGTGGTCATTTATTGAACGTGGTTGTGGGAAGTGCTAACCAGCGGTTCCCGAATTCCGTGAAAAGGGATGACGCGTGCTGTTGTTGGCCACATTCTGATGGTTCGTAGCCTCCACTTCAATTTTCGAGCGCAATTTTTGGGAAAGCAATTTATGGTCATATTCGTATAATACACATCTAAAGGGCAAAAAGGACACTAGAAGAGAATTAGGAGCACTCTGAATTTGCTTGTGATCACTCAGATGCAAATAAATCATTATCTTGCAAGGAAAGATACCTTAGTGTTAGGACAAGTACATTTTTATCTTTCTTTCTTCGCATGTATGATAGTAGGTTTTAACACTATGGAAGACAGAGTTTTCATGCAGCAAACACATAGAGTGCTTGAGAATGATGTAATTTATTCACACGACGACGTGTTTGAAGGTGCTGAAATGGTGGTTTTAAGTAAGTTGGTTACTGGATATAATGTTTTCTTTTATTGTTTGATTGCATATAAATTGAAATAAGCAATCATACATTAAATATAAAATATTACTTTTTATTATTTATGTAACAATTTTTAATTTCTACATATATAATCTTAATTTTCATTAAAAAAATACTAACAATTACGAATATTATATATTAAAAAAATTTAATTAATTAAAATTTTAAAAAAATATACTTCACAATTTATTATTCAAATATTTTTTCAATAATAAAAGTATATTATAAATTTATATTTTTCATTTTTTAAATAATTTTAACTTTTTTCTCAATTATTACATACTCACAAACTTTAATAAAACATTCTTACAAATTTACTATAATATCCCTTAATTCAAACAATCTAACAATCTTTAAGTCAAATTCTTATATATTTTTCATCTCAAATTCTCTTTCCAAATCCAAACACACACAATAAAATAATTTGTCATCGGTCTATAGTTGTATGACTTTATACATGATGGACAATATAATTTGATGAAAAATTATAAATAAAGAAAAACAAGTGCATTGATTTTTTTTTATAGAGTTTTCATTTTAATGATAAAGAAAATACTACAAACACACCCAAAAAAAAATCACTATCATCTCCATACTTCAACGAGTTCTTTTTAAAATCGTGACATATATAATTTACAAACTTTCATGTTTTCTTAAAAATCTAAATCTTGAATCTCGATCATACTGGATTCTTTAATTTAACTGAAGATTACCATTTCAAAGCTTATAGAGAAATTTCTAAATGAAATAGACGAAAATGATTTTTTTATTGAGAAAAATAAAAAACTAATAGTACCAAAAATGTTTAAATCTATCAGTAAATAAACATTTATTATTATTTGATTATTTAGTATAATTTTTACCTAAAACATGTGATACATGGTCTTTTATATTAATTTGAATCTTATCTAAAAAAAATCATAAATTTATACTAACTTTTTGCTTAATGTATAATGAAATCATTATCAGTCTATCTTCTGTCCTATGATTGTTAAAACAATCAAATGTGAATCGACATCGTTCAATATTTAATAGTCCATTTGATTTTGAAAATATTGGGATGTTTTAAAAAAATAGAGAGAAAAAGATAACAACAATAATTGTTTGTTTTGAAAAATTGAAGACAGAACCACAACTTTGTAACCATCCAATCACACATATGTTATAAAAAATACATCACCATAATCTTGTTAAAAAAATTAATAGTTAAGTAATATTTTCTTAAAAAAAACAAATATTCAGTATTTACAAATTAGTTATTGTGGAGATACCAAATAAATAGTTGGTTAAAATAACCTAAACTTTTTATAATTCACTAGACAGATAATCAATAAATTATATGTAAAATATTTGATTATGTTACAATTGTTCTAGATGATGTCACTATATGGAAATAATTTTGTTATAATTATTTTAGATGACATTATATTAATAAATAAATTTTATTAATTATTTATAATTGTTTCATATGAGGACAAAATAATTTTATTGATTTTGCTATAATTATTTATGTTCGTTGTAAATGTTTTTTAATTGTTTCCTTAAACATATTCAAAACAAGAATACTATGAAAGATTGAAATTCAATGTTTCCATTATGTGATTCAATCCTACAAAAGACGAAAACATGCAATCATAAATATATTGCAAATTCTAAGCTTAGTTTTTTCGAGCTTCATAGGTCATATTCAAAAAGTTATGTAAAGGGTTGAAGTTGAAGATGAAAATACAAGCACGACAATAAATTTTGTTGCAAATACAAGTGTTACAATTTTATCAAGCTTTTGAGCGTCTTTTAAATTGAGTGTTACGTATTCTAGTTATTTACTTTATGAAGTTATACCTTAAACCCTAAGTTATACCCTTGCGGTATTTATTTGTGTTCTCTCTAAAAGTGTTATAATCCTTTGTGAGTTCTTAATCTATAGGAGAGATTAAACAAATGTAACATAGAGAGATTTGTAAGTTTGTGTAACATTTAGAGATTTGTTAAATTGATATAACTTATAAATACTTGTTACCTCATTGTAATAAAGTGATTTGATTAATGATATCTCTTAACTAGTTGTTTAAGTGAATTTAAGACATTTTATTTGTACTCTTTGAAAAAATAAAACTTCAATCTATCATTTCTTATTTCTTGAAATTTGTTGTTCCTATATGTATAACTACCATATGTGAGGCTAAAAAATATTTCTTCTATGTTTAAAGAAAAAAAGATATAGTTATTATAATATTAAAGGATAATTCTAAAAACAAATCCATTGGCTTAAAACTATTAAGGTATAAATGTTTATTTTTACAAAGGTTACAATACTACTTGCTGAGGGATAAAAATGAAAAATATTTGTATTATTAAGATGGAAATGACCTTGAACTGACTGTTTTTAAAAAAGATAACTTGGGTGGATTACACGTGTTCACTTTGATCAAAGGCATAAACCAATAAAATAGCAAAGCCAAAATTTTATTTTCATCATTCATAGCCCATGATATGTCAGATGTGTTGTCTAAATTATCAGAGAACATACCCCAGTGCTTTGTGTTCGTGGCACACCACTTCCTCCTATTTTGTCTTTAATGATGTATCTGTAGATACGGACATTGACACGATACGGATACGGACACGAAAATTTGTATAATCTTTAAGATGTAGGATACGGGGACACGAATCTATATATTATATAATTTTGAATTATATAAATTGAAAATAAATATTTATGTGCAAAAGTATGTTTTAGTTTATTTTGTGAGTAGGAAGATATTTTTCATGACTGGTTCAAAAAAATTTGTTTATTATTATAATCATAATAAAAATTTATACAATAAATTTGAGTTTTTAGAAAATTATTATATTTATACCTTTTAAAATTGTGTTAGAACCGTGCTAGAATTTTAAAAAATCCAATAAATATTTTTTGAATTGAACGCTTCACCGATAAGTGTCCTACGAACGTCGTACGAGTGTCGACACCGATACGTGTCTGACACGGATACGTCCATTTAAAAAAAGTGTGGGAGCCTCATAAGTTGTAAATGATTTTTCAGAAACCAAAGTGAAATGCTTAACATCAACATTGAGACAAAGGAAAGTAAGATAAAAACACAATCTTCTCGTTGCTTGAATTAAATGGACTAAAATAGGTGACTCTTTCGAATAATGTTATTCTATATAGTAGTTCTAGTAAGACGCGCAGAGATCTTCAAAGCCCATATACTCATGTTTTTCTATCTTCTCGATTATGTTCTCTATTCCCACGCCACCTGTGATACACATATAACACGAGAAATAGGCATTAAAATTAGAAGTGAAATGATGAAACAAAAAACTATGTATTTCAATTAAAATCACAGAAAGTACCTAAACTTAGTGCGCTGATGAAAATGGTCAATGCTAGTATGAAGATGATAATGGATGCTCGGCCAAGAACCACAATTATCTTTCTCACCACATGCTGACCAGTGAAGGCAGCTAAGGTTGCAACCAGAGCAAAGTAGGAAGCTGAAGCAAAGAGGTAAATGAATTCATAAACAATTTGGATGTTCATAAAATTAGCAGCAAGTGAAATTGCTTCAGTCCACATTTTGATTGCCACTTACCATACGGTACTGGGAAACGATCCAACAAGTAGTATTGCACTACTGACATGGAGGATGAAAAAACCATAGCAAAAGTTGATGTAGCACTTGCTACCTACAATGCAAAGAACAAATCTTTAATCCAAGTTGTATTTTTCTTGTGAGATTGTTCTTAGGAAATTCTTAAGATGGTGAATACACAAGAAGGGTGAAGAGGGTACCTGAGGAGGAATTCCCAATTCTAGAAACAATGGTCCCAAAATGAACCCACCTCCTAGACCAAGCAGTCCACCAACCATACCAGCCATTATTCCAGTGGAACAGTAGAGACAAATCTGATGAATCTTCCAATGGGTGATTTCTTTTCCCTTTGATGCAATCACTCTAGTTCCTTTGTACAAGCTTATGGCTTCAAAAAGTGTAACAGAGATCGCAATAGGAACCTTGTATTGGCAAATCAAATATATCACTTAGTCTTTGTCGTGTCATTTTGCAGAAAGTTACATATATGAAAAAGCTAATAGTTGTTTGATGGTTTGATGACTAATTTTATACGGTGCTCCTAAGTAGGTCTCTAGGATGAACCGTTATGCATGCTATATATTATAGTTTTTTTATTACCATTAACAAAGCAATCAGTGTTTATTGTTATCTAGTTTCATGACACCTCTTGTGCCTTCTAAACCAATTTGTTGGAATTGATACATTTTGCTAGCATATTAGAGTTCATTTGTCTTTATTCACGGATTCTTATAGCCATAAAACCAAATGATTGTCTATTGCTGAAACTCATATGATATGCAGAACCCAAATATGTAGTAGAAGATATCTTACCTGCAAGAAATTAAGAATCCAGAACTGGATGGAGCAGGGCTTGCTGTATTCCTGCACAGAAATGCATTTATTATTCAGCTGCATGTGTGTGACTAAGGAATCAGAAAATTAAACCGTATGTAATGGTTTGATTACCTTAACAATCTGAACAATGAAAAAAGCCACCCAGACATACACGAGGAGTGATAGTTCTTTCCAATATATGTTTTTTAGTAAAGGGGCCTGCATATGAAAATTTTGTACAGTGCAAAAAGTTAGATAAACTATGAATCGAACGCAGTGGAAATGACTTGAAAAACCTTGGTATTACCTCCTCAAATAGTGCATCAGTTGGACCACTTGGTATTGACTTGTAGTCATCTGCAATAAATGGTTTACAAGTTACAACCATGAATGTTGAAGAGATTTTCTTTTACTTTAAATTTTATCTGATAAATCTTATTGTTGGAATTTGGATCCTTTTTCCTCTCTATTTCCTACGGGGTTTTGTTGTTTTCAGTTTTGAAATCATCTTCCACACATAGTTTCTGAAAGGTTCTTCTGAATATTATTAAGTGCTTACCACCGGATTCTGGTTCTGCCTGCAGCAGTTTGGATGCTTCCTGAAAGTCAAGTAGCATAGTATTCATATAATTATGCTGAAGGTCTGAGACACAACTTCAAGGTTTCAAGAAGTGCAATAAGGTGAATTTACCTTCTTTGCGATTGTTTCCTTTTTCCATGCGTCTATGCCTTTGTATGTAGCTTTTGTTGATGTGGCTGACACCGATTATTTCCAAATTAGCATAAGCAACCAAGAAAAATATAAATAAGGCATTAATGTCATCTGCAGCTTCAATTGATTATGAAGCAGTGGCAAATACAACAATGTAATTACATAGACTGAAAAATATACATTTCTTTTTATCAAAATTTATTCTTATAAACCAACATATCATATTTAAAATATGAAAGAGTGTCGTTTGCCAAAAGACTTTTTAACTATACTCCTAATTCACCTTCTGTACACATTCTTCTGTTAATTTTTGAATCTTTTATAAAATTCTGATAAACCCACCAAACACGGTTCAAAATGATTCTGATAACATATTAAGATGTATATGAAGTTAGATTACAACTATTTATATATTATGAAATATTTTAATCTCTAATCAACGTGGATCTCCAACAATCAGATGTTAATAATGTTGTTAAATAGTTATTACCTACGAATAGGATGATAAGCAAAACTGTGACCATCCAATCAGCAAACATGACATTACATATAACACCAATGCTTATTCCTAACATCAGCATAGGTTGGAAAATCAAAGCCAAGTCATAGTCTATAAGCGGCATGTCCAGTGTTGGGTGTCTGAGTCTCAGATTGTAGTATACAGTCGATACTGATGCACCCATTATCATACCTGAGGTTATGAAATCAAAGCTACAATGTCAAGAATCCAGAAACCTAATGTTGCAATAAACCAAGCTAGATAGTAGAGACTAACACTTAGAAATGGCAGTTGAAGACTTGGGATCAAAGCCAATGATCAAAGCGAGCATAGGCACAAAAATTCCTCCACCTCCTACCCCTCCAACGCTTCCCAATGCAGCTCCCGAAAATCCAATGATGGATCCTACTATAATTCTCCAACCAAATTTCATGTTCTGCTCTACCACCAGCACAAAGCATGCACATCTCAGATTGTAAAAGGACAACATTTCAAGGAAAAAAACAACAAAGTACTATACTATATAATGTATTGATGTGTTTGATGAACTAACCGGCCAAACTGGTTCATAGGAAGACTTTCCCTCCTCCCACAAGAAATTTGCAATGGCTTCAAGAACTCCTTGTCTCTCTTTCTTACCATCATTTCCCAACTCTTTTTCTTTCAACATTCGATCTGCTAAACTAACACTGCAGATCATAGTAAGGATGCACAAGACCAACCATGTTGATGCAGCAATTGAACAAGTCTTGCGTTTCACAACTGTAGCCATGCATGCAAGGTGAGAATAGCCAGAGAGCAGAATCTAGGAATTGGAATAGTAAGGGCAATGCTATGCTCCTTAGTTGTTGTTGTTGTTGTTTTTGAGGAAGGAAATTGTGAAAATTGAGGAGTGCATTCTTCAGTACCACCATCTTGTGTTTACATATATATACATATATAAGTATCTTTGGCCCCTTAAGTAACTTTTTTTTTATATTTCTAATTAAATGAATTTTGAGAGGTGTTTAATTTTGGTTTTCACATGTTATTGCTTCCATACCTGTTGCCAAAACTCCATTTGTTGTGTATAGAATCTACAATAGTAGAAGATTCCTTTATAGTGCCTTTTAGTTTCTTAAAATTGTATGGTCATTGAAAAGACAATTTGTAGTAATCCTTGTTACTATCTTTTTATCAAAATTTATATTTTATCTGCAAGGAAGGTTCATATAAAATGACAACACCAATTTAAAGGTACTATAAGATGAAACTCCAACCAAAAGCAAAAATTTTATCCTCAATGAAATGCATTATAAACATTTTGGTGGTATTTAGTCGTTTTGGTATTAGAAATCATGCTCTTGTTTCATTAAAACTCGGTTAACAGATGTTAAAAGATATTGTTGGAAATCCCACATCGATTAGAGTCTTTCCTATTATATAAGTGGGTGCAAACATCATCTCATTGAACCGGTTTTATGAAGTTGAGTTAAGCTGAACAGATATTACATCTAAAAGGAGTATATCATAATGTAAAGAATGCCAAAATTTAAACAGTAGATTCACCACTTTAAAAAAACAAATGAAATTAGTACCTTCACCGTACCTAACGTCAATAACAAGCCAATGGTTTCGGAGGAAGCTTCATGAAAGAACCGTTCACGTTAATTGTTTTTTATGCTTTATATTTCTATTCAGTAAAAGATTTTGGAGTGATGGAAAAAGGTGAAGCAAAATAGTTTTCGGATTATTTAAATTGTACTGAACCGTAGTTTTTGCGAGCTCATAATTTTATTTCTAACTTTTAGTTAATCACAAAAAGTTATTCTCTAGTTTTGTGTGATGAGAACCTCACAAATAAGGACTAAATTAAATCATTTATGTTAATGTATATTTGAAGTTTAAGTGATATTCACTGGTTTAAAAACATAATCCGGAAAATTTATTCCAAAAAAATGTAATGAAAAGCCTAATCTCAAAAAAATTCCTCAAACATAAATATGAAAATGTATTTTAAAATATTAAATTCAAAATATATTTTGATCTGGCACTCCTATTCAAAATATATTTTCATGTTCACTGGGTGCAGGAATGAGTTGTTTTGTTTTTTGTCTTGTTTAGAGAAAAGCTATTTATTAAAAAGGTGGTATGAACAATGAAAGTAGAATACAAAACCTCGTAGTAACAGACCACTCAAAAAGAATAATTAAATATAGCAACCTTGTAAGAGAATCAAACAAATCTACCAGTTTTAGGAAGCTTCATGTAACAACAATAATAGCCAAGTTTATTTTGAAAAGAAAAAGTTTAAGCATTGAAGTGTTTACTTTACAATTGTTCTTTATTTGTTTGGGACGATTAAAACAGCACAAGAAATCGATGAATGTGTTTTTTTGGTTTTGTTATATTATTTAAAATGGAGATATTAGTTATAATATCTAGTCTCATTTTGGTTTCATTTTTATTTTCTTCTTTAGTTTTGATCCTTCGTATTTTTTTATTTTTTGTCTTATTGTTATCTTTTAATTAGTTATAATGACGATAAAGTTATCATGATTACATCTTTATGTAATAAGGTCAAAAGAATTTATTGTCAACATATAATATTATTAAGAACTCAAATAATATATATATAATTTATATTTTATTTTAATATGTGTGCTTACGGGTGCGTATTATGTTGGTGTTTGTGAAATTATGTAAAGAATTGTATATTAAGAATAGCCACTTAACTATTTTGCTACAAGTAACTTCTTCTTCCTTTTTCAAAGAGCAGAAGAAAATAATAAGTCCATGTTATGCATTTTCAATTATGAGAAGTTGTAGAATTTTAATAACAGATAAACATTATATGAATGTATTTTATACTTTTTATTTATTTCGAATGAATAGAAAATCTTATATTTTTAAGACTTGTTATTTTTATTCACACAAAATTGTATCATTTAATTTAGATTATTTTTTGTCTAGTCTATTTTTATTTTAAATAATTTTCTTAAATTTATTTATCTACTATTTCTATATCACCAGATAAAAATAGGCTAACATTACAAACAGTTGAATAGACATCCAAGTAAAAGTTGCACAAAAGAAAGTTTTTGTTTATTATTGGTTCAGTCTTTAATACGGCTTCATAAAAAAGTAGTGCTGGTTCGTAATTTGCTGCATCTTAGGGAAAGAATGGTGGATACGTGAACGTTTTAAGGTTTCTTCTGGCACCCATCAAAATTCTTCCTACATCCCATAAATATTCAAAAAGATAATTTTACCTTTTTAAAATGACTTATGGATTAACAATAATTTTATTTTTTTAAATGACTTGTGGATGTTTTTATTTGGAATATACCCCTTCCAGAATCTATAAGTATATTCCAGAAAAACGTTTTCCAGAATTTCTGAAAAGTATTTTTCGAAATAAGATTATTTCTAAAACGTGTATATTTTCTGGGATCTTCTGAACACCCATTTCCAGAAATTAAGCATATTTGGAAAAACGTTTTTCAGAATTTTTTAAAACTATTTTTTAAAATAAGATTTTCAAAAACGAATGATACATTTTAAAACAGAGACTCATAATTAGGTGAAGCAGCCGTTAAAGAGTGAAACAATCTTTATTAACTATGTCAAATCAAAACGAAATTTGGCTTCTAACAAAATTCTTAAGGTGAAAATTGATTTTAGAAATATCGAGAAAATTGAGACTTAAGCCATTTGTAAACAAATAAATGATGAAAACCCAACCTTTGTGAATGGAGATCCCATGAATAAGGTTCTTATAGGTAAAAACAAGTCATTTGTGAGCTTTGCTAGCACTAAAATTGATTTAAGATCAATTTTGTCCGTTCCTATGGTGTGTGTGAAAATGCTAGACACTACATTATCGAGAGCATAAACTTTGTGGTTTAATTATAAGGTAAAAGAGTTTTAACAATTAATACATTTTTAATGATTTTCCTATCCCTTATGGATGGTGTATGATTTGCAGCATACACTTGATGAAATCAACCATATGAGTGTCAAGTGGAATCGCTTGTATGAGATTTTGGCGAGATCTCTATAGCACTCATGAATACCAGACACGCGCATGGTCTACTAAGCGCAACACAACGATACACAACAAGTAATGTGGGGTATATTGTGATTGATAAACCTCTAACACATACTAGGTGTCTTAGTTCATATAGCTTGCTATACCAACTACACAATGTGTTAAGTTCATCAATCCAAAATTGATTCATATAGCTTGATATACCAACTCTGGCATTATATCTTAGATGAACCCAAAATCTTCTTTTTCTTTCTTTATCTCCATGTTTTATCTTTTACACTATATGGAGAGGATTGTTGTAAAACCATATGAATATATGAACAAATATTGCAAAACAAAAAATAGGGTGTGTACAGAAAAACCCTAGCAATTTTTAGTGCCATTGGAGGAGATCTCGGAAGTGCAGCAAATACTAATTCCGCGTTTGAAGCGCAACGTAGCCCTCTCCACCCAAGATCATGGCCGCACAACCAAGAACGTTCACGCCTCCGCACTACTAGTCTTTCAGAAGATTGAAGAACGTTGTTGCAATTGAAAAACTGAAATGTTCAAATGTGATTTGTGAAAGTGCACAACAATTTTAGGTTCAATTGCGAAAATGAAACAATTTTCTTGATTCCTCTCCCTATATAAAGAGAGATTCCATCCACTTGCCCTCTGATCTTCCACATCTCACATTAACTTATTAATTCTGATTTTTAAAAATTTATGGAAAATTCATATTGTATCCTGAAGATCCTTACTAACAGTGATCACTGAAGCCTTAAAAATTCAATTCTGTTTTAAAACCTTATTTACTACCGACATAACTTCACGTTGTGCATAAAGAAACACCACACATTTTAAAAGTTTGGAGCTTTTGTCTTGGATGCATCTGACTCGAAGTATCTAAGGATGCATGTGACTCCAAAGATCTAAACATGCAATGGTCAGAGCAATTAAATGTTTTGTAGAAACTCTTCTATCAAAACCAAACCACTCACTGCCTCAAAATATTTGAACAATTTATGTGGGATTATACACCATTGGCAAAGTGACTATAAAAGATCTGAAACTTTTGCTGTATTATGCAGGAAAGTGAAAACAGTTTGGTTCGAACTTGCAATTAACTGAATTTTGAAAACAATTCAATTTAGTTTGTCAAAATTGTTGGTTCAGTTCAAATAAACTATAAGTTAGTTTCCTTCGATTCTAACGTAGTTCAGGGAAGTTAAAGCTTTTATGGTCTTGCTTGAGCTGTTTCATTCCTAACATGCACTTACCATGGATGAAAAATAAAGTTCAGTTAGCAGTGCAATCATAAGAATTCTCCTTAAAACGGCATGAAGCAACATACAAAATCTATTCATTTTGATGGCGTTAGTTTTCCAAATCCAATGAAATCAAAGAAGTATGAAACTGAATCAAACGATCAACCTCAAATAATCATGGAAGTTGTCACATAATTGATCGGTGTATTGAAATAAATCAATTATTTGGCCTCCAACGTAACAAAAATCTATAAGAAAACGGACAAATAATGCTGGAAGCACTGTATTGTAAACATAGGCTCCAATCATTTATCAAGTGACCACGGAAACTTGGAAGCAGCAAAATTGTTTCCTAAAAAAATAACCAGAAAATCCTGCATTTCACTTCCCAAAAATGACAGAAGAAAACACAAATCCCAAGATAGATACCACATTCGATGTCCAAGTCCACAGAAAACTTGGAAGCCGCACAAATTGTTTCCCATAAAAAATAAATCAGAAAATCCTATGTTTCATTTCATAAAATGTCAGAAGAAAACAACACAAATCTCAAAACAAATACCAAAACTACATGCCCAAGTCCACGTTCACAAAAAGAAGCAAACGACACGAAAGATGCAGTATTCAAGTTTTCAAATATGGATAGCAGCGGCTACGGTGTCCTTTTTACGGTGCAATGATCACACAACAATTACCAGGGGTGGGGGACCAGGAGTGGACAGCAAGATTCAGAAGTAAACATAACCAAATGATGAATGTTTACCAATAAAGTTGAGAAATACGATGCCCAATTGCTAGTAGTCATACTCCCGGGAATGAGATCTCTCCGAGCGACGATATTCACGGTCTGTACCATGACTTTTCTCCTTTTCATGTGATTCAGATGTTGCACGTCCTGCATGGTAGTCATCTTCCATCCTATCATGGTCATGATACTGATTATAATGATCACCACGATCATCTCCATGATGGTAGTGGTCATACTGCTCAGGGTCATGATCAGGGTCAGCATGTCGACGTCCATGCTCATACTGGTTATGCCTACCACGATCATCCTCAGGCTCATAGTCCCGATTCCTTTCACCATGTTGGTCCCTCTCCTGTTTAGATTCAACCCGTTCATATTCAGACTCCCTATCACGTGAACGTCGATCAGTGTCCCCAACTTCATAATCTCTATCCCTTTCACGATGTCGATCACGGTCTCTATCCCTGTCACGATCCCGTGCCCTATCTCGATCACGTCCACGGTCTCTATCTCTTTCCCTGTCTCTGTCCCTTGTCCTGTCTCGGTCCCTGTGGTGTCTATCCTCTCTATAGTCACGATCCCTGACCCTTTCATGAGAATGCTCCCGTGATCGCTCCCGTTCTCTGTCTCTATCCCTACCTTTTTCACGTGATATTTCCCTGTCTCTGAATGATCTCAGCCCAACAATAATCAAAGTAAGTGACTTTCAAAATATATGATGAAAGAATATTATTTCAAAGTCCCCGATTATATGAACACCAGTTAAAGCAGGGAAAAAAAGAATATTCCCTGGTATGAAAGAATTATTTGTATGGACAATTGATGTTCCTTACCTATCATTATGCCGGTCCTCTCGCGCTCTTGGTTCTTCAGAACGAGACTGCTGTTGCTCCCTGAAAATTGAAATCAAGTCATTTCCCCTTCAAAAGAAAAACAAAGCATATAACAAGTTATCAATAGTACATATCACGTTCTACAAGGGAGCAAAGGGGGTTAATATTCCCTAAAAAACTAGGGGCTTCCTTTGCAACCTAGGGTGATGAGTAGTGTATTGGTTAAGCCAAACAGTCAATAAAAGTTTAATTTCTGTTAGTTACCCTAGTGCAGGTTATTTGAAAAAAAGCAAATGATAACGGTGAATGACAATTATTAAAGGATTGAAGTTAGACTGATCAACCTCCCAGAGTGTCGCTGATTAACTTCTTCTCCCCCAACTCTAGTAGTACCAAGCCCACCACCCAGGCGGCGAGGTCTCCAATTTGGAACAGTCCTCCCACGCTCAACATCCACAAGCACCCTTCTACCATCAATTTTCCTACCATCAGCCTGTTTATAAGCAGCTGCAAATTGAACCACAGATGTGAATTTAAAGCCATAGTGAAATAAGCAAACTAATTAATCTTTGTCAACCTTTCATGTCTCTTGTATGCAGAAACTCAATGAAAGCATAACCCTTGGGCTTATTAGTCTCTTTGTCAGCAACTAATCGAACCTATACCATAAGAAAATTGAAAAAAGACCAGTCAGAACAGAAAATTTTGATCTTAAGCTGCAAAGAAAATGTAATGAACAACACTCCCTCACTTCAGAATTGACATTACTACCAAAAAAAAGGACTAATGGTATATTCTTAAATGGCACGGCAGACAGGCACTGTGCCTAATTAGCCGTGCTCACCTTTAAATCACACAGCTCCCATCGAGAGATGAATCACCACCACCAATAGTTGCAGAAAAACTGATGTATGTGGTGCCAATTAACCAGTTGGTGACTAGTTCCCCTTACCAGGGATATTATTTTTAAAATAAAAGACAACTATAGGTAATATAGAAAATACCATGACATCTTCTCAATTGCTGATTTGTTTTTGATAGATACTCTAGCCTTAGCCAAGAATAAAATTTAGCAACATCAAAAACATACTAGCTAAGAAATTAAACAGAAGAGGAAAAGAATGCAATACTCCCAATGTTTTTTACCAAGTGCAGAAAATAACAGAAGTCAGTCTCCTTTTCTTGCTTGAAAACAAATGCCAAAAGGAACGAGGGACATCACTGCTCTGCTCAACTAAATGTTCAGTTAACAGCAGATGGAAGCACTTGAACTTGAGTCCAGATTGGTTGAAATTTTAGAACAGTTTACCATTTGCAGAATAAGAAGTCCACACCCTTACCATGGATGTATTTTTAGATACTACACATACCTACTGCTAACATAATTCCTAGATAGACCCATGTCCTCAGAAGATCTCTTGACCCACATAAATTAACAGACGAACTAAGTCGAAACTAATAACAGAAACCAATACATAATCCATTCTATGGAAATTAGTGGTGCCACTAAATACAGCAGTTACCATTGCAAAGTCACTCACCATCATTGATGATATATTTAATCAGGAAGATGCGTAACTGTATCCTAGAATCTTTGGACAGAACAGGATAATAGTTATGCATGATTGATTAGCATCATGACAAGCTATACAGTTCAACAATCAAGTTAGCAATGATAACCAACTGGTTTACTGATGTCACAGTACAAAATCACATTCTCCAGATAATCATACCATGAAATTAATAGCTGGTCAATCACAGGACTAATCAATATGAATATTCAAGTTTAAACAATATTATGAAAATATTTTGCATTTTGCTGTTCAAGGTATATATAGGTATGCATGCAGAATTCTGTAATTGAGAAAGACATTTTGAAGGTTGGTAAAACCATACATAACTTAAGAAAACTGAAGATATAACTAACTAAGAAACTATGAATGAGCTCTTACCAAATACCCTTGAGGATATCAAAATACCTACCCGTTTGATTGGACCATATGACTCAAACTCCCTTTTGATTCTGCTTTCAGTGGTCTCGTAACTCTGTTTGAAGATAGCAACAATAAGATATATAAGCTACTAAAGTTGCAAACCAATACTACATAGGAAAATCCAACTTACAAGTTTAGCCACAAACAATGTCTTGTATGGATCCCCAGATACATTTGGATCATTCTGTGGATCATCTGCAAAGCAGCGAATATAAGAATGGCATCCAGAGAACATAAATCAAGACATTAGTATATTCACAATAATAAGGGACTCATCACATTTCTCAAGCTCTTCAGCAGCCTTTGCAGCTCCCTTTTCTAGTCTTAGCTTGTGTATTCTGGCTCTTTTTTGTGCCTACACCAACAAAATGGATCAAAACCATAACCTAAAATAACTTTTCTTCCATCTAACACCTAGTCTCAAATGATTTTTCAAAAAACTACCACAAAGGACAGGAATTTACCACACAGAAAAGATTACGAAGGCAAAGAACATAAAATGATTACTCCACAAAGTAACCATGCATTTAAAACCTAAACTATGAATGGACTAAATTTTAACCATGCGCTCTTAACGTTCAATTAAATCTGTTCCAGCATTCCACATTAACATTTGTTACAAACTAATCCCGACAAACTCTCGGTGAAGTAATAGACAACAATCACAGACACCAATCAGAAGAAGACTCGACCTTCACACTCCCTCCCTCAATTTCAGTGTAGAAGCAAAGCTTCCCAATCAAAATAACAAGCTTCAACAATAATCAGACGCTTGCATCAAGTAAATAAAACATAAACACAGAAACCACTTATCAGAAACGAAAATGAACGAACAGTACAGGAGTTTCGGTTTCTGGAATAGGTGGCGAATATTCTGGATCCCCAGGCTCGGCAAATTTGGTCACAAATTGTGCCATCCCTTGAAAAGAGTAAGCAAAACATATCAATTAATTTGAGCACAACACAAAATAGAACCAACCAACGCAAACGAAAGCGTTCACAAAACCTGTCAACGGCGGACATTTCCGTTTCTCCGGCGGCGGTTTGTACTCCAAGGGAGGCCTAGGTTCGAATAGCTTCAGCAAGTTCGCTGTGAGACCAGTCGGATGACTCTGTCCAATCTGAATCTCCGATACATAACAAAACCACGGGAATTAGATAGGCATAAAAAAAACCCTAGCTACGGTCGCGAATCGAAAATTGGTATTCAGAAAAGAGAAATTGGAAGAGAAGAGACCAGTTTGAGCTGAAGGACGTTGGAACGGTTCTGGGCTTTGGTGCGAGCCTGAACGGCGGCGTTTTGGTTGCGCATGAAGGCATCGTTGTTGTTGTTGTTGTTGAAGTCTCCCATGGTATTGCGCAGATGAGAGAGTGTGGTGTGATGCGAGGGTATAAAAAACCAAATCAGGGAGACGAATGCATGTAATATAAGAAGAAGATCCGATCCAACTTCTGCCCCGCCCCGTTGGATGAAAGATCGAACGGTGCCGGGATCTTGCTACTTTCTCACTGCCTCCGCCCTCGGTTATTTATATCCACTTCCAGCTATGGTAGGGTTTTTAATTGGGATTTTAGATATATTAGTCAATACATAATAAATGTATATTTTTTTGGGATTTTTTCTACACACGCTCCCTTCCCTTCCACCAATAACAATAACTATTTCACTTTTTAAAATAGTTTTTTGTAATAGGTTATTTTAACTAAAAAGATAAAGTAATTAATTTTAGGAGATAATATAGAGAAAAAAAATCTTTAAATGGAAGGAAAAAACATCAATCATTTTGATTTTAATTTTTTTTTACATTTTTTAAAATTACAATTATTTTGAAACAGAGACTATACTTATAATAATATCACAATGTTAATTTCTAGTCTCGTAGATAAGCTAGAATATACTTGGGTAAGATAATTATTTTTATACAATTAAAATGTGCAGTAGATAAATATTTTCAAACGTATAAATTATATTTTTGATTTTATAATAAATGATCTATGGTGAAGATTATATTGCACATGACATATGATTCATGGTAGATTTTTTTAGCAGATTATAAGTGCTGGTGTTTGAAATTTTTATTAAGCATAAACATTTTTTATAAAATATGATTTGACATCAATATTCTTCTATGTATTTTTGAAACAAAAATACAAGTTTTCCTTTATGTTCAATACTCTCTAACTTAATTCATTACATAATTTATTTCAGTTTTTGTTATCAATTTTTATTGTTTATAGCTTAAATATATATTTATTGTAAAAATACAAAATTTTGTATATCTTGTTTATTGTGGAATAACTCAAATAAGTTTATTGTAAATCGTTTACCACACAAATGATAAATAATAATAGAGAAACTTACAAAAGAATCATCTAGAAGGTAAACTAAGGAAGGAAGAAAGAATTATATACACAAAATTAAGGTGATTGAATTAAAATGTTAACAAGTTTCGAATTGCATTCACAATAAAATTTTACTATGAAAAAAACATTACAATGCAAAGTTTCTTTGTTAATGTATTCTCCCTTAACTATAATTTTTTTGTTATATAGTTGAATATACAACTCTTAGTTAAATAAAATCGTTAATACAAGGTCATATTTAAACAACAACTACTATAATTAACTTCTATAAAACACATTTATAAAAACATTTATGTACCGGTAGGCACCGGACGAACACACGTAGCCGATCGACCAATCGAACGCATAATAAATGTAAGTGCACCCGTGACAAGCTAAAGCAGTTAAGATATTGAAAGAAGATATGTTTCCCGGGTATTCCAGAGCACGATTGACAAGACCTATCCATAACCACCCCGAGCCCAAGGGATAGAAAACCCATTAGGCAATCCTATAAATACTGTGTTCAAGCCAGAGAAAGGTACGTTTTCATTCACTTACTAAACCACACTTAGAATCTCATACTTACTTGAGCGTCGGAGCCTTCGCAGGTACCCTCCCCCGCTCGACCGAAAGAGACACTAAGAAGGAGCGACCGACCGAAAGAGAAGAAGACCGACACGTCAGCAACTATACTACATCAACCGACCGTGCCTGAGCCCCATCTCTCCACTCAGGTACAATTTATATTTTTATAATAGTTTTTTTGAAACTTTTGTATTTCACATCTAAGTTCTTTTGTTAGTGAAGCTTTTATCATAATGAGACTCAAGTATACATGGATGAGTCATTATTTGTATTTAACTTTTTTTTTTATTTTTGTCAATGTAGAAAGTGAAGGAGTTTCAACGTTGGTTGTATAGCTTAATTGATGTAAATGACCGTCACTTTCAACATTAGTTATAACCTTCATTGATGTAGAATGTATTATTTTTATAAAAAATACCATATTTTAAATTCCCCACTATACGCATAACCGTATTGGAAACTTGCTACTAAATCTAGAAGAATGTTAACCACAATTAAACTCTCTAAATCTACAAAAATAATTCAAATATGAAAACCTAAAACACAAGAAAGAAAGATTTAATAGAGTACAAACCTATGAATTGGAGTACATAGATGAGATTCAGGTAGATCTTAAACAATGAGTAAACAATGATTGGAATAAGAAGCCTAAGAATATAAGTAGTTGAGAAGTGGAAAAAATCTAAACTTATGATATATGAATTGAATGTGGAATGATGACAGTAGCAACAAGAAGAAACATTGAGAGTGGAAGAGCAGGACAAGAGTATCAACACCACATGTGGGATGAGAGGAGACGTTCAAGAAATTATTAAAAGTGAAAAAATAAGTAAGAGAAAAGGGATGACATTGCATGTGAGAGGAGGAGAACAAATGAACCAAAATATATAAGAAGAGATGTCTTACGTCTCCGTGTCGGATACACGTATCGAACACGACACTCGTACGACATTTGTAGGATACTTATTGGTTAAGTGTTCAATTCAAACAATATTTGTTGGATTTCTAATAATTCTAACACGAGTCTAACACAATTTTAAAAAGAAAAAATACATTAATTTTCTAAAAACTCAAACTTAGTGTATAAATTTTTATTATGATTATAAAAATAAGGAACAAATCCTTTCGAATCAGTCATAAATCTTTAATGTACATAAATCTTTATTATCAATTTATATAATTCATAATTATATAATATATAGATCTGTGTCCCCGTGTTCTACATTTTAGAGATTATGCATATCTTCGTGTCCGTGTCCGTGTTGTATCAGTGTTTGTGTTAGATAGGCTAGGAATATGCTTAAAAAAATAATGTCAAGTGAGACCTATTTATGTTCTCACTATATTTTTTTTAATTGTTTTCTTGTGAAACAATATCATTTTAACAATATAGAATCTTGTTTTCATACTCGTGCTCATCTCTCTTAGTCACTCACATATCGCCATACAAAACTAACAAATCTTCAATTCATTATAAGTATATTTAAAAGTGATATAAGATAATTTTGTCCATTTATTTTTTACTATATTTTTTTGATTTAGATTTCTTATTGAGACATAAGAGTTATAATTAATCTAAATTGATTTGAGGGGGTCCTCTTGTTAATGTCTCATTTTAGGAGTCACACAAAATCACACACAAGTGAAAAATATATAATCGTAACATTTAATTACTCATGTGAACTTGTATTGAAAGTTCCACCTAAAAAAGAATAAGGTGCATGGGGAACAAAATTTCGTAAACCCATAAATCAAATTAAATATTTCTTAATGAAACTCTATCACAAACAACAATATAATATGTTTGTAAGGCCTACTACAACATATAGAAGAAAAAAAAAAGAATCAAGTACTTGAAGGGACTACTATCACCACCACCTCCTCCATGGTGAAACAAATACAAGAAACATTACTTCAATGATACGAGTAATATTTATGTTCAAGACTCCATTCCATACATGTGCTCTACATCCTGAAAACACCATTTCCAAATCAAAGAACATATAAAACATTGAACAAAAGATGCAAGCCACATAACTTTACATTCACTTTAGGCCTCATCAAGCACACCCCGAAACGATTGAAGGAAGACCTCACTTCTCATGCACGCATGCCAATGAAACAATAAATAGCAGTAACAGGCCATTTGGTTTCTCCCTTTCCTTTCGGAATGTTGTTATCAGCATTCAATACAAGATTTGGTAATCTCATTACTTCTGCAATCTAGTGTTTTTGTTTTTGGATCACTTCACTACTAGAGCCACCACTGCTCGTGTCAAATTCTTGGCTAGAAAACACTGCCTTTCTAAACTTTTCCATGTCTGCATTGTATTGCATTGTATCATACTGTCCTGACCCAGATGAAGAAGTGAAAGCAGCACTCTGCCCTGTCTTCATCCCGTCTTTCAAATCATCCAGCGACACGTCTCCTTCCAATATTCTTACAATCTGCACATAAACTCATGAGTAAATAAACATGTGTAGGAACTAATTGAGAGAAGACAAAAGATTGTAGCAACTGATTGAATTGCACAAAATCTGATCTTATTCATTTTGATTTACTCAATCATATATGTAATAATTACAATTACTGGAAGCTATAAAGTAGGAATACTAACATGTCTGTAAATTGACCATTAATACAATATAACGGTAAAATAGTTTAAGGGTAATAAAATCTGAATTAATAACCAACAACATCAACTCAGTTAGTCACTATAAAACATATAGAGTCACATGACATGCCATTATTGAGACTTTTACTAAAGAGGTACAATTTCACACTACAAGAAATATTGATGTTAGTCTCCTAAAAAAAACCCACACAAATACTAAAAGGAAGACACTAAATGATAATTAGAGTGAGTTTAGTGTCTTTGTGTGGGTTTTTTGGAGGCTATATTAAGAAATAATAATTATCAAATTACATGTTACCCAATTATATGCAATTAATTTAATAATGATAGAATCTCATTATTAGTATCCTACCTCTAATTAGATTGTAATTTGGAAAGAGAAACTCCCTATATATTTCCTAAAACATGAAGTGATGTAACCATACACATAAAAAAATAAGAAACATCTCTTCTTCTTACCATTTTTTTTATCTCATTTTCTTATAGGCTAACATCAATATTTCTTGTAATGTCACTTA
The DNA here is from genome assembly GCF_000499845.2 of Phaseolus vulgaris. Lineage (NCBI taxonomy): Eukaryota > Viridiplantae > Streptophyta > Magnoliopsida > Fabales > Fabaceae > Phaseolus > Phaseolus vulgaris. Next base: position 2,996,930 of record NC_023758.2, on the reverse strand, counting down.
TTAATTATTAAAATGGGTAAAATTTTAAAAAAGTACTAAAATGGATAAGTCGTGTCAACGTGGTACGACTTTAGTGTATTTGAACTGAAGTCATCCCAGCAGTGGACTCCATTGACCGAGTATAGGCGCCATTCCGCCCGGATTGGTTGTTGCTGTTGGGAGACTGAGCTTGATTGATATGATGGAAGAACCCCCGACGGCTAGGCATTTTGTCCTCCCCCTACCGGTGCATCAATCCAGCGCATTTAGACCTGTCCTAGTGGAATGGACAAAACCCTATCTTGGTTGGAGAAAGCAAGTCCAGAGAGTCTGGTATTTTGTTGGTAATTCCACTATCACTTGAAAAGACTTCATTGTAATCAGATTATAACTAAAGTCGTGTCACTTTAACATGAATTACCTATTTTAATAATTTTTTAAAATTTTATCCATTTTAATAATTAACTTGTTAAATTACACCTAAATGATAAAAATCCGTCATTGGTAATAGGATGGGATTATATATCACAATGATGTACAATAAACTATACAATATTTTGATATTGTCATTTAATTATAAATAATAGTGTTGGATAAGTTAATTAAATTTTATAATAACTATTTTAAAAATGATATCAAAACTAGCTAAATAACATATAGCCATTGAACTCTTGAAAAGCAGAGCATTTTGTATGAAAACGATGAACTTAAGGAGAATGGAAAAAAGGGAACGTTTTATTTTGTTTTTTGTTCACTCATACAAAACCATAAATATTCTTCTTACGGCATTAATCAACAGTGATGTGATCTGTGTGTGAATCATGTACATACCTGGCTCATTTTTGGACGTTTCTTGGAAGAATGACGAATGCTAGAAGCAGCACAAGCTGCCATCCTTGCCAATTCTTGAGGATTGTAGTTTCCCTCCAAGAATGGATCAACCAACTCTCCAAAGTTACCATCCTCTTCCAATCCACGATTCAGCAGTGGTCGAGCCTACTCGGTTCATAGGTTCGTAATTAGTTCAATGAGAAAACAAAAAGTGTTATAGGACAATGATGGACTCTTCAATGAACATGATACCAACCCAATCTACTAAGCTATCGTCTATGGCACTTGTGTGATCCACAGGTCGTCTCCCAGTTATGAGTTCCAATAGCATGACCCCAAATGAGAAAACGTCAGACTTCTCAGTCAATTTTCCACTTGATGCATATTCTGGGGCTAGGTACCTGTTTCAGCATGCATATCATGACCAAAAAACATTTCTTTATTGAACTTTCCACAGTGAATAAAAGCATATGGCGATGAAAAATTACCCGAAAGTTCCCATGACTCGAGTCGATACATGAGTATTATTATCGGAAGTCAACTTAGCCAATCCAAAATCAGCAACCTGAATAAAATGCGTTGTTGCCATACTATTAGCTTCAACAACATATGATCCGTAAAATTTGGGTTGATATTAAGTAGGTAAATATGTGTATGTAAACTAATGAAATAGATAAAATATGTAATTATGCTGAACCTTTGCTTCGAAGCTATCATCAATCAGGACATTCGCAGCTTTAATATCACGATGGATTATACGAGGATGACCTAAAGTGCATATGAAAATACAGCAAAGTTTTTTAAAAAATGTAAATACAGAATAAGATGAATAAAGAAAGAACTATCATAATCTAGAGGGATGTGATGTGACTATCTTACAATCTTCATGAAGATAAGCAAGTCCTTTGGATGATCCTATTGCAATTCGCATTCTAGTAGGCCAATCCATTGTAGGCCTGCCCTTTCCTGCATATCACCATAGAATACATTAGCAATTTTGGTTACAGGTGCTCACAGCAAACAAACTCAGAAAAATGTCACAAGTAACTTGCACCAGCGGCATTATAAGTCTCAGATCTAAATCTTAACATACTAGTAGAGAATAAGGTTAAACTATTCTCTCAGTGCTTTTTGCAGTTGTTCCAATTCAAAAAGCCTTAAGTTTTTGTCTTTGCACAATTTTTTGTTGTAGTTTGTCATTACTAAAGAAAGTTTCTATAGTTGTTCTAGATCACCAAAAGGTTTTCATTCATGTGTGTGTATGACTCTAAGACCTATAATTTTTTCATTGAGAGACTGCAACATAAAAGGGAAGCAATTAAAAGAATGAAGTGGATAGTTTAACCCAAAAATAAACTTGAGGGTTATGGTTTCACAGTTGTGCTGCAACTGAAATAGAAGAGTTGAAGCGAAAGCTAAAGTGACATGAGTTGAAAGAATGCATATATGTAGTAGTAGTTACCATGAAGATGATATTCCAATGTATTATTGGGAATAAATTCATAGACCAACATTCTCTGGCCACCAGAAATTGAGTATCCAACGAGTGACACAAGATGGCGATGATGAACACGACTAATGATGTCAATCTCAGCTTGGAACTCTCGTTCTCCCTGTCCACTTCCTGCTTTTAGACTCTTCACTGCAACTTCCTTTCCATTTGGCAACACACCCTTGTGGACATAACCGAAGCCCCCTTGTCCAATCAGTTTTGAATCATCGAATCCGTTGGTGGCAGCAGATAGTTCCTCATAAGTGAAGGTGCCACCTTTCAGGCCTAGAGCAAGGCTTGGTGAGGGAGGAGGCAAAGCGGGTCCCGTCGAGTAGTTCGAGCTCATATCAGCACTATTCATCATAGGAGGAGGCGGTGGTGCCCCCCACCCACCTCCTCCTCCACCACCACCACCAGGACCCATTCCATTTTGTACCCTCACCACATGGTCCCCGTGTGGACCTCCGTAATAACCTTGGTGTTGCCCGCTATTGTAATAGTTATTATTCCCTGCAGAGATCATTAGTTATCAACAGGCTATTCATTTCATTCTCTCAAACATCGTTACGCAAGAAGGAATCAACATCAGAAATCAACAATAGTACAAGTGTGATGAGTACAGACACTACCTTTGTCATCTGAATGTACACATATTACTCATTTTTAAGTACAAATCATAACATGGTACATTTCTAGCTATTGCCTAATCACAATTCTTGATCAAGCGATGTGCTTGCAACATGATAATCAAAAGTTAAAGATGTAGCGAAATTAGAAAAAGTCATAACTGGAGTTATTTTAATATTACCTTGAACTTTTTATTAGTTGTGTTTATAAATACTGTGTTCAATTAAGAACTTTCTGTACGACCAAAGTTGTGACCAAACTAATTATTAGTATTGTTTTCTAAGAAATGATCCTTGAACTCTTAGGCATCGTTAATCTACATTCAGAGAGAAAGAGATGAAAAAGTGAGAAGTAAAAATGTGATAACTGATATACAAGGAGAGAAAAAAAATAGGAATAAAGTGTTTGTAGTCTGATCAGATGCTTGTATAGCATCATTCATTCTTAATTCTGTTTTTAATTATAATTGAAATTTCTTGTTGTAAACTAATTTTTTATCTCACTGACTAGAATCAACAACCATTATGAAAATGAAGAAGTCTGATTGAAGATCAAACAAACATATAATTTTGAAACACAGTTTCAGTTTATTAAAACAAAATGGCCCGCCTTTTATTTCTTATACCCCGAGACCCCTGTCTCATCATCTCTTTTTCTTTCTTTTTCTCTTTCTCTTGTCACTGTTTGTTGCAACAAAGAGATAATACAATCTATGCATTGAATAATCATATTCTTACAAGTCTCATTTGATGCAACGAAAAGAGAAGGTAGCTTACGAGCTTAGTGTCTGTAGTCTTATAAATATTGTTTCACACAATGAAGAGATAAAGTGACCTTGTACAATGTGAAATAAAGGATCATGGAAAGATTTATTATTATTATTATTGATTATGATGTTAACTACTACTGTAACGAGTTTTCAGGAATATACATATATAAAGTTATGTAGCATTTTTGTTTTTATAATCATTACTGTATTTAAATACAAAGCTTGTGTTATATTTGTTTTCTTCTTCATGTCTACTTTGTTCTTGTGAGTTACTCCATTGTTTCCTCTCTTTTTTTCCTTCTACATTCACAAATGAGATTTAGTGACAAACTCCCCAGGATTGGCCAATTTAACCAGGAATTTGTTCATCATTTTGCTAGGCGTCCCTTGCATATCATGGAAAGTTAGATAAATCAAGTCATTATCAATACTTGAACTGCTAGGTAGGCTTTTAAGTAGATAGAGTTGCTCACAACCCAACAATTTTCACTTTTCACCCTATTGGTATAAGTTTGATTCAAGGTCACAACAAGAGTTTGATTTCCAGCAAGGCATAATCTTTTCAAAAGATTGATAAAATTGAATGGAAATGGGAGATGATTACTATAGACTTTGTCACAAGGTTACCAAACCTCAATACTTTATGATTCGCCCTAGGTAACTGTGGAATGATGGACGGATCAACACACTTCTTACATGTGCAGACGACCAATTTAGCAACTTAGTATGCAAATCTTTGTGAAGAGAGGATAATATCTTTACATGGGGTTCCCTTGTCCATCATATGAGATCGAGCACCTCAGCTTACAACTCAATTTTGGAGATCCTTTCAAGCATTGATTTTTGGGAACTAGATTAAATTTGAGTACGGCTTTTTGATTCTCAGATTGGTGTCTATTCAAGAAAACAATACAAATACAAGAAGATATGCTTCATGCTTATCTGGTCGACGTTGGAGGTAGTTGAAACCAACACTTCCATTTTGGCAGAGTTTTTTTTTATGATAATAGTTATCAGTTTAATATTCAGATTGTCGCGAAGCATTCTAGGGGAGTTGTAGATCGCCAATTAATTGATTTGAAACTAGAGAACATAGATTGGTAAAAAGTCTTATTCAGACAAGAAAAGTTGACCTTTAAAAGAAACTTTAAGCCTAATTCAATGAAGGAAATGTTCTTATGTTTTGAGATTTAAGAGAGAGTTGAACTGCTTATCACTTAGCCCACTTGATCTTTAAGAGAGAGTCCACTTGATCTTTTCAGAGTTTATCCATTTTTTTCATGTGTCAATGCTTTGGAAGTATGTTCATGATCCCTCTTACATTATGAAACACCAATTTGTGTAACTTGATGAAAATTTAAGCTATATAGAACAAGTATTGGCAATACAAGACAAACGCATGAAGCGTTTACGTTTGAAGGAAAGTTGTGCCAGAAACAGTTATGCTTTAGGAAGATCCTCACTTATTTGAGGCACAAGGTTAGTTTTAGATTTTGATTCAAGGACGAATTCTCTATAAGGAGGAGAGAATGAAACATATTCCTATATCCTCCGACTCCTATCTCACCACCTCTCTCTCTCTCTTCCCATTCTCATATCTTCTTACTCTCATTCTCGTTACTCTCCTCATTCCCTTGTTTCGAATCTCACAAACTTCTATTTTGTGTTGAATTTATCACAGTTCTTATAATGCATGGTAAATTTGGATTTAATCACAATGTTTTGAAAGACTATAACGATTAATATGTATTAAGTATATGATTCTCCTTAGATGAATTATTTATATATATTTTTATGTTCAAGGCTTAAAGCAGTAACATGCTGTCTTACATAAGACAGTTGAGGCTTAGTTTATATATATGTTTCTTTCTTTCTTTTCACGGTTTCATATATGGATTGTTCTATTTGGGTTTTCTTTTGGTAGCCCTCGTGTTTGTTTTGTTTTTGATGTTGTTTTATGTGCTGAGAAATGATGTCCTTCTCATGTAATGGTGTATGTGCATGATATGTATAAAAGGCAAGCAAGAAACAAGAAGGTTTTGGTTGGTTACCTTTTCCAAGTGATTGCTCTCCATAATAGTACATTCTCTTCTTCTTCTTCTTCCTGGAGCAGATAACGCAGACGATGACCAAAAGAAGAAGCACGCTCCCAACCCCAAGCACTGCTCCAACTATGGCTCTACTGTTATCGTTGCTGCCACGGTTACTGCTATTGTCACTTCCACGAGTACTGCCACCGTTACTTCTATTGCCACTATTTTTTGAAGTGGGTGGAGATTGTAACGATTTGTGTGGAGGAGAGGGTGATTCAAAGGAGGGAGGAGAGTGTGAGGATCCGGGTGGAGAAGGTGACTGGGAGGAACTATTGGGTGATGGCGGGCTTGAATTGCTTGACGTTGGAGGGGAAGGAGGGGACTTTTCTGATGGGGGTGGCGAGGATGAAGAGGATGGCGTTGGGGGAGATGGAGGTGGTGATGATGATGGTGGCGGTGATGACGGAGGTGGTGATGACGGAGGTGGTGACGACGGAGGTGGTGATTTTGACGGTGGTGAAGATGAGTTGTCAGCGTCATCAGGGGTGGCGTTATCAGGTGTTTCATCATCGGGAGAATTGTTATGAGGAGTAGAGGAAGACATTGTTACTGTATCTCAGAATTCACATGAAGTACTAATTAATTCTGGGTTCCGGCGAAAGGTTTGTATTCAAAAGAGCGCGTTGCCGGAAACACCATCTACCGGCGGTTGGACCCCTGAAAAGAACAAGAGGTTGGGATGATGAACAAGTTATGGTGAAAATGTGAATGCATGATAGTTACATGTAGATGAAGGTGATGAAACGATTCATTAACCTACACAAAAGTCAAAACCAGGTTTCTACTATGTTTATTGGTGTTTTTATTTTGAACTAGTAATGGAATTTGTGTTCCTAGATTATGGGATTAAAGTGTCGTGGGGAGAAGTTTTTTTTGTTTCTACCTGATTGGAAGAAAACCAGGGGTTCTCAACAGAAAGAAAAGGGAAACGTGTTGCATGCTAAAAGGTCCATAGTACGAAATGAGGCTTTCTTGTTTTCCCTCAATGCTATCCGACAAAGGAGGACCTATGTTTTTCTCAATCAATGCATTTCTCTCTGCCACCTCTTCCTTAGTTTGAATTAGTTATAGCTTTGACCATTTTTGTCTGGTTTTCCTTCTGTTATCCCATGTTCGGCCACAACACATTTCACCTTCAAATAGCTCACCAACCAACCAAAAACACTTGCATATATTCACCCAAAAATAACATTTTTAACTTTAATTTAATACGCTTTATTTTCAGTATCATCACTAAATCATAAAAAATTATATCACTGCATTGTTTAACTTCAAAATGATCATTATTTATTAAACTAAAAGCAACTATCCCATTTATAGCAGATTAGCATGTAACATGACACTTCTTTTTTCCATATTTATCTTCTTTTTGAGATAATACTCGAGATACTCAACTTAGGAGGAAAAAAACTCTACAGTAAAAGTGTTTCAGAAGGCTTTCGATCAGTATCTTCAATTTATCAACTCTAGACGTTGAGAAAGGAAAGAAAAATAGGTTATTAGTCTCTTCATTCTAAAAGTTTATCATGATTTTGAAGTAAGAGAGATTAAAGTTATGCTTTTAAGTTTGAAGACTAAATTTATGTATATGAAAATATAATGACAGATTCTTGACCATGTTTAACCCAAAACACAAGAACTACTAAGTTTTTTTTCTTAAAAAATGGTTCAATTTCGTTCTTAATTGCTTAGTACACTGTTTATACTTTCGTGTAAAAAACATTGTGTTTGGATTAAAGTGTATAAATGTGAAGAAAGTGAATTTGAAGCACCTTATCTGGACCAAATCCATGAAAAATGGACACAGTAGGCAGGACTTGAACTTTAATAAACCCAATCCCTTGACTAAAGAATTTAACTATTACATCATATAAATTCTTTTGTTATATTATGATTTTTTTATAATTATTATTATTATTATTATAATTTAATAAAAATTATATTAAAATTTTTAAAAATTTAATTCATTTTATTTTAAATTTATACAACAAATAAATAAATTTAATGTATAAAAGAAATGTATATAATTTATAAAAAAAAAACTTTCTTTAATTTATACAAAACAATTCAATTCAATTTATACAACAAAAATAATTCATTTCATTTATACAACAAAAAATTATTTTAATTTATACAATAAAAACTTAATTTCATTTATAGAACAAAACATATATTTAATTTATACAACAAAAAATAAATACATAATATTTTAAAAATTTAAATATGTATTTTTTTTACCCAATTATTATTGTTCTACATCTTTCAATTCTTTATAAACTTTATAAGATATTTTTTTAAAATAATTTTAAATCAAACACTTAATCAATTTAATAAATTTAATTTAACTAATTTATATTTAAATACTTATTATAATATTATAAATGAAATGAAATTAAAATAATTAATTTTTAAAAAATTTAAGTATTTTATATAACATTTACAAATTTAATTACATTTTTTTCTTTTACTCAATTATTATTTTTTAACATTTTTCAATTCTTTTTAAATTGTTTAAGATAATTTTTTTAAATAATTTAAAAACAAACACGTAATCAATTTAATTTAATTAACATATACCAATATTATTAAAATTTAAAAAATTATTATAATATTAAAAAAATTAAAATAAATAAAATAAACAAGTAAAAATTATAATATTTATTACCATGTTATACATTAAATAAATATAAAATCAATAAACTCTAACTATGCGTGCGCTATAGCCCATGGTTCCTATTCTATCGTACGCAAACTAAAATATTTTTTATTTATTTAAATCTATATGCGTCCATTATGTGTCGGATTGTCAAAAAGAAATTACTTTGCGCGTAAGTTTGGCCCATGAAAATCGCGTCTACACTTAGCCCACACATACATATGGAAGCTAAATCACCTTTTTCTTGTAGTGAATGTTTCAATTGCCGAAAATAATATTTTAACTCAAAAACAATTATAATTCACAAATAATCAATCAAATTAATTTTTTTTTATCAATTTTTAAACGCAAGAGCAATGTGTAAAATTACATTTTTATCAATTAAAAAAAATATAATTTCAATCACACTCTTCACATCATTCACAAATTTTTATAAACTTTTTCTACACTACTTTCTACCCTATTTATCTTAATCCAAACATCTTAACTTTCTTTACATTTTTTTTTTCTATCATCTCAAAAGTCCATTCGGTAATCCGAACAAAACATTAAATAAAAAGAAATATAGAGAGACACATAGTATGAAACAAAAGGAAAATATAGAGAGAGGCATAAGCAGATGAAAAGGACATTGTAAGACACATGTTACAAGCTTATCCAGAAGTAAAAGGATAGCATTGTAGTGGCTCATATTACACTATCGAATGCTTTGTGTGCAGAACCTATCCAAAGCACTGATCTGCGGGGAGAGGACCAGGAATGAAACCCTTGTCAAGGAACTGCAACCCGAACACAACCACAATGCCAAGCAAGAGCAAATACGAAAGGCCTTCAACGGCACCCAACAACCCAAAAGGACCATTGGGAAGTCCAGAACCGGTTTTGGCTTTGGTGTAGAGTGACCAACCCACTATGCCCACAACAACCAGGTAGCTCACTCCTTCCACTGCACCGATTGAACCACCTGGACCGGGGGGCAAACCACAACCGGTTGTTTTGAGTGTGTAGAGAGACCAAGCGATTACTGGGGTTGAGATCAATCCACCTCCTATGGCTACTTTTTCAACAATGCCGCCGTTGCTGCTGGCGTCGCCGCCCTCCTTCGCCATGCTCACTATTTTAAGCGGCGGAGGAGAACAGCAACTGCGCCTTCTAAGTGACTCCGGAAAAAGCTTCCCGCGCACCACGTTGCAGCTCGATAGTGGCGACAACAGTAGCATCCTTGAAGCGTTCATGCTTCTGTGCTGTGAGCGAGAGAGGGAGAATAATGAACACCCTTAAATTGTAGGTGCCAGTTGAATATGAGTAATATTTTGCAGCTAATGTTATTATTAGTTTTAGGACATAATTTGATATTCTAATTTTTTTTTCTTCATATTCTCACTTGATAACTAATATTATTTTTATTTTATTTATATTTATTAATTAAATGTAATATTGTATTATTAAAAGGAATTATAAAGTACAAACGAGAGAAAAAGAGGAATGTAAAACAAACTTTATCCTATTATTTAATAATGAAAATAATAAATCAATTATATATAAGAAAAATAATGTGTTTTTAAGTAGTGTAATTTAATTTTGAATTTCCGTTTCAAATTATTTTTTATTTTGAATTTGGACAAATAGAATATAAAAAATATGAATTAATTATGAAAAAATCACTATTTACATTCATAATTTTTGAAATTTAAAAAAAATCATATATGATAAATACGATTTTTTTTTTTTAAATCTTGTATGTAGATTATTTCTCAAAAAATAATAGTACGTAATAAATACGATTTTAATTGAGAATTCTAAATTCTAAACCCAAAACTATTGTACAGGTAAAAAAACAATTAAATAATTTTTACAAAAATATTGTATAATTGAACGCGTACTTGTTGTGTATAACTTTAATTATATCAGATTATATTATACTAAACTCATATTAACCGGTATTAAAAAAATTAGTTTTATCAGATTGTAGTCAATTCGTTTTTATCATGTACATAACTTCACAGTTCAGTAATTTTTTTTAAGAAAACTTTTACTATGGAATAATTTAAGAAAAAATTATTTGTGTTATTTTAATTGAATTGTGTATAGAAATAAATAATAGTGATAAAACTCTAAATATAAAATACTAAAAATAAATCAGAAACCTTAATCCAAAAACCTAAAACTAAAAAGTAATGAATGAAATTCAACTTCCTAGAAAATATACTTCAGACTTCAAGTTTAAATCAAAATATGCTCAATTTTTTATCAATAAAAAATGCACTACACTATTTAATGAACTGCATTTTATCTTTTAACAATCTTTTGAGTTTTCTTAACATTATAAACCTATTAACTACAATAATACACTCACGGATTAGAGTTTAACTTACTAAGTGCAAAATATACTTGAGACGAATTGGAACAAAATTAGATAAGAGAAAGTATTATATATTATCAAAAGATTTTTCACAGTCAGTCATAACAAACGTACTTAATACAAACAAGTCCCAAATTTCTAACACTCAAGCTAATTGCATAAATGGATATTTTATGAGCATTGAATAAATGGAAATAATTATGTCTAAAACAAGACATGCTCATAGTTTGATTCATAATGATACAAAATTTGGTTTTTGAGAGAAGATAGCATAATTGGTAATCCCGGATGACTAACGTTTCTTGGTCTTGGTTTGTGAAGTAACTGGTTCATCTTTTTTGGAAGCATTGTCTTCTGGTGGAAGAGCCCATGATGGTGCGCAATCTAGATCATACCAATAGTCATAAAAAATCTCATCACCAGCTTGAATGTTTTCCTTGGCAAATATTCCCACTCGATGTTCTCCTCCAACAAGCATCACCTATGTAACCAATCATTTTCACAATTCCATAATGAACTTCAATGAGTACAGAGCAATCACATAAGTGGGTACTGGGACTAACCTTTGCATAGCAGTTGGGTTTTGCTGAATGGTTCGCAAATTTTAATTTGTCTCCTAGACGATGAGCATCAATAACCCACTATAAAAATACAAGTAGTAAGTTTATGAGAAATATGTAGGAAGAAAATTACAATATATTATATTTTTTTTATTGACAAAAACAAATGAATTAATATGAGATAATTTATATAAAATATTGGTTGAGATATTCAATCTCGAACCACCTAACCGTAATAGAAGATTGACTCATTAGACTAGACCTCCTAATCTCTTAAAATTTTTGATCGATTTCATGCAAATCAAAAGCTTTCGGTATCAATTTGAATATTAAAAACTAATACTTATGGATATTTGGGAAGGCTCACAAAAATCTAATGAAACTGTTGAGTAGTTCTACTAATTCAAAGGTAAGTTTTTTATAGAGTGCACATGACCATTGTAAGAAAGTCAACTTACGAAAACAAACAAATTGAACATAGATATCAAAATGTTGCATAGATGTTAAACATGACAACTTGAAGAGTACAAAATAGAATGGACCACTAGAGATAAAATGATTAACCAGCCTGTGCTATCTCTATTGATTTTTTGGAGTTTGACCCGAATGAATACTTGGCCATGATTTACCTCAATTGGTATGTTTCAACCAAAAGTTCTAATGCATGCGTTAGTTGGGAGAGGAAAAGTCATAAACTAATACTTCTTTAAAAAATGGCCAAATCTCCTATAGTGCTCCCTTAATGATTTATGTTATCTGTATAAAACATTTTTTTATTCACATACCTCTTCCAATAAATCACAACGATGGAAGACATTATTCTTCACACACCAAATTGTTATAATATCTACTATAAGAGATATTATGACTTTAATTAGTGTTACTTTTGGTCAGAAATACGAAGGTATTTTTATCTCTAGTAAAATTATTTAATATAAATTATACTTTATCAAAACTGACTTATATCTATTGTATTTTTTTTTATGTAAGGTAACTTGACAATATTTCAAGTAAAATTTTTCAGGAAGGATTATGTTTAATCTACGATAGCACATTTTTCTAAAGTATCCTTAGTATCCTTCGAAGCTTCCTAAAACTATTAGGAATAAGGCATGATTGATAACTGAGGAACAAATACACTAAATGATAAATAAAATAATTTATTTATCAGTAAAAAATAATAAATTAAAGTGAAGTATTTAAGAGATATTCCAATCCAAGAATGAATAAATTAAAGAGAAGTATTTAAGGAATATTCCAACCTATATACAAAACAAAGTTTGTGTGAAATTCAACTACAAAATAACCTTTATACCTAATTTCAACCCTCCATACACTAAATCAAGTTTGTAGAGTCTACCCTTATACGAAAAGAGTGATGATAATCTCCTGTCAGTATCCAACGTGATAACCATCCCCATTTGAAAAAATGAAACAATATTAATGACTTTTAAGCAAAATAAGTAAAAATGATCCAAACATTTGTAAATAAATAGAGAAAATGGAATGAATTTTTTTTATTGAGACTTACTTTCAAAACTAGATGATGGTTTTTTAGCATAAATACAATGTTCATATAGTAAACTAGCAATAAATTGAACAATTAGGAGACAATCGTTCTATGTATAAAGATGGATGACCTAATTGTTAGCATATGTAAATAACAATAATGAAAGTTAGTTGTATATGTTAAGAGTTAGTTAGGTCTTGTTGAAATTATGCTTGCATGTATATACCTTCTTTGTATATTTTTTTTTGTAGCAAATTAATATACAATTAATTCTTTTTGCGTCATTTATCTTTCCTTTTGGTATATGGAATTAGAGCTCACTAGTTTTATGGTGTAAAACAATATAAGTTCAACAAACTCTTATTATGATAAGATTTAAATGATTTTGACACTATATTTAAGAAGTGAATTTTAAGTTTAGCTCAATCTTACAAAACTAGTTTGTGAGACAAATTTTCACTCATTTATATACCATTAATTAATCTTATCTCTAATTGACGTAAGACTTCAAATAAAAAATATACACAAAATATGGAATAATCTCAAAGAACATTTCTCCCCGCATGTATCTCATTTGAATATGAGTTGCAACTAGAGATTTACTCCCTTGACCATCGAAATTCAATGATAATAAAGTATTTTACCAAACTCAAGGTACTAATCATATTGCTCAATGTGCATGTAATTCAAGGTTATGTAGGAATCAAGATTGTATAATTCACTTTTTAGTCAAATTGAGTTATGCATTTGAGGAGGTAAGGTCTTAAGTGTTACTCATGACCCACTACCTAGCATCAATCACATGTTCACTAAATAAGGGAAAATAGTATCTATATGTTGTACACATTAACTAATAAATCATTCAAACAGCCTTATAAAAATTACAAGAATGATCAAGTTCATATGAAAAGCATTAAAACATGGGTCAAAGAGAAAATTTAGTTGATACAAAAACTTGCCTTATTATTGAGGTTAAAAAGGAAGGAAGTGTTGATACGATCATATAGTTTCCCACGTTTTTCTGCTTCTTTAGGAGGAATTAGTTCACCTTTGTACTCTCCTAGGCAAACATTTTTGTTAATTGGGTTCTGAAATGCATCACCAATTAGTTAGTAAAGCATGCTATCACATTATTTAAAAACAAACAGTTAGAAAAAACTCAACCTTTGCGAATGCTCCCCATCCTATAACATCTGACTTTGCCAAAAGAATCTAAAAGATATAAGGAGCAGAGTGTAAGATACTTAAGTATTCACTACTTTATTCGTGAATGAAACATAAGTAATTTAAAGAATAAAAGAGTTAGAGTTTTTTATTTCTAATTTCAAAAATCACTATATTACCTTTCAAAATAATTCAACTAAATAAATGGAGGAGGGTGACGCAAAAGTGAGAAATTAAGTGGAGGATTGAATCTCTCAATAGTTTCATCTTTTTGGTTTCTAAAGTGATGTTTTAAATATAATGGATTTTGTTTGTTGAATAATGTGGAATTGCTTAGGAAAAATATTTTTCAAAACATTTTTTTTTAAAAGTAAAATAAGTCTTTTTTTTTATAAAAGTTTTCATATAAAATTATAAGGCACAATTAACAAGGAAAACATGGCCCATGCAGGTTCCAAAAAATAAAATAAGTCTTTACTAACCCTCTCTTTTTGTCCTAAAAGAATATTCATATTTCTGCATTTACCATCTCCTCGTCGAGGTGGCTCCCCTAATGAACCATCGCCGCAACTATATAAAAAATGTCACAATTAAATTTTTTGGAATATGATAATCAATTTTATTGACTTAAATTTGGAGTGGTTAATACAACAATTATAAATTTAATGGATAATATTTAAACAAATGAATACCTTCTGAAAATCAAAATCAAGATACATATCCAAATCAACAATAGACAAAATTACTAGAGAATTGTATTTTTTGGTCTCTCAAAAATAGGAAAAATATGGTTCATGTTCTTGAATCAACATAAGCTACCGAATTATTAGATCAAACTATTTACCTTTGTTATAAATTTCTGAACAACGTGAAGTAAAATATAAGAAATATATTAATAGAAAAAATAGGCTAAAAAAAATCAAGTTAGAGATACAAAAATAATAATAATAATAATAACATTACCTAACCCAACAATTTCGACATACATCCGGGTCACACTCACGATTGGCTGCAAAGCATGGACACAATCGACTTCTGCATTGACTCTTGGTACAATGACATCCCCTGAATCGATTTTTGCATATCTTTGAACACCTAAAAGTAAAAAAAGAATAACGAATTTATGATAGAAGTAATGATACATTTACAATCCAAATTTTTATACAATCACAGTAAAATTCCCAATATTATTATTTTAATATTTTTTCATATTATTTAATTCTAAACTTACTCTTTATTACCTATATTAATTTATAAACCCAAACACATAAAAAAATTATATGCAATTCTAAGGATTCTCAAATTAACTATCATTTTTCTTATCACAATTTACGTTGAGAATGCATTTTCATGCTTTGCTAAGCATCAATTTTTAATAGCTTTTTTCCACATGTCTCTAGCACTCCAAGAAAAATCTTGCTTCTTTCCTTTTGAGTTAAAGTACCTAGGAAAAAACATATTAAATAATGTATCCAGATCACCCTTGTTGGACAGGAATCTTTAAATTAGATATCCAAAAAAGATTGTTAACAAAGTACTTCAAAAAGTCCAACACATGGCCATGAGAAATACAAAATATCCTTGTTAGAATTGAATCTTCAAATTAGATACCCCATAAAGATGGTACCAAAGTAATTTAAATTGGGCAACACATGGCCATGAAAAAATTAAAATATGGTGTCTATTTCTTTAATAGAAAGAAAGAAGGATTAAAGGACATAACTAAATGAAAATTCACATACCCACAATATTTTTCACAGCAAGTTCCATTAAGAAGACAAGAACATTCCTTTCCACACATTCCATGACACCCACAAGGAGTATATTGCTTATTACACAGGTTTTGGCCATAAGCAATTTTTCTCCATCTAGGTGGGAGACCAGCAGACTTTCGACTATAGTTGAACTTCCTAGGTTTTCCCTTTTTCCGTTGTGACCTTGATCTTGCTAACATTTCTACGTCCTACCAAAGTAACCCAAATTTAAAATCGAAAGTAGTTTGAAGCCATCTAAATAACATAACATGACAAAATTATATTCAGAATACAAAAAACTTAACATTCAGAGATTATGCTTTCCTTCTAATTGATTTATAAAGTGCAGTTAGAAAAGTATAATACAAGAAAACAACCTCCCTATTAGGAAACACAAAATACAAAATCTGGAAAGTCCCTAAATAATAATAGTTTAAATTTTTTCAACTACTGAAGTTGATGTTTATCTTGCAATTTGAGCAAGTGCAAGACATTCCAAAATATATTGATGTTCCCTATTCAAATTTGTTTACTCAATAAATTGTATTATAATTATTTTACAGAATATTGGGGGAAGAATAAATTTTCCATCATCATCATCAAACAACTCCCACATCTCTAGAAAAATTATTAAGTCAATAGAAGAAAACACAGAAGATAAGGAAACAAATGCTTGTAACTCTCACTGTGCACTCTGGATTGATCTTTTCATTTCTATCCACTGTTGAATTTGGTGTGGATCCATGGATCATTGACTCTCCACCAGCAAACATATACCTAGCTACTTGCAAGCAAGTCTTCAAGCCAGGAAGTAAGGTAGCGGCTATAAGGCAACTGCAAAGCGTGAGAAGCATCGCATAAGCAAAAACAAATAAATAACAATCATTATGTTTTGAAAATCTCTCACTGTTCATGATTTTAGGATTAACTGGCTACACTGCTTAGGATAGCAACAAAACACATACCAGATATAAAGCAACACCTCCACATCACACACTCAAGAGAACAGGTCTAAGATTAGTTATCTCAAACATGTGTGGGTACTCAGTAATATAATAGGCCTAAAAAATCTTACTAAGATTATGATAATATCTTAGATTTATAATCTTCTCATGAATTAATATTAAGCAAATAGGTTCAAGAAATATATAAATCGCACACGACGAATGATGTGAGGCTTTCCAACTCCCGAATGTTTGTCCCCCTCATATCTCCCAAGAACTCTCGTTGTGCACGAGGACTAGGGATTGTTCAAATTCATAAAACGATTCTATAGTGTTGTATATGTAAGAGGTTGATTCCACAAGTTGAACCTAAGGCCTTCAAGTTTCAAGGTTAAAACTCCAACTATGATCATTTCCTCTGTACACACACTATAAGCATAATTTGGTTCTACCATTTCTCTACACAATACAAATATTTTCAGAAGAAAAATAATAAAATAACCTAATTATTTAACATGATCCAAGTGTTTTTTAAGAGTGAGAAAACTCCGTACCTATTTTTTCCAAACATTTCTACTCCCTTCAAATATAAATCTCTCTCTAGAGGTCTCCAATCTGAGTCACTTATCATCTCACCAGCTTGCACTTCCTTTGAAATGGACATGTCGTTAAATTCTATCTCCTTTGTAAGATCTTTTTGTCCATTCGTAACTCCTTTGTCCCGCTCACTATGGTCAAAGCTACCAGAAACTGATAATTGCTTTGACGCATGTTCATCTAGACTTTTCAAAGATGCACGGGATGTTGTGTGGTTATCTTTGTCACTAGCATCCAAATTTAGTTCACTGTAATGATTGCCAATTTTGATAATTATATCATCTGGGACTTTCTTCAGCTTACAAGAACTCTGAGGCTCATTAGGAGGCAATGTCGAGTCCTCTTCCATTGGTGTAATTCTTTTATCCTGAAAAGATCAACGAGCGGAGTTTTTAAACGAAATCCTGATATCCTTTAACTGTGGGAAAATGAAATAATGGAGTCCAATTCACAACCTAGCACATTGTTTTTTCATCAAACATATAACAAAAGTAGATAAGGTGGTGCTTTAGCAAGTATATATGTGCATACAATTTTTTTAAATGGTGGAAAACATTTATTATTAAAGAATTTATGGCTGGTGTTGGAGGACAAAATAGCAACTAAAGTAAATTTGGTGAAGAGAGGAATACAATGGAGAATAGTCTTTGCAGTATGTGTGGGGAGGAAGAAGAAACAACGTCACATATATTTTGTTTGTGCATGTAGCTTAGTTGGTGTGGACAAAATGCTTTGACTGGATGGGGGTGACATCGATAGCGTATTATGATCCTAAAAAGCACTTTGCCTACTTTAGATTGACCAAGGAAAGTGAAGCAGTCAACAACATTTGATTTTTGTGTATGGGTAGCAGTAGTTGGAGAATTGTGTAAACAAAGGAACAAAAAGATTTTTAAGGAAGGGAACTATAAATTATATTGAAGTCTTCATGATGATCTAGCTGAAGGTTTGGTTGTGAGTAACTGCAAAGGTTAGATTAACATTTTTTTTTTATTTTGATTAATGTCTCGAACTACTAGTTTGTATGAGGTCGATTTCTTGAGTACCTGTGAGTGGATTGAATATTTTGTATAAGGATTGATGTATCCTTGAAATATCTTCATTATTTTTTTTCCCAATAAAAAAATTTATAGCAATTCAAGTTGGCAAATTACTTTTTTTATATTAAGGATGCATCCAGAAATCTCTTTAGGAGGGATATTTTTGTTTTGCTTTATAATATTTAAACATCTGGCGTATAATAAATAACTTTTTGAAAAATACTACTGCAAAAATATTTATTGCTTTTACACATAAAAATAAAATTATATTATAATGATAGTAATTGAAAGTCCTCAAATTCTATAATAATGATAATATATAAATACATATTTATAATATGTTTATTGGTAGTCACATTTACTAA
Source organism: Phaseolus vulgaris (assembly GCF_000499845.2). Classification (NCBI taxonomy): domain Eukaryota; kingdom Viridiplantae; phylum Streptophyta; class Magnoliopsida; order Fabales; family Fabaceae; genus Phaseolus; species Phaseolus vulgaris. The sequence continues at coordinate 2,978,187 of NC_023758.2, read as the reverse complement.
AAAAATGATTACTAATTCTTGTTAGCTTTTATTAATGTTTACTTAACCCCTATTAATATTCAAGTCACATATGAAAATAAAATGGAATGGAAGTAATTCAATCTCGCTAATGTTAATAAAAACAATATCAGAACAAAAACAAGTTAATTAGATCAACCAAGAACAAGAAGAAGAATACCAGAAGGTAACATTGATCACTGCATGGTTTCCTACCACCTTCAGGTTCAGAGCAGACATGTTTTTCGCTCTGGGAAGTAAATCATCAAATTAATTTATTGATGTAGTTGGGAACACATTAAATTGAAAAGAACATAAAGCATTTCTACTTACAAGATATATTAAAGGTTGATCAGTGCCATGGATTGCACAGTCAAAGATCTGCTCAAGGAAATTGTAAAAGCATACATAGATACAAAATATTTAATATGATATCAAACATCATGACAATTACAAGAATTTCAAGAAGATAATATTTTAGTATATACCAAACATCGACGACAGAAGATTTTATCAAAAGTTTCTAAACCACCACTCAAGCTTTTCTCCAGACATATTCCAAGATGATTTTCGCATCCTTTACAATGACAATCTTTAGAATGTTGATCCGGACTCTCCATATTCTTTTCCTTTAGTTTTTCGTACCTCTCCTGCACATTTTAATGAAGAAAAAAAAAACTCCAAAACATAAATGATTGTTCAAAATATCCATGAATAATTAAATAGGATTAATGAGCATCAAAATAGATATTCATGTAAATAAGTTATTCTAGATTACCTGAATTTGTGAAGCGTTAGTCTCAACAATCTCTTTAATGACACCCAATACCTCCTTAGTAGACCCGTATTCCTCGAGTGTCATCCTAATATTCAAGAGTCAAGATAGTAATTCTAGAATAGAGAAGCTTCAAACATTTGAATAAAGCAGAAAAATGATACCCAATAAGTTAAAATTTTGGTATTCATTTAGATATCTTGTGTGATGATGATAAAGATCTTATTTCCTATTTCTTGAGGAAGGAAAACCACAATAGGTCCCCTATTTTGTTCAGCAAACAAATGTGTAAATTAAAAATTTATATATGACTCACAACAAAAATTTCAATAAGGATCTTCAGCTCCTTTTGTAATTCCATTTTTCTTCATAAATAACTAGAACTACAACATGCAAGTACAACATCTACATCTTAATTTTACCTCAGAATTTGATCTTCAGCCTCAGTGAATTCATGTTTAACATCCTTGGTATTTGGTATCTCTTCCTCATTATCACTGCATATCATCATTTCACCTCTATTTTGGTCATAGTACATTTGATATTTTCCTATGACCGATTGATCATCAACCATTCTCTCATTTCTGTTCAGTGTGAAAAATCTTGAAAAATAAAAAATACAATCTGCAAACGAATTTATCAATAATATTTTCTATTTTAAAAGAAAATACAATTGAAGAAGCTTGTAATTTTTGCCAATGACAAAAGTTGTATCGGACAACTATCTGGGCAGAAATTAAGTTTTTGAAACCTGAAAGTCAAACACACCTGGCCACATATACCCAAGTCGTATATGATGGTAATTTTTCCTTGTTTGGAATCGTAATACTTTCTGCCGATGATATGTCCACATTATTGATTTGATCCTCCTCTAGTGTAGCTTCAGGGAACCCAGTGAATTTACATAAAGGATTGTTAATTCTCAAACACAGCATATTGACGTTCCCTTCCCGCAAATACTCATTCCCTGATAGTACTCTCGTTGGAGAAAGAGGCTCAAGGTTCCTCCAATGTCTTTGAACTTTTTCCTGTGGAAAAAACAACTAAGATTAATTTCATTCTAGTTAGCAGTGTATTCAAAACAAGTCGTTCTCAATTAGGAATGTATTAAAAGGGGGCAGGCAAGGGCCTACCTTCTCAGGCTTTATATGTGTATATATATGTGGTCATAATTGGTTGATTTGATTAACTTGGACAACGATACAATTTTATTGCATTAGCAAGATTAATAACTTGCATTCCATATTAGTCCTTTATTTGCTCTGTATATGCTATTAATAAAGGTTAATGAAGATTAATGAAACTTAATGATTGACCGTTCTCTGATTCTTAATGGGCTCAGATGATGTCTGTTTTTTTAAGCACAGAACTCCATTAAATAAATACAACTCTTCTTTTCTGTTTTCTTCTTTGGCTAGATTCATACCTGAAGTTCATGATAATGTATATTGGGTGATAGGAAATGGATCTCATATTAACTTCTGGAATGATGTGTGGTGCCGGGATACCTCGATTGTTGTAGCACTTCGTATCCGTAGCTATCTGCTACTGTAAAAGATTTCACATGCTCCAACTTGGTACAAGTTCCTGGAAACGTTTTGCAGAGATTACTGGTTTTATGTGATAAACTTTCGGGCTTTGAGATCCTTGTGCAGCAAGATCAAGTCATTTGGAGGCCTGCTAAGGATGGGATATTGACTTTCAAAGCTGCTATATCTTATGTGAAATCTGGTGCTGTATGTTTCTAGTAAGAAAATGATTTGGTCTCCAACAATTCCTCCATTTAGGTCATTCCTTCTTTGGAGACTTGTGCATCACAGAATGACTATTGATGAAAATTTATGTAGAAGTGGATGTATTGTGGTCTCTGTGTAGTCTATGTGGTGGCGTGGAGGTAACTTCTCAACGCATCTTTTTCCACTGTGGTTTTGCTTCACGGTTTTGGAGTTGGTTTAAAGATATTTTTCACTGGAACTGTGAGTCTGTTTCCACAGGTATAATATCTTGGACTTTCTTCATTCCTCACGTAATAAACAATTGGTTGTTGGTACCTTATTGAGAGAGATTCATATCATATAGATGATTTGGTACATGAGGAACTCTGAGATTTTCCAATACAGCATTATCAATTGGTCAGGCTTTTGCAAATACTAAGTTGGAAATAGCTACCTCAGGTCTTCTTTCTAGGAGGTACAGGGCTGTTTCTATGGATGATTTTAGAATTCTGAAAAAAAAAAAATTCCCAATTTGTCCCCCTCCAGCTCCTAAAATTTTGGAAATTAACTGGTTTCCTCCTTCAGAAGATTGCATCAAATGCAACACTGATAGGAATTCTCGTGGTAATCCTGGGCACTCCTCCTGTAGTGGTATTGTTCGAGACAATATAAGTAATTTCCTAGGTGGCTTCTCAACCTACATTGGGGTGGATTCTGCACTTGCTGCTGAAATTTTAATAGTTATATTTGCTTTGGAGCCTGCGGAAAGAGATGGTCGGAATAATTTTTGGCTTGAATCAGACCCATAGTTAGTTCTCTAGGCTTTTCCATGAGGAAAATATTGTCCCTTGGCGTCTTCGTGTGAGATGGAGAAAATGTTTACCTTTTTGTTTTCCAATGGTCTTTCATTGTTCTCCAATAATTTCAGGGAAGAAAATTCTTGTGCAAATAACTTAGCTAAGCATGGATTGGATAATAAACTTAACATTATTTAGTGGGATCATGTTCCTAACTTTATTGATAGAATTGTTTTAAAAATATGCGCATGTTTTCAGGTTGGCGTAATTTTGATGATGACTTTTGGTTTGATCCGCTTCGTGATTATTTTGTATATTTTATTGTAGATGTGCAGCATAGGTAGAGCTTGAAGCGCCACCATTGTTGGGGTGTCCTGTCTCTAGTGTGATGCTTTTGCACATCAAATTTACAAAAATTTAACCATAATCGTTTTGTAGTAAATGTGACTTCCGCTAAACATATTGTATATATCATTACTACTACATTCGAGGACTTTAAACTAAGTTGCAAGCAAATTGCAACATGTTTTAATTTTCACTATTTGTTTTAAATTTTAGGCATTGTCTACTTTCCCACAAAACAAAACAAAACCAAAAAGAGCTAGATACTAATTCCACAAAATTAATCTAATAACATCGCCGATGATTAAAAGGACAAAGAAACATTTTCAAGAATCAAGTCATGCAATTGCAAACTTAGAGGACTTTTCACTCTAATTTTTCTTGTTTTAAAAATTATTCTAAGCAACAGATTCACACTGCTCAGTAACCAATTCCTGATAGAAAATCTATTATATTCTGAAAATAAATAAAAAATAAAAAAATTGATAAATGTTTTCTCATATTTAAAATATAAATAAGCTAGCAAATGAATTTTTTTTTAAAAAATATATTAAGAAAAAGCCCTTACTTTAACTGATTGCCCTCTCTGAGCATGGAATTGATCTGTCAACACTTTAATCTTGGTCTTCATAGTTCTTCTAGTAACATCTATTGCTGACTTTCCCTGATGTTTCTGTAAATATTACAGCATAAAATAATCTTACAAATATTGCTCCAAACATACAATAAACAAAAGTCCCTATTCTTTACATAAAAATAAAATAAAATAAAATCTGCCTCCACAGTATCGCGTGTGGCTGTGGCAGAAAAGCAGACAAGGAATGTGAAGTTCACTCCCTATGCATTAAGCAGAGGAACGACGCTCATCGATCAAAGGATGTATCGGTAACCAAACATGGAGCGAATTTCCCAAACTAAAATGTGAATTCTACTATTTGTTGTGCGCACAAAAATTGAGGGACAATTTTCCAATTCATGCATGAAATCATACTATCATCTAAGTTCAATTCCGAACCATCGCTGTGATACGATTTCAAAGAAGACGAAGAATGCAGGAAAATAAAAGATGTAAACGAAAGGAATTGGAGAAAATGAGAGAAGAGAGGAGTGAAGAGAGAGACACAGACATGATGTTTGGAGGCAGAGCTAGGAATTTTGTTGACCATTGATGCAGAGAAAGATTGATGGAAGGAGAAGGATTGAAGAAGAAGAAGAAGAGAGGGAAGTGAAGTAAGAAAAACTGTCTTCAGAAATGAGTTGTCATACCACAAACGTTGCATAATATATGGTGCCGTTTCATGCGCGGCTTATTATTATTTTCTTTCTACTTGGGACCACCATCAACCCCAACGTTTTTTCCCACCCATATCCTCTAAAATTTGGATAAAAACAAAAACGAAATTATATTACATAAAAAAAATTAAAAAAATTAGTCAAAGAAAAATTATTGTTAAAATAAAATTGAAGTAAAAATATTATAAAAGTGAACAAACTTCTAAATTTTGGTTGATTTGAACATCTCTTTTTCAAACATGATATTCCGAATGTTTTTTTAATTGACACTCTAATGGGAATTTTATTAAATAAAAGTTAATAAGTTTAATATGTTAAAATATAAAAGGCATTTAATAATTTTCCCTTTCGTTTGAATAAAGAAAATTTCTGAAAATTGAATAAGTGTTAAACGAAAGAAAATTAATTTTGTTCTATGTTTATAATCCTCCATTTGAATTACCCTTAAAAGAGAAACAAAATTTAATACTTAATTTACATTAACTAAATCTGGACTTAATTCACATGCATTGTTCTTGTAAATTTTTATACATTATCATTTAATCAGAACTTACGGTAGATAAACTTCAAAGAAAATTATTGTCAAAATAAACAGTCTGATTATATATAACACTTTTAAAATAAGATAAAACAGCAAAAGTAGTTTCATATTATATTAATTAATAAAAAAAAGTGTCACAAAATTACCTTTCAAATATATTTCTACTATACTCTAAAATCAAACATGAATTTTAATAATAATAAATTTAAATTTTATATTTTTCAATATTATGAAATAAATAAAATAATCCCATTGTTTTATTCATTTTATATAAAATAACGGGGCTTGATTTATCCGATACAGAAAAATATCTCATAAATTGAAATTTAATAACAATACTGTTACCTTCTCGTTTAATTATTTAAAGTAAATAATTTCCCATTTATTACATTACTCCCAAATAATAAAAATTACAATGATTATAGTAAACCCGATTAAATTAACTGTTGACATGTAATATAAGAAAAAAATAAAAATCAAACTAATGCATTTACTTTGGTTTTTTTAAATATACTTTGATCAACAACAACAATTAGCTATAATTATTTTTAAATACATAGAAATTAAAAAATTTCATTATAATTTAATAATGAAAACACCAATATAAATTTAGAATATTTTAAAAATGTTTTGTTAAGTACATTTTTAAATAATAAAATTATCATTTTTAAATGTATATTATTATTATTATTATCATATATTATATAGTTATTAAATTATTCAATAAATAAGCTTCATATATCAACATATTATAATTATTACAAGTATTAAATTTAATACTTGTGTTATTTGTCATAAATATAATAGTTAATATTAATAACACTACTATATTTAATTATATATTAGGTACAATGAATATGTTACATTTTGTAATAATTAATTTTCATTAATAATATATTATACTTGCTAAATGAATTAAATTTAATAAAAATTACTGTATTTCATAAATATAATCTGTTTGATAACATTATTAAACATATTTATTTATTATTTGCAATGAATACATTAAATTATGTAATAAATACTTTTCATTTAAATGGATCAGATTTAATAAAATTATTGTATTACATAAAGATAATATATTTAATAACATTATCAAATAAATATATTTATATATCAACTGTACAAAGTATATTAAATTATGTAATAAATAATTTTCATTTAATACTTTATTACATTTATTATATGTATTAAATTTAATAAAAAAAACTCTTATTTTCATGATACTATTAAATATAAATATATATTATATGTAACAAAAATGATTAAGTATGTTAAAAAAACCGTTGGTTTACGTATTTATATAAATACTACATTAATGACATTTTGTATTCTATTAAATTCATATTTAAGATTAAACTTAATTAGCTTTTTGTTTAAAATTTGTATTTTATTAAATATATAGAACTTTTATATTTTTCAATTGAGTTTTTATTTTTATATTTTTTAATTAAGTTTTTATGGTCTGATATTTTTCACCAACTAATAGTTATTTTGCATGATTATTGTTTGTTTTACTTGAAAAATATAGAAAATAATTTAATTAATTTTTTGTTTAAGTATTTTTTATTGAATATTTATTAAAAAAAATAATTAATATTTTTTTTATATATATTTTTTTGTTTCAATTGAGTATTTGACCAAACAACAAAATAATAACGTACAGACAGTTAGTTCAGTAACTTTATTTGTTGATTGTATAATTTCGTGTTGTTTTATTTGAAACTGTAAAATCAAATTATCACATAAATTAACAACAAATACTCAATTAACACATAAAAGTTTTAAATACTCAATATAATGAACTTTGTTAATATAAATTTAATTAAAAATACTTTAATTTGTGACAAATTTAAAATTTAATTAAGCTATTTTTTATGATTTTCTATATGGATACATATAGCTAATCACAATAAAAAATAAGTTATATCACCCTAATTGATAATAAAATTAAATGAGAAAAAAAAATTAAAAATATAAATTTTTTTAAATAGTTAATAGAACACTTTTTTTTTAATAAGAATTCAACTAAATGAAAAATTAGAATTTAATTAAGATTATGTGTGTGGCTTTCAACATTACATTCAATAGAGGGTGACTACACCTACTCCAAGAGTAATCACAGCTTACCTATACCATTTGTATTTATTTATTTAACGATTTACAACAATTTTAAAATACAGGTCACAAGCAGAAATGGTTTTATTACAATACGCTGAGTAAGTTAATTGCTAGATAATAAATTAATTTAATCAACATAAAAATATTTTGTAAGTTACTGAATATAATTTATTTTAGAGATTTATAACTGATAAGTTACAAACTATTAAATAGCTTATTATTAATTAAGTTATAACTTGTTTAATTTTTTCATTATTATTCTTTATATTTATATACTTTGTTTTATCATTCTTTTTTTTTTACTAACTATGACGTACTTTTTATTGTACACAAATAATTCACATAATGAAAATTATACAAAAATGAATCTAATAATAACTTAACTTAATAAATAAAAAATACTTTTTAAAAATAAATAAAGAATAAATTCAATTAATACTTATTAGATGAAAAAATTTAGACAAAATGACTTTTTAGAATACAATTTTTTTTAAAAAAAAAATATTAAACTTTCAATAAGAATTTAGTTATTTTAAAAAATCAAAATCAAAATTACAATTAAATAATATATTTATCTAGCAAAAAAAAGTATTTATTTAATAAAATACATAGTAGAATTTTTTAGGATTATTATATATTAACAAAAGACTGTAATTGTAAAAATAAATTACAGTAAACATTCTTTATTTAATTTGTTTTCCTAATAACTACACAAGATTTAACATGTGCACTTGATATTGAAGATATATTGAAATCTGAAAACAAAATAAAAAAAAGTCGACAAAAAATTATAGAAAAAAAGTGATGAAAATAGAAAATTTGTTAACAAAATATAATGTATTAATTATAATATTTGTAAATCTGATTAAATAAGGTTAATAAATAATTTTTTATTTTTAACTCAATAAAAGAAAATTAATAGTTATTTGATTAAAAATTATAACTATTTGCAATTCTTAGAAATAATAGTAATGTAAAAGAAAATATATATTACCAAATATTTGATCTATAATTAAAAAAAAAGTACAATTATATCGGCAACTATAAAAAATACAACATTAATAATGAGAACAAGAACTATAAAAACATATATTTTATTAAAATATTAACACTTAAATAAATAAGTACTTATATATATATATAATAAAATTTAAAAAATTGAACCCGCCTCTGTTTGATTCTAATGATGGAAATATTATAGTCATAGAAAAATGACAAAAAAATTAATTTCAATTTATTAAATTATAGAAAATGAGACGAAACAAGCGGAGAAATATGAAAAAGTCTATTATATTTAAAGAGATAATAAAACATGTATAATTGATGGACTCAATCTCTCATATAGCACTATTTAAACTTTTATTTCTCCATCCATCATTTTTTTTCCTATTTAGCACCTTTTTGTTTTTATTTTCCTATCTAACATCATTTCAAAAGTAAAAAAATAAAAATAAAAAATTAATAATTTTTATTTTCCATTAAATAAATAAATATTTTTAATGTTTAAAATAGTTATTAATGAATAAAGAAATAAGTTTTTACAAAATAAAAATAAAAAAGTAATAAATTAAAAATATTTAGTTAAAAAAAAATAAAACGAAGAAAATAAAAATTAAACCCTACAACATAAAAGTTGAATATATAAACATAAATTAATATTTATTATTATTATTATTATTGATGTAATCATGTTAATTTCAAGTAAAAAATATAGAACATAATTATAAAAAAAAATCAAAGTCAATTAATATTAATTAGTAGTGGACACAGATAATATAAATAATATTGAAATCTAGTGAGTAGCATAAAATTTGAGGTATGAGAATACTTTTACCCTAATTCTATTGTGGACACCAAATATTCTTACCAAGAATGAGCAAGTGAGTACCATAGAATTTGAGGTATGGGAATACTTTTAAGCTAATCCTGTGGTGGACACCAAATATTCTTACCAAGAATGACCAAATATTCTTACCAAGAATGAGCAAGAACAATCTAAGGTGAAAATTCAAGCTATGTGAATTGATTGACCTCTTCTTCAAGGTTGTCGAGAGCTTTAATGACGATGACCGAGTGGTTGTCTATCTGCAGAAACTCTCTTACGTTCAAGTTAATACAAACATAGAGATATAAATGATAAGTATGTGTAATGAGATGACCTGAATACTCCATGAGGTGATATTTATAAGCTATTGGACCTAACAAAATATCTAATCAATTGGTGTTTGTTGTTGAATACCAAGTTGCTCTATACGCTAACAAAAGTTAGTTTCTTTTCAAGTATCCAAATTATTCATATTTGGAGGTGGTTAATTCCTACCACGTGAAGTGATTTACTTAATATTTGTCAATACTAGTAATACACAACATGTTACGAGTTAGTATGAGCGAACCCTGCTTGCACTGACGCAAATAGGTTTCAAACCCTTAGTGTTAAGTTATCGATGAATTTCCAGTTCTAGGTTATAGCAATAACCACACTCAAGTTCACACCACATAATTAAATCAAATGACACAATATGTATATATACAATAGATTACTTAAAAGCGACAAACTAATTTTATCCATGCTAGATTAGGTGTTGGCACAAGAACCTGTATTTTCTAAACCATTTTGATTCATTGCTCTTCAGTGATCCGGATAACCTGGAATTATCTTTGGTGACTGACCTAATCGAACATTTGAAGGGCCAGCTGAAGGGGGAGCTGAAAACTGTCTCATAACAGAACTTGCACTCGAAGCAGGAGGACTGCAAAGTTGGCTTGATTTAATCGAATTACCGTTTGCAGCACCATTTGTATCCTCTGCCATGTGTTCAGGCTGTTGGTGGCTTCGCTGCAATACATCAATATCCATTCCTTGTAATACATTCTGATGATTGTGGGTACCACTGGGAAGCTGGGATTGCCAAAAAGGTGGCTGTTGATTAACTGTGGAATGGCTTGCTTGATCATTGCTTTTACCGTCAGCCTCATCCTTCCCTCTGGGCTGATGAACTATGCCTGAGACCTCATTAGGTTTGCTAGGTTTAATATCTGTCAACTTTTCTAAGTCCAAAGAAGAGATAGACTCTCCAGCATCAGCCTTAGGTGTTGAAGAACGGCCAGAAGCAATTATCGTTGTGGGAAATGCCCTCTCTGGAGGAACAGCTGGGGTGTAATTAGAGGGAAGCAAATCATCCCAATTCTCCAATAGTTCCTTATACACTTTACGGAGAGTGACTTCAGTAAGACCAGTCACCTTACAAATTTCTGCCTGGGTTTTGCGTTTGTCTTCAAGTTGGCAAGCCAAATATATAGCAGCAGCTGAGATGCTAATAGGATTCCTGCGAGTACAGAAGCATTTGTTGATCACGACCTCTCCAATGTGAGTAGCCAGTTCCTTAAAAAAAATTGTAGGACTTGTTCTCAGAATTCTATAATATATGGTACAGAATAAAATAATGCACCAAAATTGGTGCTTAGACAACAAAGTATAACCCAATGTCCACCAATGTAATGAGTACACATCACCAATATCATAAGTATATCCCGTATCCTGTCACGGACGTAAATTCTTTATTCTCTACGTATCACAACATCTTTGATTTACAAAGAAAATAGCAACGAAAACAAATTCTAGAACCTTGCAAATGTAAGAGCATGAGAAACCGAGCAGTTATTTCATATCATGGCAAAATTCAATGGCTTTTTGCTAGTAGGTATAGATAAACCCTTTCAAGATTTCGAAACAAAATAATGTTGAACCCATGAAATGGGATGTGACTAGAGGTACCTGGGCAGATTTATTGAGCTGAAGAAGCGTGCAAAATCTTGGCATATGAACTGAAATGGAATTGCTGTTAATAGGTTGACTTAGCTGCAAAGCCTCACCAAGTATCTTAATGTATTTCCCAATTTCCTTTTGTGGCACATTGGCTGCAATTGAAATTTCCTGCCATATGACTACACAAGCATCAATATTATAGATATCACAATAACTTTAATGTTTTCAGCTATCCAACATATCAAGCAAGCAGTATTTTCCTACTGAAAGCAAACTCAAATGCTAGCTACTTGTTTTGAGTGCGATGACTCTTCCTTCACAAATCCCTAAAAATGACCGACCGTTGATTTTCACTGAAGAAAAATGCAAGCGTTCATTCATCCAGAAGACAAAAATTGAAATCAACCATTCAACAATATTAATTACAAGAGAAAAAAGAAATGGAAAATTAGCATAGCAGAAACGTAATGACCTGAAGGGTTCTGGGCTCTTGCGCCTCTCTGATGGCCTGAACGAGAGCGGCAGTAGCAAGCGCCTCCACACTGCGGTTTCTCAAACACGTGGCGGAACAACAATCCCTGAACAACTGAAAAGCGTGGTCGGAAATGTCGCAGTCCAACCCTAGAATTGACGCAACATCGATAATCTGCATGTAGGCCCTCAGATTATCAACCACAACCGTTGAAGACGAAGAAGAGGAGGAGGAAGAGGAGGATTCCAGAGTGCGTTCGAGTTCGGCGAGGTGGCCGGAGAAGGAGAGGGATGACTGAAGGTAAAGTGGGCTGGGCTCGAGGGACCACGTGGAAAAGGCAGTGATGAAGCCCGTGGGCTCGAAAGGGTCCTCGTCGTCGTTCTGATTGAGAGGGAGAGGGAGATCCGATGTGACCAGACATAGAGGGTTATCTTGGGCGCGCATGTGGAACACGTGGTGAGGATGCGACTGTCGCTCCTCCATTACGCGCCCGCAAGACGTGCACTCCGTGATCGAACGCCCGCTGCTCGTCGTCGCGCAACGCCCCTGCGCCGCCGAGCAATACGGGCACTTCATTTTTCCTTCTGTCTCTCAGTCTCACCGCTTTTCTTTTTTGCACCTTATTACTGCGGCTCTATACAAGTATAATTATTTATTAAGTATTATTATTATTATTTAATAATTTTTTATATTATTATTTTGACTATTTTTTTATGATATTTTTTTCTTCCAATAATTTGTAATATGCATCTTATGAATAAATAATTTTTTTGTGGTTAAATATCATTTCATCTTTATCTAATAATTCTAATTAAAAAACATGGTGTATATGTGAATATATATGTATATCATTATAATATTTTAATATAACACTTTCTTTTTTATTTTTTATTTTTATATATTTTGGTTATATTTAATTATCATATTTTTAATTTTAAAATAACAAAAAAATCTTTTACAATTAGACAAATAATTTTTTTTAATTAGTTAGCACTTATATATTTATTATGAAGTAGAAATAAAGAAAGTGATATACTTTTTTTTTTAAGACTGAGTTTACATTATAACAATACTATTATACACATTTAATATAGCAGCATTAATCATAGCATTATATTAAAAAAGTAAAATTGAATTTTATTCATATTATACTACTAATTATACTAATGTTTGAACAAGAGGTATTGAACTGTTTTAGTAAAATAACATTTAATTATTGACCGATGAATCATAAAAAAAATTACATCGAATTACAAAACATTTTTTGATGGCATAAACCACAATTCTAATAAAAATCAGTTTGTGTATGGTCAAAACAACAACTTACACAGTATGAAATTGTGGGACATATGTTGTCATTTTGTAATATAAATTGAATGTCACAATATTATTTAACTTCAAACTATAATTCAAGGTGTAACATATAAGAGGATATTCTATAATTGTTTTCAAAGATATTAAAAGTATTTTGAATCAATTAATAACGAAAAGAACAAGTTGAAAATATTTAGTTAAGTACTTAATCCTCCATAGTCGTTCTACAACCACTTCATTTTAAACATCGCTAAGTATAATGATAAATATAAATAAAAATTTAGATAAATGAATAATAGTTTTCAAAATATTGAAATTTGGTGAGCTACGTGATAATATGATTTTTTTATTAGATTGTTGGTAAAAATATTTATTTTCAAAATAAAAATCATTTTATTTTTATAATTGAATTTTTCATTTAAAAGAATGACTTAAGAGTGAGGTGTGTGTATTAGTTTTTAATGGAGGTATTGTTAGTGTTGAGCACAAACACAATTAACTGATCCATCAAACCTCAAATATAACAAGAAGAAGACGGATAATAGAAATTCGATTATATGAAAGAAGAATGTAAAATAGGATAGAACAAAGTATCAAGAATCATGCACAAAACAATTTAATGTGGTTCAACTAAAACCTTAGCGAACAAAATTTTACTATGAATAATATTTGATATTACAAACTAAGTTTCTTTCAAGTTTCACAATGAACTCTCAACTCTCATCTTAAAGAATAATCGTCACGTTCAAGTTCTTATATACAAGTCAAAATTGTCCTACAACTTCCAACTAAGAACATTTCTCATAAGAACTAATCACATGTATAGTGATTTGTTACAATAAACATGAGGTGCCAGTAGTTACTAGGAAATTTCAGAAAGAGGCAAACAATCAAAGATTTAATCTTTAGGTTCTTCACAAGCGAAGGCTAACTCATAAGATGATGGCAAACCAATAGACAATCTGGGACCAGTAGATGATGACAAACTTATAGACAATCTCAAACCACTAGACGATCTAATACCTATAAACTTTATAGGAAACTTGAACTTAAATTTTATCTGAACCAAATCTTCATAATCTCCACCGTGGATACAAATCTCTTAAGTGATAAAACACTCAAATTTATCTAAGCCCATTACAAGCTTAATCACACATCAAATGGATTAAATTCAAACAACAGAGAATACCTTAGTGATCATATCAAACATATTATGATTTGTTGTGACCTTCACCATCTTCACATATCCTCAACCAATTTCTTCTCTCGTGAAGTGAAACTTCATATCAATGTGTTTTGTTCTCTCATGATAAACTTGTTTTATCGACATTTGTATATCACTATTATTGTCACAATGAACAATTATCACTCAGTCTTGCACCTTTAGCTCCTTGGCTAAACCTTGAGCCACAAGATTTCTTTTACAACTTCTTTTATGACAATATACTCTGCTTCAATGGTTGACAAAGTCACTATCTTCTAGAGACTCGCCTTCCAACTGATGACAATACCATAAGCATTAAACACATAATCGATGAGAGATTTTCTAGTGTCCAAACACTCAACAAAATTTGAGTATACAACTCCTTCTATGGTGGGAACATCTTCCACATATCGTCTAGCTCTACCATAAATCAAGACTTCCAAATGACCCTTTCAAATATCAAAGGATCCACTTAAGATCTTACCAATGTGCTCTCCCAAGGTTAGACATAAACCTGCTAACAACAATCACAACATAAGCTATGTCAGAGCGTGTGCATACCATTGCATACATTATTGAACCAACCAAATTTGCACTTGGAATACCATCCATATAACGTTGTTCCTCAATCTTAGGGGATTTTTCACTCAACCTGTAGTGGGAAGTAAGGGGCGTGGGAACAGGTTTCAAGTTTGTCATGCCAAACTTGTCAAGGATTTTTCTAATATAGGTCTTCTAGGACAAATATAGACATTTCAAATCATGTCATCTAAAGATCTCAATCCTCAATATATTCCTAACAATTCACATGTCCTTCATTTCAAACTCACAATTCAATTCAGATTTAACCTTTCTTACATCAAGTTTACTATTGTTTGCTATCAGAATGTCATTTACATACAACAACAATATAATGAATAAATTGACTAAGAACTTGAAGTAAGTGCAAGTATCATACTTGCTATATTCAAAACCAATTCCAACAATAAACTCATCAAATCATTTGTTCCATTTTCTTGGAGATGGTTTCCTCCCATGAAATATTTGTTTAATTTGCAAACATAATTTTTCTTGTCATCTATCTCAAATCCTTTTGATTGCTCCATCTCCATCTCCTTTTGATTTTGATTGCTTCATGTAGATGGTTTCTCCTAAATCTCCATAAAGAAAAACAACATTGACATTAATTTGTTCCAACTCGAGGTTAAGATCGACAACCATAACTAAAATCTTTATGGTAGCAATCAACCTTGAATCTTGGTTAATCAATTCTTAGAATGTCATTTTTTTTTTTTTGAAAATCCGTTATTTACAACGGAACAACTTTATTTCTCACTGTGTCACTAAAATAATCTTATGTCACTCTTAAGCTATCTTTATCGCACCTTGTTTCTTGAATTTTGAGTTTAATCCTATCTATAACTCCAACAATCAGTATATCAATAAACAAGACTAAAATACTTAAACTTTTATTTAATAATCATCCAAATTTAAGAAGATGATCAACTTAGATATAATAAATAAATAAATTTAATGCTATATGTGCTGGCTATGCTACCGCCCACTTGCTGTAGTCAAGAAAATTTATAAAACATGGAAGATTTATAATTTAGATGCCCAGTTGACTTTGTCTGTTCAAAAGTCGTCTTTCAATTTACTACTCCTCACTTCGTGAAGACTGAATAAATTTGAAAGAACCACAGCCTATTAAAATACATCATCATTCCAGTGATGAAACATGAAAATATGAGTGTGAGTTCGTCTGTCACTATCTCTTCACAATCTTCTAGTAGCACTCCAGCATTTTCAACTATAGGTCAGACGCTTGAATTCTTCACACAGTAACAATTAAGCACGCCTGGACAATGTTGCTTCTTTTCCTTTATCGGCTTGATCAAGGCTCTTCCTGAATTCTCGGGCACTCTGAAATGGTACACAATGCAGACATCAGGCTAGAATATATGCAATGGAATGATAACATTTGAATTTGAGAAAAGAGTTAACGTTTCACATATTAGTTAGACCAACAATGTCTGTTGAAAAATACGACCACTATAAATTATAAATTCATACTTTAGAATAAATTTAGCTCCTATATCTGTACCAAGCAAGCTCTAATCTAACTATTTTTCCCAAAAGTAAAGTAATTTTAAACTATTCAAACCCTTAACAACCATGGCCAAATACAAGAAGTAAGGAAGTATAAAATAATTAACATCAAGATACCAATATAATTTATGCAAGCTAATCTGGATTAAAGTACAATAGTCAATACCCTCTCTACCTCCTGCAAATGCTGCTTCTACCTTTGAGAGTCACATGATGATCGTATAACCTTAAATTAGCAACCAACCGCAGAAAATTGAAAGAAAAATAAAAACCAAAGGAAGACCAATGAAGTAATTTGCAACACAAGAAAGCTAATAAACCAGCAATATCCTTTTTATTTTTTTGAAAGTACCGTATCACACACTGTCTTTGTCTTACTTGAATCTCCCAATTCAACAATCTAATTGAGAGCTACTTTTACTTTTTTCAATTATCCACCACCGATCCACTTTGCAAAGAAAAAGGGAAAGCTCTCAATCAACGAACATTGCAAGTTGGAATCAATCAAATAACTTCTGTTAATCAACGTAAATTTGCCATCGAGCAAGGATTTTCTTATGAAAACAAATAAAATTCAGAAGTTTTTTACATTTCAAACTAAACAAAATAAAAATGATCTAACTACATTTTTTTTTCTTTTTATTTAATGCGGATGTGGGTTAAGGGATCGACATGGACCAATTGGTGATGACAATTGACAAGTATATTAGTCATCACATACTGGAAACAGTTCAAAGGAATGATGAAGGCAACTTCAATAACTTTCTTTTTACCCTCTTTAAATTTCTCATGGATTTTGAAACTTATGCAATTGGGCCACACAACATTTCCTGCTAATACAGCTCACTCATTTGCTAGCATGGAGTTGTATCACACCATCTCCATGTCAGCAAAGATATAATGGCAAGAAAGTTGCATCAGCCATTTTGCAGATATGGCACTAACCATAATAACACAGGTAAAAAAACACATTGCTTGACTATTTTGCCATGACTCAAAAAAACAGGAAGCAAGATCTAAGCAGTTAAAACCAAAATGGAACTTAGTCAAACACAAGAACCAAACATATAACAGAATAAAAAAAGTATGAACTGATTAAACTCATAAGCTTATGTTTCAATTTTGTAAATAAATTCAACAATGCAACCAAAATCAAGGTTGTTAAAATCGAGAGTATACTAACATACTCAAGAGAGTAAGGGAGACAGAGGTGCACACGCACTGCAGACCAAGATCATGTGGTTGCTCGTGAAATTAGAGGATAGTGCACTGCATCGATCCTTTTGAGCAGTCGGTTTGAGTTAAAAAGACCCATGTGTTTGCTAAAAAACCTAACCCGGAAAAAACCCAACTTGTAAGGATGACCCTTTTACCCTAGGGTTCCATTCACAAACCAAAATGTAACCAAATGTCTCTCACCAGCACGCACTCTCATCTTCGACAACACAACCATCACCACCATTGCAGAACTGAAATTGTTTTTTGCTGAAACTAGCTTCATCTTAGTCGGCCATCACAAGTAATCATCTCCGACTCTGGCATCAACATTGCCAAGTTGGTCATTGTTTTCATCTTTGACTCTGTTTTGGATTTTTTCTTCTTAAGTCTTTCTTCTGTTCTTGCTGCTGCCATTTTGGAGAGTGTTCTGTAATGTATTGGATCTTATTATGAGTTCTTTTTTGTCTATATTATATCTAATTCATACCCAGGTCTATAAGTATAGTTTTTTGTATACTTGTAACTCTTATGAGTTGAGTTACAATCCCAGAGTTACAATTTTTTAGCCCCCTTCAGATCCTATTACAATCCTTGAATTTGACAACATTGTCCAAAACATCCAAGTAAATAAAGACTCCTAAAAAAGTATTCATCCCAGTTCACCATAAAGAGCTATTCAACAAATTTAATAGATTTAAGGCAATTGTACTTCCATAAAATCTCAGCAGATGAATAATGTTTGCCACTTTTGTGAAGAAACAAGATGTAATTAACTCAGCACAGCAGGGGCAGAAAGAGGGGGTGACCAGGTGGGGCCAGGGTCACTCTCAAATTTTTTGAAGCTCAGTATATTTACGATAAATGTTGTGATCCTCTTAGAATATATGAAAAGAATTACTTTGTTCTTGTCCCCTAGAGAAGTTCTGGCTCTACTCCTGGCTCACAGTATATCAAATAATACACATGTAGCCAACATAATGTATTTCTACTGCTTGACAAGTCACACAAAGCATAAACTTTGATAGATGTTTTTCATGCTTTGGTTACATTTTGATGCTTGTATTTTGTAATTCAATAAGCACTCTTCAAAAGAACTCATCCAATCCCAAGTCATCATGAAGGATTCAACAAACTCCACAGATTTAAGATGACTGTTGTCCTATTAAAGTTTAGACTGATGCAGTTTATATGAATAGACAAAAAATTATCATCCCAGAAGTTTACAAATACACACCTGCTGCTAATTTCATAAAATTACACTCCCTGAACAGGATAATCAAAGCTTATGAAAATAATGGAAAGAGAGAAGGACAGGAGGAGCATTGCTAATTTGTTAGACGATGGTCTAACCAGACAGTTTAAAGGTAGAAGATGCTAGTAGATTATTGCACCAAAATTACATCATCCAACAAAAGTTCGAAGTTAAGAGAATTTTAAATCCAATCAAGCATGTATATTTCACCATAATGGCATACATAACACTGCTAAACAAAGTTGTCAATAACTTGTAACTTAAACTCTCTTTAAACTGAATACCATATCAAGGAAACAGTAGTTGTAGGTTGTACATAATATTTTTGTATCAAAACACATAAATTATAACTGACCAATCAGCATAACGGTAAGCACCACCATACATGAGTCCTAGAAGGAAAAAGATGCCAAGAAACAGGTGGATTCGCATGTCTTTCATTTCAAACTGTTCTTTGCCTTTCTTTAGGCAAAATAAACAGCGTCCAAAAAGTACAGGAGATTAACTACCCAAAAAATGCCTTACATTTTTTTTTTTTGTTCAGCAAATGCCTTACATAATTCTCAATCAATTTCTAAACAAAGTATTCTATCCTCGCAAAAATCCCGTTTGCAACAAAGCTAATGAAAACAAACGCATCATAATAAACTTCTCAAAAAACATTTGTAGAGAAGAAAATAAATAGTAAAATGAATCTAACTTCCGTGAGATAAGTTATACACACGAACTTTTGTAGAAGAAGTTAACATAAATCGATGCGAGAAGTTTAATTAATTTTCCTTTTTATTTTCTTCTCCAATAAGTATTTATTGAAAACTTCATCAAACGGTATCTCAGATGAAATGATATTCCAGATTCCGAATGAAATATGTAGTTCTAAGATGGAGTCAGTTTTCCGGTCCCTTAACAATCACCACGAGTTTTGAGTCTACACCCACTATAACTAAGAGACCTAACACAATACCCTATTAAAAAAAACTGAAGAGAGCTTAGCGAGAAAAAGAGATGGAAGAAGAAGAACGGACCGTGGATTGAACAGGAGGCGGATCAAATTCAATAGAGTGAACAGACATCTTAGCTATCTCGGTAATGGCAGCGTCTCTGACCTCGCCCAAATCACTCGTCAAATCCTCATAGGCAGCCTCGAACGCCTCCTGCCAGAACTTCGGCAACCTGATCCTGCGACTGTTGGTGTAAACATCCCACATGTGCCTCACCACCTTCTCCCTCTCCTCCATTTCCTGGGCAAAACATCAAAACCACACCCATCACATTGCGCTGCACACCCTAATTCACTCACTCATAATAATAATAATGACAATAACAACACTAAGGCCAGAATAGACTCACGAGAACATCGAGATCGTCGTGGATGGGAGAGTCCATGTCGTTGGAAAGCGAATTCAGAGTGCCGGACCACCGCAGAGAGACGGTGCCGGTGAACATCGACCAAAACGCCAGCAGCAAAATCGCCGCTAACGCCCAAAACTTATACTTCCCTTTCCCAAACAGACCCGAATCCAATGGTTCCTTCTTGGCACCCGCGGTGGTGGTCGGAAGCCCCTCCTCGTCCTTCATTTCTCACTCGATCTAATTAATTAATTAATTGATAATAGCTATCCCTAACGTGAACTCAGGCAATGTATATGATAGTGGTTTCTCACACGAGACGCGACGCTACTACCTGTTACGCTTCAACTTCATCGCTTTCGAACCCGATCGGATTTTCGAAGAGTGCGATTGGGTTGGTAATGCAAATGAATTATTTGTTTTGTTTGTTTTTGTGTTTGTGATGAGATTGGGAGCGACCGTGTTGTTACTCAGATACACTGCGATGCCGTTGCGGTGCAATAATAAGAAAATGACGGATTTGCTGTTTCCTCCTACGGCAGGGACAAGGCTACATCGCGTGGGCCACCACTTTTTATTACATTCGATTTAATTGACTTTGGTCGTACACGATATGGGACAATCGTCACCGTCCATTTCACGCAATTGCATTCCGCGTTTTAATGCCAATACTCGTATCCGTTATTGCTCCTTGTGGCAACCGACACGGGACGGCACCGTTTTATTATATATTCAATTTGGAAGTTAATATTTTTTGTTATTTCCCTGTCTTCTTCTTGCATTACAAACATTATATTAAAATGCCTGAAAATTAATTTAAGTACTTCAAAATAAAATAAATATCAAATTTTGTCAATAATTCTTTTTAATTAAAATAAAATGCTCACAAATTAAGGATTTTAATAAAAAATTTAATCTATTTGAAATGAGAAAATTTATATCAAAATAATAAAATAAAATATTATATACCATATATAAATCGTTCAAATAGCGGTAAAAAAAATTATTTTTATATTATTTTTCTTTCATTTAATTTAAAATCAAGGGATGTAATTATTATTTTTTATTTAATTATAAAACATTGAAATAATAAAATAGTAATTACTAATTATAATATTTTGTTAACGATTTGATGACAAGTTAATACATATAGATATGTTGAGATATAATGTTAAATCTAATTTGTATAGCTATTACTAATCTAGATTTCATTTTTTTTCTCATGTTGATTTTAGAAATTGAAAAATTAAAAATATTCTTTCTCTCTTAAAAGCTACCTACACTACCAAAGTTTTTCGTAGGCGTTTACCCAATTATAACCCTCTTTCTTCTTTGCCGTTCACTCCCAAAGTTCAGTCATGAACCCTAAGTCATGAGAGGGAAATCCAATCCCATTTCTCTTGTCTCATTTTCAATTTTTCTTTCTTAATAATTTTATTATTTTCCTTTTAGATTCATTTTTATTTCCATTTGATGATTATGGGAAGCTCTTGTAAAGAGGAAGTGACGTTTTAGTTTTTATGGAAGAGCATGTATTCCATAAAGTGTTTTATGCTATGTGACACAGACACTGATATGACACAGATACAGATATGGAAATACGTAAAATTTTTAAAATGTATGAGAACACAAATCTATATATTATATAATTATGAATTATATAAATTGACAATAAAGATTTATGTGTACAAGTATGTTTCAGATTATTTTTTGGAGCGGAAAGATGTTTTTCATGACTGGTTCACAATGATTTGTTTCTTAGTTTTATAATCATAATAACAATTTATACAATAAAGTTTGAATTTTGAGAAAATTAATGTATTTTTCCTTTTTAAAATTGTGTTAGAACCATACTAAAATTGCCAGAAATCTAATAAATACTTTTTGAATTTGACACTTTACGGATACGTGTCCTATAAGTGTCATACGAGTGTCGGTGTCCGATCGACACACCATTTAAGAGGAGTGTCCGAGCTTTATAGGTTTTATGGCTCTAGCTTAAAATACATTTTCTTGACAAGTTGTATATGAGGGGAAGTTGTTGTATATTAGAGCATATTGATAATGTATCATTATTGTATCCAATATTAATGGTGGAGCATATAGTGTATTTTACCATTAATATGAATATACAACATTGCTAAAACTATACAATTTTTCTTTAATAACAAATGAAATAAAATTGAGGCAAAAAGCGGTTTGGTTTAAAAAAATCACAAATGCTTGTTAATGTGCATATTTTAAAATTAGTACTCCAATAATCTAATGAATCAACATTATCATTGTCATTACAAAATATAAATATATTTTTTTGAGAGGATTACATATTAATACAAATGTATTTTGTATATTTTTCTTAACTTCGAGAGAGATAGAAGGCTTTTTTGAATGCCCAAACCCCATGCATACATTAAAATCTACCAATTACAAAAGATTTCTATGGCAAAACATTTTATGTCTTTACTAAGTTTGAAGGAGGTAGAAAGCTTTCAGCAGTCAAACCCCATATATTAAAATCTACCTCTTCGATCTTCCATCTCTCTTCCAATTCTCTTTTATGGTTAGCTGATTGTTCACCATATCTGGAAACTGTGACTCGAGTCTTGCCACTGTGTGATACATTTATCCCATCTACGTACTTGTAATCCTCAATTACTGATTCTAAACTTGTTTCCCAAAAAATGTCATTGTCTTCTTTGGTTCTCATTGTGAGTAATCTCGAGTCTTCAAACTGAACCAAGAGACCAGATCGCTGGCTAAAATAGCCCCATATGGTGTGGTGGATAATCTCGAAGTTTGATCCGCTTTGTGCATCACGAATTGCTGGACTTGTTTCCAATTTCAAGATGAAGCACTCTTCATCATTGATTATTTTCTCTCCTATGCATGCAGCGTCCAAAAATAAGTTAGCCGTTGCCCTTGGATCCAATCCCTAATAAAAAAAAAGTAATTTAATCATATTCACAACTCAATTTATTTAGATTAATTATTTACAACTCTTTATAGAATGTGACACTATATTATAGATGAAAAAAATGATTTTAATTGCCCTCATACTGAAGTTTAAATTATTTCTTTTACATATTTTAATTTTTAATTGGCGCATGGATCGTATAAGCTGCCTACAACTACTCTTAATTTAATTTATTTTTTACTGATAAAAAAAATGTTGAATTTTATCTTACATTCGTTCAACAAGATAGTACAAGTTACTTTTTTTTAAAAATGTTTTTTTATTATTTATTGCTTCCAACGATGTTACTTTTTTTTAAAAATGTTTTTTTATTATTTATTGCTTCCAACGATGATTAGAGTGACAATATTTTGGTGTGTAAAAAATTTGCATGAATTTTTCATAAAAAAAAAAAACTTTTATAGGTCACATAATTTTGGATTTTTTGTTTGTCTTTGAACTTATTTCACCACTCTCAAAACTTCACCTCACACTAAAAGATTTGGAATGTTGAAGATTGGAGAGAAATAACTATTCCTAGTGAGTTATTTAACATCTGTATTAATTACAAAAAAAAAGATAATATAAATGTTGGAGAGAAAAAAGAAAAATATTTGTGAATTATATCCATTTGTTAATAAAAAAGATAAATTGAAATAATAGTTTATACTAAGAACATTGAAAATTTCTTGGCAAATTTTAATTGTCAGAAAAATTGGAATTGTAATGTTTGAAAGATTGGAGCTAAAATGCCCATTTACATAATCTGAAAATTCAATTAACATTAAAAAAACTAAAAGCCCATCTTCATTACAATATATTATGAAGGCAAAAATTAAATTAATCTAAAAAAATGGAACTCATTTTGGCGCATGCAATTATTAAAAAGCAATGATATATCAATATTTTTTTTCTTCTCTTTTTTTTATATTTACAAAAAAATTGTTTATTTTAATAATTACCCAATCTTGAAAAAAGAGGTTGTGAATACTAGGATTAATGTACCTGAAGGAAACGACGTAGTGGTCTGGGAGCACCTTTTGCAATTGGTGTTTGCTGGTTAGAAGAATGGCGCCAAGAGATCTTGCCATTGCTACCGCAACAAACCTTGCAACCTGACACAACAAGCTCTAAACACCACAAATCGGGGTCCTTCTGCCACAAAACGAACCCTCCCATCTCTTCCGAGCTTTTCTTCACCTCAATGCTTTCACCGGTCTGGTGAAAATCTGACGCAACAATCTTTATCTGCCCAATCACACACATACTATCCACCGCATTCAATGCTGGCTGTCCTCCCGTTGCTGCTATATACTGTTGCACTATATACTTTGCCGTTGATGCTTCCTACACACAATCAAATCAACACGGAAACCAAATGATAAACAAATGTATATAGCATATCTATCGTAAAGTATGCATGCATTCGTTTGCTTTTTTAACAGTTTCTGATTTGAGATTGATTCATACGTAAACACTGCATGCATGTCAAACTGTTGAATTAAGGAATGCGTTTGTGTACTAGGATGGAAAAAAATAAGGTGTGTGTTGTTACAATGGAACAATCTCTGACTGGACGGTGAACGGAATGACCTAATTGGACCTGAAGAGGGATAAGAGGGGATCCAACGAGGTAAAGCAGAAAGCGAAGCTCGTTTAAGCGCGCTGCAACTGTAGGGGTGGCCAATTTGTCTTCTGTTTGAGCCTTCATCCACGTTAACATGTTTTGCCACCGCAACGTTACGTTGCTTCCCATGGGTGTGAACATTTCTTCGGGTATTGGTATTTCAAGAACGGTCTCCAACCCATCTTCTCTATCGATGTTCGGACAAAGCCTCCTCAGGGATGACTTTGCAGCTGCTTGTTTCATCAGTTTGTGTGTGTCGGTCTCTGTCGGTGTTTTATTGTGGGTGTTGGAGAGACAGTGTACGAGGAATAGGTTGATTGAAGAGGTAAGACGAGTAAGGAAAGAGAGAAAAAGGAAGAGGGTCAGAGTCAAAGGCTAAACACATTTGTATCTTGTTCTACCTGTGGAGGGGAAACACGAACCTATCTGAGGACCAAAATGAGAGGGTGAGTAGGTGCCCATTTGCCTAAGGCTCTCCTTGCTTCTAGGAACACTGTGGCCACAAATTGTTGCTCATTATTTTTGTTGTTCAAGTTTCTATTTAAAGATTTCATCCACAAATTTTCGAAATATTGTTTCTATTTATTGAGCTTGCATTGCATCTATCAGTTATAGTTATTCTCCTTTATTTCTCTTCCAAGTCTTTAGTGTGTGTTTGCCTCCTAGTTCATCCAACACAATGTTAATCACTCTCTATCCTTTTTATTATTTGGTTTAGAAAGTGTATTTTTTTCATTCAAAGTTGCTGTTGTCGAAAGGGATTTTCAAACACACCCTAAATCTCTGTTTATGTAAAAGGAAAATGTAGAAACATTGAAATGGGAGACTCGTTATTAACCAATTCGAGATTCTTCGAAGTAATCATTTTGTAGGATGAATAAATGACGAGGGGTGCATGCTTAATAATAACTGGCTTACTAATTCATCTAATTATATTAATTAAGAGAAATACCAATTATATAATCTTTGTTAATAATTAAAATTTATTAAAATCATAAACTTTATGAATTAAACTTCCTTTTTAACAGAGTTTCACTTATGTATAGTTTACAACTTTGAATAAATTTTATTTAATTATGTGAACCATGGAATATTAACTAAATTAAATACTTGATTGCTACTGTAAATCACAGAGTACGTATACATTTAGAAATGGGAAGGTGGATGCTGAAGAAATTTTCTGTTTACCTTGGTCTTAGATGAAAAGGAAAGTATATGGGTTCAGTTATTCATTCTCTGATTGGATTCTATATCATATGGATTGCTTATATTCGCTGTAGTACCTGTATCTTAGATCTAGGGAGTGGGTATCTTAAGTTCTAAAGCAAGGTTGGAATGAGTAGAGGTGTTGAGAGGGTTAGGAAGTAGTTTAAGTGTTTTGAAGGACCTTTGTAGGTTAATATGGTGTGAGCAGTTCCCCTGTCTTGTTTTCAGATTTGTGCCAGTTACATTGATCTTAGGTCTGGCCAAAGAGGATTTCTGTCTCTGCAAGTTTGCAGCAGTAGGAAGATGGCCTTAGTAGGAAGAGCAGAAGTCAGACAAAATGGTGAGGAAAGACTGGAAGGAATCTGTCATGAGGGAGGAATGTTGTCATGGTTGGAGGAAAGTCGAATGAAGGGCAATGAGATGTGTTCTAAACCAGCAAAAAGCTAAATTCAGTAAAAGAAATAGGAGAATTATAGAGGAATAAGGAAAGAGGTTCTGAAGGTGTAGCAGCTATGGTGAACACGACAGAGGTGCAATGTTAGCTTATTTCATGGACTTAAGCATGTGCTGTGATATTCAAATATGATTCTCAATAAAGTTTTGTTAGAAAAGGTTAGGAATAGGAAGCAAGGAATGTAAAAACTCTGTTTTTGTTCTGTCTGAGTGGGGTAAATTGTAAATTATATTGCATTAGTGTTGTTGTATAAGTGTTGGAATATCCTTAAAATGCTTTTATCATCTTTGTTGAAAAAAAAATACAATCTTCTAATAAAAATACACAATATACACAGCTTTTTCTTACAAAATCTAATCATCTGAACTTAAACAACGAAATACAAAGCTGGTTGATGTGTATGAGGGACTTGGATTACATTGAAGCAGTGGTATGGTCACAATTGGAAGGAACAAACTTTACAGAGTTTGTTGATATAGTATTCCACATAATGGTGAATGTAATTTTTTCAGATGACACATTTTAAAAGTTATGTCCTTTCAAGACTTTAGCAACAAGTTCGAAACACAGACACTAGATATTCTGCCTGGAGTTAGTTTCTGTAGTTACACTGTTCCTGGTACTCTTTTTGCTGAAAAGCATCTCCATCTCTTCCAAGGACTTGCCCTTGGTTTCGGGCAAGCAAAAGTAGAAGAACAACCAAGCCAGCACAGATATACCAGCAAACATGAAAAAGGCACCCCCTATAGTGATTGCTTTGTAGATTGAAATAAAACTGGTGGAAATAGCAGCATTGGTGAGTCTGTTGACTGCAACTCCTATACTTGCTCCTTGTGCTCTCAACTTTAGAGGGAAAATCTCTGAGCTATACACCCATGTGACAGGTCCAAGTCCCATGTTGAAAAATGCAACATATGCATAAGTGGCCACTATGCTAAGACTCAAGGCCCACAAGAGCTTCTCATGGGATTTATCCACCATTGTCAAGCTGAATCCCAATACGGCAAGGCTACAAATCATTCCTCCAGTGCTTAGAAGCAAGAGGCGTCTTCTCCCAACTCTGTCAAGAAAAAAAGTGGCTATTATCAAGCAACACACTTTTGTTATGCCTATTCCAATGGTGGTAAGCAAGATCTTGTCCTTACTGGTAACACCAGCTTTCTTGAAGATTCTACCACTGTATAACATAACAGCTTCAATTCCAGTTGCATGCTCAAAAAAGTGAATCCCCACTGCTGCAATCAGCATCCACCGAACAGCATAAGAGGGCCTCACAATCAACTCCTTCCAAACCCCTTCACCACTGCTCTTTTGAGAGACTGTAACCATTTCCTCAGTGGAATTCTCGTCAATCCCAGCAGCACTCTTTATATCCTTGAACCGAACCTCAGCTTCTTCTTCAGTATCTGAAACTTGTAATAGAACACTCTTTGCTTTCTCCAAACGCCCTTGCATCACCAACCACCTCGGAGACTCAGGCATTGCGAGAATGCCCAAAGCCAAAGCAAGTGAAGGAACTGCTGCAATACCAAGCATCAATCTCCACCCAAGCTTCAAAGTCAACTTCCCTAACAAGTAGTTTACCACGTAGCCAAGTAAAATTCCAATGCCGATACAAAGCTCGGGTAGGGAGCTTAAAAAGCCTCGGGATTTAGAAGAAGAGATTTCTGCAGAATAAACCGGTGCTATCAAAAGAGCAAAACCCACTCCAACACCCGCAACACTTCTTCCAACCATTAGAACTGCGTAGTTTGGACCATATCCCATGAGAACTGAACCAGCAAGGAAAAGGAGGGCTGCTGCCACGATTGTGTATCGCCGACCAATGTAATCAGCGGTCCTTCCTGCAACTAAAGAGCCTACCAATGCACAAATGTTCAAGATGCCTGCAAGAATTTCTTGTTGGGTGTCACTGATTCCTAGCTCCTCCTTTA
The DNA here is from genome assembly GCF_000499845.2 of Phaseolus vulgaris. NCBI lineage: Eukaryota > Viridiplantae > Streptophyta > Magnoliopsida > Fabales > Fabaceae > Phaseolus > Phaseolus vulgaris. The sequence continues at coordinate 2,949,747 of NC_023758.2, read as the reverse complement.
TGAATATCAGTGCTCCACTCATAACACCAGTGTCTAAAAGTCACGTTCATTTTGTAAACGAAAAGAGAGGTTTATCAGACAAAAACAGAAAGCTCTATATAAATATATATATATATAGAAGAATATCTTTGATGAGTCATTTAAGGATTGTTGGTTATGTTATAAACATGTTCATGATGCTAGGAAAAGGAAGTTATAAGACAAGGGTGAGCCTATATGATTTTGGTTAGCTATCATATAACCTTTGTGAAACATGATTTAATTTGAAATTAGAAGTTGAATATATTAATTATGAAGATGTTGATCCAACTTTATCCAAGCAAATGTTTAGTTGTGTGTAATAATAACTTGATATTGTGTTCTCTATTGACAATCAAGATAATCTTGAAAAGACACACTAGAGTATGGTGTATTATTTTCTAGGAAAATGAATATGGTGCATTATGTTTTGACATATGTTTAATAAGTTGAGGGAAGTTTTATTGTAAATTGTAAAAAAAATTAAATCAAGGGAGAGTTTAGTTTTATAAATAGAATATGATGGGTTGCATTGATAAAATGGAAAAATAAAGAAGAAGGCAAAAGAAAGAGGAAAAAAGAAGAAGTGAATATACCATAACCAAATATAATGGATATCATGGAAGTGACAATTGAACATGAAGTAGCATATCTTGAACCTTTGCCCTCTTGGCTACCTTGCTCCATGATGTTGATGTGTTTCTTCAGTTACCTTCTTCCTTTAGATAAGTAATGAGTAATAATTGTGTTTTGTTTCTTCTCTGGCTTGTTAACAACTACTATTAGACAGTGACCTTGAGAACTGGCTAACCAAACTATGAAACTCCTTCAATTTGAACCCTGTTTGCATATAGTATACAAATTAATATAATCATTAAATTTTAACCAATTTAAAATCACAGGGAATGAATTTTTGTATGTATTCAAACAATGGAAAAATTCATTTTTTCATAAATAAAAATTCACAAAACAAATATTTTATTTATTGTAATAATCAATGTAATACATGTGATTAATTGAAAGCAGTTGATTAGTTTACAAAGTAAACATGAAAGATAAGTATACCAAGTAAATTCGATATCATATTCAATCCAATACCTTAATATTGTGTTCGTAATTTTAAAATTTTAGACAACTTAAAATTTAAAAGGGTTTCATTTAAAATTTCAATGTTTTAAAAGTATTTTGTTTGAATATATCAGTTTAAATATTTAAAATTTCAAAATTTGTTTGAATCAATTTTTTCTTTAATTAAAAAATAACATAGAAATTTTCACAAAAAGAACATAAAACATCTATTTTTTACATCATCTATTTTCTCTAATAGTATATTGTGTTAAATATTTACCAAATAACATATTATACCAAATTATTATCTAAATAAAACAATTTACTTTAACAATTCAAAACCTAGTTTCATTCAAAACTTGATTTTAATTTTATTTTTTTATTTAAAATTGAAGAAAAGAAAATTTTAAAACTTTAAAATAAAATTATCTTAAAAAATAAATACTATCCAAATATGCTAGTTTTTTCATAATAATTATTTGGTACAATATATTATTTAAGTAAATATTAGATAAAGTATATTATTAAAGGAAATAAATAATTCAATTATGTTAATTTGGTTAAAATTTCAAATAACATATTCTAAAAATGTATTCGTTTTTTTATATAAATAAAAAAGAAATAACAAAAAATATATAAGATAGTGTATTACTACCATATACATATACTGTGTTACTATCCAATTCTTTTTTTTTATATGTTGTTCTCTTGGAGGACCTAAAAGTGGGTATTAGTTAATTTTGAATAAGTTGTAGTTTTTCATATACTTTTCTCTATTTTTTTTTTTATGAGCTTTTATGTATAAGAGTTAAGATAATTCTGAAATATCTCTTGATATTTAATTTATTTATTGTTAATAAATAGATATATATAAAAAATTGTTCATCTCGGGGGCTAATGTTATTAAGATTTGGCATAAAACAAAATCTAAAACTGAATATACTGATAACAAAAATAATTTGACAAAGTTATCAATTTTAAAATTATAAAAAATAATATAATTATTATGCTTAAGAATCTAAAATTGAATGAGGTATTATACTGGAGAGCAGAACCAAATTATTTTGTTCAAGTAATAATAAGAATGAAGTATGATTTGGTTTTGACACAAATAATAAAATTAAACTCTGTTTAATCACTTTTTGTTAAAAGCAGGGTGATGAAAGCGTTTATGTTTTGGATTTGGTAATAGAAGTTTTTATATGTTGACACAAACCTAACTTGAGAATGATTATGAATGTAAAGGATATATAGTGATTGAATCATGAAAGAAGAGTGAATTCACCTTTTTCTGAACAAAAAAAAGGACGTCAGGAATTAGTCTTTGTTCTTCATATATATAACGTCAACGTCAATGTCATTGTTCCGGACAAGGCATGGGTTGAGTCTTCGAAGATTGGTAATAGATTCATTCTTGCATGAAAGAAAGAGTTTGATTAATAAGATTAGGATCTTGAAGAGTTCAGCGGAAGTTTTGAAACTGATATGGTCAAAATTAGAAATTCATCCCTTGAAATAAAAACTGAAAGGAACATCAAAACTCAAAAATAGCATCTAATAGCATAATGACTATGTAATTTCGATGGAAACTAACAAAGTAACTGAACTAACTATCTCTTCAACCGCCTTCAAATTAAAATATATTTAACAACATTAATTATGGAAAAAAAAAACAAATACCGGTACTTTTTTCTATATATACCTAAAATTACTTTTTTTTTTTACAGCTACCATCTATAATTAGTTAATTTAAAAAAACTACAAGATGTATTTGTATAAACAAAGTAAGTCTAAACATTATGTGAGACTAGTTGTACCATTGCTGATGTATTGATCTTTTTATCACTCCATTATTCGTTTGGTCGTTCTTTTGTTCTCACTTCAAGTTTCTTTCTTTAATTGTAAGCGTTTGGTCAGGTTGACCTGAAAAAGGTATTTGTACATAGTGTATATTAAGAACGGATTAAAAAGGTACATTACACCTTTGTAAAGGATGATTTATTTATAGTGTTTAATCATGGGTCATTGGTGGTAATGAGTCAAATTTATCATATATCCTTTTATCTTTAATTCTATGTTATCTTTAATTCTAGGGAGGTTTCTTGATTTTTCGTAGTGTTACCCGGATTTGGTAGGACATGTCCCGTATTATCAAAAAGTTCTTGCAACTGTCTTAACTTAAATATGTCTTGAATTGGTCGGTTGGTCACCGAAACTGAGTACACAAAATCTACGAGTTGAATTTATTAATTAAATAAAAACTAAATAATTTTAGTTAATAGTCAAAAATATTAATTTAAGAATCAACTAAATTACATAGTATATATTAATTAAAAAAAAATATTTTTTAGACATTACGCAATATTTCCATATAAAATTAATCTTTCTTATCTTTTGGTTTCAAATAAGTAGTACTTCATTTCTTTTTTATTATTAATTTATGTTAACACCCCTAGAAATAAAATAACTATATTAATATTTTAATTATATTTTTTCATATTTTAATATAAATTAGTAATATATATTACTTTTTTTTTTATTGGCAATAAAAAATAAATAAATGGGAACCACTTCAAGGATGGTTCAACCCTTATACATAAAGAGCAAAACACCTTACCATACTCCTACCACGAAACACCTACCTGAATATCTAAGGAACAACCAAACTAACTATAGGAAAACATTAAATTATCATCCTCATACAATCCACTGGGTTCAAAATCCAATTAGAGTACCTGAAGGAAGCACAATGAGACTTTGCGTAAATCCACGACCAAACCTTTACCTGTACCAAGGCGAATACTTCGAGCGCATCTACCACCCCCTATCAAAGGACACACAATTCCTATGATTCCAAATACCACTCACAACTCCAACCCAAATAGCTCCCCAAACGTCATTAACTGAATCTGAAGCCTGACTTAACCTGAACTGTAGAAAGTTTGCCAAAGGATCCTTATGAATAACGAAGGATACGCCTAGCCACTTAAAACAAAGACACCAAACACGCCAAGCAAAATCGCAGACGGAAAACAGATGACTGGACGACTCTTCCACCATCCCACACAGACAACACAAAGGATTCTCAATCACCACCCCGCGTCTTTCCAGATTTACCCTAGTAGCAACCTTATTCTCTATCACCCTCCAAGCTGTGAACAAAGCAGAAGGCAAGGCTTTGCACCTCCACAACTTACTGTAAACTGGAGGGACCTCCCCAACTGTATCCTTCCTAACTTGAACATAGGCTGAGTTAACCGTAAAAGTTTTGAACCCCCCAGCCTTCCAAATCCAACAATCTTCCTTCCCCAGTTCCAACTTCGCCCCTTGCAACAGCTGAACCAACTGCTCCTCCAGAGGCTTCTCCCATTTGAAAAAGGATCTACGCCAAACAAAGTGCCACACCCAAACACCATCAATCCAATTCCCAAGCTCAGCCACCTTTGCATCTTTAGCCAAACTAAGGGAAAACAGTCTCGGGAAAACGACTTTCAAGGCTCCACAACTCAGCCAACTATCCTCCCAGAAAGAGATACCCTTCCCATCACCAACATCCCACTGAAAACCATCTTCAAAACTTCTTCCCCAACCCTCCGAAGCCCACACCTCCATCAAATCTTTCCACCAAAGGGAACCCTTTCTGATTTTATCCACCTCTCTCAAATTTCTCCAACCACCATATTTAGAAACAAGGATTTCTTTTCACAAACCTCCTTTATCCGTACCCAACCTCCAAATCCACTTACCTAACAAAGCCAGATTAAACTTCCTAAGGTCAATAACACCAAGGCCCCCATAATCACGAGGCTCACAAACTTTTTTCCAGGAGACCCAAGCGATCTTCCTACCATCAGAACCCCACCCCCAAAGGAAATTCCTTTGTAGCCGAACTAGCTTCTCTGCCACCACAGACGATAACTTGAATAGTGACATAAAAAAATAGAGGAATTGAGGACAGAACGAACTTTATCAAACAAATCCTCCCAACCAAAGATAAACACCTACCTCTCCACCTTGAAAGTTTACCGTGAACTCTCTCTAACACCCCGCTCCAAAAAGCACCACGCTTGTGACTTCCTCCTACCGACAATCCTAAATAAACAAACGGGGTCACCATCACTTTACAATTAAGAATAGCCGCAAAATGTTGAAGCAAGCTCTGACTCAACCCCAACCCGCCAATTCTACTTTTCAAAAAATTCACCTTAAGCCCAGAGGCGAGCTCGAAGCAGAGTAGAATCACCTTAATATTGAATACACTTTTTGTATTAGCTTCACAAAAGAATAAGGTGTCGTCAGCATATTGTAACATATTTACTTTCACATTAGCCTTGCCAACCACCAAACTGTCAATCAAACTCTTCTCTTCTGCCATCCTAGAAACCCCAGTCAATCCTTCCGCAACTATAAGAAAAAGAAACGGGGCAAGCGGATCGCCTTGACGAAGTCCCCTCCTAGGAATAAACTCCCTAGTTGGGCTACCGTTCACAAGCACAGAGACGGAAGCAGATTCTAGGCAACCTTTTATCCAGCAAATCCATTGGACACAAAAGCCCAGCCTTTCAAGCATATAATAAAGAAAATCCCAACTTACCGAGTCATATGTCTTCTCGTAGTCAACTTTGAAGAAAACACAACTCTTCCTTTTCCTTTTATATTCTTCCAACACCTCATTAGCCACTAACACACTGTCTAACAAGTCCCTACCTTCTAGGAAAGCTGACTGTCTAAAATCAATAACTTTACTTATCACCTTTTTCAGGCGTAAAGACAATGCTTTGGAGATAATCTTATAGAGACATCCAACTAACGAAATAGACCTGAATTCGCCAAGTTGCTGTGGATTTTCGACTTTTGGAACTAAACATAGGAATGAAGCATTTGAGCCTCTAGGCCAATTACTCTTAGACGCAAAATCCTTCACTGCTGACAACACATCCAACTTTATAATTTCCCAACAATACTTTAAGAAACCAAAATTAAAACCATCAAGGCCAGGACTCTTAGAGCTATCACAATTCCTTTTATCACAATATATATTACTATATTGTTAGAATAGATTGTTAAGTGATTTGTTTTTGTTAAAGTATATTTTTTCTTCAACAGTAGCAATAGCAGGTTGGCACACTCATTGTGTGTTGCGTCATGAGCAACTAGCATCAATTCAACTCTCTAATCACCACACTCTTTCGTTTTTCTCGGAACTTAATCTGCAACTTGTCTTTTAGAAGTTGACTTGCAAGACCCAGTTAAAATTATGTTTTGGGGTTTTCACTCTACCCACTTACTCATAGTCGTGTTACTGCAAAATAGCTTTAACTTAAATATTAGTTAAATATTAAAATAATGATATATTAACAATCTTTGTTTTTTTTTATTTAAAATTTCATTGTATAGCTCATGAGGAGGTGAGGTTTAGGTTGATTTGATAAGTCCAACCAACAATCGTTATGATTGATTTTATATCATATAATTCAACCCCGTAACAATCCCATAAAACCGATTCATGAGGTGAGGTTTGCACCCACTTATATACAATGAAATGTCTTAATCTCTAGTCGAATTAATCTCTAGTCGAATTAATCTCTAGTCGAATGTGAGATCTCCAACACTTCTCTAAATATTATCACATTAGTAATATTTAATACAAAGTACACAAACATTCTCTGACAGATACTAGATACTGTATCTCGACTACAACACAGTTACACATTCTGCCTCAGATCAGTTTGTGCAGCTACATTCCTACTATAGTTTTTGCAGAAAACCATCTCCATCTCTTCCAAGGCCTTGCCCTTGGTTTCAGGCAGGAAAAAGTAGAAGAAGAGAAAAGCCAATAGAGATATGGCAGCAAACATGAAAAAGGCCCCGCCAATGGTGAGTGTTTTATAGATTGAAATAAAACTCATGGCAATAGCAGCATTCATAACTCTGTTAACTGCAACTCCTATACTCACTCCTTGTGCTCTCAACTTCAGAGGAAAAATCTCTGAGCTGTACACCCATGTGACAGGTCCAAGTCCCATGTTGAAAGAAGCAACAAATGAGTAAGTAGCCACTATGCTAAGACTCAAGGCCCATAAGAGCTTTTCCTGGGAAACATGAACCATGGTCAAGCTGAATCCTAATACTGCAAGGCTGCAAACCATTCCTCCAGTGCTTGAAAGCAAGAGGCGTCTTCTCCCAACTCTGTCCAGAAAAAATGTGGCTATTGTCGTGAAAAGGATTTTTGTAACGCCAACTCCAATGGTTGTGAGCAAGAGCTTGTCCTTAGTTGTAACACCTGCTTTTTTAAAGATTCTTGGACTGTACAGCATCACAGCTTCAATTCCAGTGGCATGCTGAAAAAAGTGAACCCCCACAGCTGCAATCAGCATCCGCCGCACAGAAGAAGAGGGTCTCACAAGCAACTCTTTCCAAATCCCTTCACCATGGTTCTTTTCTGGGATCTTAACTGTTTCTTCGGGGCAATTCTCCTCAGTTATCCCAGCAGCAATCTTTATATCCTTGAACCGAAGCTCAGCTTCTTGTTCGGTATTTGAAACTTGCAACAGAACTTTCTTGGCTTTCCCCAAGTGGCCTTGCATCACCAACCACCTTGGAGACTCGGGCATTATGAGAACGCCTAAAGCCAAAACAAGTGAAGGAACTGCTGCAATACCAAGCATCAATCTCCACCCAACCTTCAAAGTCAACTTACCTAAGAAGTAGTTTGCAACGTAACCAAGTAAAATTCCAATACCAATGCCAAGCTCGGGTAGGGAAGCTAGAAAGCCTCGGGATTTAGCTGAGGAGATTTCTGTGGAATAAACTGGTGCTATCAGAAGAGCAAACCCCACGCCAATACCCGCAACACACCTTCCCAGCATAAGAATTGCGTAGTTTGGACCATACCCCATGAGAATTGAACCAGTCATGAAAAGGAGAGAGGCTAGAGAGATTGTGTAGCGTCTACCAAAGTAATCACAGGTTCTTCCTGCAGCTAAAGAGCCTACCAATGCACAAAGGTTTAAGATTCCTGCAAGAACTTCTTGTCGGGTGTCGCTGATTCCAAACTCCTCCTTAATGAATATCATGGCTCCACTCATAACACCGGTATCTGAAATTACATATGTATGCAGGTATCAAACGTTTTCGCTAGACCTACCCATGCATTTATCTAAATTCACGTCACATAATTTAGCGTTTAAGAAGGTTACCAACTGATTTAAAAAAGAAAAAATCTTTTTATGTATTATATGTGATTCCTCTAACAATACAACAAGAACGTTAAACATGATTAATGAACACTAATTTCAAATATTTCTGTAACAAATGCAGAGAGAAGAAAGACGTAAATTGAATATTACCATATCCAAATATAATGGATATCATGGAAGCGACTAAAGCACATGCAAAAGCATATTTGTTGAACTGCTCTTTTTGACCTGGTATCTCCATGACATGCACTCTCTCTATGAAGTTTTTTTCTTCCTTTCTGGCTACTTTTTTCTAAACTCTCGTGTCTTGAACTAAACTTGAACACGAGTATGAGCAGAAGATGGGTCCTCTTCTTATATAGTAGCAGAAGATGGTGGCGTAGCTCCTCTTATAATTGGATGAACAGTAAAAGTTGGGTCTGATGGGTCTCACCACTCTAGAGCAACAGATACTTCACTAAAAAAAATGGAATTTACCTAATGTTAATATACTTTATGACAATTAATTAAATGTTAGAATACTTCACTAAAAAAAATGGAATTTATCTAATGTTAATATAACAATTAATTAAATATTAGAATACTTCACTAAAAAAAATGGAATTCACCTAATGTTAATATACTTTATGACAATTAATTAAATGTTAGAATACTTCATTAAAAAAAATGGAATTTACCTAATGTTAATATATTTTATGACAATTAATTAAATGTTAGAATACTTCACTAAAAAAAATGGAATTTACCTAATGTTAATATGACAATTAATTAAATGTTAGAATTAAACTGTAGGGACTAAAGTCAAGTTAATTAAAAAATGTGTATATAAGTTTTAACGTTATCCAAGTCAAGTTTTCTTGTCAATATTAATATAATTAATAAAATAAAAATTAATAACATTTTTTATATATTTAATATTATTATTATTAATAATATTATTAAATATAAAATATTATTACTATTATTAAATATTATAAAATATAATTAATATTATTAAATATTAAATATAATTAATATTATTAAATATTAAATATTATTAATATTATTAAATATTATTAAATATTAAATATTATTAATATTATTAATATAATTAAATATTAAATATTATTAATATTATTAAATATTAAATATTAAATATTATTAATATTATTAAATATTATTAATATCATTAAATATTATTAATATCATTAAATATTATTAATATCATTAAATATTATTAAATATTATTAATATCATTAAATATTATTAAATATTATGTATATAATTATTATAATAATAGTTGGTAGGTAATAGAGATTCCTTGGTGATAGTTGGTAGGTAATAGAGATTCCTTGGTGATAGTTGGTAGGTAATAGAGATTCCTTGGTGATAGTTCGTAGGTAATAGAGATTCCTTGGTGATAGTTCGTAGGTAATAGAGATTACTTGGTGATAGTTCCTAGGTAATAGAGATTCGTGTGGGTAATATTTGGTAGGTAATGCTAAATTTATCTACGGATTCAGAATATGTGGGTAATGTCCGTAGGTAATGTTGTTCATAGGTAATATCTGTAGGTATTGCTAAATTTACCTACGGACTCAAATCCGTAGATAATACTAATTTTTTTTGTAGTGTTGATATCTCGCAATTGGGATATGGTGTAGAAGAATTACACAAATAATGTAGTAGTTATTTTCATATATTTATGTTTGAAAAAATAATTGTAATTAAAATGGAGGCTAAGGTTACCTTTTACAATAACTTTCTTTGTTGAAACATTGATTTTTGGAATAGATTTGACAGGATGAGGATGAGAGTGGTCATAGTGTTACTTGATTCCTTATAAATATTCCTTGTACCGGTATGCACAAGTCATCGCAACGAATAGGTTTTTCTAACCGAATTGACCGAGACTTATACGGACATGCAAGCCGACCGACACACTTAATTCATTAACACTCAAATCAAAGTCAGTAAAGCTAAACTACCATTAAAAATTAGGTAATACACTTATAAGTTCCTTCTGCAGGTAATCTCCCCCATTTAGCATTCACCCGAGACTGAGAGTTGAAAGAGTAGCACGAAGACTAAAAGGATCACGGGGAAGTCCCAACAACCTGTCCAAAGGAAAGTACGAAACTCTTCAATAGTTCTCTAGGTTTCATCACCCTAGTTAACAGGAACATTCTTGTACAATACACAATTCTGAAACACAACCTTTGAGTAGAGGCTCATAGGTATGTCCCCTCCAACTCAAGCAGAAGATGAGTCCTCTTCTTATATAGTAGCAGAAGATGCTGACGTAGCTCCTCTTCTTATTGGATGAACAGTGAAAGTTGGATTTGATGGGTCTCACCACTCTAGACCAAGAGATACTTCACTACAAAAAAATCGAATTTATCTAATGTTAATATATTTTATTTTTTAAATTTTAATTATTATTTGAATCTTTTTTTTATTATTATTATTTACAAATATTATTTTTTGCCAATTTTTATGATTATTATTGACAATTATTATATATGTTATGACAATTATAATTAATGTTAGAACTAAACTGTCTATAAGTTTTAACCATTACATCAGTCAAATTTTGTTGTCATGTTATGATTATTATTATATTTATGAGTATGACTATCAATATTAATATAATTAATAAAATAAAAATTAATAACATTCTTCATATATTTAATATCATTATTATTATTAATATTATAAAATATTATTAAATATTAAATATTATAAAATATAATTAATATTATAAAATATAATTAATATTATAAAATATAATTAATATTATTAAATATTATTAATATTATTAATATTATTAAATATTATTAATATCATTAATATCATTAAATATTATTAATATCATTAAATATTATTAATATCATTAAATATGATTAATATTATTAAATATTATTAATATTATTAAATATTAAAAATATTAGCAACAGAGAGTAGAAAGAGTAGCATAAAGATTAAAAGGATCACGGTAAAGTCCCAACAACCTACCCGAAAGAAAGAAAAAGACGAAACCCTTCAATAGTTCTTTAGGTCTCATCACCCTAACTAACCGGAACATTCTTGTACAATACACAATTCTGAAACATTGCCATTGAGTACAGTCTCTTAAGTATGTCTCCTCCAACTCAAGCAGAAAATTTCTATTGGCACCAACCCGAGACAAATCTGAATTGAGCAATCAGCTCGACCAAAATAATTCTAATTAGTTGATAAAGAGTGTAATTAATTTTGTATTTAAAAATTACACTTTAAAACACACTTATGTATGAATTCATATTTGCATATATAGTTAGGAATTAATTTATAGTAAATTGAATGAACATAAATCAATACAAAATTATTAAAAAGGATAATGTATTTTTAAATATTAATAAAGATTTAAAACTTTACAGTCGAGACTTTCAAAACGTGAAAAGCTCACATTTATATCCAGACTCAAATCTTTTAAGCAATAACATCATCGGTATATACTAATTTTTTTTACTAAAAAATAGCTCATCAATATAATATATTCTATAACTATAAATTCATGTTATTTATATCAGTAATTAAATTTGTATTAAAAAATTATATTTGTAAAAATAATTAGCTACTAAATCGAACTTTTTTCCTTTTTCTGCTTTGAATTAGAAGATCTTGCCTTTTACAATTTTCCACCACAAACGTGACTTTTGGATGTTTTCATAGGTCAACGAGGCAAGAGATGGTTGATCACTATAGCATAGCACTTTTCCCCTAATGTGTTCGTAGGATTAGAAAGAGACTTTACATAATTATGGTGCCAAAATTATTGTTCTTTGAAACTTACTTTCCCACTAACTCACTAATATTTATCCAAATCCGATTATGAATTCACACAAGAAACAGAATTGCTCATAAAGGAAACACGACAGAAGTTTTCATAACAAATACACAATGTTTAACATGAATTTGTTTTTTTTTATCGGAAATAAAAAATTAATAAATGAAAATTATTTCAGGGGTGATTCAACCCTTATAGATAAAGAACAAAACACCTTACCATACTCCTACCACGAAATACCTACTTGAATATCTAAGAAACAACTAAACACGAAACATGCATTTGTTTTACTTCCACTTATTAAAAATCTTTTTGATTTTACATATTTGTTGTAGTTCAAGTTTAGTATTGAGTTAATCTCTCATTTTTTTCATAAAAATTATATACTCATGTTTAGTAGACAACAATTTCTCGAATATAATTATCTTTAAAAGAAGATTCTCACAGATAGAAAAAGAAAAAAAAAAAGTTTGTAAACAAGAAATCGGTACATTATTTCATAGTAGTCAAACTGACGTTACAAATTTCATCATTTAATGAGCTCACTTAATGAGCTCATACATAGGTATATATACAGAGGAATGCTAGAAAGATATTTACTATCTTTAATTAATATTTTTTTTAAATATCTTATTGCCTTGTTACTATCTTTAAAATATCAATAACAGTGCCTATATATATACATATATTGATTTACACTTTTTTTTCTTATTTGAATTATACTAAACAAATTAAAAAGTTTGTTTTTTAAGAGTCTTGTTCATGATCTTTAAAATGTCTTGTTCCCAAATGATGCGGTATAAAAATCAAATTGGTAAAGTTAATGGAGATGAATATTCCTTGTCTGATGTGGTGCATCAAATGGAGCACGTAATCACAATGGAAAAAGGGATTCTGATGAACTCTAATTGCAAATGAATGACTTAAGTATAAAAGAGAAAAAAACATAGAAAAGAAAAACAAAAGAAATTTCTATTTACTTGTGTATTAGAGAGTAAAATACATGTTGTACATATAAAAAAATACTATGACTATCTCGAACGAAAAAAAAAACAAATAAAGTCCAATAACTTAAAACCACTAAATATGTAAACAGCCGTATTTCTTTAATTTTAAAGTAATAATTTTTTTTATTTCTTTTAACTCAACGGTGATTTTAGTTTTTAATTTTTTTAATAATATTCTTATACCTAACTAAAATAATTAATATATTTATATTGTAAAACACATAAAAGTGCTTAAAATGAAAAATATTTTTATATAAATTATATTCGTTGAATATTTTTTAATGAACGTGTTCTAATTTTAAATAACTGTTATATATTTTAGAAAGAAAATAATATTTATTACTGAGTCCCACTCACAGTATAAGGAAGTTGGCTTAGGATATTTCTTGGAAAGTTAAGGATTGAAGTAATTATCAAAGTAATTTTTCATGCCCTAGTCGTAAGCCATAGTAAATAAAAAATGGAAAAATAATGAAAAGGATTAGTTGAATACAAATGGTGGCTAGAACTTTCTTCTCCACTTTTCAATATAAGCAATTTACACGAGCAGTAGAATTAGTCAATGCAGTTGTTAACAAATATCAATAATAGTACCAGTTTTTACTTAAACTTTTCTCCTATTGTAGAAAAATCTGAAAAGATATTTTAAACGTCATTGAGTTTTCATATAGATGGTCCAAAGAGAGTAGAAATTCTCTTGTGGACTAGGTACGAGTTTTTCCACACAGGTGCGGTTTTGAGAAATAATTTCCTAAATAGATAGTTTGTGATTGATTTTCCCAAGTAGCACTGAATCGGTTCATTGTGAAAATTTGACTTTCATGAGTACACTCAATTCTCATTTTTTTTCTTATTAAAAAAATATTTTCAGAATTTGATTTTCGTCTGAATATTTTTTTTTCCAATAAAACAAAAGCGAAACAAGATTGTTCCGTAAGTCATTAAAATTTAATTTTTGAAAAATATAATTTTGATTTTTCACTTTTCCACTTGGACTCTTAAGAGGCTAAGATATTAGATTATATTTATTATTGGACAATTAATTATTTTTTCTCTGTCGTACTTTCTTTCCTCTTCTTTTCGTATTCAAGTTTCAACTCTCGATTGGGAGTGTACTTGTAAAAAAAGTTATTTGACACTCAAGTGAGTATTTAATTTTTGGGTGTTATTAATGTTATAATAAAAATGTACCTTTATTTTGTCTAATGTGCTTATTTATAAAGTTTGTAATTGACTCTATCATTGATATGTCGTATTTAATTATCTTAAGGTACTTACACTAGTCGGTCGAACAACATTTGTACGTGAGGATCCCACCAGAGCCTTCTACTTCTTATAGGCTATGAACTAGATTAGAATTATTCTCAACGAGTTCATAAGATGTGATCCCATTTTTTTCATCACGAAGGGCGAGGGGGCTATATTTCTGGGAGCGAACTCCAGTCGAATATGAATCGCCTGGATACAGGTGATGCCTTGGAATGGAAGAGAATTTCGAATCAGCTTTGTCTACGAACAAGGAAGCTATAAGTAATGCAACTAGGAATCTCATGGAGAGTTCGATCCTGGCTCAGGATGAACGCTGGCGGCATGCCTTACACATGCAAGTCGGACGGGAAGTGGTGTTTCCAGTGGCGGACCCGTAGGCTGAGGAGCAAAAGGAGGAATCCGCCCGAGGAGGGGCTTGCGTCTGATTAGCTAGTTGGTGAGGCAATAGCTTACCAAGGCGATGATCAGTAGCTGGTCCGAGAGGATGATCAACCACGCTGGGACTAAGTCTAAGTAGAGACCAAAGGTCTTAAGCAACCGATCCGGTAGAACAACTCAAAAGGTATAAAAGTATCGTTAATTTCTTCATACTCGTTCCAAGTTCGAAGTACCATTTGTACAAATAAGTAAGAATAATCCCCCATCATTCTTCTTCATATAGATAGAGATAGGATCTATGGAGCAATTACTTAGAAGTATATTTTGTGAAATAATCATTCTTATCTGATAGAAAAGGATCCCATGATCTAGACCAATCTTACCTGAGATCGAAAATCCCAAAGTTTATCTATGAAGAACAGAGCTAATTATATTAATGTCTATGATGGATTTATTTTTTTTATAATACTAATCGATAGGTCTTATTGTTAAGTACTACAATATCTCCTACATTTGAACTTGTGGATTCGAATCTATTAGTATGGGACATTTTCTTTTCCAAAGTAAAATGAAATCCCGCCATTCACAAGTTAAAACACACACGTATGTGAGCCCACGTATGTATGTGTGTTTTTAAATTGTAAACTACACTGTAAATTATCCTAAGGTTTGTTATTATCATCATCTTCTTATACGTTTTTGATAATTGATAAATTGTGTGTTGTTGGGCTATTCTTTTGTCTTAGGCCCATTGCTTTTGGGTCTGTTTGTTGTTTTTGTTTAGCCTTTTTAGTCCTTTTATCTGTGAGTAAGGTATATAACCTTGTAAACTCAGATTCTGATAATATTGTTTTCTTTTTCTTCTTGATCCTTTTCTCCTTCTTTACTCTTCTTTAGCGTTAAGCTTGTTTTTGCTTTTTTCTGGGCTCTTTGTTCTTGTTGCAGGCTTTTCTTGTGCCTTCTCCAGCCCATCTTCTTGATCTTTTTCTGTTATGGTAAGAGCTCTGCTGCGTCTCTGATTTTTCTCTTTTTTTACTTTCTTTGCTGATCTTATTCTCTTTTTTTTTCTTTTTCTCTATTTTTTTAGAATGGCTAACGAACAGCTTGTACAAAATTTTCTATATTTGCATGCGAATGAAAATCCAGCTACATAGCTAGTTTCACCGTTCTGGATTCTACAACTACTGATGGTGTTGTCTTCATGACCGATTGAATTTTTTGGATAGTTGTCTTCATGACCGGTGAATTTTTTTAGATTTTTGTTGGAGTTGGCGAAAACTTGATGAAGGATATGGAACAAGGGTGATCTCGATGGAGCTATGGTTTCCTTGAAGGTGCATGAGAGGTAGAGAGAGTGATTAGTTGGACAATATCACTTGGAGAGGTGAAAGAGAAGATTAAGGTGTCTATCAGAGAGTTTAGACAAGGGAGTGAGAAAATTTGCAAACTTGGGTAGCAATTCACTCATATATTGATCTTCTTAATTCATGAGCCAAACACCTCAATTTATAGGATAGAGGGTTGAACATTTTGGACCCAAAATTTGAAAATTCAAAATAAAACTCTTCAATGAAAAGGTGTCATGTGAAGTCATGTTTTCCATATTTAGCTCACACCTTTCATGCTAAATCTTCTTCACTCTTAAGTTGTCATGTGGACGTTCATGTGCTTTATGCCTAGGTAATTTTCGTCCTCTAATATACCTAGACGTTTTAGAGTTACATTGGGTTCAAAGAAGCCCAATTGTTACTCTAACTATACCTATTTTACTATTGGCCCAAATACAAGCCTAAAAGTCCATGCTACTTGGCCCAAATATTTTGTCCAATTATTTTATGCTACTAGGCCCAATACATGATCTATGAAATCCTAAACAACTTTATACAATTTATTTAAGCTAAAGCTTGGCCAAAAAATGATATTGACTAGTCAGCAGAAACTCAGTCTTCTTGTGTTCTTCTGATCAAAGCTCTAGTTTATGTTTTGATGACTTTGAGGTCTTCTTAGATATGTTTGTACATTCCTTCATCCTAGAGTTGTTCTCTTGATTGGGCATATGAAAATTTAAAAAAAAATCTCAATTAGACTCATATGTGCAAATAAGTCCATAAACAACCTCTAAGTCTTTATCATCCTTATTATGTGGTTGTTGTGTGTAACTGGGAGTTCTGTCATCAGTACCACTTATGGAGCAGAGTCAAATTCATTACATTGATTCAGGTTTGCATAAGTGATTGCTTAACCATGCATGTAAACTTCATAATCTTACATAAAATCATTAATATTTATTTAAGCGTGAATGTACAAAGTGAATTACATAAAATAA
Source organism: Phaseolus vulgaris (assembly GCF_000499845.2). Lineage (NCBI taxonomy): Eukaryota > Viridiplantae > Streptophyta > Magnoliopsida > Fabales > Fabaceae > Phaseolus > Phaseolus vulgaris. The sequence goes on along the minus strand of NC_023758.2, from coordinate 2,932,674 downwards.
AAATAAAAATTGTTGTGTGTCTAAGTACCAACTCATGTTATAAGGTGAACTTCATCAACTTACCTTCATTCACTAAAGTGCACATTAGTATTTATTGCTTATCAAGAATATTCAAAGCAAAACACATAGAAAATAATTAACCTTTTGTGGGTTTTATTAATTAAGCATCAACTAAATATTACCTTAGGTGATTATTTAATTAAAATTTTAATTAGCTATTCTCTTAATTTGAAAACGATGACTTTTATATACTATTCTTAATTCTTATAATTTATTATTTTATTTATGTCAATATATGTTATATTCAATAATTTTTTACGTTTAATTTAGTTATAGACTAATATGATGAAGGTGGAATAAATAAGTTTGTTATTATATTTAAAAAACGTCAGTTATTATCTCAATTTATATTTACTATATACGTATCTGTCATAAAACATATAATTTAGGAGGAGGTAGTTTTATCTCTCAAAAAAGAATTCAAATACCATCATAAATAAACCATTGTTACCATCATAAAATAAAACTCTTAATGAAAACAATAACAGAAAATTAACAATAACTCATGAACCAACAATAATCATTCTTTAGTTTCAAGCATAAAAGCTAGAGATCTTTGGACAGAGAGGCTTCATATGTGTCTCTTACTTATAATTTCTTTGAAAGACAGTCTCCATATCTTCTAACGATCTTCCTTTAGTTTCAGGCAAAGAGGAATAGAACAACAAAGCCACAACATTGATACACGAAAACATAAAGAAAATCCCACCCATTGTTATGGCTTTATAAATAGAAATGAAACTTGTAACCACTACCACAGTAGAAATTCTGTTGACAATCACACAAACACTGAGGCCTTGTGCTCTGTACCTAAGGGGAAATATCTCGGAGCTATAAACCCATGTCACTGGTGCAATTCCAATAGACATAGAAGCCACAAAGATGTAGGTAAGAATAACAGTAAGATATGGTGCCCAAAATAGTTTTTCTTTGGAGTGTTCCACTATGGTTAAGCAAATACCCAACCCCAGCATGGTCATACTCAAACCTACAGCACTGATCAGCAAGAGAATCTTCCTCCCAAATTTATCTGACAAGAATATTGATATGAATGCAAATGCAACTTTGCTCACTCCTATACCAACAGTGGCAAGCATGAGTGTGCTTTTATCAGTGATTCCTGTTCTAGCAAACACCCTTGGACTATACAATAAAATAACTGCACTTCCACCAATCCGCAGGAACAGATGAAGTCCAACTGCTGCAATCAGTATCCTACGTACAAGAGGTGAAGCTTCACAAAACAACTCCTTCAGAGCTCCTGTGCCGCTACTAGTTTTCTTTGGAACCTCCACAGTGTCTAGGGTGCAACTTCCATCAACTCCAACAACATCTTTTATTTCCTTCAACCTTTGTTCAGCTTCTTCCTTCGCATTAGAGACTAGTAAAAGCACTTTCCTGGCCTCACCTACACGTCCTTGCGTGACTAACCACCTTGGAGACTCTACCAACTTCAGCATGAGAAGGATCAGGCAAAGTGAAGGAGCTGCAGGAACAGCCACCATTATCCTCCATCCAAGTCTCAGTGACAATTTCCCAAAGAAATAGTTTGACATGTATCCGAGCAAGAATCCTGTGTTAACGGAGAGTGTTGGGAGAGAGGTAAAAAAGCCTCTGGAAGAAGGAGGTGAAATCTCTGCACTATATAGTGGTGCTACCACCATTGCAAAACTCACACCAACTCCAACTATACAATTTCCAACCATTAAGATTGGATAAGGTTGGCCACAGCCCATTATAATTGAACCTGATAAGAAGGCGATGGAAGCTATAATGATGGTGTAACGACGACCTAGATAATCAGCTGTTCTTCCTGCAATCAAGCTACCTGGTAGGGCACACAAATGTGACATACCTACTAGAAGTTGTATTTGCAGGTCACTGATTTTAAGATCTTCTTGAATGAATATCAGTGCTCCACTCATCACTCCTGTGACTAAAGAATAATATAGTTTATGAAGCTCTTATCATTTGTCCGGTTCATGAAAATTTGCAATAATATTAGTTCCGAAAATAAAAACATTGAGACATCAATGTTTGGGATAAAGAACATTTTATAGACTCACCATAACCAAACATAGCAGAAACAATAGAGGCAGCAAGCGCAGAGGCGCACGCATACTTGTTCAGTCTTGTATTGCTGTCCCCGTTTTCCATGAACTCTTGTCCGTCTGTGTTTTTATCTTCCGAAGACATTTTTTTTATTTTGAACTAAAAATTGTTCAAAAGCTAAAAGCTAGTCATAATCTTTACGTACACAATAATATTCATGTTTATAAGAGTTCGTGACAGGAATTGTTCATTAATTTATATAATATTTTCTTTAAGCAAGAAATTGTTGCTTCATTCCCTTAGAGGTTGCATTTGATGAGAAATGTCATATATTATTATCGTCATTGTAAAAGGCTTGCTCTTTAACGCAGCTGTTTATACAACTCAGAAATAACCCTTCGTGGAGACAGAAAGCCAATGATAAAATCTCTATCATTGGAATTTATTTACGTTGCAAAAGCATTTTTTTAATTATTGCACATAATTTGTAAGGAATTAGCGTAAACAAATTCATTGCAGAATCAACTCAAATGTAGACGGTAGAAGGTAAATATAAGAGGAAGAAAAAAAAATCACATAACAAAAATTATGTTGTTCAATAGAAGTGTTAAGTGTCATTATTTAATAATATTTCATGTAAAATGGTTAGATATTTATGGATTTTAATTGTGACTCAATCATAATTTAAGAAATTATAATTCAATATTATATTTTTGAGTTATGTGATTAATGGAACTATTTAATCTTAATTTTATGATATTTTCAGGAATTTAAAGGAAGATGGAGCAAAATTTTAATTATTTTTAATCAAATTTTTTAGCATCTTCATACTTCAATTTATATTTTTATCTTAATTAAATGAATTGAAATATAAATAAAATTTTAATTTTACAATAATAAAAAATAAGTTTTTTTTTATAATTAGTGAAATTTTAATTTAAAAAAAATAAAAAAAATTATTATGCGGACTGATCCACAGACCCACGAATTACTTTTTATGCGGGCCAGTGAATTTAGCCCACACTCCTAACACAGATGAACAAACTCAACTCACATTTTACTGACTAAACGTGGAACGGACCTATGCAAAACGAGTCGGATTACCACGGTCTAGTATAATTAAAGTGTGTAAAATCTTTTTAAAGATTTTAGTGGGTCAATCTTAAAAAATTGAAAAGAAAGTTTGCTTACCTACACTACCTTTCATTATTAACTAATAAATATTCAATTAAAAAATTGTGATGAATATATCTGAATCTATTCGTTAAACACTAAATTATATGATAAAATATGAAATAGATAGAAAACAAAATAAAATAATATGAAATATCTTCCTTAATCATGCCTCTTGAGGCGGATTGCAGGTAATCCATGGATGGTTAAAACCACTTGGTCCATAGATAATGGAGGCAAACCGAATATAAACCCACTGTGAAAGGATGGTATGATATGTTAATTAATTAAAAAGTCGTTATTAATATAATTTTTAATATATAATTACATAAATACTAATGCATTTATCATATAGAATAATATTTTATTCGATTATTATGTAAAAATAATTACATTATTAACAGATAAACTATTATATCTTTTACAAAATCTTGTTTGATCCTTTTATTTTATTTAAATAAGGTATGAAGTTTAATTTTAAAAAATTTATAAGAAAAAAAAGGACCGGCTTATTCGTAATACTTGGAGCCTTTTGATTGATTTTACTTTATCGCAAGAGACTTCTCCATCTGTAATTTTTTATTCTTGCAATTCTTGGTAATGAAATGGTTAACCTACTCTATATTTTTCCTTTATCTAGGTGGAACCTTTTCTTAAAAATTTTACGGTACTTATTGAATGATTCGAATAGGAGGATTAAAAATATCAAATTATTATAAAGGAACCAAAATAGAATATTTAATTCTAGGGAATGTAAAAAGTCAAATTATTTATAGATGCAGTAATATTTAATTATATATTATAATATGCATTCATAAAAAATATAACATAGTTAATGAAAAAAAGAGCAGTTAGTGAAGAAAAGAAAACATTTGTTGATCAACGATAACCTTTATTTGTAGAATATAAAGCTACCTCAGATGTTTTTGTTTTTACGAAACTTTGACGGCAGATCTTTAAAATAATATATTTGTGTTGGAAATACGTATTTGATATTCATATATTTTTTTAATCTCAAATTCTACATCACTGGAAATTTGGGGAGGAGTTTGATGATTATAAATTAATTTCTCATTTATTATTCTGTTGTATTTATTAGTATTATGCTTCTTTCTTTTCTGTTGTAATATAGTATTCAATATTATTTGTCGGTAGCTCTGTTAGTGTTCTTTCGGTTCCTTTCACTAGTTGTATTGGTTTAATGAGGAAATTATCTGATTTTTCCAACAATATTCGTATAATACATATCGGTGAAGTCTCCAATTCAAAAAAAAATATTTTTTAGATCTCTAACAATTCTAACACAGTTCCAACAAAATTTTTAAAAAAACAAATAAATTATTTTTCTAAAAAAATCAAACTTGTTGTATAAGTTTTTTATTATGATTATAAATATAAAGAAGAAATCCTTTGAATTAAGCATTATATCTTTCTATTAAAAAGAACACTTAAATATATATATATATATATATATAAATATTTATTATCAATTTATATTTATAATTTATAACAATATAATATATAAATTGATGTCTCTCTCTTTTACATTTTTTTCTATTATATTTAAAATTTCATTTGTTGCAGTGGGGCTTCATTTGTATCTCCAACTGAGATTTTTTTCCAAAGATAGTCTCCATGTCTTCTAATGATCTTCCTTTTGTTTCAGGCAAAGTACAGTAGAAGAACAAAGCCAAAGCATTGATAGCCGCAAACAAAAAGAAAGTTTCACCCATTGTTGTCCTTTTGTATATTGAAATGAAACTTGTAACCACTATGACATTTGTGATTCTGTTCACAGTCACACAGACAGCAAGACCTTGTGCTCTGAACCTCAAGGGAAAAATCTCTGCACTATAAACCCATGTTGTTGCCCCAATTCCAAGTGTCATAAAAGCCACAAGGATGTAGGTAACAACAATAACGGTAAAGCTTATTTCCCACCCTGCTTTTTCATTGGAGTTCTCCACTATGGTCATGCAAATGCCCAATCCTAAGAAGCTCACAGCCATGCCTCCTGCACCAACCACAAAGAGAACCCTCCTCCCAGCTTTATCCATTAAGAAAGTTGATATGACTGAAAATATAATTTTACTGGCTCCAATGCCAACTGTGGCTAGCATGAGCATGCTTTTGTTAGTGATTCCTGTTCTCTCAAAGATTCTAGGACCATATAACAAAATAGCTCCTATTCCTCCAATCTGAAGGAATGCATGAACTCCAATTGCTGCAATAAGTATCCTACGCACTGGTGCTGAAGGTTTACAAAACAGTTCCTTCAGAACTCGAGCACCACTGCGAGTTTTCTTTGGAACCTCAGCAATGTCTAGGCTGCAGTTTTCATCAATTCCAACAGCACCTTTTATTTCCTTCAAGCGTTGTTCAGCTTCTTCTTTTGTATTAGAGACTAGTAAAAGCACTTTCCTGGCCTCACCTACGCGTCCTTGCATGACTAACCACCTTGGAGACTCTACCAACTTCAGCATGAGAAGGATTAGGCCAAGTGAAGGAATTGCAGGAACAGCCACCATCATCCTCCATCCAAGCCTCAGTGACAATTTCTCAAAGAGGTAGTTTGAGACATAGCCAAGCAAGAGTCCTATGTTGATGGAAAGTTCAGGGAGAGAGGTGAAAAAGCCTCTGTAAGAAGGAGGTGAAATCTCTGCACTATAAACTGGTGCAATAATGAGTGCAAAACCCACGGCAACCCCAAGAATGCAATTTCCAATCATTAGAACTAGATAGGATGGAGCACAGGCCATTAGAATGGATCCCAATGAGAAGATGATGGATGATAGAATGATGGTGAGGTGACGACCTTTGTAATCAGATGTTCTTCCAGCAGCCATGCATCCAGGTAATGCGCTTACATGTAACATGCCTGCTAGTATCTGCACTTGCAAGTCATTGATTTTAAGATCTTCCTTTATCAGTACTAGTGCTCCAGACATCACTGCAATAACTACACAATAATCTTCATCATCATCATAATCATAATCTCTCTAGTTTCTTAAAATATTACTACTTTTTTATAACAAAAAAGAGACCAGTTGTATCTTCATTCTGCCATCTATAAGACCATTTATTGCAGATACAATTATCTTCCTTGCTACAAAGACAGCAAAGGAAGAAAACAAAAACGAGAAGAAGTACTTTCTTTAATTATTCACAACTAATGTTAATAGGATTCAAGAAAAAGTTACTTTCTTCTTTTCTTTCTGTTAAACAGTTCTTCAAATATATAACCATTTTTTCTTTCTTTCTTACTCTTGTCTTTCTCAAATGAGATAGAAAGTGGGTCACTCACCATAACCAAATACTGCAGAGATAATAGAGGCAGCCATCACTGAGGCACAGGCATACTTGTTGAGCCTTCCATCACTGTTCCCATTTTTATCAATACCGTTTTCCATGGATAGTTGCTTGAGTGTGTGTTTTTCTTCCTGGGTGGTAGCAGCCATTTTTAGATTTTGATCTGAAAAGAGTTCATAAATGACTTAGCCTTTGCTTCACCTACACACTTTAACTGAAAACTGTAAACAGACCATGACGCCAATCATTTATTAATTTTATCATTTTTGTTTCACCAAAGGTTGCTTCGTTCTCTAAAATGTCTCATTTTGTGAGAAGTTAGTTTCATAATATACTATATTTAACCCTTTGATATTTATAAAGTTATTTAACCCTTCACAGTAGGGTATATGTTTTTCTATTGCGAAATTAATTACTTTCTACCAACCTTTAAACAAGGTGTTGTAGCCAAATAACATTTATTATGGTTTCAGGTTAATCAAATTAGTTACTCTTCACAGTTTGATTTGTCCAACTTTTATTCGGAATAGGTCTAAAGACTAACATTGAGATGAAAAGTTTTATAGCAATTTTTAATTAATGTTTTATTAATTTTTAAATTTTATTTATAATAATATATAAAAAAAAGTTGTTTCATTTGATATACAACTTTTATATTCATAAGTATAATTAGATACTATATTTTTGTATATCTAATAATAAAAATAAAAATAAAGTTTCTTTTAGAGGCAATTTTTTTTCTCTCTTGTTAAGATATAATTGAAAACTGACTAATTTTTTGTCTCTAAAAATAATAAAACTAGAAACTAATTTTTTAGTTTCTAATCATCATATAATTACATACTTAAATTTTTATTCACTGTGATTTGAATTTAAATACTAATTTTGAAGTGATTAAATTTTATAAAATTAATTATTAATTTATAATTTATAAAATATTTTAAATTAATATGAATAAATTTACTGATTTATTAATTTTAGTATAATATTAAAATAATTAATATTAATTTAAAAATTAAATTTAAAATAGTATTTTTAATCTTTTAATTTCATTTAAACATAAAATTAAATTAATAATAAATTCAAAATATTATTTAAATTAAAAATTTATAAATTATAAATATGCATACTTTTTAAAAATTTATTTAATTTTTTAAATTTGAACAAATAGTATGGAGATATCTCTCACTCTCCGACTCATGCGTCAAACTTTACTGGCGACAACCTTTTCTATTCATCTCTCACTCTCGACGACAACACATTTTACCGACGGTAACACATTTTGCGATGGTCATTGACGCTTCTCTGTTCTGAAGGGAGGCCAACCTTTTCACTCTTTGTAAGTTTCGATTCGGACTTTATTATCGTCCTTTGCCTTTTATTCTTGTCTTTGCCTTTTGAAACTGAAACTACAGATAACACACTTCACTTTACCCCTAATGTTTGGTTGAATGAACATATAATAATGTAATTTGTTAATGTTGTTAATACTAGAACTGAACTTTCAGGTGCTTCTATGTATTTTCATGAATTTGTTATAAATTCCGCAACTGTAGCTAGAAACTCAAAGCACCGTTGTGATTGTTTAGATTACAGAGAAATGCTGTTTCATTAGATAATTATGTGAGGTTTGAACATTTTTTTAGAGAAAAAAAGATACCAATTAAAACCAATCTTCTGGAATCGTTTTGTATCAGTTTTGGAATGGTTTGGTATCTTGCATTTATGGTTAACAAATTGTCTACGTAACTCCACAGTTTCAGAAGGGTTTGGCATCTTCCTTTGAGGGTTGACAAATTGGCCACATAACTCCAGAGTTTTAGAATTTTTTTTGCATAATTCATTGGTGGTTAACAAATGTTTTGGTATATTTCATTGATGGTTAACAAATGTTTTGGTATATTTCATTGATGGTTAACAAATGTTTTGAAGAGATATGATAATGCAGGATAACCAAAATCCCTGGAAAATCGACCATTGAAGAATGAATGCATTGTATTGATTTTATAATTGCATGCTGTAGGGACGCGATGTGTCATATTAATCAGATTCTGCATACAGACATAACTTATCTTACGGCTACCTTTAAAATTCAAGATTGAAAGAAAATGTTCTCATTGAAAGTTGATGGTGGAAAGTGATAGACAACATCCTTTGACCTTAACCTTTACCTTGGATCTTGAGGCTGATAAGTTTGTGCTTGTATACCAAACCTTCATATCTTTAGTAATTCGGTGAATTAAATTACAGGTGCCAAGTCAAAGCTTCAAAATATGGGGTTAAAAAAATTAAGATTATCATAAACCCTATCAGCTTCGTGGTGTTTAAAAATTGAGCTCAAAGAATATAAAATCCAGTAAAGCTTTGACAGCAAAAACCCTGGCATATTAGAAACAATTTGAAGTTGGCGATAATGCAGAAGAAGATGTGTCTTGTTTACGTTAATGTTTGGTTGAATGAACAAATAAAAATAATAATAATACTAATAATAATAATAATGTACACAACTTTATTCATATATGGCACTATAGGGCATTAACAAAATTTTGTATATGCTAAAAAATTGTCAACGGAAAGAATGGTTTTTAAGAAGTCTTATATTTATTAATAGGTTTTATATAAGAAACGGTTTTGTTGAATGTTTCCTAAGTACTATGTGTATTAATATGTGTTAGGTAAGCAAATAGGTTGAATTCTTTTAATCCAAGGCTAGCATCTGGGGCTGTAAGTTTCTCTCGTTTCTTTGTGAAAAAAAGGTTAGACATTTTTTATTTTAGTAGTTATATTTTTCTTTGTGATTTTCTTTATGTTCATAGTTTTTAGGGGATATTTTATTGATCTCAAATAAATTAAGCAATGACAGATTATAAGACTTTATTTTATAGTTGAATGATGCATTGTGTTATACAACAAATTATGGATATTTGTTAAAATCGAAGTTGGATGTATGATAAATTAATGTCTAATACACTACAAGAAAAAATCATGAAATAAAAATCAATCTTTAGAGACAAAAAATAATTAGTTGTTATAGTGACTAAATTAGAAACCATTTTAAAGACTACAAAAATTTTGATTTCTAAATTAGTTTATATTATTGTTAAATAATTTTTAAATTAATGTGTAATTAGGAATCAAGGTTTTTGCTATCAATTATTTATGATTAATTCTATTTTATTATTTATTATGCACCTGTGTTTATGACTCTGTTAGTTAAAAACAATAATATAGGGTAAAGGGGTAAAAGTGTCCTTGCAACTTACATTTATTCTCTTACCCTCACTCTCCTTTCTATCTCACCATTTCTATTTAGAAAAATGATACTTATAATTTTTTTAGTCGTATACAAATTTTTATATGATAAAAATTTTTATGTGGTAAGTTTAAAAATAAATATATATATATATATATAAAATAAATTTATAATTATATTATATTAAAATAATAATATTAAAAGTTATAATGTGATTATATAAAAAATTGAATTTTCAATATATCATTTAGTTTCTACTTAATTCTTCCTTCACTTTCTCCGCTTCCTTTTCTTCATTACACAACAAAACATTAGCTAATAATGCTTCTTTATGTTTATTGGTTTCAACTATTGCTATTAGCTTATTGTTTTCTTAAGGCTCTTTTTATATTAGGTCAGATTAAATTAAAAAAAAATTACAACGAGTTTAAAACAAACACTATCAGCTTAACAATATTTATTATGTGGATTCTATAAAGTTTTTTATGTTGGTTTTTGGTATAATCAAGAAGCTTGCAAGTAGGCAAATGACCTGCCCATGTACACCAACTTGCTCACTCATCACATCTCAAACACTCAAGTTTCTGCTTTCTGTATGGAAAGTGTTTATAAGCAATGTCATTGTTACTGTAATTTTAAACACGTGTCTTTCAATCTTTCACTATATTATAGTTCTCTGTTCAGTTATTTATTGAAGGATTTTCATGTCTCTCTGTATTTATGTGACTATGTGACAAAACACAAATTTAAGAGTTAAATTGATAAATATTATGAACAAAATTCTAAGTAACATTGGTTTAGTGGGGTTGGCTACAAAGATCAAATGCTGATGTATTCTTCTATTGGGAATCGTATTTCTGTGTTCTACTTTTTATAACATGTCCAAGAGACTCTTCATGATAAAGTCGTCCACTTCTTCGTTTCAGTGCTATTAAGCACTTGAAAGTCCTCCAAAAAAGGGTACTTCAGCAATTTGCTCCTGAATACTCTTTGGAGGAACTTCTGGGATTCCTGAAAAAGGTTGGCATGAGAACTAGCCCTGCTATTGTTTAGAAAGAGTTTAAAAGTTCAGGTTCTGATGTGAATGCTTGTGGTGAACTTGTTGGTACCGATAGTCTTCTCAAATTGTTCTCTAAAATTATTTCTTTGGAAGCTACAAGTCTGCGGTGGTTTCCTGAAGAAACAAAATTCTTCATGGCAGTTGGTTATTTGGACTAAATCTGGTTTGGATTGTGATACGTTAGAATGTAAATTCAGCAATCTCTTCCACTAATACCACGTCTTTCTCACTTGTTCATCACTCTTAGTCAGGGTGAGAGCAATTACATAGAGAAGATCTCTGCCAATTGATATTTCATTGAAGTTAACAAAAGTTCTATATTTCTGTCTTCTTGTTTGGGTGACATTATGCGGCTTCTGTTTACCTTGGCAGCTTCCAAATGATATGATGACAAGGATTGAACGAAATTGAAATTTCCAAAACTATGCTTTCAGAGTGTGATTCTAAAATTGCTGTGGATGATGCTCATAGTTTTGATGGCCCGCATGATGAAGTTGCATATGATATCCATGGTTATTATGTGTTGAAATCAAACAAGATGGTTCATTCAGGTTGTTTTTATCTTCCTCCCCTCAAAAGGAAAAGAGAACATTGTTTTCACTCCATGGGAGGTCAAATTTTTTTAAAAAGAAGTAGTACATCCACTTACTATATGTATTGGTTTTTGCAGAGATTTTGTGATTGAGAGTGTACCAAGCCAAGCTGAAGAAGGCTGAGATAGTTCAGGCTGCTAGTTGAAAACTCAGTAGGGAGGTCACCAACAATGAACATACCAAGGTAATTTGATCTTTTTCATGAGGTGGCTACGATACACTATTTAAGTTTTATCTTAATTTTATGCGTTTCCCTCATTAAGGACCATTCACAGGTCTGCTCAGCCTTTTGATTAAAGTTCATAATGTTTCAACTAATTTCACTCTACTTATTATGGTTGAAGATCTACATTGAATAGATAAGTTCACTTTACCTGACAATTTACAACAGATTGAATACATTATGAAAAACTGAAGATTTTCAGCAGCACCCCGTATTCACAATGTTCAAAACGTCTTAGTAAGAGTAACAATGATGTATTTGAACAGTGGCATGTTATTGATATGTAGGATGAAACTTACTGTGTGATATAGAAGGGTAACTTTTGCAAAGGAATTCTAAATGGGTTTCAGACTCTTTAGCTGTCTGCCTCTCAAGAACACGTTTGTCCATCCATGATGATTGCTATTTGATTTTACAGATGTTTATTATCATATCAAGAGGCCCCCAGATCAGCTGGGTCCCCAACCATTAGAAAAAGGTGAAAGCAAAAGTGGTAACTCGTGAACGACTACTATTTGATTTAACTTTCTGGTTCAATCAGGTTCCTGATTTCCTATTGGGATTTCTTATTTAGTTTCAGCATTGTAAAAGAACTTATGATTGCTACTAGAATGGGACTAAAAAGTGATCGTATCTTTCATCACTATGCCTTTGACGTTTGAGCCTCTTTCAGGACACCAGCCTCAATCAACATACTGTACCTCTTCATTCTTTTCATTGCTTAGGAAACTGCTTAAATTCCATGCCAATCTTCTCTTCTACATTTAGTAAACTACAGAAACTAGTAGCATGTACCCAAAAAAATCCTACCAAAGTTGCCAGTGGCATACACTTTTTAGCCCTTTATGCGTCCTTCAATTTCATGGATCCATATTTTAAAACCCAATAATCAAGCTTGTATATGTGAAGTTTAGCGTATATTGTTGGGAGTATATAAGCCTTTTTTTATATAAGTTGGCTTTAGAAAGAAAAAGAAAAAGATAATTGATCTAAAATGGATTAAAAGATGAAACCAAATCACCCTCATTTGACTTATTGATGGCCACTGCAAGTGCAAAGAAAGAGTGTGACTTACTGTTTGTTTGCTTGTTTGTTTGTTAATGCTCCATAGACATTACACTTGTAAAAAAATTGTCATTTCTTTGAAAACAAAATGATCCATCAGCTGAAACTGAATTTTCATGCGTCTAATCAAACGTGAAAGTTATTTGCATCCCTTGCTTTCTCTTCCCCTGGCCTAAAACAAGTTGCAATAGGTGGTAGAAAATGAAGAAGAAAAAAGAAGATCCTATTGGTCGAGTTTGGCTTCAGTGTGAAGAATACACTGCTGACAGTAGAACTACCAAGAGGAGAAGCATGATTACAAGGGGGTGGCGCAGTGTTGAAAGTTGAAACTAAGACCACCTATAGTCGCCATCGCATCTCACAAAGGAAAATGATGGAATTCTCCTTTTTCATATGTTTTATGTCACATATGCGAGCTTCTAAAAAGGGTGCTTACATTCACCGTCCAAATTCTCCACTCTTATCCATATCTATCTGCATAGTGGGGAGGGAACTTCTAATGTAATGAAGTGGTCATTGACATGTTATCATTTTTTTTTTTCAGCTTCTCAACAACATGACACCACCAAAACTAAAAAGAAAAAATAAAGAGGGACTGAGTGATAAAACAGTGTTACTTTAAAATTATTGAGGTTCTAAGTTTTCTTTTTTCCAAAATCAATTATTTTTTCACACATTTTTTATTTTGAAGTAAATTTGATATTGTTCCCGTATGTACATATAGTCTCACATCGCTCAGGAGTCGAGGTCAATAGTAGTTTATATACTTCATCAATCCATCAAGACGTCTTTTAAGGACAAAATCGTGATGGAATACCAACTTCCAAGACGAAAAATATCTCGAATGCGATGTTTGACCCCTAACTATGTTATTTCTTGAGATCGGAACAGATATTATGAAAATATTACCGTTACAATTCGTTGTTTTTTGCTTACTAAGGTAATTTAATGTTTTGGATTGTGCTTGGAATTTTGGAATTTTGGCTAGTCACTTTTTTTTGGCGAATCAATGAAGTTCTTCTGTCCTAAATTTGGATTCTTTTCTTCGGCAGAAAGATTATGGACACGAATTGTACAGTGTATAGTATTAGTCATATCAACCCTATATATGCCTTTGGATTTGAGTTGAAGTTGAAGATTAAAATTTGGTGAAAAATGAAATAATTCCGTATTTAATGGTGACAAGGAAAAGGTTGTTATTGTCCATGGCGTGGTGCCTGAAAGAAGCATTAGAATTAATGGCATGTGACACACTGAACGAACAACACCCGTTCATTCCTAAAAATATCCTCTGAAAGATGATTTGCACGCGAAAGTTTCCTTGAGCAGTTTGAATTTCTGGACCCAAAGAAAGTAAAAGAGAAGAAGTTGAAAAATGAAAATGACAAGAAATTATTATTCCTTCTACTAAAAATAGTTTGATGCCATAATTCGAAGGCAGCACATACGCTAAAAGGACTTTATTGGCATGATTTGATTTGGATATTTATTTCTCTGTAAAAGGCTTAAATGTGTAATTGAATGTGCATATAGCTATGAATGAATGTTGAGTGGTGACTCAAAAGACAGTGATTGGTCCCCTCCTTGGTGTTGAGAGAGAAAGTTGAAAACCCAAAAAACAAATGAAGAAGGGTCCCATATTTATGCCCAAAATAATGCCTTGTTTGAATTGGAAAAGAAAATGCTATCCAAGTCAATGTTAACCATGATGGACACAGTGCAGGCAGACAAACACAAAATTAAATAAATTCAAAACCCAAAACACAACAACACGTGCCGGCCTTTTGCTTCTATTCCAAAATTTCAACTCTTAATCTTCCTTAGTTTAAACTCATCAATGAATATTCATTAATATTCCTAATCTATTGCTTAGGTGTTAATCACTTCCCGTAATTTTACTAATTATTATTTTACATTCATTTTTAAGGCCCAATGTGGCGCGTCACACTGCAACCGCTGCGCACTTGGACAAGTCCAAATTCTCTGCATTTCGTGTGTTCATGTAAGACTTGAAAAGACCATTAAACCGATTTGATAGCGCTACAACCAAAACCCTTCACGTCTAATCTCCAATTAACCAATAATAATAATAATTATTATTATTACTATAATAAAATATAACTATATGTCAAATTGATGAAATAACCATTTAAAATATTACAATAAAAAAATTGGCATGACTGATATTATTGCCTAACAAAATTTTAATATATACTATAAAAAAAATCATTAAATATAAATTAATTTTATAAACAAAAAGTAATTAGTTGTTATAGTGAATAAATTAAAAACAATCTTAGAAACTAAAAAAAAAATAGTTTCTATTATTGTTAAATGGTTTTTAAATTGGTATTTAATTAGCCAACAAAATTTTTGCTACCAAATTTAAAATCTAAATAATTGGTAGTTAATTAGATATCAATTTAGAAACCATTTAACAATAATAGGGAAAAAAATAATTTTTAAAATGGTCTCTAATTTAGTTACTATATCAACTAATTATTTTTTTGTCTCTCAAATTATTTTTTATTTCATGATTTTCTTGTAATGATATGACTTATTGGCTAATAAATTTATTTTAAATTTAAAGTTTATTAAGCTAATTACAAGTTCTTAAACGAATATGATTTTATTTTCCAATCTATGTTATTATTGTATTTATAGAATTGTGTTAAAAATCAAATCAAACTAAATACTTAACATTTTTGCACTTGGATACATTAAAACATATTTTTTTATTTTTTAAGAAGAAAAAATTTGATGTATAGCTTTGAGACTTTAATATACGTGTTTTTACACTGAGTAAAATGATCAGGATAAAATTTTGAGACTTTAAATGCATTTTATATTTTCCTATTTCATAAATAAATATAAAACTTCACGTCTTTTCCTTTGTTTATGAAAATGTTTTTAGAGCCACTCTTTAAATGTTTAATACAATTATACTAATTAAATTTATTGGGATTTTATTATCCTCTTTTTTAAATGATTTTTTTCATATTTCATAGCTTTGAATAATTTTTTACTAATAATCAAATATGGTATATGAAATAGTGAATTAGAAAGTGTTTATTCATGGTGGGAAAACACAAGCATGGTAGTATTTCTTCTGTTCACACTTCCCGTCATTTTATTTCCTTTTAATAAATTACAATTTATTACTTATATTAGTTTTTATTTTAAATATATTAAATAAAATATATGTATTCTCATTTATTTATTTATTTTATGTGACTTTATTTATTAAATCTACAATATATATAATCTATAACAATTGAACAACTTATTTCAGTTTAAATCACTATACCTCCGTTTGATATTAATTACAATAATAAAATATAAAATAAAAATAAGTGTATACGATTACGTTTCAGTTGAAGGGATAGTTTTTCTTTATTACTTGTTTTAGTTAAAACCTTAAAATATTATTAAAGATAAACTAAAAAAAGTTGTGTAAATTAAATTGAGAAATTAGTTTATATGTTATTATATTTTTGTTTATAAAGGTTATATGAAAAATAATAACAAAGGATCACCTTGAAGTATTTTTCAATTAGATGTATTTATTATTAACATAGTATCTAAATTACAGTTGAAGTAAGATAAGTTGACCTAAAAAAGTAAACTTTTTGGTTTCCTCATAATGAATCATGGTAAGAATTTTGTTTAAGAGGACCATGTGGTTTGAAATTTAATATCACATATAAACATTATTAAACTTAACTAAAATTACATTAAATTATGATATTTATAGTGTGACATGTTTTACTCAATTGCATATTTTCATGCGATTAATTACAACTTGATATGTACAGTTATGATGATAATAAATGTTGTTTTTGAAGACTTTAATTTCTCTATAGATGATGGTGTTAGTTTTCAAATAGTTTTATTTGTTGGGACACTTCACTCTAATATTCTCCCTCTATTTCAAAAGTAATATCAAGATTATATATCTTTTATTTCGAAAGATTGTTCTTTTTTATGCTCTTCAACATATACCCTAGATAGGGTTTTGTAGCATTTAATAATTAGAGAATTAACATAATGATGTGTCACATTCTAAGGTACTTGTTTGAAGGGAAAAGACAAAATCACAAAAGATGAGACTTAAACTTTGTAGTTAAAGTGGAGATTAATTAGTTTATGTTTTACATCTTTGAAGTTTAAATTATAATATAGATTGAGCCACAAGTGAATTTCTTCTATACAACATACAAAAACAAGAAGAAAGTATTTGTTTTAGACACGTCAATAGAGGATCTAAACTCATAACATTTAAGATAGTTAAGAAAAAGTGTGATATTAACCTAAATTGAGATTTATCTATCTGTGAGATTTTACCTAGTATATATGGAGTCAGTTTTAACGCCGGGTCTGTCGTTATGATTCTCTTTTTACTATCTGATTAATGCTAATTAATTCAAATTCCCGCCTTATTTTCTTTACATTATTCATTTAAATCGGTCTCCTACCCAAATGACCAAGGGTCCAAGACCATAACCCAACATGCTCATCAACCCTATGTGCAGGTAGATAAGACTACTGTTGACTTAAAATTGTATTCGATCACCAGTTGAACTACAGTCATGATAATTAAATCAACATCCTTCCTTAATCGCCAAGATCGTTCTAAACCCATAACCCAATAGTATCTATACATAATAAATTCATTCAATTAATCATAAATAGTAAATAATTTAGGAGCTAATGAGATTTTGATTAAATTAAAATAAAATGGAGGACAGGTAATACCCCTTGGTCATAGATAGTTTCTCATAGTGCAAGTGTGTACACAGTATGAAAGTATGAAAGAAGAGAAAGAGGAAAAAGGGAAAAGTGACTCAAACTCATGTGTTGTACGTCTTTAACAAAGTCAGGACCACCATTCATAATGTCCACTTTTTCAACATTTTAAGGGCAGTAGAAACGCGTTTTTTTTCATTTATTGTCGCTTATTCCTTACTCTATTTTTTTTTTCTTTTTCTCTCAATGTGGGAAATACATACTCACACATATGCATTTTTTTTTTAATGTTCTTTCTTTTTGACAGAAAATCTTTGAAGCAACGAAAATAAATTATCATGTCAACATCAATTCTTTTAGTTCGAAATTATTGTCTTTGAGACAACGGAACTATCTATATTTCTTTTGTTTAATATGTTAGTCTATTTTTCACTTATATAATCAATGTTGTAGTGTTTTGTATATATAAAATATTAACTATCGTGATTTTTTTTTCTAACATCGATTTCGTATACTCATAATTATTATGGGTTGATTTTACAAATTCTTTAAATAGAATATTAAAAATTTAAATTTGTATTTATTTAAGATTTTGAATAATTTAGAAATTTTATTTATTTTAGACTTTTATTTAAATAGGATATTAAATAATTTATTTTTATATTTATTTAAAATTTCAATAATTTAAGAATTTATTTATTTAAAATTTTATTCAAATAGGACATTAATTAATTTAGATTTATATTTATTTAGAATTTTAAATAATTTAAATTTTTTATTTATATAGAATATTGAGTAATTTAAGATTTGTGTTTATTTTGTATTTTGATAAATTTAGAATTTTGTTTATTAATAATTTTTATTTAAGTATTACATTGAATATTTTAAAATTAGTATTTATTTAGAATTTTTAATAATTTAGAAAATTAATTATTTCAAAATTTTATTCAAATAAAACATTAAATAATTTATGATTTATATTTATTTAAAATTCTCAATAATTTTAAAAAAATCATTTCATATTTTTACTCAAATATAATATTAAAAATATAATATTTATATTTATTTAAAATTTTAAAATATTTTAAAAATATTATATATTATATATTTTTATTTAAATAGAACATAAAGTAATTTAAATTTATATTAATTTATAAATTTTAATAATTTTAAAAAATTATTTATTTCATATTTTTATTGAAATATCACATTAAATAAATATTTATTCAAATCTGATACTCATAAATATGTTTCACAATTTCACATAAATATCTTTTCAGAAATTAGTTCTTATACAACATTGAAAAAAATGTTTTAATTAAAAACAATTATAATTTATAAATAAATCAATCAAAATAATTTTTTTAAACATTTCTAAACATAATAATAAATTAATAAACTTACAATTTATTAATTAAAAAAATATAATTTATTAACTTTGATGATTTTTTCTTATATTTTTTACTTTATTTACCTAATCAAAACAACCTTAGTTTTTATATTTTCCTTTCAAAATCATTTCAAATTCAATTACTCAAATCCATCCCCAATAAAATAAAAGTAAATATACATCTAACTTTAATTTTTTAGACTGCGTATAAATTCTAAAACAGAAACTTTCAGAAGCTCAAAATTGGAAAAACCTATTCTAAAAACTGAGTGGCTAATTTGAAGTTATGGTAACTCTAGCATGAAATGCAACAGTGGCAAATGAAGAACGGTGGTGAATATGTTTAATGGTCCACAAAACTTAAAGTTTCAGTTGTATTATAGATAAGGTTATTTGACTTTTCTTCTCCTTCTTTAAATAAGAATTTTAATTTTGGACCATTCTCATTGAAATAAACTTTAATCTCTTATCGTATTTGTTGAAACAATCTTAATCTGTAAGATATTACAATCTCCAGCATTAGTTTACTTCCTATTTGTTTGAGTTTTGGTTTTCTAATTTTTCTTTTTTTAGTATGATAACCAAGGTAGTTATACATGCATGTTTACTCATTTAGTTTTTCTTCTTGTCTCTGCATTTAGAAACCATTTAGTCTCTGTAAATACTATTTTAATCTTATGTAGTTCTCACTTTTCAGTTTCGAATGCTAGAAGAAATTAAAAGTTACATGAAATACGTATAGAGGTATAAAAGGGTCATTTGCAAGAACTAAAAAGTATAATTTATTTAACCATAAAGATGAATGAGTAATTTTAATGAATAACTAATATAAAAAAAAAGTGATATGCAGAGAAAATAAAATAAAAAGAGAAGTATGAGTTAAGTAAGTGTATTATTTAAGGGTCCAAAATTTGTCTTAATCTTCTTAGATTTAGTTCTAGTATATAATGATGGAGTGCAATATGTTTTTAAGGTTTAAATATTTTTTTCTCGTACTTTTTGAATGTGTAGTTTTAGTCTCTATAAATTTTAATTCCAAAAAATTATTATAATTTTTCAAGATTAAGAGTTCCTATGAAATTTTAATTGAAAAGATTATTTTATTTTTATAAAATTAAACAATTTTGATCTTTCATTAATATATTATTTAATTGTTAAAAGAAAATACTAGCATACCCTTTTGAATAACTGTATTAGAGTTAATTATCAAATTTATTATTAATATCTTACATAAATAAATAAGTGATGTTGCTATTACTTACATATAACATATTTTATAATAATTATTTTTTGTTAAATTAATTTTTAAAAGTTCGACATTACTATACAACTTAAACACCTTAATAACAACATTTTGTAATCACATATTTTATAAAATATTATATTACATATTAACATTATATTAAAAAAATTAAAGCACTGAATAATCAAATTTATAATTAAAAAGTGCGTATCTTTTACCTTATAGACAACTTTTTTAAAATAAACATTGATAAATGTGATTATTATAACTTGAATATATTTATAATTTTTGTATGATATATACATGTTTTATAATTTTGATTTTTAAGCTATTCTTGTCCTGACAGTTTTTTTTAAGTGGAGCTGGGATGATATCTAATATTATTTTTTTAATATATTTTAGTCTTCTAAAAAGTTGTTTTGCGATTTTGATACTATTCAGTGACGGTGTAAGAATAATTTATTGGTGAATTTTTGTTATCTTTCTTGATTAATAAAAACTAAAACGCCAATCTCGTAATATAGAGTGACTATTATAAAAAAAAAATCATTAAAGAGACATTAGTAAAACCATAAATAAAATTCTATAGAAGACAAACTAAAATAATATATATATGAAACGAAATTTAAAATAAGTATATTGTAAATTTTAGAAATATATTTAAGTTTATGGTTAATTTATCACATAATTCTATTTATTAATTAAATGAACAAATCGTTTTTTAAATACATTTTTATAAAATTTAATTATCTAATAATTGATGTGATATTATTTTTAAAATATTAAAAACTATATATAAATATTTTTATTAAAGTGCATATATATATATATATATATATATCTTTAAAATAAATAATTTTAAGAGAGTATTAATTCATGTTGAGTAATGATATTTTTTTAAATAGATTATAAATGTTTAATTTTTATGAATTTTTCATTAAATCTAATTTTTTCTAAGTTTAGAAAAAGAAAAAAAACTATGTTCTCGGAATATAACGTCGACGAGATAGTAAAGTGTCAATCAAACCTAATCGATTATATATTTTTATTTTAATAAGTTGTTTTTTCTTTACGATGAATTAGAATTACATGCATATTAATTGTTGCTAGAGTGACAATATATACTTAAAGTAGAGCATATAATTCGAGAAAGTGTTTAACTGTAGTGAAGAAGATGTTGAGTCAATTTTGTTTCATTTATCTGAAATAATACTACAAGAAAATAATTAATATCAATTAATATATAGATTAAAGATAATTAGTCATTACATTAACTAAGTTAAAAATTATTTTATAAATTATTATCTTTATCTAAAATAGTTTTTATTATTAATATAATTTTGTAAAGTATTTTCTAAATTAGTATCCAACATTAACTACTAAACTTTTTAGCTAAGTACTTTATATTTTAAATTAGTCATTAATTTAAGATTAATTTAAAATATAAAATAGTTAGTAGCTAATGTTAAATGTCAATTTACAAAGTATTTTGTATTTTTTTATTAATAATATAACTATTTTAGATACTATTATTTTTGTTACTTTACAAAAGAATATTTAACTTAGTCAATCTAATAATTAATTATTTTTGTTTCTAAATTTGTTAATATTTAATGATTTTCTATATTACTTAAACGTAAGTTTTGGTAGTAGTATATGGGGTTTGAAATACATGAGGTCATACAATTACATATTTGCACTCAGGCGATTATAACATCGTTAAAGTGTTGGTAAAATAATACATCTTAAACTTTTAGAACTTATAAGTAACGTAATAGGTGAATCATTATAGTGTTATAAAAATACTTTAGCAATAAACACTCAAAGTAAGAAGTGGACTTTTAAGATTAATTATGTTTTTTTGAGCTACATTACATAAATAACATGATACAACTCAGGTGAAAAAGTATTCCTCTATATATATATATAAATGTGTCGTGAAATATTTTTTATGATACTAAATTATTATCTAACATGAAATACAAAGATAAATTTCTTACAGAAACTTTTGATAAATCAAGTATTAGTATTAGATGAAATATATTTAATTAATATATATATATATATATATATATATATATATTAAATTAGCATGGTTTGTTATGTTTAAAGCAATATATATACTTATTATAACTATTTTATATTATATATATATATATATATATATTTGTGAATTATTATGATAACTCAAAATATTAGAAGAAATGATGTTGGAGTTATAATTGACATCATTAAGATATTGTGTTTTATTTAGTTACAATCACTCTATAGACTTCACAATGAATGTTTAATATATATCATGAAAATATGAATGTCTTTATATATTAGTATTTAAATGCACGGAGATACTTTTTAAATGGAATTCAAAGCTTAATTTATCATGAAAAAAATGAATGTCTTGAATCAATATGTAATGATGAAACAAATACAGACATAGTAACACAATTTCACATGATTTACATTTTCAACATATGCTTGGTGCCTTGGGAGAAATTGTTAAAAAATAGGAACCAAAGAAGAAATAGGTAGAGAATTATAAACGAATTGAGTGTGTAGGTTTAGATTAGCATTGATGAAATTAATTTTGAATAAAAATGGTTGTAGTTTAAACAGTTCAGAAATTAAATATATTTATTTCAAAACCAAATTATAACGAAATTGGAACATATTTATTGTATCCGTAAGATCTATTTACAACTACAAAGAAGGTTCATGTGTCTTTAATACAACCTCACAAACCAATTTTACTTACACTTAATGTCTAACTTTACATTGATTAATATTTTCTTTAAAAGAAAGATGAAGTTGAAAAAAGTTACCAAAATATGCTTTAATTTAAAATATATTTTATTCCGTAGTTATTTTTTAACATTAAATAAAACATATGATTTTTATTTAAAACACGAATTAATAATATAACATAATAAATACGTGGCAAAAATACAATTATAGCTGACGTTGAATGAGTACAAAATACACTACGAAAGACACTATATCAGAAAATCATTACACACGACCTAATGACCACTACACACGTTTTAGTGGTACCTGACCCACGCAGGAGAAGACCCAAGTCCTATATATTAGACTTTTGAAAGGGGGGAAATGTACATTTTTAATATTCAAAGAAAACAAACTAATCACAAACACTGACTTGAGCATTGAAGTGCAGTCACAGGTACTCGCCGACAGACAGAACGCATGCAAGAGAAAAAGAAGTTTAAAGAACTTAAAGATTATGAGACTACAACGAATTTGTGTATAAAGTGGAACAAGATTCACGTACATTATATTTCTCACTCGTATATTTTTAATAAACTATTTTTTTATAATATCTACTGTTTTAGTAAATGTTTTAAAAGAAGTAGTTTTATTTATTATTTATCCAAAATTCTGAATGAGCAATCGCTGTCGGTTCTTACAGAGCTCGCATTCAAACAAAGCAGAAAACGACAAAAAAAAGAGTAAACCTCTCTTCCATGTGTCCAGCACTGTGCTGTACTCACCA
Organism: Phaseolus vulgaris; assembly: GCF_000499845.2. Classification (NCBI taxonomy): domain Eukaryota; kingdom Viridiplantae; phylum Streptophyta; class Magnoliopsida; order Fabales; family Fabaceae; genus Phaseolus; species Phaseolus vulgaris. The sequence continues at coordinate 2,908,999 of NC_023758.2, read as the reverse complement.
TTGCAAATTGAACCATTCCCTTCAACAACTTCATTGAACATGCCAACTTCAACGCGCAAAGTTTCACTCCCACAACACAACAAACACACACACACTCTCTCTCCTTGTTATATTTTAGTATACCAGTATTATATTGTACATGTACTGTTATACTACAATTTCTCTAATCTACACACACGACACAGACAAAAAAAAAATCTGACATCACCTTACCCGCACAATCCCATCTTCATTACTACTAATTAATCATACTTAACATCTTATAATTTTTATTGCCCCGCGACTTTTCCATTTATCACCTCATTTTCTGATGACAAAAGTTACATCTTTGGAAACAACCAAGAGAAGAACAAACGAGATCGAGGACCTTCTGCTGCTTCTGCTTCTGCCTTTTCCTTCTCGTTGGGGTGCTGCCACCTGCTACACTCTTTCTCTCCCAAAAATCAAACCTTAATTTCTGCGATATTTGTTGGATCCAACTTCAATAGCCGGCTACCCTGTCCAATTGGGTCTAATCATTTGAGTTCTTCGGTTAACGTGAATTTTGGTCAGAGACCCAATCATCAGAGCCGGTAGGTGGTGGGTAAGTGAGAAAAAGGAGAGCATAAAGAAAGATTGTAGGTTGACCGGTAGATAAGAGCAAAGGAGATTGGAAACCCTAGAAGAAAAAGAAGGAACCCATATAAGAAAAACGATCAAAAACCGAAACTTTCTGTGAGGGTAAATGCCCTTTAGATTTTTTTCCTTCTGAAAAATCCTCGAGCTGTTTAAGGTTCCCATGCCGGTTGACTTGGACAATGTTTCCACAGCTTCAGGGGAGGCTAGCGTGTCTTCCTCTGGCAATCAGACAGTGCCTCCAAAACCCACAACAAAGAAGAAGCGAAACCTTCCAGGAATGCCAGGTACAACAAAAGATTTCGTCAAGCATCACCGTGTTGCGTTTTTTTTTTTTTCTTATTTTGTTGTTTGTGGGGTTATTCAGATCCGGATGCTGAGGTGATTGCTCTGTCTCCGAAGACCCTGATGGCGACGAACCGGTTCGTGTGTGAAATATGCAACAAGGGTTTTCAGAGGGACCAGAACCTTCAGCTTCATCGGAGGGGTCACAATCTGCCGTGGAAGCTGAGGCAGAGGTCGAGCAAGGAGGTGAGGAAGAGAGTGTACGTGTGTCCCGAACCGACATGCGTTCACCACGATCCTTCTAGAGCTTTGGGGGATCTCACGGGGATTAAGAAGCACTTCTGCAGAAAACACGGCGAGAAGAAGTGGAAATGCGACAAGTGCTCCAAGAAATACGCGGTTCAATCCGATTGGAAGGCTCACTCCAAGATTTGCGGTACCCGAGAGTATAAATGCGATTGTGGTACCCTCTTCTCAAGGTCTTTACTCTTTTGCCTTTCACCCTTGTGATACTGTCACCAAAGTTTTTATTTGGGGTTTGTGAAAGTTTTGTTATTTTTGAAGGAGGGATAGCTTCATCACGCATAGGGCTTTTTGTGATGCGTTGGCAGAGGAAAGTGCAAGATCTCAGCCTCAGACTGTTGCAAAGGCTAGTTCCGAGTCAGATTCGAAGGCTGTGACCGGTGATTCGTCGCCTCCGGCGGCGGTGGCTACGCCTCCCCCGCCTCCTGCACCGCCGGCTAGTCCTAAGTCAAACAGTGTTGTTGTATCGTCGTCTGCTTTGCAGACACAAAATCCAGGTAGATAATATCCGAATCTGGAAAACATTGAAATCTACTCGGTCGTTTCTTTTGTCGCGTTTGATATGGTTAAAACTAGACCAACAAAGCATTTTGTTGTTTTTGTGAGTGGTGTTTTTCTTTTTCTCTCTCTGTGATCCTGGAGCTTACTGGTTTTTGTCTGCTATCGTCCTTTGTTTTCATCTGCGATTGGTTGTTTGTATATATTCATAACATCAGAGTAAGTGAAATGGGATTGGGAGAGCTAATTAAGTAATAAAATTATGAAAGTAATTAAGTAATGGAAGTATTAAAGTAACCGTGGAAAAGGTGTTCTTTGGAACTGTGGGTGTAAACTATGCAATTGTGGACAAAGAAACTCATAAAAGATTCAAAAGCTAAAAAGAGAAAGAAAAGCTTTGTTTTTTGGGGGGTGGAAGGGGGAGTGCATTTGAGAAAGGAAACCATTATTTGTTCTTTACTTTCCAACTTTAACATAAAAGTAAACACTCAAACTTTACAAGTCTATGCACAGTTAGTGGCTGCTTCTTCACTCTTTAATTATTGTCGACAGTAATATCATTCTTATTATTAATATTACTACTACTTTTTCCCTTGTTTTGATCTTTCAGAGTTGCCAGAAAATTCCCCTCAAGTCATAGAAGAAACGCAGGCTAATCCTGCTATGAGTGGAAGCTGTAGCAGCAGCGGTACCAGTACCAGCACCACTAGCTCAACAAGCAACAGCAATGGTGGGGGTAGCAGCAGTGTATTTGCAAGCCTGTTTGCTTCATCAACAGCAGCATCCGCAACTGCAAGCCTCCATTCTCAAACACCAGCATTCACTGACCTAATCAGGGCCATGGGGCATCCAGATCATCCAGCAGACCTCTCAAGGCCTTCATCTTCGGAGCCCATCTCTCTGTGCCTTGCTACCAATCACGGGTCATCCATTTTTGGAACAGGATTACAGGAGTGCCGTCAATATGCCCCACCGCCACAGCCAGCCATGTCCGCTACTGCTTTGCTACAGAAAGCCGCCCAAATGGGTGCAGCTGCCACAAATGCCTCTTTTCTTCGTGGATTAGGCATAGTGTCGTCTGCGTCAACCTCATCAGGTCAGCAAGATAGTTTGCAATGGGGTCAGCAGCCAGGGGAACCGGAGGGTGCCTCAGTTCCTGCAGGTCTTGGACTCGGGCTTCCCTGCGATGGCAGCTCTGGACTAAAGGAGTTAATGATGGGGACTCCCTCTGTGTTTGGTCCAAAGCAGACCACCCTTGATTTTCTCGGGCTGGGAATGGCTGCTGGGGGCAACCCCGGTGGAGGCTTATCGGCACTTATTACCTCAATTGGTGGCAGTCTGGATGTTACTGCTGCTGCAGCAGCAGCATCCTTTGGCAGCGGAGAATTCCCTGGCAAAGATATTGGGAGGAGTACTTGATATTTTTGGTTGCAAGGAGCCAAGAACAATATTTTTCAGGGCGAGAAGTTCTGGTTTGTACAGAGTTATATGGCCTCTTGTACAATGTGAAATTGCAGTTCAATTGGATTAGTAAGATGTAGTATGCTCATATTGAGAGCAGTGCCACAGGTAATGCGCTTAAAGGGTCATTTCGGATTATCTGATGCATCTAATGTGAGCGGAAAAGAATGTATATTTATTATTATATCAAAGAAAAGGCACGGGGAGCCTTCTTTCCATGAGTAATGACAGAAGTTACAATAATATGTTTGCTATGGAGAACTGGATATGGTGAATTAAAGGTGTTGTGCAAGAGGTTGAAATTGATGTTGGGTTGGTGCCACAGACAAGACTATACATCTACAAATCTTTTGCTTCTTGGCCATCTACAGTTTTGAGTTGATCAAACTATGAATTAATTCCGATGTTGGATAGTTTGTTTGGTCCATAGCTGTAGCTTGTAGACATAAATCAGGAAACTCTGATGTTTTCTTCTACTGTTAGCGGTAAATGGTTGGTTGAATGTTTATCGCGAATATGCATTGTCATTATGTTGTGAAGGAGTGTATTCCATTGAAGTTCAAAATTTTCCCCATGAATCAATTGCTCTTTGGATGCAATTGCAACTTTTCTCTATAAAAGATTATTATGGCGTCAATTCCTGGGAATAAAAAGAAGAAAGTAAGAAAGAATTCAAAGAAAAGAAGTTGCGGATGAGTAATAAATAGTAAGGTGCCCCAGTTGCATAAGCAACAAGACTTTTGACATTTGTGTATCATATAATAAGCATGAAGAAACCATTGCAAATCCATGCAATCTAGCCCCAAATAGGCCTTCAAATTTTACTTTTGGTCAAAGTCACTCACCTGCATTCATTGACAAACACGTACGCCGTTACCCCAGCTTCAACGGCGAACCCTTTTTTTTCATTTTACATCGATTTTAAAAACTTAAAAAAAAATATATATATATTATGAAAAAAATTGAGTGGATTAATTTTGATCAATGGGGGATCCATCAAATTTTAAGAAATAATGGATGGATTATCAACTATTCATAAAATTAAATGGACAATTTTAATGTAATTTTTTTAATATATATTTAATGAATTCACTTGGAAATGAAGATAGATGACGACTAAATAATTGTTTTGTCAACTTACCTATGTCACATATATTTATAAGTTTCAACTAACAATAACATAAATTATTAATTAGTCAGATTCTTAAGAATATTAGAAAAGTGTTTGTTTCCGAACACAAACCTGAGAAGGAAAGAAAAGGAATAGAAGGTTTAAAAAATGAGACATTAAATCATGAAAAACATATAAATTTCTACCAATAACTTTCTGTAAAAATTTATAAAGAAAGTTACTCATAATGTTGTAATATCCATGTATAGATGAGAAACAAAATGAATTAAATGAGAAACATAACTCATTAGCGATTAGGTTTAAAAAAATATACTAAAATATTTATTTTTATTATAATATAGTAAATAATTAAAAAATTCATTCGACACTCATTAGTGATTAGTAACACCTCACTTTTTGTAGGCGAAACCATCTCATGATAAGTGGTGTGCCAAATCCATTTAGTACTATGATCTTATGGAGGAGTTGTGGTCAAACAATAGAGTCACTGGAAGTGGTCAAAAGACAACCCGATTGGCATCTAGACCGGAGCACACAGAAAATTTAAGTGTGGACTTAGGCGATCATAACATGGACTATATACCTGAGCTGCTAGAGTTTCATGCTGCAGACCACGAACTTCCACGCTCACCTGTAGCATATGTTCAATCGACTGACAGTCTAGATAATACTCCATTTGCGCCCTCTCAACCATCCGGTGGGACATCGTCATCTAGGTGATCAAAGAGAAAAAAGGCCCCATGGTGGATCTAATTGAGAATCAGTTCAATATGTTGAATACGAACCTGCAAAATTGTTTTGCTTCCAAACGAAACGTCAGATGGTTACATTTGAGAAAAAAATTCACGGCAAACCAGTCATACCTTTAAAAGTCTTAGATTTCCCATTTTTTTGCCACATCTGGTTTTTAGTTTCAAGACTTCCAAGGATTACAACACTTTCTTGGTATAAGACTACCATATCATGAGGATATGGTTAGGGTTTTTTTTTATTCAAATATTCATCTAACGACACAAGGTTACCTTGCTACTCAGATCGGCACACACAAGATTATAATTAGACATAGGGATTGAATGAACGTGGTGAATTTGAAATATGATGGTCTCTTGTTAACCCCTGGTACCATCCCTGAAGACATACATTTTGATTGTCAACATGCCTTATTAACCATGACAAGAGAAGAGGTACACGGTCAAAATGTAAGAAAAGTAGGTAGTTTGACTATTAATGACAAACAACTTCATTACACATGGATGCACATGTTGTGTCCTCGGGGGAGCAACTTCTCACAGTTGGTTCATGAAGATGTTTTCATGTTATGGTGCCTAAAAGGTAATGTAATGATTAGTTGACCTTATTATATCACGCAACACATGATAAAATGTCGTGACCATGATATGCTTCTTCCATATGGCTGTTTAATCACACACCTCATGTTGCTTTATGGCATGAACTTGATGAGATAGTCATCAATCATGTTAGGGTGAAATAACTTATTCGGGAAAAAAACCATGAAGAAAATGAATATCTTTGAGGACAATGGTGTGTGACAACTTGGAAGGTCCGATGACGAACATGAACAAAAACACGAAGACATTCCATTGCCTCAAAAACATGTTGTAAGCGGTCATCCTCAACCCAAAATCCCTCATGATTCGACGATGTTACACAAATTTGGGGGAAATTCAAAATATAGAGGAAAGTATCTCAAGCATGAGGTTGGATATCAACACACGTTTGGGTTAAATAGAAGATACCCTTCACCAGCTTCAAGATAATAAAGAACATTGATTGTATTTTTATTGTGTTATTATTGTTTTTTATGTTGAACTTGTTTTGATTGTCAATTAAATTTATTGTGTTATTGAACGTTATTAAGTTTGTAATTTTTTAAAATTCCCATGATACCATATCATTTAGGATTATAATGTAATGACTTTATCTATTTATTGTAATCACTGACTATCTCATGTTCATCCAATGTTTATTAATAATAAGCGAAATTTTTTATTTTATTTTCTTTATTTTATTGAATATAAATTGAAATAAAAAATTATACATAAAAAATAAAATATAATTTTTCATGTTTATAGTCGGTATTTTATAATATTTATGAAAATATGTGAATTTTATCATGCTACTATATTGTACATTATTTTTAAAACATAAATTATTCAAAATATTAATAATATTAATTATTTTACTATTATTATAATTATTAATATAAGTATATATATACAATATATAATATATAAATTTAAATATTAGATAAATTTATTTAATAATTTTAAAAAAATAATTATACTATTAATAACAACATATAATTATAAATAATAAAAATAATAAAATATAATTATAATATCAAAAAAACATATATAATTATATAAAATAACAAATGTATATAATAATAAATATTATTTTCATACATTTATTTGAATTAATACAAAATTATTTTTTATTATAAAATAACAATAATTATGAATATTATATATTAGAAAAAATAATTAACTAAAACCTACACACAAAAATATACCATAACTCATTATTAAAATATTTTTTAATAACAAAGATAAATTGATAAACTTACATTTTACACCTTTAACCTAATCTCTAAATTATCTCCTAACTATTACATCACTCATAGATTTTAATAAACAATCCTCACAAATCCACTTTATCATCTCTCAATCCAAACAAACTCACACATCCTCTCTAATCCACTTCCTTTCCTCCTCATCCTTTCCTCCTCACAAATTCTCACCTCAATCCAAACACAACAAAAGTCTTTAGTCTAAACAAAGGCTCTAAAGATACTTAGATTGAGATTCCAAGACCCACGGTTAGAACTCTTCTCATGTTTTCATGGAAAACAAATCATAAAACCATTTTTTTTCAGAGAAATAACTTTCCAAAATCCTAGAAATCTACAAATAAGATCCAACTTTTTGCGCACACTAAAAGGTTTGTCACCTTTAAATAATATTATTCTTTCATGAAGTTGATTTTTATAGTCTTAAAACCTACAACATACATATCTTCATCAATCTGAACAAATATCAAATATTCATTGATGCAAGAAGAAGATTATACAAAACTTATTCAAAACTTGTACAAAAGTCTTCTTTATGTGCTTGAGATGCTCCCAAAAAATTTTAAGATCGACAAAGTGTATTCTCATCCCATATAAATCCTTCAAAAGTGGAACAAATCGAACCACAATCTAAGTCAGAATTAATTGAAATTTTAAAAGATTTTTGAGGATTAAAATGTGAGTAAATAATAAAATCATCACTAAAATAACAAAAAGTTGTAAAGTGTTAAAATTCTAAGACCAGAAAATAAGTGCTACATGAGGAGTTATTTTTTACAGAAATAAAGTGAAAGACTAGTAACACTTTTAGTTTAGAAAATTAAGTAATTATAAATTACGATTTTGATTATTAAATTAACAATTTATTATGATTTTGTTTGTTGTGAATGTCATAAAAAAAATGTTTTTCCCTGTTTTTAAGTATTTTTAGTCACCGTAGCTTGTTTATATTTAATTTATAAAAAATATAATTTCACCATCGCATTTAATATCTATCAAAAGGAAATAAACAGAAAGTTTTCACATAACTTGAAATATCCATTTCCGAAATTTGGTGAGAAAAATTAGAAGAAAGTGAAAAATGGATCGAGAAACCATGTGGATTAATTACAAGGTAAAAAGAAAAAGAAAAAGAAAATTCAGATAATTATTTTTCCCTTGTTCTTGATGTAATAGAAAAAAAAAAAAAATTAAAAGTGAAGAGAGAGTGGAATTTGATAGCGTTAAACCTAAAACTGTGTCCCCACACTTTTTAGGTTTTTGTGGAGCTGGGCACAAGTCACACAGACAGAAGACTAAAGCGCGATTTCATAACCTGTAAGAATCAATTTAATTCTTCAAACTCACTCCTACAATTCTTATGCATTTCTCCATTTGTCTCTATCAATTTGATTTTGCTCTCTCATTCTTGCTGTACCCTTCACTTCGTCTATTCTCTTTTGGTCCGATTATTTACTACCTGCTCTTTACATATCTAGTGGGGTGCTTAATTCCATGAAGTTGGAAACTTTGAATAATATTTGTTCAAATTTCAATATTTCAGAATCTGGGTGCGATTCATTTCTTCCGAAGCAAGGTTTTTTGGGGGTAAAAAAGGTATGATATTTATAAAGTCAAATCACACGCAAGGATTCACGTTCTTCTTCAAGGGGGAAACCGAATTAAGGTATTTTGCATAAGGGTTTAAGATGATGCCTGGTATTTTCTCAAGGCCGAATGCTACCATTTACTGTCGCATTCGGAAAGGATTAACTGGGCAACAAGGAGTACCGGCAGCATTGTATAGAAGAAGTTCAGGCTTGTCTCTTTGTTCTCTGTATTCAAAATTCTTTTTGCCCGGTTCAACTCATTGCTCTTCTAGCCACACGCTTAACGCAAAATCAATGGCTACCACCTCCCATTCCAATGCTGTGCTGGGAGATGTTTACTTTGATGGTTTAATCTCAGGTTGTGGTAGTGTGCTAGACTTCACAAAGCCTGCTGTTATGTACTTCAAAGACAAAACTCTTAAAGGCTGCCTAAGGGGTGGCGTGAATCTAGGGAGACCACAACCTTTGTTTGGTCCTTTGAGTTTTGGTAGTTCTACTTTTGATTCTAATTGGAGGATTCGGGATTCGAGTTTGCTTCATGGATCATGGCTGAAGAATTTCTGTACCTCTTCTTCTGCCAGCCCATCAGCTGGGGCTGCACATGCTGTCTCTTTTGATGGCAGCCCTCCCGGTGAACAGCTTTCAAATTCCTCTTTTACACCTGATCTGTACGTGATCCTGTTCATTTTATTCTGAATTCTGTTTCTCCATAAATTGCTTTTAAATAACATAATTTGATATCAAAGTCACTTCCATGAATGAAGCTTGGTAAGAGTCCAATTTGGCTTATAGCTTGTCAGTAGAAGATTATACTTCTAAAATTAAAATTATTCTATATTTCTCAGCTGATACTTATCTAGAGTATTGGGCATTGTTAATTTCAGAACTACTGTTGGTGGCAATACCTTGAAGATGTTGTCAGGATCTTGTTATCTACCACATCCAGATAAGGAGGAGACTGGAGGAGAGGATGCTCATTTTATTTGCGCAGATGAACAAGCAATTGGTGTTGCTGATGGTGTAGGTGGCTGGGCAGACGTTGGTGTTAATTCAGGACTGTTTTCCCGGGAACTTATATCCAATTCAGTGAGAGCAATTCAAGAGGAGCCCCAAGGTTCTTTTAATCCAACAAGGGTGTTAGAGAAGGCTCATTCAAATACAAAGGCCAAGGGTTCATCAACAGCTTGTATTGTTGCCCTGACTGATAAGGTATTCAATTTTCTCATTCTGAACTTTGAAATGAGAAATAGTCTTGTCCACTTGTGAGTGAACTTAAACATTACCCATGTTTCATGCCTACTGAATATTAGGTGTTTTGTTTTCTTCTCATATGCATCAACATTAAAGTTTTCTACAATTTTACCAGTCCGGTATAATGGAAATTGTTGTCTGGTATAACATCATGCCAACATTTATCCTGTTTAAAAATGCGTGCTATTTGAAGTAATATTGTGTACAGTAGCAAATCGGTTTGAAGATTAAAATTACTTTCCTATTGAGCACGTCTCCCACCTAGCTATTTTAAAGTCAAAAGATAAATAGCTTCAGCTTATAACTGGACTTAAAAGCATGCTGGGTGTTCTAAAATAGACAGTTTTTTCTACATTATTTGGTGCGTTCTTCTCTGCAATAACAGCATACATATGATAATATGTGCTGATAATACTTATTCTTAAATACTCTATATAGCTTTAAAGTCTCAAGTTCTTATGTATAATGTCCGATTGGTGTTTTAGCTGCCACTTGATGGATTGAAGCTCACCTCATTCGCAGCGAGCAAAATTATTGTTACTAGTAAATTTGGCGGGTTACTTTTTTGAGCTGGTATAAAAGGAAAATGTAACAAACTGATTTATTTTCATTCTTGGTTGTTGCTATCTTGGTCCAGGGATTACATGGTATTAATTTGGGCGACAGTGGATTCATTGTGGTTAGAGATGGATGCACCATTTTCCAGTCCCCTGTTCAACAACATGACTTCAATTTCACCTATCAGTTGGAGAGTGGCAATGGAGCGGATCTACCCAGCTCCGGTGAGGTAAAGTAGACACAGCAACATTATTTAATGAGATTCTGTTTTATTTGGCTTTGCTTTCACGTTCAGGAAGGACAATAAAAGGTTCTTTTTCTCCTTAGACTTGATTCATGGTAGAGGGGTGAAAATTGTTTAGTGTTCCCTATTTTGTGCAAATAATTCGTGGGGAAACTTGGGGTGTGCTGGTAGGAAAGGTGGAAATTATGGAGAGGTGAAAACTGGGAGATTTTGATTTTTGTTAAACAGTACTTGGTAGAAGGGGTGAAAAATGAAAATAAGGTGCAACCATGTCATCCTTTTCTCATTCCCTACACCGTAGCTCCGTTTTTGTTCATTCCGCATCCACCTATACAATATATATTGTCTGATAGTGCATTTTTTCGTTTCTCCCTTCATTATAGTGCTAGTATTATTCCTTAGGATGCCTAATGGAAGATGATGTTTGATGTTCTTCTCTTAATTATATGCCTTTATGAAAGTGAAAAAATTCAGTATATCTTTTTGCTATAATGGATCCAGGTTTTTACCATACCTGTTACTTCAGGAGATGTAGTCATTGCTGGGACAGATGGCTTATTTGACAATTTATACAATAGTGAGATCACTGCAGTTGTTGTACATGCAATTAGGGCTGGACTAGAGCCCCAAGTAACTGCTCAGAAGATAGCAGCACTGGCTCGTCAGCGAGCACTGGACCAGAGCAGACCGACACCATTTTCTACTGCTGCTCAGGAGGCTGGACTCCGTTATTATGGTGGCAAACTTGATGACATAACTGTTGTTGTCTCATACATTTCTGGGTCACTTAGCGAGTGAGTTTTTGGCCATCTTCACTTTGACTCATTTTTGTTCTACATGGCCATTCACTTTTTAAAGTGAATGAACTCCTATTTTGTACTCTCAAACTTGAGTTGCCCTGCTACCCCAGTAAATCTTGTCACTACAAAAGGGTCATTGCGGCTTTACAGTAATTGCTTTCCCTTTTTCCTGAGTCAATCCATGGAATTGTCAATAATGAAAGTTATTCTATCTCATTCATTATTTATCTTTAATTTTTTATTTCCTTTGAAGAGAATGAAATGTGTATAAAATAAAGATAATATATAATAGAAACTAGTGCAACTAATTCCTCCTTGCATAATTTATTGTTCTGTCCCTAATTTAAGAGGAATAATATGTTGAAATTTTGTTTTATTTATGATAGCCTATCTTAATAACGAAATAAAAATTATATTTCATTATTTCAGTTCACTACTCAGTTTTGTTTTTATTTGTCTATTCTCTTTCCATTGATCCAAATATAACTTGAAAGTGTAACACAAACTTGCCCAAGATTTTAAAAGTGTACTTAAAAATAATGATATAAATATATATGTATAAGAAATAATTATATTGTTAAAATTTTAATGATTAGTTAAAATTAAAATATGGATTAAACGAAAAATGAAGGCTCTGTACCGCACTTAACATTTATATGTTATCTAAATAACTATGATAGATTTTGTTATAGAATTATACGCAGTACATATTTAAGGCTTAAAATTCTTCTTGCATCCCATACAAAACATATGAATAATCTATCTTCTGGATTATTCCGTAGAGACATTTTTGGAATACCAAAAATTTATGAAGATTAAAGAAGAATATATGGAGGTGCAGGAAGAAGTCCTTCCTTATTCATACCATCACCAACAGGCTTCATGAAACATTGGCCTTCAACTTTGTAACAAGCAGGCAAAAAACACAAACGGATGCATGCTAAAGTTAACAGACAAAAACAAAAAAGGTCTTATTGTAATACATACGAGGAGATAAAGCCCAAGACATTAAGACGGAATCAAAGGTTCCTGACTTTCAGAGCTCTCCTTCCTTCGAAACTGCTCTTGTAGCTATTCTCTTCTGCTTCACTTTCAATGTGATCATGGTCACCATCTTCATCTCTTCTCTTCTCCCTCTCTTCTTGTTGTCTCTTGGCTTGTTCTTGCTCCCCTTGTGCTACTTCTTCTTCTTCTGATCTTTTCCCCTTCTCTCTCCTCACACTCTCCCCCCATGCCTGATCTTCTTCTTCTTCTTCTCCTTCCCTTTGTCCCTCCTCCTGTCGCTTCTTTTCTCTCTTTTCATGCTCTCTTTTAGCTTCTGCTTGCTCCTTCTGTGCTACTTCTGATTCCCCTTCCCTTTTATCTTCTTCTTGCTCCTTTTCAGCTTCCTCTTGTCTCCTCATTTCCCTCTTTTCTTGCTCTCTCTTAGCTGCTGCTTCTTCTTTAGCTGCTGCTTCTTCTTTTTTCCTTCTCTTTTCTTGCTCTCTCTTAGCTGATGCTTCTTCTGCTTCCTTTTCTGCTTCCCTCCTGCCTTCCTCCTCTGCTTCCTTCCCTTCACCTTTTTCTTTCTCTCTTTTCTTTTCCCTCTTCTCCTGTTGCCTCCCAGCTTCTTCTTCCTCCTTCTCTATCTCTTCTTCTCTTTCCCTTTCTTTCTCTCTCCCAGCTTCTTCTTGCTCCTTCTCTATCTCTTCTTCTCTTTCCCTTTCTTTCTCTCTCCCAGCTTCTTCTTGCTCCTTCTCTATCTCTTCTTCTCTTTCCCTTTCTTTCTCTCCCCCAGTTCCTTCTTGCTGCTCCCTCTCTTCTTCCTCCTCACGCTTCTTTTCCCTCTCTTCTTGTTGTCTTTTAGCTTCCTCTTCCTCTCTCTTCCTCTCTCTCTCTTTCTTCCTGTCTTCCTCCTCTTCCTCTCTCTTCGTCTCCTCCTCCTCTCTCTTCCTCTCCCTTTCTTCCTCCTCCTCTTCCTCCTTCATTATCTTCTCCTCTTCCTCCGCGCAGGAACTGCACCCGAAAATGATGGAATCTCTGGGAGAATGCAAAAGCTCGTCAATGGTTCTGTCACTTACACCAAAAGAGGTGGCCAGTATCTGCCTGTTCAGATTATAAAGCACAGATCCCTTTCCCGCCAAAAAATGAGGATGGTTGTTCTTTGCTGAAGTGCTGAAGCCAAGAAAAACAAACGGTTCATCGTTGAATGACATCTGAGCCATTGAATGAAACCTAGGCACCACAAAAGCATCGCCCGGATTAACCTTAAATCTCATGTTTAGGCTTTCTGTCTCATCTTCATTGCTGCTTCCACATACCACTCGGACCATGCCTCTCCCTTCTACCGCCACTGCCAACTCTGTTGCCTTCGGGTTCCAATGAGGCCCCAAAATTGATCCCTTCAATTTTATAGATTGGAAATTAATTTTCGTACAATTTCATAAACATGCACAATAATAAAAACCAGTTCGGTCCAAACCCGGTTAAGACTATTACAATCACTAACCTTGGTCAAATGCACCATCAGAAATCCAATGTTAGTCTGCTTCAATGACTTTAGTTGCGTTTTGGACACAGCTACACTCCAGCCATTACGATTTTTGAAGTCAGGGTCATGATCAAAGATGTTGTATGTTTCGAGTTTGTTGGAGTTGGACCCAACACCTAGAAAGTTTTTAAGAAACGAAGCCTCCAGTTTCTGGACAATATTTATCTTCTTTGAATCCGCATGCACTATAGTTGGGGTGTTTTTCTTGTTAATGATTTCTTCAATCAAATCATCTGGCACCTTCAAAATTCATAATTTGTAGTTTTGTCCTTAGTACACAATGATCCCTATACAAGGCAGTTCTATTACGATATGTGGCTAAGGCAATACCTTTAAAGCTGCTTGCATGATTTTCTTATCAAAGCCCTTGACCAGTTCGTCGATTCTTGAATAAGCACCGATTGATGGATTCTGCATTTGTGGTTAACAATTAACACGAATAACAACAAACAAACCTTCAATTTCTGTGTAAGTTCAAAAAAGAATACATGTGTAGCACTTACAAAAGTATTGTCTTCTGTATTGGTGAACATTGCATAAATCCTAAGTTTCCTTCTCTCAGCCTCTAAGTCGCTCTGTATATAGAAAACAGTTTCTTCGTTGAGATTGCAAAGATCTCCTTCGCGTAAAGGGATCGTGCCAGTACCATCATCATTTGCCCAAGTCAGCTTTCCACTCCCTGAAAAATTCACACTCGTTCACAAATTTCCATAATGTTAAAAATCACAACAACCACAACAGTTGAAGAAAACCTTGAATAAGATGTGAATAGAATGTAGAGAACTAAAAGTTATACACCTGTGTGAACATAAAAGACCATATCTGCATGTAGAAGCACAGGAAGAAATAGCGAGTTTGGCTCCAATGTGATGAACTGAAGATGGTAGGGCTGTTTCTCTGGTTCTTCCTTGATGTCAAGGGCAGTTATCTGTCCGAATTCTGTGGCAAGTAATGTCCTCCTCTGATCCTTTTCCACCACAGGTCCCTCTTGAGACTTTGATGCCTTCACCCCCCACAAGGAAACGATAACGAAGAAGATCAAGAACCAAGATAATGGCAAAGCTTTTTTTCGAGGCTCCATTGTTAACACAGTGAGGGAACTTGAATGGAAACTATGATTACACAGTGAGCAAAGGTGGCTCTATATAGAGCAAGGTGATCAATATTTTGAGGTACGTGTCTTGTTTTTCAGACACGTCACGCACTTTTTATACAGGTGGCAGTTTCTTAGATGAGTCTTTCTATTGCAAAATTCCAAACACTTGAGAATGAGATCACTATGAATCTATGTACTTAAATAGTAGTTACTTACTCAATTTCCAAAAGGTTAAATAAATATAAATGTTTTATTATTTTAATTCAAATAATATACAAAGCTGACACTCCATTAATTTTGTTACACCTCACAAAGATGACACTCATAATCGATACGGTGTTTGTTTTTTTCTAGTACAAACATATCGTAATTTGCAATTTTACATGTGAGAATTTTATATTTAAACTAGTCTATTTGTTCTTTTTTTATAAAAAAAAACAAGAAAATTTGTTCGATAATTTTTTTTTAACATAATATATTTTGAAAATTAAAAAAAAAAAAAACATATTTGAGTCGTTGGTTTTTTTATCTTCTATTTTTTTAACTTCCCTTCTTTCTTATAGGTTTCATTTTATTTCCTGAATATTATTCTTAAAAACTCATTTTTTTAAAAACCGTTTCATAAAATAGTTTTAAAGAATGGATCGAATTCCTAAATAATTATTCAAATTTATAATATAATAAAAGTAGATTATCATTTTTTATCAGTGTAATAAAAGTAAATTACAAGATTGAAAAAAAAAGGATTTTAAAACTTTCGTTTTATTTAAGACAAAAAAATGTTAGTGTTTTTCTTCATGCACCTCCACAATTTCTAACTCCACCACTATAACTTTTAAAATCCCATCTAATATTTGTAAATGTGACTTTTGAATGGAAAAGATTTCTTTCACACGCTAAAACATATACTTGACACCATATTATAATAATTAATAATATTTAAAATTAAAAAATAAATTAAATATGATTAAAATATTATTTTATTGGTTTATAAAATGAATATATTTTTTACTATGATATTAACATATCACCACTCCTTTTAAATTACCTATTTCTGCAAAAAGTTTTCTGTAATTTTTTAAACTTAATTTTTGGGATAAGATTTCTGAAGTATGACTTCTATAACAATTTTTCTAGAATATATGAAATGTATTATAAAATAAGTTTTCTCGAATACATGAGATATTTTTTAGAATTAACTTTTTCATAACAAAATTTATGGAATAAACTTTCTAAAACATATGAAATGTATTCCACAACAAAAATTTTAAAACAACCTTCTTGAATAAGTTTTCTAGAACAAACTTTCAACCAAACCCACTATTTTAATGTGGTAAAGTAAGAGAGGGTATTTTAATCTTTTTGCTAGCAGTGTGGGTGCAGTAAGAAAAAACAAAAATGTTATATTGCAAGTTTGTAAGAAGGGAGGTTGCGGGCTAAGAAGAGCCCAGGCCCAGCAATCCATCGACGCGGTCTTCTCTCTCGTGGTGTTAGGGTATGCAATATGTAGAGTTCCATTTTCCACCTTTCATTTTCTTCACAATCGCTCACCACTCACCATTACTCTTCTTCAGTGGTAAATTATGGCGCGATTGGGTACATATTATACTCCTTTGGAATTTCTTACTCTCTGATTTTACTTCCATTGCTTTCGTTTATGAATGGCTACTTGCACTGTTGTTTTCTGTTAGTTAGGACGCTAGCTTAAATGAAAACTTACATTTCTACACTTTGCAATGTTACTCGATTTTTTTTGTTTCTTTTCTAGTATTGACGTTGGTTTGATTTTTTTTTTATCTTTTACCTTTTTGATTTTGCCTCTGTTTGATGATTTAATACTATTCTTCGTTCAATTTAGGTGGCTTGTAGATTTTGGGAGTTGCTTTCATTGAATACTAGTTGCAGGGAGCTGAATACTGAATACAAGCAGATGGTAAATTACGGATACTTTATAATGATGATATCTCTTCATTCTTTTTCCCATTACCAACTGATTTACATGTTACTTTGTTTTAAATTTGATCATCTCGGTATTCATCATCATGCCTATCCTTTTGCTATGTTTATTCTTTGATTTGGTGATGTTGTTAACTATATGCCTGGTGCAACTCATGAACAGGCTCATATGACAGCATCTGTAAGGGGGGTTCATAAACTTGTATCCTCCTCCCGGATTGAAAAACTAGCTTCCCTTTTACGTTCCAAACAGCATCTGCCACCGTGGGTTGAGACTGTGCGCCATTTTAGCTTTGCCGATGATTTCAGTGGCAGAAGCAAACAATATGCTTGGGAACGGGATGATTTTCTTCGTCAACAGTCAGACTCAAGTTTTGAAGATAATGGTAGCAACCGAACCCATGAGGAATATAATGTTGAACAGGGTTCGTCAGAATCAATTCCAAGTAGGCCTTTGAGAGGTAGGAAGCCAATTAATCAGCCTCCTCCACGTTTCCGGGAATCTGGTAGAGGTTCCTTTCCTCCAACATTTGATGACAACCATCGTGGGCCTGATGCTTTGGACAGAACAAATAAATCTTCCAAAATTGATCTTGCATTTCAGGGCATGAATGTGGCAGACACAAATAGGGATTTTGAGCAATCAGGAGACAGTTTCCTTGACAAATTCAAGCTTGCTTTTGATGATAAAACAGTGAATCTGTCAGAGGTTGCAGCAAGCAAGCAATCTGAAGAAGCAAAGAGGTCAAATCCCGATCAACAGGCTCAAGAGCCTGTGCCACAAGATGCCGATGAGATATTCAAGAAGATGAAGGAGACTGGTCTTATCCCCAATGCTGTGGCTATGCTCGATGGTCTATGTAAAGATGGTTTGGTTCAAGAAGCCTTGAAACTTTTTGCTTTGATGCGGGAGAAGGGAACCATTCCAGAGATTGTCATATACACAGCAGTAGTGGAGGGATATACAAAGGCCGACAAGGCTGATGATGCGAAAAGGATTTTCAGGAAAATGCAGAGTAGTGGCATTTCTCCGAATGCTTTCAGTTACACAGTCATTGTACAAGGACTCTACAAGTGTAGAAGATTACAGGATGCTTTTGAATTTTGTGTGGAAATGTTAGAAGCAGGTCATTCTCCAAATGTGACAACTTTTGTAAGCCTGGTGGATGGCTTCTGCAAGGAAAAAGGGGTTGAAGAAGCTAAGGATGCTGTCAAAACATTAACTGGAAAGGGCTTTGCTTTTGATGAGAAAGCTGTTAGGCAGTTTTTGGACAAGAAAACTCCATTTTCACCCTCTGTTTGGGAGGCCATTTTTGGGAAGAAAGCCCCGCAGAGACCATTTTAAATATCTTTCATACCATGTAAGCTTTTGTCTTAACTCTCCGACTGATTTGTCAGATTGTTTTCTTCCTTTATGTAATATATTGTTAATGTTGGTGTACCTGTTGAAATTTGCTAAAAGGGGTTAGGTAGTTGTTTACTTCTTGATAGTAAGACTCATCTTGAGTTTGAATGTACTTGTCCTAAATTAATTAGCTTTTGAACTTGTAATGATTTCTTCACTACTCCAATAACTTGACATCCCTGTATCTAAAATTCTACTAGTAGTTGTTAACATAATATGTTACGGAGATCTAACTGTTTCACCTGACTAAGTAGGATCTGACTCACATCTGGAATGTATAAAATACAAGAACCCTTATCAGGTTTCTTTTCTCAATCAATTGTCTAGTTCTAGGCTTCTGGGCATGGATCATGACCTTAAGTTCGCTGATCATGCATGACTAACTTAGCGCTAACGCTTGCCTCAACTTCTGTGACACTCGATTGACTCTTGGTTACTTCTCATTTTGTTTCTGTGAAAATTGATGAACTAGGAAACAAGAAGTAGAAGCTGTGATCTAAGGAGACAGACTTGACAGATTTGTGATGAATCCAGAAACACAATTGTGTGTCCTATCTGGTTTTGATGGCGATTGTGGCGTAATAATACATGCAACAGAACAATGGGGATCAGCTCCTGTTCGTGTGGTTCCTTGCTTCATTTTTGGAGTATCTGACATGTGTAGTTTGTTGCACACTTCTGGTAGCTTTGGGATAAGATACACTGACACATCATTCTTTCGAATTCCAAAATTTTGTGCCAAGGTTCATCAGTTTTTATCTGAACTGGAAAGCACATAGAAAGGCTCTTACCCTGTGTTTCTGAATACTTGTTGCGAGGATCAAGGCTCTGTTTGATTTTATAGAGATTGACTTTTATTTTATGAATTGAAAGATTTTTTTTAAAGTAATATTCTTACCGAACAAGTTTTGTATATTTTTATGTTTAAAAATAGAAATGGTTTTAAAATTAAGAAACATCCTTGGATTCAACACCAGTCATTTCCCTGGATGATTGGTCTTTTTTCAACCAAACTTGAAACGTTGGGAGAAAGGTAGTGGTCAAAAAGTAGATTGACAGGGTTTGATAATCATCTAATTGCTAGGATATGTGTTTGAAGTTTTTTTAAAGTTAACTTTAGAACTTATAAATTATATGTCATAAACTATTTTTATTTGGTGGTAGTTTATTTAATGCTTTTTTTATCATTGTTCTTTATAATTTGATACATTTTTATTTTTTTAATGTTTTTTTACTTATGGTTACTTAAAATAAAATTGAAAAGATATTAAATATTTATCATTATTATTATTTAAGTATATGTTATAATATTTTTTAATATAAATTAAAAAAGATTGAATATTACAAATTTGAAACAATTAATGATTCATTAAATTAAATAATATTATGGGAGAATTACACAATAAAAAATAAAATAAAAAACTAAACGTAATAGTGGCTGAAATGGAGAAATAAAAAAAAAGTATTTCTTTAGGGTTAAGTAAAAATAGAAAGTTTTCACAAAATAAATAAAAACATTAAAAGAAAATTTGAAGTTATAAAAACATAATAATATATATTTATCTATAAAACATAAATTTTATTTGTATAATAAAATGTATATTTTTATGTAATATTGTATTTATGAATTAGTTTATAAATTAAATTTAACAAATATTTCTGATTCAATAAATTAGTCTATTAACTTGAAAACCTATAAATAAGAGTTATAAACTTTCTTTAAATAGTTATAAACCTATTAATTAGTCTATCATATATCAGCTAGTTTATGATATCCCTTATGAGTTATAAACTTTCTTTAAATAGTTTCCTACTTGACTATTTTTTTAATTTATTTTAAATTTGTTTTAATACAGACTAAACTAATTATTTATATAAATTAAATAATAACATAAAAAGTTAAGAAATATATAAAATATTGAAATTAATAGTAAGCAGATAAATTTCCTTGGTGCACATATACTATTGATTGAATAGTAAAGGTAAAAAAAAAAAAAAAAGAGAAAGTGAAATTGATTGAAGAGTAACGGTAAAAAATAATAAGTTTGAAGGCATTTTTCATTTAAAAAGAAAAATAATTTATAGGTTTTAGTTTAATCATTCTCTCCATGCTTTTTGGACTATGGTAAATTGTATAACTAACAGGGAATTCAAATTAGAATCACTAGATTAGTGGGTAAAATGATAATAATAATAATAATAATAAACGTAATTAATTAACTGAGCAATAATTCAAACCATGAATACACATATATACACAAATATATCGTTAATAAATTAATTAGAATATTAAAATCTTAAAAATCATATTAGTAATAAAAAAAATTTATATGTGTTAAGAGAAATAAAATTAAAGAAAAGAGTGTATATAGATAGCACCCACCCTAGTCGTTGAGGCTTCTTCCTTCGGAGTGCCGCCGCAGAGTATTCATCTCTTTCCAATCCAAACTCCATTTGTGGCGTTGACTTGCAGAGATGGAACAAGCACCCTCTGAAGCCCTTCAATCTTTGTCCGTCTCAGATTCTCAGATCCCTCAATCCTCCAATTCCACTCCTCAGTAAGTTTCTTCTACGTCTTCTCTCTCTCCCCAACTCTCTCTTAGGGTTTCGATTTCACTATTCATTTTTGATTTTGCTTCCAGGTTGAGCCCTGAAGAGAAGTTTAAGATTGTGAGGAGCGTCGGAGAAGAGTGCATTCAGGAAGACGAACTCCTTAACCTCCTTACCAAAAAGCCTGAACCCGTTTGCTACGATGGCTTCGAACCCTCCGGACGCATGCACATTGCTCAGGTCAGTGAATATCTATTGTCATAAACTGTAATATTTCTATGATATACTTTTACAAAATGGAAACAAAAAAAATAAAATAAACAAAAGTTTTTTTGATTGTGAGTAGTTGATTGCTTGAGTTCTAAGGTGAATGCATTGGAATTTGAATGAGGTGTAGTGTGGTGTGGCTTGCGTGATTGTTACTTTCTTTTACTAGTATGTTATTATTTTAGGGTGTCATGAAAACAATCAGTGTGAACAAGCTCACATCGGCCGGTTGCCGTGTCAAAATATGGATTGCTGATTGGTTTGCGAAGCTCAACAATAAGATGGGAGGGGATTTGAAGAAAATTGAGACGGTTGGTCGTTACTTGATTGAGATTTGGAAAGCTGTTGGGATGGATGTCGAGGGAGGGAAAGTTGAGTTTCTGTGGTCTTCCAAGGAGATTAACGCCAGAGCTGATGAGTACTGGCCTCTTGTGTTGGATATAGCTCAGAAGAACAATCTAAAAAGGATTATCAGGTTCCTTTTCCCTTTTTAAAATGCTTTTATGTTTGTTATTGTAAATGGTGGCTTTGGACTGGAAATGATGTTCTTTGTTTTAATTTTGTGAATTATAGGTGTAGTCAAATAATGGGACGAAGTGAACAGGACGAATTGACTGCTGCTCAGATATTCTATCCATGCATGCAGTGTGCGGACATATTTTTCCTCAAGGTGTGTTTCATTTTTCACTATCTATTTGTGTTTGCATAGATTATTTCATGTATACTTTATTAGCTTGTCCTCGGTACAAAATTATTCTACATTACCTTATAAGCTCACAATGAATGTTAGTTTAATGTGGAGAAATCTTCTGAAATAATTAGATATGTCATTGCTGCAATGTTAGCATTAAAAATGGAAATTGTTATAGTGTGTTAATTATTTCTACCAAGTATCGATGATCTCTTCTCTGAACCTGAACTGTGCTGTTATTTGGTTTCTAATCTTCTGAAATAAATAGATATTGTGCTTTTACCTCTGAAACTAGTTGACAAGTTGCTTCAAAAGTAATAGTGAATAATGCATGGATGTTTCTTTTTGCAAATAGGCTGACATCTGCCAATTGGGAATGGATCAGCGGAAAGTGAATGTACTAGCTAGAGAGTATTGTGATGACATTAAGAGGAAGAACAAGCCCATTATCTTGTCACACCGTATACATCGAATTTCCTCTGGTATAGTGTATGTGTAAGTTTTGTCTCTCGCTAACTGTGTTTTGGGGGTGATTTGCAGACATGTTACCTGGTCTGCAGCAAGGGCAAGAAAAGATGTCAAAAAGTGATCCATCATCTTCTGTTTTCATGGAAGACGAGGAGGTAAGTTGCTAACTGTGCTATTATATCTGTTTCTTTAGTACACATGCATATCAATTGTCATATCTAGTTGCATTCTGTTTTACTTAATAGGATGGCTTATGATTTTTTTCATTTTGAAAAAAATATGAAAATATAAAAAGGGTATAAAATGTTTAGTATGAAGAAATATATCGTTGTGCTTTTTATGCCAAGATATGACTATTTGTTTCTTTTTATTTGTAATTTCCCTTTATTTTTTTAAAATTAAATTTGTTTTGTCTTTTTAACTTTATATTTGGATATAGGCTGAAGTGAATGTGAAAATAAAAAAGGCTTATTGCCCGCCAAAGGTTGTGGAAGGAAACCCATGCTTGGAGTACATTAAATACCTCATCTTACCCTGGTTTAATGAGTTCACAGTGGAGCGTAGTGCAGATAATGGTGGAAATAAGTAAGTTATGCTATTTCATCCGCTTGAACCTTACGTGCCTTTTAAGTAGTAGTTTCTTGGATCATTTTGTTTACTTTTAGTCAGTTTTACAATTATTTTTATCTTTACTTCTGCACAATGGTTTGATTGATATTTATTTATTCTTCCGTCCTATACAGGACATTCAAAAGCTATGAAGAGCTTATTGCAGACTATGAAAGTGGAGAGCTACATCCTGCTGACCTCAAACCAGCATTGTCAAAGTCATTGAATAAAATTCTGGAGGTGATGATTTTTAATTATATTAATGTTAATGTGTTGTATTTTGAACTTCCTAATTTCCATTATGTATTCTAGGTTGTAGTGTTCTTACAATGCTTTGGAACAGTGCTCTAGAAGGGTGTGGTACATATACACTAAAAGCCTGTTGCCGATCCTAAAAAATGAAAAACCAAAAGCCTATTGCTTTTTATAATCCTATTATCATATTATTGATTAGTACTTTAATAATTTAACAAGGTCTCAATCTGCAAATATCAATGTGGTGGTTAAAATATTTCAAATTGTTTAATTCATCAGCTTCTCCAAGTAAAGCATGACTATAATTTGTTTAATTAATCTTTCTGCATTTACGTGTACAAAGTACAAATCATAAGTTTTTATTTTGGGCTTAAATGGCTTCTTACATATGCTTGAATTATAAGCCAAAATATATTCTTGTTTTGATTAAGTTTATTCAACATGGGAGAGGAACCCGTAATTAGATTCCAGAGCCGCTACGCTCATGTTTAGGCTAGCTCTGGATATTAGACTATCGTTATAAGCATATATTTTATGTGAACTGGAGGTTTTTTTTTTCTCTTTGTTCTTCATTTCTAGTATGTGGCATAAACTCAATGTTTTTTTGGGCTATGCACAGCCTGTGAGGGAACACTTCAGGAAGGACAGCAATGCTAAAGAGCTACTCAAAAGGGTCAAGGTGAGCCTTGTTTTAAATTTAAAATAATTCATACAATCATTTGGGTGTTATGCATACACACACTAAACTTGATTTTGGTTTGCAGGCTTACAGAGTCACCAAGTAATTTGCTGATTTAAAGACTACAGGCTAATCCTATTTTTTGATATGGAATGATGCACTTTTGGACGTGTAAAATGTGGCAGAGTTGTTCTCTTTAGAATGAGTAATTTTAATATTTGTTCGTGTATTTTGTTTACTTGAAATATAGATATAATGTGTTAATTTAATATTTGTATTTTCTTATGTAAGACATGTCATAAATTTTTAATTATTCACGATAAAATAATACTGACATGCGGAACAAGCGAACTGCTATAGCTGGATTACTTCAATTTTTTACTTCAATTTTTTTAACTCAGTTCCTGGATCATTTTGTCATTCGGTAACACTAGTTAATTCTAAAAAAAAAAAATATTAATGTCCAAATTTTTTTATTCAAGTCTCTAATTTATATAATTTTTTTAATGACCAGAGTAATGTTCAAAATATTTTAAATGACAAATGGGCAAATACTTCGGAAAAGAACGGATTTAGACGAGAAATGTGTTACTGTTAGTATGATGACGAGTATCTTGTCGTAGATAGATTTTTTTAGCATGATTTAAAAAGCTACTAATATCACTATTTGTATTTTCTTTAAAAGTAAATGAAATTACGCGTATTTTAAAGTAAAAAAATTTTAAATATAAATTAAAATAGATTTTTTATGGAAAGTATTTTAGAATGTTATTTTTCAATTGTTTAGGGGTTTAGGGTTATTAGATTTTTTGTTTGCAACGATTGTTTCTAGAATTCTTTTACCCTTTATATCATTCGATTTTTTACTTCTTTTTTCTCTAAATTTCGGTACTTCTAAGAAGAAATTATAGTTAAAAAATTGTTTCATAACATATCTTGTTTATGATATTTAAAATATAATTATATATAAAAATATTTTATTTTGCAAAATTTTCATTATAATTTAATTTATATATTTCATAATCTTAACCAAACAGGATAATAATATTTTTGCATGAAAACTCTGAAAAGTAAATATATTTTATACAATCTTAAACTCACTTTTATTAAAATATCTTGAGCTTACAAGACACACCAAATAAGTTAATTTTAACTTTTTTTCATTAGATGATAAACTTGTTTGATCAAATTAAAATATTTGACAAATAAGCTTATTTAACTAATTATAAGATTACAAGCTACTTTTGTTAACTTA
This sequence comes from Phaseolus vulgaris, assembly GCF_000499845.2. Lineage (NCBI taxonomy): Eukaryota > Viridiplantae > Streptophyta > Magnoliopsida > Fabales > Fabaceae > Phaseolus > Phaseolus vulgaris. Next base: position 2,883,912 of record NC_023758.2, on the reverse strand, counting down.
TGCCTGTAACATTTTCCTTCTTTTGTATCCTTATTATTATAGCCCCATTGCTTTTATTCATTAGAACAGTCTACTTGTGGAACACTGATATAATTCAAAAATATGCTCAGCACCAACCTTTGGTTGGACTTCAAAATAACAAGGGCAAGAAACGAGCCAACTAACTGTTCATTGGGTTTGCCAGTATTGGCCCAATTTTTTAGACAGAATTGTTGTCAGAAGCGAATCTGAGAAAAGAAAGGTCACTTCAATCGTCTCTGTTACTCCAGAAATGTTTTTCAGCTCCACCTTTTCTTTTCAGAATAGTTTGATGATGACCCCCAATTATTTAAGCTGGAACACAATAATATAACAGAGAGTTCTGGTTAGAACCTAGCTTCTTTTCCTGCCACAGTTTAGCTAAATAGAACCTGCAATTTGAGAGGATCGAAGTTAGAAACATAGTTTATTAAAAGATCTCTGCTATACTAATGATCTCTTTATCACCTTAAAATAACAACCAGTCAAATTAATTAGCAGATAAGCCTTGCTAGCAGCTTTGTTAACCAACCATTGAAAGTTTATGAATAGACGATGATTTATAGTTGTGAACTTGGTAAACTAATTTATACAGATAGAATGGATTTATGGTATGGACAGTAAACTTTGTCAGAGAAAATTAATCCGCTTTCTATAACACGAAATGGTCACAGAGTGTGTTGAGGCAGTTTATATCATTGGTATGCAAGTTGTTGAGGCTCCACGGATAAAAAAGGGCAAGCGATAATAAACGAACAAGCATACAAGTAGTAATGCATGATTATAATATTTTTGTTAACTAAAAAAAACTGTTGATAAATAATTTAGTTCCATGAATTAACAAAAAATGAATAGTAGGTTGCCAATATTTTTTCACAATTGATGAACCAATGAAATTTTAGAAAGATTCTGAATTACATCAAACGTTAACATGTCAGCACAAGCTAAAGATACAAGCAGTCACTTAAGTTAATCAGATTACTTAATAATGAAATGATTAAAAGATGGTCGAGTTGACCAAAGTTGAACTTACAGGTTACATATTGACAGCAGTATCTAAGTCTTCATAGAGACAACCATTAAACAAAAAGCACAGATGCATCAGCAGCAAGCGAAGTCATTATATGATCAACATATCCAACAAGCGATTACATAAAATATAAGAATAGGTGGCACCACTGACCAAGATCCCCTCTGCCTCTTTCCCCAGTCAGTATTTCATCATTGCCATCTTGCTGCAAAGAACCAAAATTCAAGAACAGAAGATATAATTTATTTTATAACCATTAAATTACTTCCCAAGAAAATGACTAGTAGTGGGCACTGGGCAGTCTAAGGGATCAACAACAACCAGACAGCCATTGCAAAAGGCAAAATCATGAATAACTCAAAAAACTGTCTCTGTTATACCACAAACATGACAACTGGGAAGCTTGTTACGTGAGGAATGTGTCTGAAAATCCCTAGAAATTTGGTACTTTTTGGTAGTGGCCATTGTGCCTCAACAGATGTGTATCAAGGAAATTGGAGCCAAAATCTCTTTCTTGAACTCTGCGCGCCAAGACATTATTGAAGCAAGGACACTTCCGTCCATCATAATTAGAATAATGACAAGAAGTAGGCATTTCCACCCCTATAGAGCAACCTTTCACGTTTTATAGGCTCTTCATATCTACAGCAATAACGACTATCATTTGGAACAGAGTTTCCATAGTTGTGGCAAATGTTAACTGGTGATCATTGTAGTCCAAATGAACATGTTCGATTTACATATTTCTAACCTCCACTGAACTGTGAGCAGGTAGTTTTCTTAATCTCACCTCATTTACCATAATATCTCTAACCTTCTCTGCATCTCTCCACCTTCCTACAGCAGCATAAAGTTTTGCCAACAAAACATAATTACCACTATTTTCAGGCTCAAGCTCAAAAGCCCACCTAGCAGCTACCTCTCCAAGTTCAACATTCTCATGAATCACACAAGCTCCAAGTAATGCACCCCATACAGCATGGTTAGGTGTTATAGGCATTGATCTAATAAGGTTATAAGCATCATTCAATCTACCAGCACGTCCAAGAAGATCAATAATGCAAGTATAATGATCAACATGGGGAATAATTTGCTGTTGCTTGAGCATAAATTTGAACAAAGAAAAACCCTCGTCAACCAAACCAGCATGGCTGCAAGCCTGTAGAACACAGGTGATGGTGACTTGATTTGGTTTTACTCCAGATAGTACCATCTGATTGAAAAGTTTCACTGCCATTTTGCCATGCCCGTGCTTTCCATATGCAGCAATTATTGCACTCCAAATAATAATATCCTTGTCCTTTAGAGGAATTATATTAAAAATCTGGTGAGCATATCCTAAACTTCCACACTTTGAGTATATATCGACTAGAATACTTGCTACTTCAAGTCTGTAAAGAAATCCAGATTTTATTAGGTAACAATGAATGTTCATTGCCTGTAAGAGATCGGCAAGAATAGCATATGCAGGAAGAAGACTATTACAGGTTGCATTGTCAGGTTGTACACCTTTCACTAACATTTGCTTAAAGAGTTTTATTGCTTCTCCTCCAAGCCTATTTTGTATGAACCCAGATAGAAGAGCATTCCATGGGGCCGTTCTCTTCTTAGATGTTCCCATAAACACTTTATAACTGAGGTTTCCGTGATTACATTTGGCGTACATATCAATCAAGGCAGTTTCCACAATGACTTCAGACTCGAGCTTTTGCCTTATTGCCCATGCATGGAGGCACTTGCCATGTTTCAAATAAACCAAACTGCCACATGCTGATAGTATAGAGGCCACACTTACTGAATTAGGTTTCACTCCTTCACATTGCATCGTGCGACAAAGCATTAAAGCACTTCTAGCATCCCCGTTCAGAATGTATCCATTAATCAAAGTTGTCCATGTTACTACATCTTTCTCATCCATCTGATTCGCTAGCACGCGTGCTTCTTTCATCTGAGCACACTTAACATACATGTCCAGCAAGGCATTCCTAACTATAATATTTCCCCAAAATCCTTTCTCCTGAACCAACGTGTGAACCTTCCTCCCAAGCTCCACATTTTTCAAAAGCCCACAAGCAGGCAATACTGAAACCACGGTTGCACAATCAGGCTCCACACCCTCATCCATCATTCTATCATAAACCCTCAGTGCATCCTCGGCACAGTTATTCCGAATGTACCCATTGATCATGGTATTCCAAGAAATCACAGTCCGTTTCTGCATCAAGTCAAAAACCAGTTGGGCTGTTTCTCTCACCCCAGCATTCATATACATTGCCAACAAAGTGTTCTGGACGAATGTGTCAGAATCGAAACCAAACTTACAGGCCTGCCCGTGAACTCCAACGCCCACATCAATCAAAGACAAGTCACCACAAGCCTTGATAACAACCGGGTAAGTAAATTTGTCAGGCAAGGTCTGACCCGAGTCAAGCATTTCAACAAACAAGTTAAGGGCGTCAAGGGGGCGCCCAATTTGGACATACATCCTCATCATAGCATTCCAGGAGAACAAACTGGGTTGAGGCAGCTTATTAAACAGGTGGGATGCATAAGATGCGTGGTGGCATTGCGCGTATGTTGTGGCAAGCTTAGAGCAAAGGTCGGAGGAGGAGAATAGACCAAGGGTGAGCATGAGGGCGTGCAGCTTTTTGGTTTCGGAAAAAGATTGCAATGATGAAAATTTTCGCAATAGCGATTCACATTGTGCTGCAGTGATCATAAACATCGTGCCTTTCTTCATTCGACCGTGCGTTAATTCGTTTATGCCAGTTGATACTCCTAAATTTATAGGTTTGGGTTTACCTGGACCCAGTTAAATTTTTTTGGTCCCAATGAAAAATTATAATAGGTCATGCAAAAAAGAGTGAAGAGATCAGAAAATGACCAAAAATTACAATGGAGTCTTACTCTTCAAGGATAATCTTATATGTCTTTAACATAGTTTGAAAATTTTGATTCTTGTATACACAAACATCTATTCAAATATATCAGTTTTTTAAATAAATTTTAATACCTTTAAAGAATAGTCATTAATGTTCGACTGAAAGGAAAAGAAAATTGAAAAGAAAGAATTAAAATATATAAAAAGAAGCTAATTAAAGTGAATTTTATAATTATTGGAATGATAAAAATAAGGAAGGATATTGAATGATTTATATTCACTTGTCTAGTTACATAGACAAGTAGGAGAAAATAAATAAAAATAATACGAAAAGATCAGTGTACTCATATAATAAGTTTAATTTTAAATCAAAAATATTTTTAATGTAATAATAACATTATGAAATAATTACACGTTATCATTTTTATATAAATATGTTGCCAAGCATCCTATGTTACAATGAAAAAACACACACAATCCAATTTCCTTCCAAATCTTGGCGGAGAGGAGAAGGGAAATGAAAATTGTATCATTTCTATTAGTTTTAGTTTTAATATGTTGACTTCATTTTTATTCATTTTTAGTTTAGCTAGGAGTTTCTACAAATTTGGGATGAGCATTTGACATACTACTAAATATTATTTGAGTAAATATTACAAGTCGAACATAGTTAGGTTTCTAATTGAGTTCTTTTAGGATTGAACAATTTAGAAATATAACGAATTATGCATTATACGAGAAAAGATAAATGTTGTATTCTTTCGAATTATATAATTTAAAAATTAAAAATAGTATATGACATCATACAATCTCGAATATTAATATGGCATTTTAAAAAAAAAATCAAAATTTTAAATCTAAAATACAATTTTAAGATTAGTGTGTAATACGAAAATAAAAAATTGTTGCAAAAGTGACACTTTTATGAATAAAAAAAAACTTTTTAAATGGTACAATCCAAAAAAAAACATTATTAATTCAAAATATTTTTAGGTTTATAACTATTTTCCAAGTTTTACAATTTCGTAAATTCATGAATCAAACAAGTTAGGGTATGTATCACTCATAATAAAAAATATATATAAATCAAACATAAACATTTATAAATTCAATAAATAAGAAACCTAGGAATTCATGTTTTGTCTTAACTCTTGCTTATGGAGCATGTGGTACTTTTTTGATATTTTAAAGTAGGTGGTAAGATTGTTGGATTTTTGTATAGAATTGGAGCACTAAGTGTTTCGTCTTAACTTATTTATTTTTTGGTGATAAAAAACACTAAAGAAATAAAAAAAATTATAAAAAGGATAAGATAAAATAACTTTTAAGGAAATTTATATATATATATATATATATGTATATATATCCTTAAAGTTTATTTTTGTTTTTTTACATATCCCATAGGTGTAGGAACAAATCATAGTAGTGCAAAAAGCAATTATCCATTTTCCCCAATATCCGAACTTTTGCATAATTGATTATCATATACTTTCTCGTTATGCACCCCGATAAAATTGTTTAACACCTCTCATTTATTTTAGAAATTGAAATATATTTTTTACATTCTAAAAAGTTGATTCGAATTAAGAAGAGCTGGGCTTTTGCAATCCCTAAAAAAGCGCTGTTTATCATATCAGTGTGTCAAACTCAGAAAAGTTGATGCTGTTAAAAATAAAGTTATGACGAAAAATATATGTTCTAAGAATGGGGATAGATAGAGAGAGTATAATAAATTAATATAAAATAGTTTTATTATTTGAAAATGATTCAGATTTTTATTTGTATACTATACCATGCATTATTTTTTCTTTTTAAAAATAAATTCAAAAACTTTTACTTCAGTACATCTTTTGTTTATTTTTCTATCCTTTAACCTTTTTTAGTTTAACTAGCTCTTTAAAAACCTTCCAAATATATGGAAGTAAAAGGGGTCTATTGTTTATATTTCTTTGTTATCCTTCCCAGGCAAATTGTGGATTTTTTGTTGGGTGAGTTTTTTTTGTTAGACATGAGAAACAAATTCGAAATCATAACTATTTGTAAAGTTATAATTTGATTTTGATGAAAAAAGAACAATAGGTTGAACCCATTTATACTTATTTAACATCAGAAAAAAAAATATTTTATTATAATGTCATATTTTGTTCTACAAAAAGATAAATGATTTTTTTAAGGGTAGTGTTAAAAGGAAATTTTCCAGGACAATGATATCTTTTGACCGAATTTGGGGCACCCTATTCCATCCCTCATATCCAAAAGTTATTTTTTTTTTACTTTTGTTTTACATATTCATTTTTATAATTAATGAAAAAAATTGATTAATTTCTGGTATTTTTTTTATTTGTGCTTTTAATTCTGTCTTAATACTTGTGCACCATTTATGTTAATATTCTTAAGTTTGCGCAAACTTCATATTCTTCTACTTTTCTTCAAAACCCTATTTAGACGGTTATATTAGGTGGCACTACGGTGGGAGCCATTTTTGGTGCTCTGATAAAAGAGGAAAACACTGTCAATAAAAGATAATATACCTTTTCTTTGTACTATATATATCTTCACATACAATGTAGAACATTTACTTAACCTACACTTTTAATGTCAGTCTTTTAGATTAACACAAACTTTTGCATGATTAGCATAGGGTTTTGTTGCTTAATTTGTTACTCATATGCAGCCTGTGTTTACGAAGATGCCTTTTTCAACATGCATGTGTATAAATTATTCAACAAGGACTGCATGCATGCAGAAAAAATAATTGTTTATCATCTGGGGACCCCATTTTCAAGTTTAATTATTATTGACGATGTTTTTTCTCTTACAGAATCATTATCCAGGAATGAAACACATCTGTGTTTGATGGGAAGACAAAAAAATTCCTTTTTAAAGTGAGCCATATGAGTTGGTAACATCATGGCTGAAAACAATGAATAGCAGAGGCTGAAATCTTGAAGACTTTCAGCTCACACCACAAACCTGTGATATAATGTCTCACATGAACTAGTACTAGTATGAAGAAGAGGAGCATGGCATGGCAGAGACAGAAAAGAAGAGGACGTACGCACATTATAGAAAAGAAAAATGCAGAGGAATCTCACATGCAGAAAATGAATAGTGGAAGAAAGAAAAAAAAGATGAATCGAGAGTGGTATTTTATAGTTGTGAGAGCAACAACATATCCTGATGGATCCCTAAAGCATTGGGGTGTGGCATTATAGCACATAGAAGATAGAAGATCCTCCTAAATTTATTCCCCTGATGAAAAATCACATCCTCCACTTCTTGAACAACCCTTTAGCTTTTTCCCCCCTTCTCTTTTGGAATGGAAGTGGGTGTGAATAATGGACCTCTTTATTTATATGACCCATGATCTATATAAACCAGAATCTCTCTTCCTATCCTCTTTTGTAATCCTCAAGCTTCCTTTTCCCTATCTCCACCCTTCCCTACTTCAGCCTTAATCGTTAAGGCAATACAATACATAACTTTTTTATGAAAACACTTTTTTTAATTATTGCTCATCTCCTCCATGATTTTGGAATCATGTATTGACAGAGTTAATTTCGATCTTCTGTACTTTAATCAAGATCGACCTATCCATTTTATTTTTTTAATTTAAAGATCAAACATATGCTTCATTTCATATATTCTTTCTCCCTTTTATATATTTTATTTTATGTCGGTTTTTGTACTGAATAACAAGGTCTGCATTTACAGTTTATAACAAGATAACAAGACTATTTATAAGTTAACAATCTTACATTAAGTAAAAAAATGTATTAAACTACATCACATAAATTATTATTTTCTTATTTTTTTAATATGTTATTTTATTTTATATGAATATTATAAATCTAAAAGTTGACATGGTATTTGGTAGCAACCAAAACGAAAAACATGGTATTTGGTAATAAATATAAAAAATTATTAAATAATGTAAAAAGTTATTAAAATAATAATATTGTTGGTTGTTAAGTAGATATTGAAAAAAAAAAGAGTTGAATGTAAAGGTATCAAAATCTTTATATTTTTTTCGGGGTAAAATATAGCAAGCATTGGATCCTTGTAACCATAATATATAGATACTTGTTAGAGTAATCATTTCTACACCACATACCTTATAGTCGATACTAGAATGTGTAGAAATTGGTCATCACTAATCCACAATAATCAAATGTTATAAAATATTTCAAAAATAAACATAATCTTTATTTATATATATATATATATATATATATATATTACTTGCACGAATTAAAAAAAATGCATTTGTATTATTATATATATATATATATATAATCTATAATTTACGAATATGAAAAGTAAACTAAAGTGTAATTTAACCTTATTAAATTAATTTATAAGATAGTTTATACTTATTTATATAATATGAAATGTTAATATTTATAGGAAAGATGGAATCTCCAACATACTTTTTCCCGTTGAAATATGTTAACTTGTACGTGAAATTATATATATAACTTTCACGTTGAAATATGTCAACTTGTACGTGAAATTATATATATATATATATAGATGGTCAGATAACAATCAAATAACGAGTGACCTCATAAATCCTTGTTAGGATAGACGATAAATAATTTTAATAATATACTAAAAAATAAATTTTTAATTTTAATTCAAACTTATAAAACCGTCTCATAAAAAGTGAAATTTCCACTCACTTATATATTCACTTATATATTAGGATCTCATTTATATATTATAAAATATTTTTATGAGTGATTTATATATTAAAAAATATTTTTATTTTTTAATTAAAGTATTATTCCAATGAACAAATTGACATAAGAAACTTGTTTTAATTGTACATCAACAATTAGATCAATGGTGATAAATAGAGAAAAAAAATATGGTTGGTAAATGAATGGAGGTATTTATCTTTGACAGAAGGAAGAGGAGATTGATGCCCTGTCATGTATCATGGTTTGGAACATATTCCTTGGTCACGCGTGCCGTCTTTACACGCGCCGACTTATCAAACCACCAATAGCATGCATGCATATCCAACCAATGCCGTCCACTGGGGTCCACCAATGACACGTCATTTTCTGCCCACACTACTAAGACCCATCTCATCTCACAGAGAAAAATGAAAATTCTAATGGATCCGGATCATGCTTTATACATTTTTTTCCCTTTGTTTTTCAATAAGATATTCCTGTAACAGTTATAATCATTATTTTATCTAAAATTTAAACCTTTGTTATTCCTTTTTATTAGTAAATCCGTGATATCTTCTTTCACTGCACTTGATTTTCAAATCTCTTATTATTAAATAATGACAAGAACGAATATACGTTTTATGAAAAAATACTTTTAAATACGACCAACAAAATTCTATAATCTATTGCACGTTATAAGAATTGTAATGTAGTACTTATAAATTTAGAGTAATTACGTTACACCTACATTTTAACCATTTAAAATAAATTTATATAACAAAGTGTGTCATGACAGCATTAATTTGTAAAACAGTGACGTTTAAGGAAAATATTAGCACATAATTCTTTTGTAATACACTCTTCCTATCCTAAAGCAAACAATGTTTAAGGTCCACCACAAACAACTCTCCATTTCTAGAACATAATCATTAGCATCAATCAAAACTCAATTCTCGAGCACATAACATAATCGTTTATGTAAAATTAAGCTTCAATTTTGTCTGATCTATTTTGATGTCTATTTAAGTGAGAAATCTTTGCTAGTAAAGACTTCCAATTACTACTAATGAGCTTGATGCTAACACACTGCAATAGTTTCAATTAATCGTTATCCCTAGATCAAGGAAAACGTTGGTGTTCAGAACACACACGATTAAGCATGTTTTGAGAGAAGTGACTAGGTTTGTTTTTTAAATTTCAAAATTTGACATTTTGGAGTTTTAATTGATATTATTTACAAAAGCACAAACTTGTCTAAACAACAAATGCAGTCACGATATTGTTTACAAAAACATAAGTCTGACGGTCGTACTCATGATATTATTTACAAACGTGTAAGTCCGTTTACATGGCAACCACAAGCAAAAAACACTTAAATACGTCTTCAAGTATTTGACTTGAGATTAGGGAACTGTGTTGTATCATGACTCAAGTATGATCTCCATAACTCAAGTATGATCTTTTAAAGTTCGATTTAAGTAATATTTTTTATAGATCATTAATAACCTAAAACAATATTTAAACAAATTTAACACGATTATATTAAAGAAGTATAATTAATAATAAGTACATTGAATAAAAGTTAAAAACATAATCTTATACTACTTAGGATGAGAAGTGATCATTAAACCAATATTATATTTTAATGAAACAATTTGAAAAAAGGGACGGACATATTGAATACTCGATCCCAAATTTTCTAAACCCAAAAAGAAAAACTCATTTAATATCTCAATATTCTTTGAACACAAAAAAATAAAAGTGAAATATTCTTTGCGGGAACTAAAATCTGGTAATAAATTGATTGAATGGTTAATCTAAAGTTAAATCATTCACTATCCTTTTGAAGTGTGAACGCTACCGAACTCTCTTGACTAATACGCGTATGTTCCCTCATTATTTGGTTTAGGTTGGCCCGTAAAATATAATAAATTAAAATAAACTATTTCTGAATTAATAATTAAAAAGAAGTGACAGTAAAAGCCATGGAAAATGCAGCATTCCTTTCTTTACTGCCAAGTGTACAATAATCCTCATAAAGAAATACATACATGACAGATCCATATTCCTTCCAAAAATGATATTTAATTATACATAATTAAGTATGTATTGGTAACTAATCAACAAGGCACAAATGAAAAATATTAAAGTTAATTTGTTGATATCATAAAAAAATACTTAATATATAAAAAAATAATCTATGAAATGATCACTACAAGAAAATTATCAAATAGAAATCAATTTCTAAAGATCAAAATAATTAATTGCAATAGTAACTAAATTAGAGACCATTTTAGAAACTAAAAAAAAATTGGTTTCTAAATTAGTTTCTATTATTGTTAAATAGTTTTTAAATTGGTATCTAATTAGCAACCAAGGTTTTAACTACCAATTATTTAGTTTCTAAATTTGGTAAAAAAATCTTGGTTGTTAATTAGATACCAATTTAGAAGCTATTTAACAATAATAGAAACTAATTTAAAAACTAATTTAAAAACTTTTTTTTTTAATTTTTAAAATGATATCTAATTTATTTACTATTACAACTAATTATTTTAGTGTCTAAAATTTTTTTTTTTTATAGATTAATATAAAAGGTTAACTTTACTTCATTTGTACGAAGTAATGTTTGAATACAAGATAGGCATTTTCCCACTGTTTTTTTTTTTAATCATTAATAAAGAATAATATAAATGGGAATACTTGGGGTATTCCAACCCATGTACAAAAAGCCTAGTTCTTAGCCAAAATTTGTACATAAACAACAATACAAAAAATAAAACAACAACATAACCCATATCAATATATAAGGCATGACATCTCCACAAAATATTTACTGCTTAACTTTACTGCTTAACTTTACTAAATATATTCCAACCCATGACACTTTTTACTGCTTAACTTTACTAAATATATTTAGTTAGTCAAAAGTGACCTGGTTCATGAACATTGGAGATGTGTTCATATATTGATAATTCTACATTAAATTTTAACTGTGAATCTTATTTAAAAAATTGAATAATTTTAAAATTATATTATATAACATAGTAATGTTGTCCTGTTAGCAAATTAACATTTTTAATTTACCAATTAGTTCACATAAAATTAAATGTTTTTTTTTTCTAACGGCTAATATTTGTGTTAGGTAGGAACGTAGCAGTGGAAAACTTTCCGCAACCCTTACAAAGTAGTTAATGATGGACCTTTACCAACACTTTTCTTTTTTTTGGGGTATAAATAAAGAGTTAAAGATGAGTGGTGGTATGCTTTGTCTTGGGGCCCATTTAGAACTTTTGTGGGACCCAAATTATAGAAAGCACGACTTAAGTAGCTGCTTTAAGCCTTTAACGCCCACTATTTGACTCTTTTGTCGTTTTACAGTTGAAACATCCTTTGCCATATATAAAGGAAGGGGACCCTCCTTTTCTAGATACGTGAAAATAAATCCACTCAATCATCTTTAGTTGGGTGCTGTTGTTTAAGTAAAACAAAATAACTATAATCACTTTTATTTTTCAACTTCTTTCTTTCTTCATTCATTTAAAATACATCGCTGATGCCAATACTTCACGTTTTATTCTATTTTTTAAGAAATGCATATCAAACTTTGCCCCTTGAACTTTATTGAGATTATAGAAACTTGGTAGCGTAAAATGAAAATAAATATATGTTTTTATTGGGTTTATAGTCGAACCTTCTGATATGTTGAATTCGAGTTGTTGGTGAAGACTGATGTTCTTATTAAAGAATTGTAGAGTTTTATCATTAAATGTCGAGTGGAAATCTATTTGCACAAGACTCTTTAACGTTTAATTACACATGAGTAGTAAGTGATCAAGTATTAAGTGAGTAATAAATATTTTCCGAGTTTATATTTATAAGTGTTAGAGTCAATGACGTGTTTTAATAACGGTATAGATAGGATGTCGAGTTTTACCTATACATCTTGAATTTCATAGTTACTTTTAAGTATTTATAACTACTCTAAATGATCATCAATGACTTTTATGATATTACATCGATGATTACTATTCATATTATGTAATCGATATTAACAACTCATATTTCATGGGTGAGATAGTATAAATAACATCTTAAATATTTAAGAAATTATTTTTATATGCAAAAAATATGAAAATAGTTATATTATCAATCAATTAACATAATTTTTTAACTAATTATTGTATAGGTAACTAATGACATTGTACATGAAAATTCATACGTAGTTGTCTTTTTTTTAAGTTTTCATGTAAAAAATAGTTATTTTCCTTAAAAGAAAACAACATTTTTTAAGAATTTGGTTGAAGCAAATATTCCTCACTCTCTTCTCTTTTCTTAATCTCAAGACCATCTCCTTTAAGTTTTAAAAAAGTATTTTCAAGTCATTTTTTAGTTTAATGATAGTTTTTTTTATATATATATTATCAGTAAATGAAAACCCATGTCGATATAATTTATAAATATTCATTATAAAAATTAATAAACTTATTTTAATGATAGTTTGGTATACTTACTATTTAAATTTAACTTGTGATTGAATGAAAGTATAAAATCATTTTATAATATTTTGGCGTTGTCTATTTTCTTAAAACAAAGCATAACACCTTACTATCACCTTATTTCACGAATAAACATTATATGCAAAAAATTTAACATTTTCTATGTCCAACTTGAAGTAAAATTCTAATTTTATTATAATAATTAGCTTCAAATTTTAAATATTGAAACGATTTTGTTTTATTTTAATTAAAAACAATACTTTAATACCTAATTTTTGTCGTAAAGAAATTCCAATTAGCTTCGTGTCTTGGACTTCGTACATTTGGGTTGATTTTGAAAGGTGATTGGACATAACTAATTTTTAGGGGTCTTCTCCAAAGAAATAGTTACAGTTTACTTGGAATTGATGGATAATTTTCGTCCACAAAACATTACGTGTAACTACAGACACCAACGAGCCAGAGTCAAAGCTTATATAGGAGATAGCTACATCGCTAACACGAGTTTTTAACCTACTCATGGAGGTTTGTGCTCTCAAGCTCAACCAAAGAAAATAATATCTAAAAGGGTCACGGTGATAAAAACAACTAAATTGCGTGTGATTTTTATTTTTTAAATAAATTAAATTTTCAAATTAAATAATTTTGATTATATAATTAATAAAAAATATTTCAGCAGAGAAAATAGTGGAATTAGATTACATGAATCAAAACTATAAACAAAATATTGTGAGTCCATTGTTGATAGAGAAGGGTCAAACATGGTGATATGAGTGATACAGTTAGATGGGTAACTAGGTCTCTCTCTTTATATATATACATATATATTTGAAGGCATGGGAAGGCATATAGATGACATGAGCAAAAACGAAAAGAAGTAACCCTACCCCTTTACATGCACACAAGCAAAGATAAAAGGGCCACAGTGATAACAACCAAAAGCCCCTCTTCTCCTTCTCACACTCCACTTTCAAGCTTCAACAATTCCTCTTCTCCATCATTCACATCACAGAGCACAAGGTCACTCCACAACACCTTCTGTTAGTCCTCACCAAGCGATGAGAGTTCCCGTTCCCTCATCTCCACAGACTAACCCCAAACCCACTAATAACGTAGTCCGTACCATTGCCCTTCCCAACCTCAACACCACGGGCCTCTGCTACGAGCCCACCTCCGTCCTCGACCTGTGCCGAAGCCCCAGCCCGGGCTCCGAAAAGCCCACCGACCACACAGTTGTTGTGACGGACTCCCAGGATTGTCTGGACCTGGACGACCATGCGTTGCACAACTTGGATTGGGACTCCATCATGAAGGACTTGGGCTTACACGACGACTCAGGTGCTCACCTTCTGAAGACGATTCCACATCCCGACAACAACAACAACCCATGCGATGACTTCACAATCGCACCTTTCGAACACGCGCTTGAATTCTCCACTCTCTCCGACATCTACTCCAACCAAAACCTCGCCTTCGATTTTAACCACCTGGTTCACGACTTCAGCAACCACCATCACAACAACGGCTTCGATTTCATCGAAGAGCTCATCCGCGCCGCGGATTGCTTCGACACCAAGCAATTACACGTGGCACAAGTGATATTGGAGCGGCTCAATCAGCGGCTACGATCACCCGTTGGAAAACCTCTCCAACGCGCGGCGTTTTACTTCAAAGAAGCTCTCCAGTCTCTTCTCTCCGGTTCGAACCGGACGCCCAGGATTTCCTCGCTGGTGGAAATCGTGCATGGCATCAGAACCTTCAAGGCCTTCTCCGGAATCTCGCCGATCCCAATGTTCTCGATCTTCACCACCAACCAGGTGGTTCTCGATCACGCTGCGTGCTCCTTCATGCATGTCATCGATTTCGACATCGGCCTCGGCATCCAATACGCTTCTCTCATGAAGGAGATAGCGGAGAAGTCCACGGACTCGCCGCTTCTCCGAATCACCGCCGTCGTTCCCGAAGAGTACGCCGTGGAGAGCACGCTGGTCCGGGAAAACCTGGCGCAGTTTGCTCTAGAACTCAGGATCCGCATCGAGGTCGACTTCGTGCCGCTCCGAACCTTCGAGACGCTCTCCTTCAAGGCGGTGAAGCTCGTCGACGGCGAGAGCACCACCGTGCTGCTTTCGCCAGTGATTTTCCGCCACCTCGGAAATGCTGCCGCGTTCTTGGCCGACTTGCGGAGGGTCTCTCCCAGTGTGGTGGTTTTTGTGGATGGAGAGGGGTGGGCGGATATGGCCACAGCAGCGGCCTCGTCGTTCCGACGCGGCGTGGTGAGCAGTTTGGAGTACTACTCAATGATGCTGGAGTCGCTGGATGCGTCGACGGCTGGGGGAGGAGGGGAGTGGGTGAGGAGAATCGAGATGATGCAGCTGCGACCGAAGATTTTGGCGGCGGTGGAGAGTTCGTGGCGGCGGATGCCGCCATGGAGGGAGGCCTTTTACGGCGCCGGAATGAGGGCAGTTCAGTTGAGTCAGTTCGCAGATTTCCAAGCAGAGTGCTTGTTGGCGAAGTCGCAAATCAGAGGGTTCCACGTGGAGAAACGTCAGAACGAACTGGTGCTATTCTGGCATGACCGGGCCATGGTTTCCTCGTCAGCATGGCGGTTTTAGAAGACAGTAAATTGTTATTGGGAGAGAGGATGATTATGAAATATTAAACTACCACTAATGAGTAGTACTATTGCAATAATATTGTTACTTATTACATTTCAATTTCCAAGTGATTATGATGGAAAATGTAGGTATCTTTGGCAAAAGAAAAAAAGTGATGAACGTGTATTTATTCTGGACCATTTTGTTATCTTCTAAAGTTGGAGGGGGACGTTGTCTTTCTTTGTTGGGCTCTTGTTATCCTCTTCAACTTTACTCATTTTCCAATCAAAGAGGGCTCTTTCTATGCCAGATTACATGGTTCTTTGACTTCTTTCTATCTTTTATTCCTCCTCGTTTTCGAAATGATAAATTAAAGGTTTATATGACCAGCATATTCAATTACGATTATTAGTTCGTCATCCACCTTTTTTCTTCTTCTTCTTCTCTTTTCTCTGTCAAATATGTTCTCAATGCCAAACTGACGTGACACCATATATATGTCAATGACAAAGAACATTCATATTCTCTCTCTATATGTATATGCATGTATCTATAGGGCACTACAGGTGAAAGCATCTTCAATATATATAGAAAAAGCAAAGGGGGTGCCCATAGCCTAAAATGCTTATTATGTTTTGAGACAGAGATAACGTTTCGTAAAGCACGTATTGTTACTTGTAAATTCTGGTTATCTTCTGTAATACAGAAAAGCATAGTGAACATGAGAGACAATCACTTTACCATGCATGCTTCTTGTTCGTTCTGAAATGGATCTTGTTCCTTCCTACCAGCTTTGGACGATGGTTTTGATGAAATGGGGATGTTAGGAATTCCTTGTTTGATAAATTTTCATGCGTGCTACATGAAAATTGGTAGACTGTGAGGTGGAGTAATCGTTTTGGAGACGACTTTGGTGAACTTATCGCCAGAGAATCGTGAGATATGATTGTTCATGCCGAGTGTTCAAATCTCCTACAACTGACTTGAGAGTAGATAGTAAGAAGAACTTAGTGAATCTACTTATATTTTCTCTTGTAAAAATTATAGTTTCACACACTAAAAAAAAAGTTTTAATAGAGGTTATTTAGTGGAGATTAATATAACCTTAAGAATTGATTTAATTAATGGAGTTTTTTTCTAAAACCTCAAAATAACGGAGATTTTTTAACCTTAGTTAAATTCCAAAGGTTTATTCTAAAACCTCAGTAAAATAACAGAGGTTTTTTTAACCTTTATTAATTTTCAAAGGTTTATTTTAAAACCTCCGCAAAATATCGAAGGTTTTTTTAACCTTCGTTAATTTCCAAAGGTTTATTTTAAAACCTCCACAAAATAACGAAAATAAAAAAAGGTTTTTTTTAACCTTTGTTAATTTACAAAGGTTTATTTTAAAACCTCCATAAAATAACAAAGATTTTTTTAACCTTCGTTAATTTCCAAAGGTTTATTTTAAAACCTTCGTTAAATTCTAAATATTTATTCTAAAATCTCATCAAAATAATAGAGTTTTTTAATTTTTTTTAAGTGTCAAAAGTTTATTGTAAAACATCAATAAAATATTTTATATTTTCTCAATTCTTAATAAATAGATATAATTAAATTTTTTAGTGAGTTTAGCCTAAACTGGTATATATATTTAAATATGCTTTGAACTTAGGTCTTAGAGGTTGATTCATTAATTGAAGTTAGAAGGCACTTCATTAATTGAAATTATTATTCAATTCTTAAAGATTGTTTTTATGAATTTCAATAAGTAAAAATAAGTTGTTTGTGAAGTGACATTAACTTATCACATATATACATCATCATAATTTATTTTTTGGTTACATTTGCAGTATCAAATTTTGAAGAATCAGACACTGGAAACTATTCATTATAATAATATTAATAATAATATTTATAATAATATTTATAATAATATTTATAATAATATTAATAATAATATTTATAATAATATTAATAATAATATTTATAATAATATTAATAACAATATTAATAATAATATTTATAATAATATTTATAATAATATTTAAAATAATATTAATAATAATATTTAAAATAATATTAATAATAATATTTATAATAATATTAATAATAATATTTATAATAATATTTATAATAATATTAATAATAATGTTAATATAATATTAATATGTATAAATTATGTTAATAATAATAAGTAAAATTAAAATTGATAATATGATCAAAGAACTTCTCTGGTCTAGTGGTTAACCTTTCCCTCCTTACCGGAAGGATTTGGGTGATGCACTTTCTTTGCAATATTAACTTAGTAAAAAAATTAAAATATTTTGTAAATATCTCTATTGAAAATGTAAAAATGTGGTTAAAAGTATTTAGAAATATTAAGTAATATTTTGAAATATTACTAAATCATATTAATAATATTTTCTTTAATTTAGTAATATTTTTTATGTTATTTATTAATATCTTGATGTTATATAAAAATGTTTTAATTATAAAAATGTTTTCATGTAAACATATGAAGACTCTGTAGACATGTCCTCATTGAATGTATTCCTTTTGACACTGCTAGAGTAAGGGAGAGTGATTTACAACTCTCATTAACATTGAATATCTTCCAAAAATTAATTGTTATAAACCATTGCATAAATTATAGACTTCATTTAAAAAAATATTATTTTGCAGCAAAACAAAATTCAAGTTGTGGCCAAAAAATTCTTTTCAATTGCAACAAAATTCAACCTACTTGAAAAAAAAAATAACATTTATAGACTTTTTAGGAATATTTAGGATCTTTTAGATTGGTTAGTAGTCATAGATGCAAATGACATAACATTACGTCTCACTTAAAAAAATAATATTTATATTACTAGCCATAACTATTACACAGAAGTAACACAAATCAATATTTAATGAGGTATATTTTACTTTTATGACTATTAATAATAACGTGATCAATCTCACGAGTCAAATATTTCAAATTTTCAATGATCAATCTCAATTCTCTAAAAATAAAATCTAACAAATATAAAACAATGAACAACATTCATTCTCAAACTATATTAGTTTATTTTATTGTTTTGCTAAGTTTTATGTTACATTAGATTTTTTTTGTAGAATTTTTTGTTGAAAATATTTAGCTTATATTGTATAAATATGTGGGTTTATATTTTCAAGTTCTTGTTTTTAACCCAAAACCAATTAAATTAAAGAAAAAAAAATCTGAAATTTATATCGATCACATTTATGTTTGACCATGCATTGGTTGATGCAATTTTTTAAACATTTTTATTTACATCGTCCGCATCAATATGAAACTTTTACTTAACATAATTAACCTTAAATATCCTACTTTAATTTTTTTTACGAAGATTTTGTTTTTATAAACTTCTCCATAAATATTTTTTAAAAGATAAAAGTTGAAATAATTTTTTTTTATAAATTAAAAATCAGGTTATATTTAAACTGATAATGTAAGTAAATTTCTATGTAAATTAATTTATATTTAAACCAATTAAAGTAGTTGATTTCTTTTATTTTTTTCTTCTTAAAAATAAATTTCTCCAAACATTTCCACTTTAATTATTAATAAGAAAGGTTTCATATGGTCTCATTAATATTGTAAACTCCTTAAGAACATACATATGTTACTCTTTCTCTCAAAAACAGTCTCCAATTATGAAATATATACCTTTATATTCCTTCTTTAAAATATAGCTATTTGACAATATTTTATCAATATAAAAATAATAATAGCAATTTTTTCAAAATTTGTATGTTTATTACTATTATATTAGTAAAAATAATTATTAAGTTATTTTTTTTTAAAATGACGTCAATACATAATTACGATATACCTAGCAGGCATTATGCAAAGTCGTTGCAAAAGACGTATAGACAAACACTTTTTTTAACAAGATCAATTATTATCCATAATGTTTTACTGCTAGCCGAAAAAAATAATTTATTGAAAGAAATTTGGTTATTTTGAGATTTTTTTAATATTTTAAAAATAAATATTTTTTGTAAAATTTAATAACAATCTTTCATACCATTATATGCAACTTTCTTTTTTGATTTAGTATAAAAATATCAAGATAAAAATAATCTTGTAAAAATTCTCCAATATGTTAAGTGAGCTATATTAATTTAGACATGTTCACCGTATTTATTATATACTTTAAGAACATGTTTATTGTTTGTCAAGAAAAATTAAAATTACATGTAATTCCAAAATTTAGCTTTGAATTTACAACAATCAAATTAAAGAAAAAAAAACAAAATAAGGTCATCAGTGAAGATTAACTATATAAAATACCAAACCGAGTGACGAAATTTCAATTTTATTTACTGAAATAAAATAGAAACTGTTAATATGTGTCATGCTATACTTGAATTTTGCCTCTCAAAAAAAAATTCTCCCCGCGATGAGACGTTGTCAGAAGACCTGCATTATTTGTTGGGCCGAAGTGTGTTATTTAACTGGGTTGGCCCTATTTTAGATGGGTGTTTCTTCTTGTATACCTACACTTTTCTTTCGCACCCCTACGTTGAAATATTAAAATTATCATTGACAGTTTTGGTGATTTTAGAGTAGAGGTTCCGAATGTTTTTCAAAATAGAGATTCCATAAGAAAGGGTGTTTCTGGAATAGGAAGATATTTCCAAAATAAGAAATCCAAGAGAAAAAAAACTATTCCAAATATTCATATAATGATTTAATTAATGGATATATCCAATTGGAATGTTAATATTTCATTAATAAGGAAAAAAGTGTAATTTACTCCCATCTTTTTTGTACCAATTAAATAGTGAACTTATTAATTCACTCAAAATTCTAAATAATAACTTATATTTTAAAATATTTTTTAATAATAAAATATTAACATAAGAATACAATTATATTCACAATAAATACATATATTTAAAACGTATTTATCTAATATCTAATATACATTTAAAAATAATTATTTAATATATATTTAAAAAATAATAGATATGCATAAATTTATCATAAAAAAAAATACCGATACAAAAATTATGTGTATTTAGTACTTAATATATATTTAAAAAATCAGATACATATAATTTTTTTATCCGTATTTGTCAGTTTTACGATAAATTTGTGTGTATATGCTATTTCTTAAATATAATAGAATAACTGTTTATTTCCCTTAATATTAAATATAAATATATGATAAAAATAAAAAAAAATATGAATATTATTATTTTTAAAAATATTTTTATATTAAAAATTATTTTTGTATTAACACTTTAATTTTATATTAAGCAGCTTACAAGAAATTAAAAAACTAATAAATTTATAAATAATGTCTTCAAAATACATCTCTTATTTTTCGAAATGTATATTCTAAATTACGTTTTTTGTATTTTAAATTATATATTTTTGAATATAAATTTTAAAAGATAAAATTGGAATTTTAAAAGATATGAGGTGCGGTTTCAAATCTGGGGGTACATTTTTTTAGTTTATTCGTATGTGTCTCTGCCTCTCTCCAATTTCATTTGCTGGTTCATGTTTTTGTTTTTTTATTGACGGTTAACATTAAAACAGAAGCATATAAAGTATGGATTGATTTACCTAGCACGTCCGCAGCGAAGGGAATGGTGCATTGGGAACTATAATGGATCTCCTCGGATCAAACATAACAAGCGAAGTTCGTTCTTCTTCTCTCTGATTTAATTTTCGTTCCACTTTTTCTTTTCTCTTCTTTTCTTTTCGTTTCTTTTCTTTCTAGGGTTTTGATTCTGCGTCCAACTGCCACCAAATTCTTCGTTTCAATTACCTCTTACTATTACAGATTGCAAATAAAATACGATTTTGCTAATTGCTTGTATCAATGAAATTTGAGATATATTAATCATCAAAATTGTTGGTGAACTTTTTGTTTGTCATGAATGCTTAAGTTATTGATGTATGTGTGAACGATTTGGTCCAGGTTGGACTCCGTCTACTCCTTTGTCCTCTTGGTTCCAACGTCGTAATTCGAACAGCATGGTGAGATATTTTCATTTTTAGCAGTTATGATTTGAAGGAGGTATTTGGTCAAATTTGTTGTTTTACGGGTGATCTGTTTTGGCAGTTGTAGTGTTGGAGTTGCTTTGCCTGTGTACTCTACTTTCAAGGCAATAGAAAGTAAAGATCAAAGTGCTCAACAGAGGTGTCTTCTCTACTGGGCGGGTACGAATTTGCCTAACCTTTTTATTTTCTGTTTTGACCTCCGATTAGCAACCGTATATTAGACATTAAAATATAGACAAAAAAGAGAAACTATACTCCGAGGCTGCCATCGTGTATCCAGTTCTGTGTTTAGGGGAATCTGCCAGAGTTACTACATTGCCCATGGCTGAAAAGGTTTCGTGAGGTTTCTCGTTTAAAAAATTTAGAAGAAAAAAAGTTAAAAACTTACCACCTCAAACATTCTAGTACTACTATCTTGTATTTTTTTTCTTGCCTGATGACTACACTTAAAAGCAAATGTGGAGCCATTTCTTGAAAAATACTACATAGCGAGACTATAGGATGTACTTATGCTGAGTAAATCTGTTTAGTTGTACATGACAGAATAAAATCAGTTATCTTTTAATATTTGTTAGATTGAGTTCATGATTTTATAGTATTTTATCATGTGTTTTATATAGAATAAATATTTGTTTATATGATTAAATTTCATAGTTCATAATAAATAACACTTTTGAATTTATAGTTTGGATTTACAATAAATCATTTCAATTGCGATATAAGATTAAGATATACAGGAAAAAGAGATTAATAAAATTTTATGCCCTCCTTCTTTTATGCATATTGTACTGTTTGTTATTGGACTTGCTATAACTTGTTGCTGATTTGAAGAAGAGAGTAGGAACCCAACCCAATGTACTAATTGATATATTAGAAGAGGAAAATTAGATCATAAAACCGAGCTTTGATTCTTACCCTTAAGTATTATAGCTTCCTACAGCCAGCACAGCACATCCTATTCTGATGACAACCAATTTCTGTTGAACTCGAGTTTCAATGTTGGAATAGAAAGGGGTTTAGGATTGTTGGATTGTATCAAGAATGGTAAGCTTAAACTATAATGCCAGACTATATTTAAACGTGCATATAAATAACAGTAACAAGGAACCTAATAACACAGCAGCCTAACAACAACAACAGCTGCCTAATAACTTAGCACACAGAAGTAACAACTTGAAAAGAAAAAAAGAGATATAAGGCAACAGTGTCCTATTGGAATGAAGAAGCACAAGGGTAGAGAGTGAAGCACAAACAGCTAACAAAGAGGGAACAATATGATGTCAGTTATGAAAGAGAGCAGAACAAAGGTTAGGAAAGGGTTGGATGCATGGGAAGAGAGGGGGACCTAGAGCCCATAGGCAGAGTTAGTCCATTATTGCTTAGGCACACCAATTAAGCACAAAATATGCTGAATGTTTTTTCCAGCACTGGACTTGATTGCATGACCCAACCTGCTCAATTCATGAGAATGGTGTGTATTTTGGACAAAACTCCAATGACCGAATGCCTTAGAGCAATGATCTGGATGCTCCATATGCGTATGACCCTGCGTGACATGTGACTCTTGGGAAGGAAAAAACTTGTTGGATCTAGATCAAATGAACATAAAGCACATTATATTATATTAATTGTGATTCTTTTTCTCCTTTTTTTTATTTTTTCAGCCTACGGTTCGTTCAGCCTTGTTGAAGTGTTCACAGACAAGCTTATTTCATGGTATAGTTTGATCACTTCATAATCCATCAATTGGGTTGTTGTATATACCCTCTTTGATTTCAGAGTTCTAGCTTTATTTTTTTCTCAGTGTGTGATACACTACCTTCTTGTGACAAGATTCTATCTCCATTTTTTTTGTTATTCTTTTATGGTTGTTAGTGTTATATGCATCTGGATTATTAGTAATTGCAGACTCATAATGGACTAAATCACTTGTAATTTTAATTATTTTTGCAGGTGTCCAATGTACTATCACCTGAAGTTTGCATTTCTTGTCTGGCTTCAACTTCCTTCCACCAGTGTGAGTTCCATAAAATTAGATTGGCTCTATGTTTTTGACCCATCTGTAACTGTATTTTCCTTTTATGTCTCCTGTGCTATTTTTTCCCTTAGTTCTCATCCTATTTTTCTTAATTTGCTTTTACTTCTACCATGATTTGGTCATGTATCTCCATATTTCAAAACAAATCTGCAGTTTTTATAAGCATGTCATTTTCTTTGCCAGAGTTGATTTTCTTTTTTAATTTTCTTCTGCTAGGCATGTGGTGTTGTTTTTTTCTAAGCAAGTGAGAGCAACATGATTTGGAAAAAGCTATATCACCATTTATTAGGGAGGCAAAAGAGACATCTAATGTATAAAACTACTGAATTGCATTTGAAGTTGGGCAGAAAAGTTTTGACATGAAACTGCTTAAATCTAATAGTGTAAGCTAGGGGCGTGAATTTTGCTACATGTACAAAGTTCAATGTTTTTAATATCCTTACTAATTGTTTGTTAAATTGTAATTGTGCATTTAGATGAAGCTCTGATGTTATTTTTAGACAGCATATTGTCAGTTTGCTCTTGCCATATTCTTAATCATAAATTAATTCATAGATTTATAATCTTTTGTCTACTGTAATTTCTTGGAGGAATTTCCCTTTTAAGTTATTACCAATTTTTTTATCCTCCATCTTCCGATTTTGTATTTGTTTGTTGTTATTTATGTCACTACGTTTCCTTATATAATATGTTTTATGGTTGACAATTTGTCTCTTCGATGCCTCTATACTGTTATTTTATTTTGCTGAAAACTACTTGCTTCAAACAGGGAGCAAAGCAATTATATGCGAACCACTTGCGCCCCTTCTTGTTGAGGCATCAAGCGCGAGTTGATCAAGTGTTGGGTTTTACATATTGTGAAGTGGTATGTCTAGTACACCGCTAGTTACTTGATTAAGAAGAATCTCATGATCTAGTAAAATTGCGTGTTTACATTCCAGTTTCCAAATATCAAATTTATTGGTGTCTATCTGTTAAGAGCTTGTAAAGGGGAACTTTTTTCTGACTCCTCTTTCAAATATAGCGATAATTTTCACCTTTTGTGAACGACTGTATTTAACCGTGGAATTTGACTTGTTACACATGCAGATCAAACTGGTCAATTCATACCAAGCAGAGCTCAAGCTTGTCAAGAGCATGGTAGTAAAGATTACCGGATCAGGTGAAACATTTTGTTTCTACCCTTTGCAATTTCTG
Organism: Phaseolus vulgaris; assembly: GCF_000499845.2. Taxonomy (NCBI): domain Eukaryota; kingdom Viridiplantae; phylum Streptophyta; class Magnoliopsida; order Fabales; family Fabaceae; genus Phaseolus; species Phaseolus vulgaris. Next base: position 2,858,948 of record NC_023758.2, on the reverse strand, counting down.
CTTCTTATTACCCATTTATGTTACTAAACTACAAATTGAATGCAGCGGAAAAACTGCTGAGAGGCACTGATGAATCAGATAGATCGCAGCAACATAGTTCTGCTGAAGACCCTGCGGTGCCCTCTGATACTGAACCTGACCAAGACCATAATCACTGATTAGTGCTGTCCCCAGAAGACCCCATGAACTGCGTGGTGTAAGAGAGACTAGACTTCTTAATTAGTTTTTTTAAGGTAATCAATATCAGCAATCTTTGAGTTTAGGATAAACCGGGACAATTGTTGTTCAGTGTAACATTAAAGAAACTTTTTTGTATATTAATTATGTAAAAAAATGTTTTTCGACACTATCAAAGGACCTTAGTTGGTAATGCTTATGTAAATATGATATCTATTGGTATAAATAATTAAAAAATTTAGACGAATTACATTTTAAATCTTCTTAAATTGTTTTAATATTATCTTAAAATTTTGTTGATTATGCCTATAAATATTATATGCATGAATAATTTTTCTTGCAATAAAAGGGTATAGCGTCGATACCAAAGGTGATAATCTACATTAGCTCATTATGCTGCCACCAAAACTATTAACCAATCTATAGATTATAAAAGGAGTTTTTTTCCTAACAGTAATTCTTTTCTAAAATCACTTATAGTACCTCTTCCCTGTGGAATAAAACGTACTGCCACATTGGAAGAAGTCGCAAGTCTAGAATCCAGACCTGTTACAACCTGCACTTTCATTGCGGAATACGGCACTAATGTTTCTGAGATCAGAATGGTCATTAAAATGGAAATTACTTTGATGGTATTTGCATTCGTCAAGACATTCTCTGAAGCTTTTCTCTGAGTGATCGATTCTTACTTTCTAGCAACTCAACCACTCAGCCTGGTTGGAACAAGAAACGTAGGACACATCCGATGTTGTAAAATTGTAGCATTAAATATAGTCAAATAAATACAGCTTTTTAGCCTCCAAACATCAAGCAGTTAAGGACCGTTCCTCAAGGACACACATGCTTGCGTAGTCTAGACCTCCTGGCTATTAATCGTTTCCTCATCTGTTTTCAGCTCATTTTCGTCCTAAAACTGTAAACGGGTTAGGGAAAAAGGAAAGTAATCAATTAGGTAAAGGAAGTAAAAGAATGAAAAGTTGCAGCAACATAATAATGAATCTGTCTATGAGAAATACAAGCAAATGTTTTTCGTGTCAACTAAAATAAGCATGAAGATGATACACTTTATTCTTTAGGAAAAACTAAGCTGGGAATCATACTTGTATCCACTGGTCACAAGTGCAACTTCACGTCACATTAAGGTTGGAGGAGAGGAGTAACAGCTCCTGAGGCAGTATATTGATTTTTTCTAATTTTTGCTGACATTGACCCAACTTGCTTTCCAAATGCTGAAGATTGAGGAATAGTACTCACAGAATTGTTTGTTCTGTGCATACCATCAAGTAGCACTGGGTCAAAACTTCCTTTTTTGTTTTGCAGCTGAATCCTACAACGAAGTACAACTCATATGAGATTTCAAGAAACATGAAGGAAAAAAATGAAGTGCTTACTTTCATTGAGAAAATTGAAGCAACAGAAAAGTAGGTGTAAAATAAGGAACCAAGTAGATTTCTGGAACGATGTTAATATTTATTAATTTACTTTAAACAATTGAGAGCAGAAGTACCGATTCTAAACGGAAAACCTGTTTGGTTAGTATTATCTCATCCCTCTGAACCACTTTTAACAGTGTTGATGAAATTTTGTAAAAAATAGAAAAAAAATGCCTTATACAGTTTAGATAATTATATCACCAGAAAAATATTTCGAACAATAGGTACGTTAGCATAGCGGGGACTTTTTGACACAGTAATTTTCCAGTGCGAAGCAAACAGATGAAGCCTTGTTTATACTTCTGGAAACTAAGTTCAATAGCATATTTTATCACATTATTATTTTGCAAATTTCACCATTCAAATTGTTTCTTTCACAGTTTAACATTATAATTTTTAAATTTGTTATATTATATCGATATATTAAATGTGTAACAATATTCTAATATATATATTTTTTTAAATGAGTTCATTTCATCACGACTTTTATAAAACAATATCTTGTTATGAACACATAATGATAAATGTGTTGAGATAAAAATGCAAGATCATGATAAGAGCAAATATTTAAAATTGATCTTGAAATGAGATAAAAAAAAATTATTTAATTTTTTTTATATAAATAAGTGATTGAAAAATTCATTTTTTATTTTGTATTAAACGTAAAAATGTTTGAAGTATAATATAAATGCATAAGGAGATAAATTTATTTCATTCATTAAAATGACCATTTGGTCCTTTTATTTTTACTAGTGTAAAACATCAATTTATGTAAATTTACAACCATTGTCTTTGGATTTATAACTATTTATAAAATAAGCCACATGAGTTATCCAACTTTTTATTATAAATTTACGTCTTCATTTCCTATATTGTAAGAAATATTTTATTCTCTCCAGTGTTTAATTTATACTTCAGTTTTCAAAATATTAATTAATTTTATGCCTTTCATGTACATTTTACTTAAATTCTGTCCTTCTAAAACTAATTATGCTCAATTCGTTAGACAATGTTTATCTTAATCTTATTTTATGTTTCTTTTTTACTTTAAAATGATAAGTTGTATAAATAAATAATTTATTTAAAAAATGGAATTCCCCTTTTTCCTCTTTGTGTCAAATTATGAGAGTGGGAATAATATATGCAAAAAATTAAATTATTTCTTAAAGTAAAATAAAGCTATTAAAAAATAATTCAATTGATAATTTTTAACTTCAATTTTAAATTATTTTTTAAGTTCTGTGAAAGTTAAGTAAAATAGGACCTTTTTAAAAATAAATAGGATGGAAAAAAAAATCAATGAGATTGAAGTGAAATTTAGTAATTAAAAAGAAAGTCCCATTTTACATATAAGAGATTTCTTTTTGCACTACCATACTTTCCATTTATACCATTATAAATATGAAAAAATGATTTTTAGAATGAGAAATTTGAAAACTATTTATTACATGAAAAAAAAATCAAATTACATAATCCAAATTTCAGACTGCGCAATTCATAAACTTTTTTATTTTTAAATTGTGAAATTCAAAAATCATATTTTACATGAAAAAAAAATTTCCAAATTATAAAATTTGGAAGACATTCTTTATTATTATTTTTCCATGTAATCTAAAAACATTTTAAATTATATAATTCAGTAAACTTTCTTCTTTGAATCCATTCAAACATGGCGCAATGTATAAACAAAGTGACGACAAAGAAAAAATACACACATGGAAATTGCAGAAAGAAATTACGTATATATAGTAGGTCCCGTCTCAACCAGCTAGATGGCAATTGCTTCCTGCACCATATCACTGCACCCACAGGAAAAAACCGAAAATATCCATAAAAAAATGGGGTGCATATAAAATTACATTCCAGACTTCATTTTCCAAAACACAATAATCTCTTTTAGATAAATTTTTTTGAAATGTATTATTTTCAGTTCCGGATTTTTTTATCCGGAATGGAATTTTAATTTTTTTTTCTGGATTTTTATATCCGAAACACAAAGTCTCTTCCAAATTTATTTTTTTGGAATGCAATTATTTTCAATTCTTGATTTTTATTTCCGGAATAAAGGGTATTTTTGGAATTTTTGAAATTATGTTGGATGCAGGTTCAAAAGTGTTGGGTTCAAAAGTGTTGGGTGCAGGGAGCATTTGCCCAGCTAGATTTAGCTAAGCCCATTATAAGAGCCCAATATATAATAAGATTGGGCCATTTATAAAAAATTGATAATCTTTTTTATAACATCTACTGCAACAGGAAATTATAATCTTCAAATCAAAGCTGGTTTCTCTTTTATACATGTAGTAAAAAAAAAATTATAAATACAAACTACAATTGTGTGTATTAAATTTTATATCAGACAACATTTTATTATTTATGAATTTGGTTCATTAGTGTCTCACGACTTCGCCTTGAATTAATCTGAATTAACAAAAAAGTAAGCAAAATATTATATAGGATAAAGAAAGTAATTAATTAAATGCAAGTAAATAATTCATTTTTAAATTAGTATTTAAAGTTTCAATTTAATTCAAATATAAATTAGCTTGAACAATAAAAAATTCACTGCATTCGTCTACTTATAGAAATAATTTTTTCATGGATTATTAGAAGGTTGATTTTAAATGTACATGTCATTCCGTCCACATTATATATGAAATAAAAAAGCATCTAAAAATAATCCATCTGCATCGGTCCTACGTTAGCAGTGTGGGCTTAAATAAAAATATCTTAAACAAATTTAAAATATGGTTTATAAATTATAAAATAATAATAATTAATGGACATCAAAGTAAACTGGATATGGCGTGCTTAAATTCTTTTGCAAAATAATATAAAATAAGATATTTTATAATTTAAAATTATATTATGTATGAGTTAAAATCATTATTTTGAAAAAATTAATTAGAAAACTTCTATGAATAAATTAATTCGTAAACTAATTTTATCTTACAAAGAACTTTTTGTTGTAAAAATACTTTTGGAGAAATTATTTCTAACACACCTTGTACATGCAAGATTTTACTTCTCAATTTCACATATTTAATGAATTTAAATAAAGATTTATGTATGTAGGAGTGTACTGGACACTATAAGAAAATCATGAAATAGAAACCAATTTTTAGAGACCAAAATAATTAGCTACAATAGAAACTAAAATAAAGACCATTTTATAAACTAAAAAAAAATTGGTTTCTAAATTAATTTCTATTATTTTCTATTATTGTTAAATAGTTTCTAAATTGGTATCTAATTAGCAACTAAGGTTTTAACTACCAATTATTTAGTTTCTAAATTTGGTAGCAAAAACTTTGGTTGCTAATTAGATACCAATTTAGAAACTATTTAACAATAATAGAAACTAATTTAGAAACCAAATTTCTTTTTAGCTTCTAAAATGGTCTCTAATTTAGTTACTATTGCAACTAATTATTTTGATTTCTACAAATTAGTTTTTATTTCATGATTTTCTTGTAGTGGAAATACACATCAACATTAAAGAAGTTGGCTAGCAAACATGTGTAAACCACATACTGCATTTATAAGTGTTAGACTATAGTTTAAATTAGCTAATGTCTATTTGATTCAAAATTAAATTATAGAAAATTAGGTTCAACTATTGATTAAGTGATTTTAAATATATATATATATATATATATATATATATATATATATATATATTAATTAATATGAGTCACTATAAGAATGGTTGAAGTAAAATATGTTACAACAAAGAGTTTCAAATTACCACATTTTCTACATTTAGACATGTAACTTTCACTAATATTTGTCTTTTGGATGATTTCTCTTTTTACAATGTAGATAAGGAGAAAATTCTTACCGCCAATTGTTAGAGCATTTTTTCTTTTATTTATTGTTCATCTTATTTTCATTATCTTTAGAATTTTGTGCTTTTGCGTAAAAAAAATACCTTGTGAAGTGTCATTTTATCTCATTATTATTCTTTATTTCAAACATTTACCAATTCGACCAAGATGATAGTTAATAAGTCTTTTTGCCTTCTTCAAAATTGAGATTTTGTGTGTATAGTAACTAGCCTAATTAATCACCATGCTTTTGGTATTTTCACAAGAAAAAAAGATTCTGGTATTCTTTTTTGAGATAATAATCTCAAAGCCTATGACAGATTTGAAATTTATAATTCTTGTAAAAATAATTTTTGACATAAAAAAAAATATATTTTTTTGCCTATTTTTTCTTTCTCTCCTTACGATATTTCATTTTGAGGCAGGATAAAATTTTCAACCAACTCATGAACATCATTATCTTGTTCTATTGCCTCCCTAAGATCCAAAGATTTAAAATAGTTAATCATGTTTGCTGTCCATAACTCATAATTGGTGGTGAACTCAATGTCTAAGTATCTCCCTCCATTTGTATTCCTCTCAACTCACTATCCCTTAAAGATAAAGGCTTTTGGTATCAATTTGTTGTTGAAATAAGACCGAATAAATTAAAAGAAGGAGAAGGTGTAAAGTATAATCGAAGAGAATCATTTATAGTTTATTGATTTGTTTACTTAACAGAACTAGAAACTAATTCAATATCATAATATCCTTTGTAAGTATAAATATTGATAAACTATAACGAGATCTTCAACAACTAAAAAAATATAAAAGAATTGAATATAAAAAACAACGTTGATAAATGCATGCAAGCAACGTTTTATGTAAGGGGAAAACGAAAGAAAGAAAGAAATATTGGGGAACGGGAACGGTGAATAGTTAATATTTTCCTCTGTTATAGAAACGATGAAGAGTTTGTCTTTATTCTTTGATTTTATTTGCATGAGTATTAACTTCTTTGTCCTAAAGAACAATGAAAAGCAGCAGAGGCGAGCTCAATTATTATTCTGTTGTAAAATTAAGAAACACAGGGAACCACTATGTCTTCATAGCTGACACGAACCAACGTTGCAACGAAGGGAGATATACACTAGCACCAGTTTTGGTCAAAATGCAAATTATTATGTTAATGGATACTTTCCAATTCCAAACCATAGTCAAGCAAACACACTTAGCTACCTAGCTAGGAACAATATACATTGGATCATTCACATTATCTACAATATTCTAAACTCCTATTGGTTTACACATACAGATTAATCCATTCCAAGGCGTTCATGCACTGAGTCTCGGGCCCGTACAATACATCATCATCATATCCATCAACTCCAAACACCCCATAAAATGGTGGGTCCACCGTCTCCATATACTGTGATTGTTGTGACTGTGACGAGCTAGGGCTGTTACTTGGAACTCTATCACCACTCTCTCGCAGCCTCTGAATCTCCTTCGCCGCCTCAGAAAGTTGATCTTTCAGCTTCAGAACCTGCAACCAAAGGTTTCACATGGAATAAGTTACTGTCATAACATCTAACCAAAGATAAAGCTCAAGGGGATCTGTTTCGGGAATATATCTAAATAAAGACACATGACATGAGAGGTATTATTCATCTGAGGCTAATGGCATTTCACGTGGGAACACATGGTACGTGTCTTCCTCATAATTGGGCCTCCAGGCCCAACGTGACTTGTCCTAATAATATTGTACGGAGCTTATCGAACAAATGGAAGAAACAGTGCCTTTTGTTGTCTACTAAGGTGGCAGTTTGCTGTTCCTTTTGTTAGTGGCTTTTCCTCTTTTCTTTGTTTTTAGTATTGGATTTTTATTTTCCCATGACTTATCTATGGCTGAGAACTCAAGTGTCACTTAGGTTTCTTCGAGCCCAGAGCTCATATGCGCACGTTCATATGGTGGGTCTTCTGCTACTTTTTTGTTTTCTTTTGTTTTTTCTCACCCTTGGGGTTCCTTTTGCTTTGCCCTGAAGAACCGGTTGCATGCGAAGACTTCTACATCTCTTTCAACATTTACGGGACTAAACTACTCCAACAAAATTCCTAAACAAATAGATAAAGAGACGACTTACGGAGTTAAAGAAAGAATAGGGAATACAAAATTGTGTAGGCCAACACAGATGTAACGTGGTGACATACAACCCGAAATTGACGTTTCTGTTTTCAGAAAAGAAAATGACACGCTGTGTGGTGCTTCTGTAACAAAGTATTGATTGGTGGAAAACAAAGATATTTCAATTTCAGACTCTCCAGGCAGCGTACTACCTCCACTTCTGCTATCAGTTTCCACAATATTAGGCCATAAAGTCATACTCTCTCTCAGTACAGTTTTTTTCTTTTTCCAAAAAAGTTTCCTAAGCACAAGAACGAATATGGGCCAATGAAATGCCTCTCGCTCGTTAATTGTGTACGATTTCTTCTTTTAAAATATACTTGCGTTCAGAATAATTTTCTACGAAAACCAAAATATATAGCCTCAAGTTATGGAAAGAAATTGAATTTTTGTTTAATATAAACGAGAAAAAGAAAAAAAAAGAGGTATACCTCGGTCTCCAATCGACATTTCTCGAGCAAGGTGGCTTCATGGGATTTTTTAAGGTTTGAGTACTCTTCTTCTAGCTTTTTGTTCTTCCAGCGAGCTCTTCTGTTTTGAAACCATACTGCAACTTGTCGAGGGTCCAAACCAAGCTCCAATGCGAGCTTGTCTTTCCTCTCAGACTCGAGTTTATGTTCATTTCCAAAGTTCTGTTCAAGTAGGTTAACTTGCTCCGCACTGAGCTTCCTCTTCTTGTTGGCTTCCGAGGCACCGTTTTCTCCTCCTTTGTTCTTCTTACTACGACGGCGTTTTGGCTTCTTACTCTCCCCTGAAAAACAATTACAGACACCAGAAGTTAAAAGTGAGGTCTATGAAGTAGCCGAGAGCAACGTTAGAGCGTGGATTCTAACCTTGTTGAGCAATTATCTGCGTGTATGGTGCATCAGCGGGGTATAACTGAGAGATGAACATCATGTGGTCTTGGAAAGGTCGATGATTCATTGTGGTATGGTGTGTTACGTTCCTAGCACACTAGCTCGATCGCTCTCCACTGGCTTCGATCTCTTTGATCTCAAAACCAGTGTGTTATGTTATTTTCTTCTCCTTAAAAAGAGGATATGTTTTTAGAGAGACAATATAGACCTTACGCATATTTATAGCTAAATGACGCCTCTTCACTTAGTTTGTGCTCAAGGATGTTGAATAATGCATTCTACCCAAATGCCCCAACTTCAACACATATTTGCAGATGTGCCATTCTGATTTTACTGTTTATTATTCAATGCTTGTCAAGACACAAGCCACACCAGCAAATAAAATACGTAGGGACGCATCACAATAGACCATAGGCAAATTATACGTACGGGGCATATAATAAGTGGTTTTCATTGTGTATTTACGAATATTTGGTACGAAAAGTATTGAATTATATATTTTAAATGGCTCTTCAAATTTAAATGCTAAATAACTATTTGTTTTATATAATAAAAAATATTTTAAACTTTTAATTATACATACACGAACGACAACTTCACCATCAACATTTAATTAGCGGCACGGTTTTCAAAACTTATAATATGTTAAAAAGGCTAAGGTGGAATGCTTAATAAATGGAAAATGAGGGAGATTCTGAATGAAGGAAGATAATTAGGTGGATAAAGAGATTGTACATTGTATGCAAAAAGGTTGAATGGTTTTGTAAAGCTTGTGTTTGTGTATAAAAGGGAAGTTATTTATTTCCTAAATAAGAGGTTTAGGAAGGAGAGAAGGTGAGAAAAATGATAATGGTGTGTGAAAAAGAAGAGAAGAGAAGAGAAGAGAAGAGATGGCACCAACCAATAACCTAACAAGGCTTTTGGAATAAAGAAAGAGGAATGGGTTGTGATCCCAAAGGTGAGCACCTGGAGCTTAATAAACAATGAAGAAAAGTTAGCCTCTGGATTTGGACATCTAAGCTATTTTTGTTGTCCAATTGGGTGGTACCCTCTCACTTCCATATAGATATATGTTTTTCCCTTAATACTAATTAAGCTCTCTAACTTTGTTGTTAAACCCATGCGTGGCTCGAGATGAGTGAACATTACCACTACCAATTAAACAACTTCCTCTCACTCTGTCTCCCCCTCCCTCTAACCTTTATTACACATGTCGTCATTGTCTACGTACTCACTCACACTAATTCTCCTTCAATTTTCTCTTTCATGAAGGAACACCAAAAAATTTAGTTATAAAAATATTTAACCATGCAATTAAACTTGGAAAGGAAATTAAGATGAGGAGAATATATACAAACATCGAGTGTCATTAATTTTAGAATTTAAGACGAAAAAACTGACTTTCAGGGAGAACTAAGGTGATGATAACGACAAAATCGACAAAGATAATGATGGATGACAATACAAAAAAAGGATTCCCATTTACCATATATGCGTCCTAAAGTTGATGTACTTTTGTTCTCAAACCCATCTCCACAAAGTCATTAAAGACAATGTATCAATCAAGTATAGCAAAATTGTACTAGTTTCCACTCAAGAATACAACTATAAAGTGGATAATTTATGTTATTTACCATTGTAATGTGTTGCAACACACGATGATAGAGAAGTCACTGGTGTTAATTGGCTGAAGTCAAAAATAGAGGAGAAAATGGAATGAAAAAATATAAATCGAATGAAATGAATCACACACACATATATATGTGTGTGTTTGGTACGCATGCAATATGTATTGGAAAGAATGCTACTATATTTTGAAAAAAGTACCTTTTTTTTTTCTTTCTGATATACGATAAAAATGACTTGATGTTATTTACATAAATAAAATGGTCTTTCCTGAACTTTTGTGCCTCGACTCATAATTCCCTGTTAATAAATTACCAAACCAACATTACAAAACTTCATTCTCAACCAAACTACGCATGGAGAACTCCAAAATCACAGTATTAAGCTTCATCGATTTTTTGTGATTACCACCACTTGTACTTATCATTAGAAATCCAAACTGAATATATATTCACAGTATTAACATACCATAATCCACATTAATATTTTTTAATCTTTTTTCAGAAAAAACGAATGCACATGGACCATGAAAAAGATGCGTCTCTTCCCTCTATAAATATCGTATCATAATCGTACATTTTAAGCACAAATGTCATATCAACATACATAAAACATTGATTAGATATAAATTATCAAAATAAAATAATTTTAACAATAATTTTGTAATAAAAGTAAATGTAAGTTTTTTTTCTCTGTTCCTTTGTCTACATGCAGCTGATCTGTGGGTTTATATTCCATAAAAATGTAAGAATCGTAAAATTGTAAATAAATGCGAGTTTGAGTTTTGTTAATAAGTGAGGTATAAATGAATTTAAAAGCTTTGTGATGTTGATGAGTGAAAGTAAAGGGTGTAAACAATAGCAGTTTTTTGTTTGTTTTGTTTATAGTTTTCGTAATTTTTGGGTGTACAAAATGGGAGCGCGACGTGGCATCAAACTGGTCAACGTTTGGGAGAATATTCAGATTCAATGCTGGAGAAGAAATAAAGCGTGTCCCCTTTGTAATCCTTCAAAAAGGTTTCTCTATCCTAACATGTCGCGATTGTTGAACTAGCACAAAAGTATAGACGGTGGGATCAGTGAATAGGCCAGAAAAAAGAAAATTGGGAAAAAGTTACATTCCCGTCACACCCATTCTTTTCCACTCTCTCTCTCTCTCTCTCGAATGCAATGATCAAAAACTAGCTTATCTTTCAGGGGTTCCTATGGAGACAAAGGTTGTTGCAGTTTCAGACCTTTTCCTTTATCATCACTGTACAAACCCTATCCTCACCATTCATTCCAGACCTTTCAGTGTCGTACCAAATTGCATGGCCTCCTATCGTGTCATTTTTTAACCATCCACAGTTTTCCTTTAACAAAATCTCAATGTGAATTCGAATCACTTTTTCTTTTTCTCTTTTCCTATAATTAATCTTACGTTCTTTTCTTCTTCTCTTCATTATAATTAAACTGCACCAAATTTAAACACTTCCACAACTCGATTGATCAAAGCAAAATTATAACCAAAAATCTACTTGTACGAATCATGTGCTGTCGTCCTATGACTCACTGATTGTACCAATTTCAACAATCTTGCATGCCGCAATTCTATTCAAAATCTATTTTATTTTTTCCTCCGATGCATGAATATAATATTGTGATAAAGTTGATTCGTGTATATTTGGGATAAATAGATGCATTGTATATAACATTTTAAAACAATAATAATATAAATTTATTATAACATAATAACATAATATAATTTTTTTATCACTAAAGAATAAAATAAATTAAAATGGGATACTTATTTCGCATGAAATATATATTTATTTCTCCAATTTCGGTTGTAGTTTTTTTTAAAATTGTCTTATTTTGTTCAATTTAGAGGTATTTGAGATTTCTGTTTTAGTGGCTATTTTCCTGCTTCATCGAGAGACTTAGCCTCTAATATAGATTTACGAAGATTAATAATGTCTTTTGTAAAAGAAGAAGAGAACTAAAATAGGTAAAACTTATCCTCTAATAATATACTGATATCGTGTTATCTGTAATAGTGAAATAGTGTCTGCGTGGCAAGCTTTACGTTTTGGGCGGTGATCCCAGCGTTGCAACTAGTCTTGGTTTGGTAAATATGGAATCCAAAATGTTGTTTGAACGACATCATAAAAAACACCACATGACATGTTTCGCTATTTTAGCCTTACACCGTGATATAAGAAAAAGGAAAAAATATATAAAAAAAAAAATACAGTGTTAATGCTAAACGGTATTTAAAGTTTTAGAGAAATAATTTTTTTTTTGAAAGAGAATAATAGGCATAACAAAAGGTAAAAAAGAAAAGAAGAAGTTGTTTCGTCCTCTTGTGATGATGAAAGAGAAAAAAAAAAAAAAAGTTAGCTGAGTTGTGAGCCGTTAATTCGTTAAGAAGGAGGAGTTGAGTAGTACAGAAAGTTGAAGCAAAGGCACGGGGAGAGAGTTATAAGACGATAAAGACGCATTGGCCATACCAAAGAGACGCACATGGGGGCAACTCAAGCACCTTAACGCGTGTCACTACCCCTTAAGCACTTTACTGGGACCACGCACTCCATTTCCACTCCACGCGTAAGCTCTCTATTCATCTTCATTCTGTCACAACAACACACACACTTTTTCTTCTTCTTCTTATTCTTCTTCTTCTTCTTCTTCTTATATTTTTATTTATTATTAAAATTTCTTGTTTCAACTCTTTTATTATACATACATCTGAGAGATAACTGATTAAATAAAATTGAAAAGTATTGTAATTTGAACAGTAGTAATAATAGTCCCTGTTTGTCCACTCGTCTTCAGCAGATCCAATCACTATCTGATCCTGTGATTGGTTATACCCGTAGAGCAACTGTAGCCGCCACGCTTGACATCGCCCACACTCAACATCCATTCCGTATTAGCATATTTTTGCGTCCGTTTGTGTCCCTGGTGATACATAAATTTGATTGGTTTTACTACCGCATAGGGAGGGGGTTAGAACTGAGTAGGGAAAAGTTACCTAATATGGTGAAAGTGTCTCCCCTACAAAGAGGAAAGATAAAGGCTGGTTGTCAAAACAGGAGAATACCCCATTAATTAGGATGGATTCAATGAACCATGAGCAGAAAGCTAGAAAGTGCATGGGGAATTCGTCAACAGTGTCAGGAGCCATGGGGCAGTGATTGGGATGGATGTTTAATTGTTCTGGTTATTATTATATCCTGACATCGTTTTCAGGCCAAAAGTGAGCAGTGGATGTGTTTTGACATTTTTCCATTTGTGAGGGGGAAAGTTGGGATTATGGTAATGGTGGGTACAATAGACATATTTGTTTTGAGTAAAATAAGATAAGATGAGATTGCAAAGCGTGATGCCTCGTCAAGTTTACTAGAGTTTATAACTGGATTTAAAGTAAAGATAAAGGTGGTTGTATAAGGTAAGGTAATAAAGGATAAGGATGAAGGTGCATAGAGCATGGTCAGCAGTGAAAAAGAAAAGAGAGAGAAACCGAGAGATTCCCTCCTAACCCAGATCAACATCATTTTCTGCTTAATTAATTCCCCCTTTGTTTAATACAGAATGGATAATCTATTCCAAAGAATATGCGCGTGGCACGGACGGGATTCCCTTGCTCATGCTTTTGAGTTGTTTCTCAGTCTAATAATTCTCACTTTAACTAAACTAATCAATCAACTACTCTAAAAAAGCCCTTAAACAAGTGGGTGTCATGTTTATCCCGACACCTACACCCCCTGTTTCCCCATCTTCCAACTTTCATTTACCTTGCTCATCACCTCAACATTTTCACTCACACCCTGCCTAATCAAACTGCATTCCCTTCATTCTCGAATATCATATTTCCTTAAACTCACTTAAACTAAACCCTAATTCCATGTGCCCTGGATCTCAACACATTATATCCAATTCTCTTTCTTTTCGATCACTAATTAAACACGATTAATTCAGACCAGTGGTCCCGTTTTCCTCATTTCTTTTGCATGGATTCATGACATCCAACATACACATGACCCGTCTGTACCAATTTTTAGGAACATCGTTTTATTAACACTTGCTCTCTACCACCTTTTTCACTCATCAACACACACCAGAAATCTTATACAAAAATTCTCCGGACACCATCATACTAATAATATACTTATTATTATCATCACCACCATTAACCTCTCAAGCCGTAATTGATACACATGATGATGACATCTAATCTTTGTGTTATCAAACACATAAATATGGTCCTATATGCCACCCATCCATGTACACACATAAAAATATGGATAATGATGTGATGATAAGGATACAAACATATATATATATATATATATATATATTTATATGCATGTGAGCAATGTCATCATCGCGGGGTCAAATTTGTTTGTGTTGTATCCGCCACACACAGTTCTCTTCCATGTTTCCCTCCTTCCATACTAATCCGTTTCACGCTTTAGCCTCTAAGTACGTGCTTAATTTAATGTCAGTGGGTATCTTTTTTTAATAATATAAAATCCAGTCATATTTGTTCAACTTAGCAAGAGTTTCCTTCTTTCGTTTTTTTTTTTATTGAAGGTTTTTTTAGCTATAGACCTAGTTTTCAACAGCCCCTGAATTGCGCCATAATTTGGGCCATTGTCTAGTTTTGGGTCGGTCACCTGTGACTTAGCTTAATTGAGCTCTAACTTCAAGATTAATGAAGGGAAATGGCTCACGCACCCTACGCCACTCGAAGCAAAGCAGTGTGATTGGTTAACGACCAGATAAAGGTTTATGTCAGCGCGTGCCTTTGTGTTAGGGAAAGTAACTCGCAATCTACCAAACCCAGCCCCATTGGTGAAAAGAGGCAAAGGCTGTATAGTCAAATAGTAGAAGAAAAAAAAAAGAAAAGGGATAAAGAAACTAAGGGCTGAGCTTTCAATTGGAAGGCAAAGCCCTAGCTAGTCGCTTTCCTAAAAAAGCTTCACACTTAACCACGAAACACACACACATGCAAACATAAAGGTTGGATTATTCCCTATACTTAAAAGCAAGAAATCTCCACACAGCTAAGTCAGGATCTTCGAGGGAGTTTTATAATAATCAAAGATTCTAGCTATTACTTGGTCATTTAAATTTTTTTAATCCCTTAATGAATTCCGATTAAAGAAGGCGCAGAGGTACGAAACGTGGCAGGTGGACTAGTGGGGATGTGGCGTTTCTACGTCCTTCGATTCCAATTTATTTCACACTCTTTAAGGGATTCCAAGCTGGCTGTCTTTCATTCTGTAAACTACCACTGGGCTAAGCACATGCTTCCCACTCATCTTGTTGTTATCTAATCCTTCCTTTCTTTCTTTTCTTTCTTTTCCCTTCCATTAACTAATGTCTTACCAGTACAAGTTAAAAAAAACAACAAACACAGACACCATTTATTAAAAAACCACGTTAAGAGTGGCATTCAAAAATTTATGGAGCTCTGTAAATGCTCATTTTTAACTTTCTTAATCAATCTTTTTAAGAATACTAGTCATTTTTTTTCTCTCAGCAGATATATTGGGAGGGTGGTTTGATGATAAATAGAGAAGTGATCAAAAGACAATGCCATATATGGGACATGTGTTGGGTACAAAAAATAGCCGGGTGTCCATCGAGCAGATATGGAATCTGGAGGCAAAATTACTTAGATTGATTTATCAGGTGTCCTTTGATCCCAAGACAACTAAACAAGACTTCTCACCCGCTCTTTCTTGTACTATTTTATTTTAGCTTTGCGTGATGCATCGCAATGTTTCGTGGTCCTTGTGCTCCCTCACCTTCAGGCTCATATATATACTATACTAATTAATTTTTCTTGTGCTCCCACTGTTACTTCAACTCTTCAATTCAACCAACACATGTATATATATTGGTTCAATGTGAACCAACTATTATAATATAGTGAGCTTACTTGACTTCAATCGGAACTCAGAAGAAGTAAATTTGGAGTAGCTAAGCTAGCAGTATAAAACTAAATCGGGATCGGTGAGGCACTGACGAGGCAATATAAATTTTATATATCCTTTGAGTGGTGTTGCATTTGGCAAAATAAAAACTCCTTAATTTACTTGTGTTTCACAATTGATGAAGAGAGAAACAAAAAGAAGAAAGAAAGAAGCTATCCCGGGCCACGGTAACGGAGGAAGTCATGTAAGACTTTTCTTCTGTTTACTGCAATGCGTGGAACACATGCATGTGGACATATATTCTATATATGCAGACTTTTAAGGAAATACGTGAAGGTGAGAATTTGAAAACAGATAGGGCTAGGGCAAAAGGAGATGAGACAATGTAGGATAAGGTCACGCGTTATGATATTGTCGTACCTAAAAAATGTAAGTGGGTGTGAATTAAGCACAAAAATAATTATGCTGAATTCCTTAGAAACCTTTTTTGATACAGCTAATTTAGGTCCAAATGGATCAAAATCATGTAAGATTGTCGCATATTTTGTAAGGGTTTTGTTTTTACTGCAGGCATCATCATAATGCAATGAAAATAAATTACATAACGCATCATAATTGCTTTCACGCCTATAAAACCACTGTGAGCAATGGTGTTTGGTAATACATTTGAACTGAATTCCAAATTCATTGGCACAAACTCAAGCCTCTTACTATTAGTTTATTAGAAAACTCAAACCAAGCAATGTGAGACATGCGTCCTTTGAAATTAAAAAAATAATAATAATTACATACTTGTACCAGTTGGGGTTAGGAGGGTGTGGTGGTTCCACGTGGGTTATCCACAATGGTGGGTAGGGTGCAATTGCATGGTGGATTTGGGTGGCATGGCTATATCAACGTTGAGGATTGAGAAAAGAGGTAGAATGTGAAGGGTAAGGGTTTACCAATTTCTACTTTTTCACATTAGATAATTGAATGCTAAGTATCTCAAAACAAGCTAATATAACCCAACTTCCTAAACAAATTTATTTTAATTGAGTTCAGACCATTTTTGGATTCAGTCAAAAATATCAACTCAGCCTAAGTCTAATATGTTAGTAACTAGTCTTGTACGCGTGCACAACACCAATATTTTATATAAAAAAAAATGACAATAATAAAAAATATAATATTACATTCATTTATTTAACGTTAGATTTGGATTGCTTTTGACTCACACAAATTAAAAATAGTGTTTAATAAGTTAATTTATTAATAAATGAGTATAAGTTATCAAAACATAAAAAATAAAAAAAATCCATTACACTGTTTGGCATAAATACTCTCTGAAATTTACTTGCGTTAAATAAATATTGTCAAGTAAATATATGCCAATGTTGATTTTTTGCGTCTAAATTTATAAGGAATGACTTATGACAATTTCTTTCTACACCATATCAATTTTAACTATCCTATCATTTCTTAAGATTTTTAAAATTAACCTTATTTTATATTTGAAAATCCGGAATAGTAAATATAATTTAAAAATAAAATAAAAATATACTCTGGACAAAAAAAAATCCAAAACACAAAATTGAAAATGTATTTCGGATAAAAATTTCCAGAATTTAAAAATATTTCTGGATAAAAGGTTTTGGAAGTAATTTTTATTTGCATTCTCTTTATATTTAAGATTATTTTCGTCATTTTACATAGACATTTTTATCATTTTCAATAACAGATTGGGGTATGGTGAAGGAAGAATTTGCCATGACTGATTAGGCCTTGAGAGGCCCAAAATGAATACCACCACGCCATTCCAGTTTGAGCTTCCAGCAAAAAGTTTTTTGCTTCCTGCACCTTATCAATTCCAGAAGTGTATTCTTGAATTAGAAATCTGGAATTGAGAAATATGTTTCTGGAATAGATTGTTTTGGTTCCAAAAATAAAATTCTAAAATAAAATTGGAAAATCAAAATTTTATTTTAAAAAGAATACAAATAATACATATTTTAGGAAAATCATTTCAAAAAAATCTTCCAAAAACCTAATCCGAAAAGTTGTGCTGAATATCCAAATTCAAAATTATATTCTAAAATAACAAATTCAGGATACATTTTAACTTCCACTCCTACCATTTTTAAATATTAAATCTTTTTGGGTATTTCTTATCTCTGATTTTACCTCGCAATTCCATTAAATGTTCCAAAAAAAACAATTTTATTTTTCAGTGATCTTACTGACTTTAGTATAACATTCTTGTGATGCATAATAAAAATTCAAGTTCTCTCACTAGATTATGTTTATGCTAACTTATCTTTTTGTTTTGTTTTATAATGGTCCAGTATATAAGAAGTTATAGGGAAAATTATCCATGTTCACCCATCTGTGCTTTGAGGAAAAATTGTATGTTTTGAATTAATTTGTTTTTTTCTTACTTGCCCTGCCATAAGACTCTTCTTTGATCCAGTAAGGGTCAATTCAAGACTGTTTCTTTCTGCACTTCCATATCTTCTTCTTCCACCTCAATATACAACATGAAAATACATTTTTATCCTTTTTGTGTCACCCCATAAACTAGTTTCCGAATTATATAATCTGGAATACATTTGAAAAAAGACTTCCGAATTACATAATCCGGAAGCTAAATAAGACTTCCGGATTATGTAATCCGGAAAGTAATCATGCATCTGAAGAAAGGCTTCTGGATTACATAATCCGAAAGCTAATTATAAATTTGAAAAATGACTTCTGGATTACATAATCCGAAATTTTATAGAAGAGCATTTTTGGAAATTTAAAAATTTATGGAGGTGAGAGAATAAGGTATGGAGGTGCAGGAAGAAACAGTCTCAATTCAATCGTGTAAATTCTAAACCGCACCCCAAATAAACTATCAATTTTGTAATCCAAATAAATAGGATTTTTTGTTTGCTTTACTTATTTCTTTCTGCACCTCCATAATTTCTTATCGCATCTCCATAAATCTCTTAATAACAAAATTATCCTTCAACCAAAGGTGCACTATTTTTATTTTTATTTTCATTTTCGAATTATATAATCCCTATACTCGAAATACAAACTTGTCTTCCAAATTCTACTGTTTTGAAATTTCGTGAAGGAAAAATTTGCCTACTTAATAAGGTCTGAAAACACAAATTGGGCTAAAAGAGGGCAATTTCTCCCTGCACCATATCATTTACGACATGCACCCAACACAAAATTTAAAACCCAACACTGCTCTTTATTTCATTTTTGCTTATGGAGCACAAATCCATAAGTGATTTTTATACGTTTCAAATTTCAAAATCCAGAAGGTTATTTTCGTATTTCATTTAAGTCTTTGGATAGTCATATCCGGAAGTAAATTATGAGTTATGAATTTTCATATCCAGAATGGTGTATAGTAAATGGTACTGAGAATTGAGATTCATAACTCATTTATGTTTGTTTACGGATCTTTACATCAAAGACAAAAATTTTAAATCAGTAAAAACAAAACAGACATTTTTACATTAATGTGTTAATGTATTGGATGAGATCTGAATGTATAAATTGATATGATGTTAGGAGAATCAACCCTAAAAGAATATGTTTTATCTCCCAAATTTACAATAAAAAATTCCTTCATTATCCAGAATTATATATATATATATATATATATATATATATATATTCTAAAAGAGTAAACCTTAAATAGATAACTGTGTTT
This sequence comes from Phaseolus vulgaris, assembly GCF_000499845.2. Lineage (NCBI taxonomy): Eukaryota > Viridiplantae > Streptophyta > Magnoliopsida > Fabales > Fabaceae > Phaseolus > Phaseolus vulgaris. Next base: position 2,839,253 of record NC_023758.2, on the reverse strand, counting down.
CAAAAATAAAAATTTTAGAATAAAATTCGAAAATCAAAGTTTTACTATTGGAAAGTCAATTGTGCGCTGAGACCTATTAATCCAACAAAATACGAAAAACGAACATTCAAAGAAATTGAGATTCATCATTCACAATTGGATTTACCTTTAGCCTAATGTAATTTGGATTAAAATTTCAGAATTTTTAACTTTTAAAGTCAGTGTAAATAAAATAAAAATCCAATTTAAAAAAGTTAAAAGTATATGAATTTTTAAATAAAAATAAGATTTAAATAAATGAATTTTTAATAGGTGTACAATATATTTTTTTGCCCACTCATAAATTTTTGTTTAAATACACCAAGTATAGCCTAACACAAATAATCAATGATGATAGACATCCTAGTCATTAAAGAAAAAAAAAATCTTAAAAATATGCTATGCTGGGCAATGGTACGAATGAGTATGAGTTTATAAAGCCTTTTAACGTAAAGAACAAGAGAATCTCTTTGAGAAATCTCCATTTAAATTTTTCCATATTAGCACATTTGTATTTGCTAAATCCATAAACAAAATAAAGAAAGGGATGACAACCTAGCTAAGTATTAATTATGGAGAGAGAGGTGTTAAATAACTTGGTTGATTAGATTAAAAGCTAATAATAAAAAGATTACAAGTGTATCATCTATCATCACACTACTAGGCAGAAAAATCTGAACATAAGAAAAACCAAAACGGTTGTCATTGACCAACCCACCATTTTTATGGTGAAATATTTAAAGAAAAGAATTAAAGTTTATCAGAAACGAGATGAAGTGAAGTGAGTAGTGATGGGAGAGTAGAATGCAAGAAAATGGGGGTGTTGATTAGGTTGGGGGGAGTGGTGACGTGTCCTTCCCTTTAATACAAGGAAGCGAGAGTGACATCACCAATCATTCGAAGATACTCAAAACAACTCTCACTACTCTTTTTTTCTCTCAAATTCTCAAATCTCACTCCTACTTGGATGCTTCTATTCTCTTTCTCTTACAAAAATTCTCGCTACACTTTGCATTCTGCATTTCCAATTCCTCCGTAATGGGTAAAGGTGGCGGCTGTGTTCCCAGCAAGAATAAGCCTCTGCCGGTCGCCGACGAAACTCCTACTCACTCTGCCCAACCTCCCTCGCTCCCGGCGAGCCACCACGAGACTGGACCCGACGCGCCGCCTCGGGAAGCGCCTGCGAATGCCTCGTCGGTCCCCAGCGCTGCCAAATTGAAGATCTTCATCGTGTTCTATTCGATGTACGGGCACGTGGAGGGGTTAGCGAAGAGGTTGAAGCGAGGCGTGGATGGCGTGGATGGTGTGCAAGGGGTTTTGTATAGGGTTCCGGAGACATTGCCGATTGGGGTGCTGAATCAGATGCGGGCGCCGCGCAAAGACCAGACCATACAGGAGATTGCGCCTGCGGATTTGGCGGCGGCGGATGGGTTGCTGTTTGGGTTCCCGACGAGGTACGGGTCCATGGCTGCGCAGATGAAGGCTTTCTTTGACTCCACTGGGAATTTGTGGAAGGAGCAGAAGCTCGCCGGGAAACCCGCTGGGTTCTTTGTTAGCACTGGTACTCAAGGAGGAGGCCAAGAAACTACAGCGTAAGAATTCTTTTTCTTTTTTCATTTTTCATTTTTCATTTTTCGTTTCTTGTTCGTTCTTGGTTTTGTGAATGTCGGTTCAATTTGGACCTTAATCGATGGATGGCATGTATTGTCTTAATTTTACAGATTGTATGGAAATTTGAGTTAGTAGAATATTTTTTCAATGCATTAATTGGTGTCCAAGACGTTGATTTCTATTGCTTAATGGGATTGTGTGGGAGGTTCATTTTCAAGATGAGTGATGTTTTTCAGTTTCTGGTCTTTAATTTACGAGGAGCTTTCTTCAGGGGTCTCAAACAGTTATCTTAGGTTTTCAGCTGCTCAATTGATGAGTAAATGTGACTCAAGAAAGTCTCATTTTACTCTTGAGTTCGTGTGTGCTACTTGTTATTTATGCTTCATACTATATCTAGATTGTCAAGTACCTACCAGCCTGATGAATTTCAGTTATAATGTGGGGATGATATCTAAATTCTAAAGATTGTTACATAAAGTTTAGGGTACTCTGCAGATTACAGTTTGTTAAGGAATAAACTCATTGTGGTAAACTTTTTTTCTTTTAAGTTTTCCGTAGATGAAGAGAACAATGTTTCCACTCCTTCCTATTCATTTAGATGATGAATGAAGTAACTCTACTCTCTGGAAGACAGACAAATAAGTCAAAATTGAATGTGAACTTGTACAGAGGTTTTGATAATGGAGATCGCATATTCTTCTTTACATAAAACTGATTTTATTATACCTGATGATGGAAAATGCAACGGTTTGTTAGATAATATTGCTTGAAAAGCAACATAAAAAACTGGAATGCTTTTTATTGCAGTTGGACGGCAATCACTCAGCTGGCACATCATGGAATGCTTTTTGTTCCTGTTGGATATACATTTGGACCCGGAATGTTCAAGATGGATTCCATTAGAGGGGGTTCTCCATATGGTGCTGGAGTGTTTGCTGGTGATGGCACAAGAGAACCAAGTGAAACAGAGCTCGCTCTTGCAGAGCATCAGGGCAAGTATATGGCTGCTGTAGTCAAGAGGCTTGCCCAGTCGTGATGGTGTTTTCATAATTTCATTCTATTCTTGTTGGTCATTTGTATTTTTTGACCTTTCTCTGTAGTCAAATTGGTTCTGGCATTTTACCATTGCATTGTGAGGAGGAATTACAGTCTGTTCCACTATTGATTCTATTGGGGTTGGGGATTCCCCTGTTGTTCTGGTCTGCATTGTTTCTGGAAGCTGTAGATGTTGATAGATTTACGTCAAATAATATTTGTGAATTTGTGTATCTTCTTTTTTCAATTCTTTCTGTGTGCCTTTATACATGAATGTGTATTATGACACGTGGTTATTTGCAGTGTCGATGATTTTCTTAATTTCCTTGTTACATAAGCAATTTAATTATGTAACTAGATAGATTCTTGCACTAATCTTGTTAAACCGCTCCAAGGATTTGTAGTTTACTGTGTGAGGGTGAATTTGGGGTGTGTCAATAACAGGACCATGACAGCTGTTGACACTAAAATTAACCTAACTAAAGTTGATCAAATAAAGCCGGAGATGCGAACATATACGATCGTTGGGCCTAATTAATTGTATTGTGAGAGATAGTTGCACGAAATCATAAACACATGAACGTGGACCCACAAATTCGGATTTATGCACCCCACTCATTTTACTCTTTCTCTTTAGTTTCTTCATATTTTAGTCCTTTCCAACCTATCTTTTAAATTCACCCGTTTCAATATCTTTTTCATATTTTAGTCGTTTATTGCAATTCATTTATCGTTTTTCGCTGAGGACTTGCGTAACGTAGCTTCAATTACTCACACTGCTACTAAAAAAACTCTTCTGGAGTAAATTGAATGAATACCAACCATATTAAGAAATAATATTTCATCCTCCACGAAATCATCTGAATGGAATCTGATTGATTCATCGAATTACAGGATTTATTTCATAATCTTCTCAGTAATTTTTTTTATAAAAATAAAGTAAAATAAATTTGGAATAAATTAAAACTAACTTATACAGGATAAAAATATAATTTTAGTGAAATTAGAGCATTTACAAATCAACTTCTACATATGTTAGCCATAACTTGAAAATGCTATTTATTTTATTTTATTTTGAAGTGAGGTACGCAATAATTTTTACTCACTTTAACATTCTTTTACAAATACCATCTTAACACATTAAAATCTTTGGCAGTATCCTATCAAAGTTTGACTCACAATAATTTATCAGAATTTTTTCGACTTTGTTTCAAATATTTCTCACTCACATAATTTATTATTGTTAATTTTAAATTAAAATCATATTATATTTCTTAAATTATACTAATTTTCTAATTAAATTATTGAAATGTTGTTGTTATGAGTTTGCTGCATTATTTATAAAATTTAAATAAATATAATTTTATTTTGTGCTCTATCAAATCTATTATGCATAAAAATATCATTGTTATAATATCTTCAAATTTAAATAAAATGAAGTATGATTTTAATATTAATTTAGCTATTACAAATATGACAAATGATTTTGAATTTATATATTTAAGTAATTATGCATCAAATATTTACCTCATAAATGTAATCAGTTTTTTTGTAAAAGAATTTAATAAGTTAAAATAGTAATTTATAATTTAAAAGAAACTAAAATAATTAACAGAGCATACTAAAGTACTTATAGTAATAAAAATTAAAAATAATTGTAAAAAATATAATTTTGTTTATTGTATTTTGTAAAATCCATAATGTCGATCTCTATTTTTCATAATTATAATATTTACATTTTACAAAGTCCATAAATTTTTTCAAAATATAGGAACGAAACTTACCTAAGATAAAAACTCAATAATCAACATTTAAATTCTGTATAATACTGAAAACAAAATTACAACTCAGAAAAATGAAAAGGTATTACCAATTTACCATTCATTTCGTAGGAATTTGATGGGTCCCTGATTGAAGAGGTGCAAACGGCATAGCATAGTCGCTCTCTATATAAACCCAACCGATCAGAGTTAGTTGTATTGCAGTAGCTCAGGACTATAAGCAGAGAGATTACGCAAAATCAAGAGAAAGAAAATGGAAGACACACTTTCAGGGTTGAGGTCTTTGATGGCTACTCACTCTCCTCCACTCGATGCCTTAGTTGTGCCTTCTGAAGATTATCACCAGGTGCATAATTCTATCCCTGTAATATGAGTAGATCCGAAATGTTCACTTTTCTCGATTATTTTCTCTAATCCTATGGATCTTTCCTTTTTAACTTGATATCGCTTCTACTATGGTGTTTTGAGTTTGCAGAGCGAATACGTATCTGCACGAGACAAGCGCCGCGAATTCGTTTCGGGCTTCACTGGAAGCGCTGGTTAGTCTCTGTCTTTTTTCGTTCTGCTTTGCAGAGCTAATCGATGATTTTCCGTTCTGCTTTCTTTCTTTATTGTTGTAGCTTCCTTCAGTTTTGTTTAGGGTTTAGGTCGCGTCCTATTTTCGTTTCACTGCCATTGTTCCAACGTTTCCAATATTGTGAGAATTATTTTTATAATATTTTTAAAGAATTACGGTTTTTTTCTTGTGTCGTGTCTTCATGTTTCATTTTTTTAATGTCATTAAGGCTTAGCACTCGTAACGAAGAACGAAGCGCTGCTTTGGACGGATGGAAGATATTTTTTGCAGGCTGAGCAAGAGCTTAGTGCTCAGTGGAAGCTAATGCGTATCGGTGAAGATCCTTCTGTAGATATCTGGATAGCTGATGTGAGTGACCTTGCACTAGATACAAATATATATATATATATATATATATACAAATATATATATATATATATATATATATATACAAATATATATATATATATATATATATATATATATATGTGTGTGTGTGTGTGTGTGTGTGTGTGTACGTATATGTCTATGGGGAATTCTTTATGGTGTACAATATATATACGGCATGGTGGGTGATGTGCGTACAATATCTATAACAACCTTAGTTTCATTTCACACACACAGGTGCGGAAATCAGTATATTGAAGGTCGATTATGCGTCATGCACTCTACCCCACTAAACTCTCATCTTTCTTCCGCCATTGTTGATAAATGCATGACGAGAGTAATTTTGGGCATCACTGAACCCAATTATTGAAACCATCCTCAGTATTTTTATTGTCAGTTTTAAAGCTGCTAACACTTCGCATTTTAAAGATATGTAAGGCACAATTTTAAGTTTCAGCATGAGACACAATCTTCAACTTCAGAATGAGGCAAAATAATATTATGATTTACCCATGACGTGACAGCATTTGAAATTATTGGCTTAGTAAATTTAGAACCTAGCACTTAACACTTGTACATTCTTTATATCTTCATCACATTGTAGCTGTTAGCAATAAGCTTAAAAATATGAAGCATTTCTTATTAGGAAGGACATTCCTATATAGTTATAGCTGTCTGGTTTGCATTAAGCATAATACAATCTATTTTCAGTTGCATTTGATTGATTTATCATCATGTCTAAAACTGGCAGGAGAAAGCTATAATTTGGTTGACTTACCCAGTTCCACGTTATTAACCAATACAGAAACACATTTTCATAATTTACACATCTAGACAGCCTAACAACATGTAATCATGTATTGTTCAGGAAGAGCTGACTAGCCTGCACTTGCATTAACACTCTTAAAAGAACGGGTTGTATATATTATTTTACTGTGGTATATCTATACTGATGAGTCTTTCCTTTCTCTAGAACTTGCCAAAAGAAGCATTTATTGGGGTTGACCCTTGGTGCATTTCAATCGATACTGCTCAAAGATGGGAGCGAGCTTTTTCTGAAAAACAGCAGAAGCTGGTCCAAACCACAAAAAATTTGGTAGATGAAGTTTGGAAAAATCGACCACAGGCAGAGATTAATGCTGTTATTGTACATCCACTGAAATTCGCAGGTCGCTCTGTTGCAGATAAGTTAAAAGATTTGAGAAAAAGGCTTCTGCAAGAGCAAGCCCGTGGTATAATTTTCACAGCACTTGATGAAGTAAGTGCATCTTCTGATACACTATTATATCATCATCTTTTCCCCTGACACAAAGGCTCTCTGCTCTGAGTTTGTGGATGCTTTATGCCGCACTCAGTTTTCATACCTTTTAAGAGTATTTCTTTAATTTGTAACTTTGTTTTGAATAATGTGGCTACAATACAGGTTGCGTGGTTATATAATATTCGTGGAAGTGATGTGGACTACTGTCCTGTTGTTCATGCGTTTGCTATTGTGACAATCAATACCGCTTTCATTTATGTAGACAAGCGAAAGGTTTCTGTTGAGGTTAGTTTGAGTAATTTCTGTCTCATCAGCTATGAATGTATTCCAGACCAGGTTATCAAATCACAATTTAAGTTGTGAATTGTCAAGCTAATTTTTAATTTGTGAATTGTAATTCATTATTTATATTAAATTTGAAGATTTTGAGACACCACAAAAAGTAGTTTGAACTGTATAATGTAAAAGTGCTGAGCTCAATGTAACAGTTTCAAATTTGAAATTGACAAAATAGCTCAACCATAAGTCTCAACACAATCATTACTCATAACTGAGTATGTGAAGCCTCAATTCAGAAGAATGAAAACAAATCAATGGAAACAGCCAAATAGAGCCTACAGACTACATCACATGATTATGTGAAGACTCTTGGTTTAGAAGGTTGAAAATAAAGAAGTAGAATAATCAAATAGGTTGAATGCTATAGCTCTCCTCCATGTTCATTTCAGTAAAATTGACTTATGCAAGTTTAAAATATATTTTAGAAAAGCTTACTTGAGAACTTCTGCAAATTAGCTTATACATAAACCAATCTTAGCTTATTAAGGAGAAACTATTTTTATTTTTGTTATTCTATTTAACCAATTTTAGCTTATGGAGGAGAAACTCGTTCTAGTTTTTCTTATTCTACATTCCTATAAGTGTTACCAAAAACATGCTTTATATCAAGTTGCCCCTGTTTCTTTATATAATCTATTCATTAGGCTCAATACTTCTCATCTTAACCAATCAAAGGGTACATTTCATGATCAAATTAAATGAGTTTTATTTACATTGAAATACTAAGAAAGGTCTTTTTGGAGAGTATTACTTTGGCTCATGATCTATTTAGACATTGGGAGGGGAAACATTGGAGAAATTAAAACTCAATAAAAAAATTGTGATTTGTGCCAGGTTCAAGCTCATTTAGTGGAGAACGAGATTGAAATTCGAGAGTATACAGATGTAAGCTCTGATGTTACATTGCTTGCAACAGATGAGCTTGATACTGTATCTACGGTCAAGAGAGTAAATGGTGGACATCAAGCAGAAGAAAATAGCAACCTCATATGGGCTGATTCAGGTTCATGCTGTTATGCACTGTATGCAAAGTTGAACCCTGATACAGTTTTGTTGCAGCAATCACCTTTGGCTCTTGCAAAAGCTTTAAAGGTTGTATTTTTTTTTCATCTTAACAAAGGTCTTTGGCTTTAGCTCAGAAGTTTAGTGTGGACCTTTTTCAAACCAACCTTGCACAAAAAATTTAGGAAGTGTGAATTGGATTCACATATATGGATGAATGTATCCAGGATTGCTAACAGATTTTATGTCACTTAAGTTTATTATTTTAGGAGGAAATTAAGAAAAAAAAGTATCAGCAGCAGTTGATTTAATAACAAATAACAAATTATATCGTGGAATTTTTTTCCCCATTTCAGCACTCAACATAGCTTATGTTTTTATTACTCCAATACTTTCAGAACTCGGTGGAATTGGATGGTTTAAAAAAGGCGCATATTCGTGATGGTGCAGCGGTCGTGCAATATCTTGTCTGGCTGGATAAGAAGGTTTGCATATTTGGATCCTATGTCTCAGAATATGTTCATTTTTTGGATGAGAACAGCCATGTTTTTTCATTCTCTTCTCTTAGTTTTTATATTTTTATTCCCTCATTTTATTTAATCTACTTAAAATGCAACATGTTATGACTTCTGAGGCATAGGATAAGATACACAGGCTTGGTTCAATGTGCAGATGCAGGATGTTTATGGAGCTTCTGGATACTTTTTGGAGAAGGATTCTGTGAAAAAGGAGAAGCAGTTGTAAGTTTCTTAAATTTGAACTGTACTCATCTCTAACATGCTTATTATAATACACATTTGTGGAAGCTGGGAAAAGGTTGACAAGTTTTATTTGTGAACAGGGAAATCATGTCAGATTAAAATTTCCTCTATAAAGCTTCTGGCAAAATTAACATTATGAAATAAGAGTTATTTTGACCTTTGTTAAAGTAGGTTTTAAAAGATCACTGAGGATGTTTATAGTCTGGGCATATCTTTCACAGTAATTAGCTCCATATGCATCAGTAAAAAGCTTAATCATAAGGTGACTTATAGATATTTGTTTTAACTTTGGCAGGCAGTCCTTGAAATTGACTGAGGTGACTGTAAGTGACCAGCTTGAAAGTTTCCGAGCATCCAAAGAGGTGGAGCTAACTAAACATTTAAGTGCTTATTTGGATAGACTTTTCTAGAAAGTTTTGAACTAAAAATAATGGATACGTGTAGTTCCTAAAATTGTGTATTTCCCTTGATACATTTTTAGGCTTTGTTATGCACTATACTATATGTTCCTCCCTAGAATCTGTTCAACCCACTGTATGCTGGGTAATGACTGATGACTGACCTTCCCAAGTATTTCTGCATATTCTGCATATAAGCTGGACTTAAAATGTTGTGAACTGTTTGGTATGTTATATGTAGGAAATAGGGATCACATTTTTTCTTGCAACTTCATTTTCGTGAGCACACAATGCCATGGATTTGAAGGGAATGAAAATAATGAGGAAGATTGTTTTTTTCCTATGAACTTAAATGGAACATGAATGCCTTAAAGTTTATTTTTAGTGAAGAGAGTATGCAAGCCTATATGTAATCCTAAGTTTTCTTACCCCTATTTTCAGCATTTCAAAGGATTGAGTTTCCCAACTATTTCGTCAGTTGGCCCAAATGCAGCTATCATTCATTATTCTCCTAAGGCAGAAGCATGTGCTGAACTTGATCCAGACAAAATTTATCTCTTTGATTCTGGAGCCCAGGTCTGTCTTATCCTTAGCAACTTGTAGCACGGACATTTTTTGTGAATTTTGTTGTTTTTACGTTTTGCAAATGTGATCTCTACCTCTGTATATTGATAACTGGTGGTTTCTCTGAAGTATCTAGATGGAACAACAGATATTACACGAACAGTTCATTTTGGGAAACCTTCAACTCATGAAAAAGCGTGTTACACAGCAGTATGTGCCCTTTTTTCTTTGCTGTTTTTGCAAGTTACATAGTTTCAAAACTATAATTATGAATCAATTACACACGGTTTTATTTCTGGAAATAGAAAGTACCAAATTTTCAGAGTTTGTTTGAGATGGAGATATAAGAAAGAGGGAGCCTATTTCTTGTTGGACCCTGAAGGAAACCCTTCCCTCCCAAATTGATCGGGGAGTGGGAGAAGATCTCACTTTTTCAAAAAAAGAATTCGCTTTAGTTTCTTAAAATACACTAATTTATATAGTGTAAAAATAATTGAATAAAAATCAGTCCCTACTTTTTTCCAAGTGATAATGGTGTTAGATCTCTGCTGAGTTGGCTAACACTGTTATACCAACATACTAGGGTAGGGACTGATTTCTGAACTATTTTTTTTATTTGTAGTGAACATAATATGTTCAATGCAGGGTCCGAAGCAATATAGGGGCCCAATTTTTAATTTAACCATCATTGAATGTCAAGTTTCTATCCCTGAATAGAAAATCAAGTTGACATAGGGAGCAAATTTTAAAAGTAGTCGTTTTCCTTTGTTAAACTTTTTTTAGTCAGGGAAGTGTTTTATTAGTGTATAATATTTTGTAAAGTTACACACTTATTTGTCAGCAACCAGATCACACAATCATATTCTGTAGTCATCCACTGTTATATTACGTTGCCTGATTTGCTAAACATTTTGCAGGTACTAAAGGGTCACATTGCTCTTGGAAATGCTAGATTTCCTAATGGGACAAATGGTATAAAATAAATTTACCAACTTAACTGTCAAATTCTGTGAAAAATTGAGACAGTTTCCATCTCACATACAATAACTTGGCAACTTTGTTTTGTTTCTTTCAAATACTTTTAGGGCATGCTCTTGATATTCTTGCTCGAATTCCTTTGTGGAAAGATGGTCTTGACTATCGACATGGTACTGGTCATGGAATTGGGTCCTATCTCAATGTTCACGAAGGTATTATATTGAGGAACTACCACTATTTGTTTCTTGCTTATTTTGATTCCATATTCTAGTTTTTTCCTTTTCCCCAATTCAATACAAAATTAAATTAATCTAATGTAAATTCCGCAGGACCTCACCTAATCAGTTTCAGACCACATGCTCGAAATGTACCATTGCAATCTTTTATGACTGTTACAGATGGTTAGTATCATTATATCATAGCAGACCATGAAATTGTGATTACCCCATTATTTGTCTATTATTATTATATTTGATTGTTCTGAATCATTTTCAAAGACCAGAATTGTTCGATTGTAATTGAATGCACGTTATAAATGTTGCATCGAATTTGTTTTTCCAGAGCCTGGTTACTACGAGGATGGAGCGTTTGGGATAAGATTGGAGAATGTGCTTATTGTCAAAGACGCTGATACAAAATTCAATTTTGGTGATAAAGGTTACTTATCGTTTGAGCACATTACCTGGGTAAGTCCTAATATGTGTACTTGTTTGTCTTCAATTTATTTGCGTGGGATGTTTATTTTGAATTATGTAAAAAGCCTTTGCACTTAATTATTCAATTCTTCAGATTTTAATTCAACTGAACTAATTAGTGCTTTAATGCAATTTCATGATTATTGTTTTTGTTATTAATGTTGTTGTTATTATTTTAAGATGCTTATAATAGAAATCTGTTATAATTGTTAGCTTTATTACACTTGATTGCATCAAAATTTCTATTTGCGTTTAAAACTCTGCTACAAATTTATTTTCCTTGTTACCTATCTCTGAACTTTGTTTTAGGCTGGTAGTTTTGGACCTTCGGTATTGTATAATTTAATTTAAAACTGGAGAATTTTCCATGATTACAAAACAAGTGATATTTAAATAATTCAACTGTCTGTTACTGACAATATAATACTATTTCTAATGGTATTTCATAAGTGTTTTGTGTTTCTTGTCCAGGCACCATATCAAGCGAAGTTGATTGACCTGAAACTTTTAAGTCCTGACGAGATAAATTGGCTGAACTCTTATCACTCCACATGTAGAGATATTCTAGCGCCATATTTGGATGAAGTTGAAAGTGCTTGGCTGAAGAAAGCTACTGAACCTATAGGTGCATGAGCTGCCTTTGGAGTTGATAAGCTAATAACTTACTTGCTTCAGCGTTATTTTTATGGCCATTTTCTTCCGTATCCCTATTATACTGTAATCTAGATTTTAGATGCATTGAGATGCCTATTCCTTCGAATCAATATGCAGCGTATATCAATTCTGCATATTTAGAATGTTAATTGTCTATCCATTCGGCATTCCTGCATCGGCTCTTTTCTTTTTCCTTGTATTGTAAATAAGTCGGATCTTGTACCTAAAACTCATGAACCACTAGTACAGATGAAAGTGAACGGAATTTCATTTTACCATTTTTATCACCAACCATTGGTTTTCTGACCACATAACATTTCCTCAGTCTCTACCGTTTAGGAAAATCCCTGGAGAAAATGCATTTTTGAACACGTCTAAGAATTAGTGATAAATGCATTTTGTCTTCAAATATTAATGAAAAGTTATACAACATCATGTGATAGTTTTTCTCAAAGAACACGCTAGTTCTTGTAGACAAGAAGAGATGTTGAACACTTTCATCTTGATCCACAAAGAAATTAAGAAATTTTGATAATCTTATGTTAAATGAAAGCGCAGGGTTTTTTCTCTTTGATCTATTGGGGACTGATTTTATTTTTGTATATTTTAGACTTTTGTATGTACTCTTAGTATGCTAAATCAATTTGAACTGTTAAATAGATGACGTAATCAATGAAAACATGATTTAATTATCAATAATAACTTCTTGATGAAGATCAAATTGTTTGCACCAGATACAATTACACGAGTTAACCCAAAGAAGTAACAAAACACACATTAATAGAAGTTGTGGAAACATAAGCCGATTTTGGTTGAAAACTTAAAATTTAATAAGTCAAACTTACTAAACATGATTTTAATTAAAAACATGATATGATAATTGGGTGAAGTCTTAGAGAAAAACAATTTCTTTATATTATATTTATAAAAGAAAAGTTGTGCACATAAAGTATAAGTTAAGTGTAAAATTAAATAAGTAAAATACGATTTCATTTGTTTAATTTTGTACTGAAATCATAATTTATGTACATGATTTTAATTAAAATAATGATATGATAATTGGGTGAAGTCTAAAGAGAAAGACAATTTCTTTGTGTTATATTTATAAAAGGAAGAGTTGTGTACATAAAGTATACGTTTAGTGTAAAATTAAATAAGTGAAGTACAATTTCATTTGTTTAATTTTGTATTGAAGTCGTAATTTATGTACGTGATTTCTGTGTAATTTGTTTTGGACATTCTTAAGTCATGTCTTTTATGTCTTTTGTATATGTGTTTCACTCTTTTAAAATTTTGTTTTGTATTTGTTATATGATTTTATTATTATGTTATTTAAAAATAAATAAATTGATTTATATTATATAATTATGTTTTTATATTAATATACTATTAATGAAAAGTAGTTAATTATTAAAAACACACACATATATATAGTGATTTAATAAATAATAATTATTATTATTATAAGAAAAAATAACACATATATTGATTGATTTTTTTTAAAAAAATTAAAAATTATAAGAAAAAAAATTAAAAATATGAAAAATAATAAAATTATATTGAAGAATTCAAATGAAGTGATTTATTTTACTTTTTGTTTTTTTTAATTAAATATTTAAAATTTTGTCATTTTGTAGCTTTGTTTGATTGAATTAGATTTTGAATAAACATAAAGTTAAATGCATGATATTTGTTGGGTAAAAATAAAATAAATAAGAGTATTAAATTATGTAAACAAATTTAAATAAAGTAGTAAATAAATATTACAAGAAATAACATTTTATTGTTTATCTGGAGAATGATAAATTTTATTTTGATAATAACAACATTTTTTTAACATATTTAAAATTGGTTTATCTAGTTTATTATGAATACGATTAATAGTTAATTTTTCTAATTTCTCATGTTACATGTGGTGGTGTTAGGTATGAAATTTAGTCTCACATAATTAAATCAACAATTTTTATTTTGAACAGATGAGATTGGATTTCATAAACCTTATAAACATCGTGGAGGCTCTAGACTCAATTAACAAATGTCATTAATTCTAAATTACAACACAAACAACAAATGATGATAACAGGAGAAGACAACCAAAGATTTTGAAACTCTAAATAATCATACTACTAATCGTTTAATTTAACCTTGAAACTCTAAATAATCATATTACTAATAGTTTAATTAAACCTTGTATGACAAAACTTGATTTCCAAGTTGGAGAATGACTATTTCTTTAACATCAAATTCTAATTTTTCTTATACATGACACGTGCTATATTTAATTCCAAACTTCCTTAATTTTGAAAGATTTTCAAAGTATCATTTTCCTCATCAAAGTATGGTGCCTTGAGGTGTGGGAAACATAGTTTTGAAGAAATTGTGATACTTGTTGATGCACGTGACTAGCCTAGTTAAATTTAATGTCATTGGCCCAGTCTGATTTAATGGCATTGGCCCAGTCTGATTTAATGGCTTTGTCTTGTCCAGAGGCTGATTCATCATCCCAATGTCTTCTAATTTAACTTTTCAGATACATTTATTCATCATTATAAATATTGTTCTAAAAGAACTAATTACAGTAGTTGAGTTTGTCCTTAGAAACTGCTACACATTCATGCACTCTAAATTCAAATTATTGACTCAGGATATGATTTTATCAGATTCAAATTTAACCGCTTTGATATTCAATCATCAGTTGCAAATTTGCAATTGTAGTTCTTGGTGAAGACATTTCTAATACGAGTTATAGTTAAAATAATAAATTTAAGACTTCAATTTTGTTAAGTAACTTACTCCAATACGTTAATATAACATCAATTAAAGTTTTAAATAATGAGAGTATAAAATATAAAAGTTGTTAAAATATAAATGATAAAAAAATTACAAATAATTTGATATAGTAAAACTATTTTATATAAAAGAAAACTCGGTTATATTAATTTTGATTACTTATAGTCTAAGTTTCTACATATCCAAGATGCAGATAGAGCCTCTGATTGAAATTTAAAACTTTTTTTTTCTCTAATCACAATTTGTGAGATATTTACGATGTGATATTTATTAATAACGTTATTAACTCTCTTGTTTAAGAGATCATTCACATATAATATATCGAGGTGTATATTTTTGGGTCGGGAAATGCTCCTCTTTTTCTTTCTGAATATTCCCAATCAGCAATATTACACAAATTTCATTTTTATAGGGTGGAATATCTATAAAAAGTAGTATGACGTATAAGTTTGTATTTGAAATATAATGGGTGAGGATAATAAATATTGTTTGTACATTTATTTTGATTTGTGTGTATATTTATAGAATTATTAAATTTTACTTATAATAAATTATTGAGTTAATTTTAAAATTTGGATAAGATTTCGTATCATTATTATATATGTTAATCATATTGGGTCAATAAACACTTGTAATCAATAAATAAAATATTATTAAAATTCAGAAATCGAGATAAAAAGACTTGATTCATATAAACATGCAAAGATTTAAGATGAAACTAAAGTTAAATATATATTTTATAATTATTAAAAATTTACATAATATCATAAAAAATTAAAATTACCCTTAATTTTATTTTTTTAATAATATTATTAATAAAAATAAATATAGTTCTTTATATAATAATATTAATAATAATATAATATTAATTATATATATAAATAAATAAATTATTTTATTATTATTATTTAAATATTTTTAAAGATAATGATAAATTTGTAAATTTATATTTTACATTTTTTAAAAATTAAATTTTTTACACAATGATCCTATCAATCAGAAACTGCAATAAACTTTTCTCACAAATTTATTTCAATATATCTCAATCCAAATAACTTCACTTTCCTCTCATATCACTCATAATTCACTCCTTTAAATCTTTTTCATAATTTAAACACCATAAAACCTATTTCAACGACATTCGATAACTATTCGATTGTTGTTAAATAATAGAATTAAAATTTATAATGTGATTATAAAATTGATTGTGAAAATGAATTATTATCCTAAAGAATATACCACTCTTTTGGATGAATATTATCTGATGCAAAATATAATAATTGATGACATAAAAATTGTGAGAACAAAGTTTATGAATTGAGGTGGGGCACAATGATTGTCATAGTCTTCTTCTAAAATGCAGATGAAGAAAACGTGATTTATTCAACAAAATCAGATTGTAAACTTTTCTTCATTCAAATCTTGCATTTTGAAAGAAAGTGTTCTGTTCTAATACTTGACTCCTATATTATGTTCTCATGTTGGATTGTTCAAACACTTGCAATTATATTATGATTTTTCTTTAATAAAGGTCTTTGTTGTACATATTTAATCCCAAACATAAAATTCATATAACAAAATAATGAAAAAGAAACGCAAAATGAAAAAAACAACAAGTCCAGAATTATATTAAATCTAATTTATTAAAACTCCTCATTAATCTCTTTTTAATTTGTAAAGAAAAACAAAATATAATTTCCTCCTATCATGTGTATCTTCGATTTTAACCTCCCTTCTAACCCTATTCAATTGTTTTTTAATTTTATTGATTTAGAATTGAAAAAGTATTTTTAGAAATATTAAAAAAAACTGATTAAACGTAATTTTAAATATTTTTGGAAATAATTTTTGAATCATATGAGGGTTTTCTCCATTAGTTTCTCTTAATGTTTTAGTTTAGGAAAATAAGGTTTTGTTATGCCTATTGTAATCATTCTTTGTTTTATCGTGAACGTTGACTACTTCCTCAAATACAGCTACTTTGATAGAACCACAAGGATAAAAAAAATGCATCAAACGCAGACAATTTAGGCGGCTATTTTTTATACTTATTTACATATTTGACTTTTAATAAATAATGACATAAACAATGACCCACAATCGATTCTCTTGCGGATATCAAAATTAAAGAGGGTAGATAATAATAAATATTTTATTCATTTTTATATTAGATAAGGAAACCGTGTTTCTTAATTTAATTACAACAATATAATTTTGCATTTACTATGTATTACCTTTGAAAAAAGATAAAAATAGTGAACACAAATACAAATTTTTAATTGATCTTACATTTAAAATAAAATATACCTATATATATATATCAATTTAAACATTAAATGTTAAAAATATATATACCTCTTACGAATTAATTTTTTTCAAAGACTTTTTTTCACATGTTTATCACAAAAAATAATTAGTTGCTACAATGACTAAATTAAAGACTATTTTAGATACTAAAAAGAATTTGATTTTTAAATTAGTTTCTATTATTGTTATATAATTTTTAAATTGGTATCTAATTAGCTACTAAGGTTTTAACTACCAATTATTTAAATTCTAAATTTAGTAGCAAAACATTGGTTGCTAATTAGAGGTTAATTTAGAAACCATTTAACAATAATAGAAACTAATTTAGAAACTCATTTTTTTAGTATCTAAAATAATGACTAATTTAGTAACTATAACAACTAATTTATTTTTAGTTTCTATTTCATGATTTTCTTGTAGTGAACTATGTCTAAGATATGATTATCACACCATCCATACCATAATAGAAAACACACAAAAATAAATTATTAATCTAAAATTTCCATTATATAAAATAATGACAACCTATTTATCATCTTACATACTTTTTACTCATCCTTACATTTATATCTTAATTAAATAATTTAATTTAATAATATTTATTAATATAGAGTTGTTAAATACAAATAAGAGAAAATGTGAATTATTTTATTAAAATAATAGTAATAAAGAGTTGCAATGTAAAAGTATGTCACAACTATACAAACCTATAAAAAGAGAGTAAAAATATAACTTTCTTAATATAGAAACGAGACTCTAACAACTATAAAAGTTATATCATACAATCTTTTATGTTATATAAAACATCTATTTGTTATTTAGGTTGTGTGTATATATTACCCTTCTTAATAAGGTAGTATTTATGTTGAATCCAAACTGCGATAATTGTGAAACGGTGTCACATGGCCATTAACAGGCAAAAAGAGATTAAAGAGTGTAAAGCGAAGAAGATAATTAAGAGAATAATAATAAGGTGGAAATAAGGAAAAAAAAGTGTTGTAATTAAGATGAGGAAGAAGAAGAAAAAGAAAAGTGGATTGAAGAGTAAAAGAGGTGGGTGAAGACATCAATGAGAAGCTTGGAGATGAAGTTCACAGTGTTTGGTCATTTGAGAAAGCGAATGATGAGAAGAACCAAATATACCCAACGCTTTCTCTCCGCTCAGTTTCAGCTCCTTCACTTTCTTCCTCATCCCCACACCTTCTTTATCCACCATCACTCTTCTCACCACCTCCGCCACCTCTTCCCTTCCCACAACTCCTCCATCCTTCTCCGCCGTCCGCACCGCCACCCCAAGCTCCTCCGACAGCATGAAAGCATTCATCTTCTGCTCAGCGTAAAGTGGCCACGCCACCATGGGAACGCCATTCTCCACGCTCTCCAAAACAGAATTCCAACCGCAGTGCGTTACGAAACCCCCCGTCGCAGGATGTTGTAGGATCTCGGCCTGCGGGGCCCACATCGAGACCACCACCCCCAACCCCTCCGTCCTTTTCACAAACCCTTCTGGTAAGTAACTCATTGTATAGTCAACGCCACTCGCCACGTCGAAAAACGCGCCACTCGCGTCACCTTCGCATGGTGGCCGCACCACCCAAACAAACCTCTGCTGGCTCAGCTCCAACCCCAACGCTACCTCCCTCATTTGGTTCTCCGACATTGTCCCACCGCTCCCGAACGACACGTAGATCACCGACTCATCCGGTTGCCCGTCCAGCCATTGCAAAACCGCATCCTTCTTTCCACCCTCCGGTTTCTTCTCTGCGCTTCTCACCAAGGGTCCAACAGCGTACACCTCTCCCTTCGTAAACCGTCCCAAAATCCCATTCTCTCTCAGGGCTTTCGTCGCAGCGGGCTCAAGGTCTTCCCACGTGTTCATCAAAATTCCATCAGCGGCTACGATCTGCTTTGCCGCTTCAAGGTAACCCTCGTACATCTCCCCTCCCGGAGATGAAAACGGTTCGAGCGTGTCCTCGAACCGGACCGGTTCGCAGCCGGGAATCGAAAGTGGTTCGCGGCTTTCGGCGTGTGTTTCCATAATTTTCTTGTCCGACACGGAAAAATAAACTGTAACAGCAGAGAACCAGGCGCTGGTGGCGAAGTAAACGTAGGTTAGCATGGAAAGGTCACGTGCCATGGGCAAAGCTGGAAGACCGAACATGTCAACGATAAGAGCTGAAGGAGGAGGAAGGTTATCGATGGATGTGATGGAGGAGCGTAGAAATGGAAGGGAGTCGAGCATGGTTAACCCGATTCGTACTGCTAAGGGAGGATTGGGTGGTAGTTTGTGGGAGACATCGATGGGAGGAACATGGACGATGTTGAGGGAGCTAAGGTTGGATGTTTGTTGGAGAATCTGAGAGGTTGTGGTTATGGAATCGGTGGTGACGATGAAGATGGTGACGTGGAAGGAGTGGTGTGTGAGGAGGCGCTTGCCAAGCTCCACCATGGGAATTATGTGCCCCATGCCGGGACTTGCCAGAAGAACTGCATGTGGTTTTGATGTTACCATATCTCTCTCTCTCTCTCTCTCTCTCTCTCTCTCTCTCTCTCTCTCTCTCTCTCTCTCTTACGATCGATTTAAGGTTTCGACCTCCTCTTTTCAGCTTTAACTTCCTCCTTTATAACCAAAATTACATTCATTCATCTTCTTTTCTCTTAAACTGCTACATTTCTAGTATACCATGGTTGTTAAGTGGATATAAAAAAGATTTGGACATCAATGTACCAAGATCCTATTTTTTTATATATATATTTTAATATAAGCTATTAATGCATGTTATTAAAAATATATTATAAAATATAAGTGTTTTGTTTTATACGGTGGAAAAGGATATTTTTCTTTAAAGAATATTATAGTTTGGTTGAAAATTATACGGCGCACTAAGTAAAATATCCAATTTAAAAAATATTTATTAATTTTTTTATAATTTTATCATCGTTTTAATATAATTTTAAAAAAAAACATTAATTTTATAAAAAAATTAATTTTATTGTATAAAATTTTACTATGATTATAAAATAAGAAACAAATATTTTTAACCAGTCATAAAAAATATCTTTCTGCTCTATAAAAAAAAATTGAAACATACATAAATTTTTATTCTCAATTTATATAATTCATAATTATATAATATATAGATTTTTGTCTCATGTCTTACATTTCAGAAGTTATAAGTATCTTCGTGTTCGTGTGTAGTGTCAGTGTTCGTAGCATCTATGCTGCATAAGTTGAAAATTATTGAAAAAAATAACGTTTTAAATGAAAATCGGACATAAATAATACAAAATAAGTAACGTTTACTTCTAATTTATTTTTTAATAATTTAAATATGGTAATTTTTTTAATATTTTAATTCTATAATTAAAAAACAATAATTTTAATTAAAATTTTAGCTTTGTGTAATTATTTTAGTTTGGTTGAATTTTAGATTTGACGTATTCATTTAAGACATCTTTAATAAATTATTTAATTCATTAAATATAATTTATAATTTTGAAAAGATTGCGAATTTATTAAAATGTGAGTATTAAAATCTAAAAAGTATAGAAAAATTACACTTTAACTAATTTTTAATTATAAAAATGTCAGTTTATATTTATTTTTAAATATACAGTTGTATAAAAGTTGAAAACCAAATATTTTCAGAGTTTATTACAAATATTTTGAAAAAAGGAAATACATTAAGAATAAAGACGCATATATATATATATATATATATATAAGTAAAAATAAAAAGTTGAGTGAACTTGAATGCGGATGAATACAAAAATGTGTTCTAATTTAATTAATGTGCGTATTGCTTCATATGATTGTAGCTTATATTTTTTTTAATACATGATACTATTAATTCCTTAATTAGGAGTAAAATCAACTTTACTTAATTCCTCATTCTACTTATCTTTTCTTAATATTCATTTTCTTAGATTGCTGATACTGTTGGAAATTAATTACATATGTGGATTTTCTTATTGAAGGGAGCTGCTACTGGGAGGTGCATAAAATTTAAAATATATATGAATTATTATTTTAATTTGAAATAAAATAAAAAAAGTAAATTTAAGTTTAAAAATATCTAAGAATTTGAATTGAATCTGATTAGAGTCAAAACTAAGAGATGTTATTAATTGTTATGTAACAGACTCAATCAATCTCTTGATTTCGTGATCAAGGCACTTCAAGTCACGGAATATGTGACTTGGAATTTAGAAATTCATTCTCACGTAACTTACATTATAAAATAATCATTAAATAAAAAATTATTAATTATTATATTATTTAAAGATTAAAAAATTTATTGATATTTAAAATAATTTTTATTATTAATAAAATTTATAAATTTATTTATAAATTGATATTTAATAACTAAAATATTGATAGTTAATTAAATACTAATTTAGAAACTAATTTATAAATTTTATTAATAATAAAAACTATTTTATATACCTATAATTTTTTTAATTATTAAAATAATTATTTTTTATTTTTAAAATTAGTTTTTATTTAATAATTTTTTTTAATATTAACTTAGCTCCGATATCAGTTTACAATATTTAGATTATATTTTTTTATAAGGAGACTTTGAGTGTTTTCCTATTTATACCAGCTTGAACTTTTAATGGTACGAACGACGAATTAGATTCAACAAGACCTAATAGCCCAATTGAGTTTTAATCCTTATTTATAAATGTTTTTGTTATGTATTAATGGCTAATGCATAATTTACATTTTTTTTTTGTTATGTATCACAGCACTTTTTGTTTTATAATTGAAATTTATTAAAAACTATAAAATCAAGTAAGATTCATGAAGAATGAAGGGACCAATATATTTTGTGATTTAAAAAATATTACGTGATTGAAAACTGTGGTTGAAACAAAACGCTAGCCTTTCCTCAAAAACTAAGGAACCCAGTAGACTATTCTGTTCCAAATGTTTTAACAAATTTAAAGAGAGTGAAAAGTGTGAAGTTGAAACAAAATGTTAGCATTTTCCTCAAAATCTTTGGAACCCAAATTACATTATTGTCTTCCAAATGTTTCTTCAATCTTGTAAGCAAAAGGTTGAACATGTATCAATGTATCCAAGAAAGAATGAGATATGTACTAGTGGTAAAGGGAGGTGATGAGTCCATAAGTCAATCATTCTGTTAAAGAAATCTGTTATTATCTAATTTCACAGTAATTCAGTCTTTCGATCAAATAATCATGTTATTATCAGACCTTTTGGCATATCGGTCACTCGACCACAATCACAATAATCGGATAAAATCTGATTATTCTTGAAGAGCGCAATTAAGAGAATATTGGACATGTATGAACCTAGAATAATCCCTTCCATATGAAAAGACCAATGATAAAACTATAAAAAAAAAAATGAATGTTCCTAAAGTAAAAGGGAAATAAATATTTAAACTCTGAACTTGTAACTTGAACCTATTTACATTTGACTTAAGCATCAAGTGTCTTTGCAGATACTCAACCTCTACTAAGAGATCGAAAAAATCAAGAAGACGAGAAATCAAGTGATCTGAAGATGTATTGGAAGAGCTCGGACATAATATACATCATTCTTTATTTTATTTTTCAGGTACAAATTAATTTATCAAAATTTAATAATCAAGTGTTACTATCATTTTATACTTAAAGTATACTATGAGAATTTTATTTAATCTATTATTTGATATAGGTAATCTTAATTACATAAGATTTGAGTTATTTTAACATATTTCTTGTAACAATAATCAAATTTCCTTCAAACCTTTATTTATATAGAGAGAACTGAATTAGAGTGAAAAGATAGATTCTTTATATTATATAAAAGAGAAACAAAAGATAAATTAATGAGAAAATTGTATTAAAATATATTTTATTTAAAAGAAAATAAAATAGGAATAAACTAGATTTAATATGTGAAACACCTCATTGAAAAATTTATTAAATTTACATATCCCACAAATGTTAATGTTTAAAACCATTATATAAAGAACACCTTATCAATTACTAATGTGTAATTATGATTGGAAGAGAATAGGTAGGTGCTTCACCCGTATGGTAAGCGAGTAGAATGAGAATTTAGACAAAAAAAAACACTTAATTAGATCACTTTCCTCTCATTTCTAATGTCTTAAGTATTTAAATAAACATTGATTGATTGGAATTGATACAAAATCCTGTGATAACAGTAACCCATCTCTATAACAATAAATTTCACTCTAATCATACGCTCTACCGTCCTACGTCCTACACCGTTCTAGTTTTCTACATCCTACGCAGTTCTAGATTTGGTAGGTTATGTATTAATTGGTCTGACGTGTTAGGTGATTAAAAAATCTAAGTTTATAAAGACTTATAATTATAAATACATAATCACTCTCAACTTAGATTATCCACTCCATACATAGATTTATGTTCTTATTAACTTAAACGTAAAAATTTATGTTCTTACTAACTTGAATGTCAGAATATCTTTTGCTGTCAAAATATTTTTTCAGATGGAACTTCCCTTTATTTTTAGGAAGCTGATTCACTAAAACTTAAAGAAAAACTACTCAAAAATTACCTAGATTCCTACCAACTTCATCTTCACCAGAACACCTGAATTTAAATAAATATAAATATTTAAAAATATTATTTGATTAGTTATGTGGATAATATATATATATATATACCAACTTTTTTTTCTTGGACATAGTACCCTGAACTGCAGAAAATATTATTTTAACAATATATGACAGGGTGTATGATTTCACCAAACTAACTGATTACATTTACTCTTAAGAACTATTTTTTTTAATGGAGAAAGATATTCTCAACAAGGAACAGAAAACGTGGGATAACATGATATGTTATATATAACATATATTTATATATTCTAACATTATTATTAATTAATCAATTTTTCCCTTCTCTCTCTTTTCTTTCACTATTTCCAACTGCTTCTCCTGATTACCATATATTAAGCATTTCCAACCAATAATAATAATAATTATAGTTGATAGACGAATGCGATTTTATTAAGTTTTGTTATAACAATTGCATACGCTAATTCAAATAACTACACGGTTATACAAAGTAATGTTTCTTTGGTTGAACAGTACGCAGCAGATCCCTTTTTTTATTTTTAACTCTTGTTGGAGTAATCGATTGGCTATTATGAATGCATTATTGTTTAATATAAAGGAATCAAAATTCATCAATCAAAATTTTACAATGTAAAAATAATATTTATTTTATTTAAGAAATTTCATCCTTTTTAATTATTAGTGCTGAAAAGCATATTATAGCTAAGATTCATTAAAAACAAATTGGATTTTTTTTATAATAAATAAAGATTTGATATAAAAATAAATAAACCGACATTTTTAATTATATATAATGTATATATATTCCTGATTATATAATATTTTTTACTCCTTAACTTTCACAATAAATATATAAATTTTTCTTACTCCTTAACCGTCACAAGAAACTTATGTCAAATTCTACACTTCAACAACAAGGTGTGATACATGTAATGTAATGCAAATGCAATATATATTCAGAAAAGACCGTTCTCAAGTTAAAGTGAAAGCTAATAAAATAATTTTTAAAAAGATAATTCAAAAAAAAAAATGATAATGATGTGTTATCATATAATTTTATTACTGTTTGTTAAATGCAAATGAGAGTTCATATGATTAGATTTTTTTTATTCAATAATTTCTTGTTGTTTTTGAAAGTTACATATTAGAGAATTTTTTTTAGGGTTTACTTAACCTACTCTTAAGAGTTTCTTTATTTTTTTATTTTGTTTTTAATTTTTTTCACATGGACTTGGTCTAGGTTTTTTATATATTTTTTTAATTTTATGTTATTTTTGTGATTACACATGTCTGACATGAATATAATATAAAAAAAATAGATAACCAATAAAAAAAATATGTGCATATATATGTTAATATGTGATTAATGTTTTTAGGTTCTTGTATTTAATATGAGAAACACCCACCTTTTACACCTTTTTCCCGGTTTAGTTATACAAATATTTGGATCTGCCTTTGTTCAGTGTTTATTTAAAGAGTATTTGATGGTTGCCCCTTGTACATGTTTAAGTTGTAGTTTCATGTTTTGATGTAATTGAAAAAGAGCAATGTGATTTTATGTTTATATGGGAGGAGGTTCTTGTAGAAAGACAACTTAAGTTGAATATTGTAACTCATAGTACCTAAGAAGTTTGTCCGTCTGTGTGTTTTCCAATTTGAAACAAAACCCTACCTTTTATTTTTAACAGTAATAAAACACTTCGATGTTGCTAATTTTCAATGATACAACATGTGAAGAATAAAGAAGAACTAAGAAAATTGGATTCAGGATTTCCAATTGAAATTAGATTCATGTGCAATACGTAGTTCTTTTTGGATCATGTTTGGCTTTATGTAGTTGAAGAGCCCACAGTAGCCCAAATTAGTTGAACATAACACATGTTTAGCAAAAGTTGGCCCACATTCTTCTACAGACAATTTTTTTGTATAAAATGTATTTAAACCTAAATATTTGCTTTCATTCACTGTCCATATTGTGTGGTTGTTATGGTCATGCATAAATTCATCATCAATTGTTCTTTTAAATATGACATTAGAATTTCCTTGTTTTTATGAATTAGTATTCATTACAAAAATCTATCACCATGAAGTGCATAGGTTGTTTTGTATAGTACGAGG
The DNA here is from genome assembly GCF_000499845.2 of Phaseolus vulgaris. Lineage (NCBI taxonomy): Eukaryota > Viridiplantae > Streptophyta > Magnoliopsida > Fabales > Fabaceae > Phaseolus > Phaseolus vulgaris. Next base: position 2,813,414 of record NC_023758.2, on the reverse strand, counting down.
GTTGTGTGTGATTTGTAAAATAATCCATGTTATTGTATGCTGCTCACGTGTATTACCAATATAAGAATATATGTATGTAAATTGATAATTCCAATTTGATAACTAAAACATGTGTTCCTTCATTTATGAAATTTTATTGATATTCTTATATAATATGATAGTACCACCTAAGATCAACATATTTTTGTTGCGACTGTGTAGAAACATAATTCCTAAACGCAGAGACAAGGATGGAGTGCCCTGCTATCTATGTATTTTGTGAGGCAAACATTGAAAATGTTTGTCATGTTTTTTTGTTTTATATATTCTGGCATACTACATGCATTCCAAACAACAATACAGAGATTTCATACTTGAGATGGAATGCAAGATGATGGTTCTGAACTTGAAGCTATTAACTCTCCCACAATCCAAACTAGAGAAAGAGACATGCACTTCTCAGTTTGTTAGCTAAAACACCATCAGGTTATACAAAACTCATCATACATCATTATACTTCTATTCCATCTATATTCATTATTTGATCATTAATAATATGAGGTGATATGTCAAAAAGCAACACCAAACTGATAGCAGGTTCAAACAGGACACATTCCCCGTGGATAAGGTATTATAAATTCATAATCGTGACATAATATTTTCAAAAATAGAATATGATTAAAAAGAAGTTAAGTATAAAACTACAATTTCATAAATAAGAAAAAAATTAAAAAGTTTACAATGTAAAAGTTTTTATAATATGAAACACAGTAATAATTAAAAGTTAAATTGCATACAGTTAAGGAGTGATAAAATGACAAGTTCACTTGTTATATAATAATAAGTTACAAAAGTACAAATTAATTTAATATTTAATTGATTCATATTATTATATTTTGAGTATATAAAAAGTATATAAAGTACACAAGCATATAAACTTATTATAAAAAAATAAATCAAATTCTTTCATAAATAAATTAGTTTTTTTTTTCTAATTAGTTGGAATCATTCTAGATAGCCTATGATCTTCTCCAAGGATAAACTCATAATAAACAAATCAAATAGATTGGGTTGAAGAAAAATATCATTAATATTTCATGATATGTTCTTCTCCACTCTAGCCATTGTCCATTAATGTGTCAAGAACATGAATATGTGGTATAGTGTGAGAAGAACATGAATATTTGATAGTATATGTTATAGTGTGAGAAGAACATGAATATGTGATAGTATAATGTAATAGTGTGAGGATTCAAGGGATTCTCAAATGCTTATTGTACTCACCCTTAATTATTACAAAACCATCTGAAAAGTAAACTCTCATCTTTATACACCATTTCTTTCTGCTGCCGCAGTTAAGAATAAAATGGTTGATAAAAACATTGTCATTCAAGCTAGCTATGTCACCAAGATTCAAAATTCAAGTCCCAAATTTAATGAGTTCTAAATACCAAACTTTAGAGGAGAAAGTTCACATACTCATCATCTTTTGTACATAAATAAATAAATAAAGAATTATAGAATTTAATATTTCTATTTAGAAAAAACAACAACATAGTTAATGCACAATTATATACCAAATAGTTACTTACATAGCAAGTCATTCGTTGTTCACCTCCAACTAACATTTTTTACAGCAACAAGACCTACCTTGCTCACCTCCAACTGACAATTTTACAGCAACAACGACCATGTACTTTCACCTACCTTGATTCATAAATTTTGATTAAAAAAAAATGGTATAAAATCATGATTTATTTTTAAAATTTCATGTTATATTAATAATATTTCCGAGTTGAAGAATTATAATAGAAGAAATTAGTCACATTGACAAATATAACTTCATTATCTCTGAATCATGAGATACGACAAATGCTGCAGAATATCAAATTCAAATTTAAAAAATATGACTAATAAATCATGTGATGATAAATATCTCCCAAAAACAATGCAAAAAGATTTGCACATTACACAAAGTACGAGATGCTGTGATATAGAGATATAATTTGTAGATCTATGGTCCCTAACTTTTGCAACAACAATTTTTCATATGACCACAGGTCTCCCTCCCTGCAGTGCAGAGAACAGTAGGAAATAAACATGAAAAAAGATATCAATCCCAAATGATCCTCCTTCTTCGGAAGAATAAAGAGAGGATAAATAGATCCGAGAATCTTCAAACCTGTTTTTTAGTTTCTCGACTGGCAAAGTCACCTTCTGCTAATACTGACATAAATAATCATTTGCATATCAGACTTGTTTCAAAGTATCTCAGCAGTAAGTGTTCATTAAACTTACAAGTTAGACTAGTGAGTTTCCCCACAAGAACGAAACATACAAAAGCTTATTAAGACTAAGTATTCTGTTAATAGGTGCCGCATACTTCGCAAAAAAATTACTAACATTGAAACAAAAAGGAACCAATCTACATGAAGAACAACAAGATCAAGGACAGCTCAATCAATTAAATAGGACGCTATAGATAAATGGAAACAGACTCCCAAATAATGGACAAATCATTATATAATCATAAATAGTTCAATCTGAGCACATCAAGTTTATATATTATGCATAGTAAGCTTTCTAATCTAAGCACAGTTCGAAGAATCTAAATAGAACCGTGACCAATAATCATTACCAAATGAATAAGAGGACAAAATTAAGAATATCACCTAGTTTTCCCGAGTCTTAGTAAGTGAAGAATAAAGTCTGAAGAAAACACTTGAAGATTGCTTCAAATGCAACCTTTGAACAATTAACAAGGCATTACAATGAAGTCAACTTCCTGGATGTCATAGAACACCTAACCACTGGTGTATAAGAGGCACTGTACACATAATGAAAGAGAAAATATAGAAATATAGGCATAACAACCAATCAATTGCCGAGGAGATAGCAGATGGGAGGGATTGCAATTGCATCTGTGGTCCTATCAGGTGGTTGTAAGGAATAAATCAAGCTTTTCCGAAGCCCAAAGTAAGCTCCAAATCATCCATTCCCACCTCGTGTATTCTCTCACCCTCCCAAGGCTTCACTCTGCCATTCTCGAAGTCAAAATCGGACACTCCTATTCCTATCTCCGCAACCGAACCCCACTGTACGGCGTCCTGGGCAGGGATCTGGTGCATAGCGGGTTTAATGAGGTTGAAGGTGGGGGAGGGAGGACCGGCGGCGGTCTGAACCTGAAAACTAACCCAACGGCCGGAGGCAGAGTCGACGGTAGAAGCGTCGGACTCGTCACACTCAGGGATGGTGGAAGTGGCGAAGTGGTGGCGGCGCGAGGGACTGGAGGGGGCGGAAGTGGCGAAAAGAGGGTGACGGAAGGAGGCGTGGGAGAGGGAATCGAAGTTGGCCTTGCGCTTAGAGGTTCGGGGAGAGGAAAGAGGTGGGGTGACAGGGGCGCTGTTGGATATCCTGAGAGGGGGAAGGTTGGCGGGGATTGAAGTTATGTTGCGGATGAATGGGATGAGAAAGGAAGAGGGGTTTGCGTCAATGCGCGTGGGGCTGGGGAAGGAGGAAGAGGTTGGACTAGCGTGGTAGGAAGGCGCAGGACTCGGGAATGAGGAGGATTGTGGACTTGGCTGAATCGAAGAACACGCGCTTATGTTGGGTGGAGTGCCTCCAATCTCACTTCCCGTGGGTCTCTTGCATCCCTGTGTCAACATAAATGGTTATAACTAATTATCCGTTATCGTTGAGAAAGAGTGAGCGCAGATCTGAGCCTGTGATCTGATGAGACCAAAGACTATTGAGTTTTACCTTTCTATAGGTGGTGCCATCTTCTTCCACGATCCAACCAGCCTCTGCGCACAGAGCCTTCAGGACCTCGTTGTTGTCGCAGTGCTTGGGAAGCTTGAAGTTCCCCTGAGCTCGAAGGCCGGTGTAGATCTTAGCAGCAATCGCTCTCCGTCTTCTCTCTCTCCGCTTGTTATTCTCTCTCTCCTTCCACGTCGGCATCCTCCCCGTCGATCCACCTCCGGTCATCGTTCCGGCCAGCAAAAGTCCGTTTCGCTTCCCTCTGCACGTCACAACAAGTACAGAATCTGTGTTTATGGCTGTGCCTAATTCACCGGAACAGAAGCTAGGCCAGGTTAGTTCAAGTTTCTTGGTGCTACTGCAGATGAAGAAGGGGAAATGGAAAGGTTGCTTCCCTTTTAGTTTCTTCTTTTCCTCTCTTCCCTTCTCTCTCCCACCCCTTTCCCACTCCTGTAGTTTTCACTTCACTGATTCTTTATTTGCACATAGACACACTATTTATATATATATATATATATATATATATAAAGATAAAATATACTAACAATTGAATTTTGTGTTATCTCACTTTTTTTTATTTGGATTGTTTATTTTTTTAATATTATATCATTTTCTTTCTTAAACTTTTGTTTGATTCCACGATATATTATAGACATGAAAGAAGAGCATAGATAAACCATTTTTGTATTAGTTGATGTGCACTTAAATGAGAGTAAGAAAAAGTGAGGATGTGCTCTCATCCTTGCCTAACTAACATACACATAATGTTGAAAAAAAGTTACATATAGATGTATGGATGTGTATAAATAAAAAATAGTCTCACTTTGAGTGTGTATGCAATTTACTTTTTACTTTACATAATAAATATAAAGGAGTAAGGTGAATAAAGATCTGGAATCCCGACAAATATAATGGAGGAAGGTGCATAAAGATTTGGAATAGTAAGTGATAAAAGAGCATCATAATCGATTATCAACTGTAAGCCTAATCGATTATATTTTATTTTTGAATTGATAATTGATTATCCCTTCTTAACAAAGTCATCAATTATTGATTATGGTTTATTCTTACACGGGTAATCAATTTTATGTTTTACATAATCGATGGCTTATTTTTCATATGATAATCGATTATATTCATGTCATAATCGACTAGCGTTATTTTTCAAAGCATAATCGATTATCTATTTGTCATAATCCATTATGTCTTCTTTTAAAAGGGTAATCGGTTACCCATGTGCCTTAATCTTAATCGATTGTGGGTCCATGTAGATATTAAATGGTGTCTTGTGTTTACGTTAGTAGTGACCCTGAGTAAGGATTTTTGTACACTTAATTGAATGAGCATGCTCTATTTTTTTAAAGGATAATTGATTATCTTTGTGTCTTAATCGATTATATGTGTGTTTTTTAGAGTATAACCGACTATGCTTGGTTGATAATCGATTATGGGTCCATGTTGATATTAAATGGTAACCCATGTTTACGTAATTGGTGACTCCAATAAGAGTTTTTGTACAACTTTGTTGAATAAACACATTGAACTTCATGGTGCAACGAGGTTATGAACCTCAATATTAACACACATTTTGACATTGTTTATGAAATAATGTTTTAATTATAAACAACTCAAATGCACAAATAAATAAATCATATATTTTTTCAAATTATCTTTAAACACAAGGGCAAATTTTAAATTTTATTATTTTATCAATTCAAAAAATTAAAATTTCAATCACATCCATCACATTTATCACATCATTCACAAACTTTCCATTTAGTTTCCTTCACTTCCCACTTTGTTTACCTTAGTTTGAACAACCTCATATCTTCTCTCCAAATAATCTCAATTTCATTCCCTCAAATTCACTCTTTAATCCAAACAAAGCAAAAATCTTTATTATAAGAAAATTAGTTTGTGTCTGATTATATATTTTTATTATCACTCTTCAATTATTTTCTCTTTGTTTTTTTTTTATTTCAGTTTTTCCTGCATACTAACAAATATTGTTGTAAAAGTCATTTTTCTTAGATTAAAAAACAATTACATAAATAACATGCATTGATCATGTTACATCACACTTTATTTCTTGTGTTGAACATATTATGAGTTGAAATTTATCTATGTGGTTTTTTTCTAAATTATGTTGTATTGATCTTGACTAGGATTTGTCAGGATGGTTAATTGCGATAACATCTCAGAAGTAGTGTAAGAAGTATTATAAAGTTTAATATTGTTTATTGTGTTGTATGTTCTCAAGAAGTTGTTATAAAACTTGAAGATTGACGGATTAATTGAATCAAAATAAGATTATGAGGTTGATTGGTAATAATTCATTTTCTTTTTATCTTTTATAAGTCATGTCTGAATTGCTACATTCTATTTTTTTTTTAAGTTATTCATTGATTTAAAATTAATCATTCACTCATTTGCAAAAATATTTTAAAATATTTGAAAGCTCAATTTAATACCCTCAGAAACTAAATCTACATTTCTAAAAGTTCTTTCTTTTTTCTTAGTATTGTTGGAATTGAGAAGTATGATAAGCATAGAAAAAGAAGTTTTTTTTTTCAATATTAAATTTTGTATACTTTATTTTAAAGAATATGCATTTGAAATATTTAAAAGAAGAGATATAGACAAAGAAGATGTCATCATACAAGCACCGTTAAGGGATACTCATGATTTTAAGGTTGAATTTTCATTGATAAAAATACATAAACTTCATGACAAATAGTCTATCGTTCCCCGTATGTTCATATCTAACAATAAAAGTTTTCTAAACATAAAGACAATTGTTTTTTAACATATTTGAAGCTATATCTTTGACGTTTAAAATGTCTAAGTTTGGAAAACATTTACATGGAAAACTATCAACAAGTTATATGGTTACAAAAACAAAATATTTGAACACTATGATTTAATAGTCATTACAAAATATTTGAACACTATGATTTAATAGTCATTAAATGTTAGATATTCAATTTTGTTATAATTATTTTGGATTAGTTAAAGTAAAAAGTGCAAAAATAAGCATTCAAAAGACTTTTCATTTCAAGCTTCTAGTCAAAGTGATGAGTAAAATTCTATGCAGATAAGTGAGATCAAGCGAAGATCATATCTTAGTCAAGACGAAGATGAAGAACACATCTACGATCTACAAATTCTTCCTATCTTCTAGTGATCATATTTTGCTAAGTCTTCTCTATGGGTGAAAGAAACCATTCTAATTAATCACATTATGAAGTAATCCTATGGAGCTTAAATTATTCTCTCTCGGGAGTCTAAGTTAAAGAGAGGGGTGAATTGTACTTAGGATGATTTTCACAAAAAACTTTTTAAGCAATCCTGATAGAAAAATAGTTGATTGCTTTATGGAATAACATATTTAAATTTTTCTAACAGAGGGAATTTCAGAAAAACAATTGATTGTAGTGAAGAACAACTAATTATATTTTTAACTTCATATTTACTATTCTAAACAGCTCATTCACTTACACCGTAACAATTTTAAATTCATATTTGAAATAGAAGATTTTAATATGTTCTAATACTTGATGACCTATTAAAAGCTTGATTTTAATATGACAAGAAAGATTCAAAACACTTTGTAGTTACTTAATTCTTTAAGCACAATTAATAGTTTTTAGGAATTGTATTATTAGAAAACTAAAAAGACAAATACTTCAACAAAAAATAATTGATTGATCTTTGAAACAACAAATTACCTTTTATACCAATTTTATAGATTTTCTAGAATTTCAAAGTAATGAATTTGTTAGAATTCAAAGCAATGAATTTGAAAGCAAAAAAGCACACAAAGATTTATACCGATTCACTCAAAATTGAGCTACATCCAGTCACATCTAACACTAAGATGATTTTCACTATATCAAAAGAATCTAAGAATTTTATACAAAAGATTGCTCAAGAACAACTCTTGAACCCTACAAGAACTACAAACACGCACTGAAAAATACTATTCCAACCAAACTTATGCTTCAAGAAACCTTATCTTAGAAGCAAACTAACACAACTTTACAACATCAAAGAAGTATGAAACGAATACACCTTATTTCAAACTTGGGAGACACAACCAAGACCTCCAAACTCCAACACCTTTATGAAACTCTTGACCACAAGCTAATGGTGAAAATGACAACACAAAGAACTTCCCAAAAGTTTCAAAAGAACCTTCCAAAAATCAAATTTCCTCAAAGAACTTCTCAAGCTTTTGAAAACAGTAATAATATGTGCATTCAGGTGATGATTAACTTAGAAAACTAGCCTTCCTTTTATATAATTCAAAACTGAAATGATTTTGTAAAACAATTTTAAATCTGTTAAGAGAACAACATAGTGAAAGTTTAAATAACAGATTGAAAACTCTAAAATACACTAAGTAGAATCAAAACATATTTTTGAGAAATTGAAAACTGAATGTGGAAACAAAACTAACTTTGGAAACAAAATAGAATTTTAGAAATAAAACAAACTTCAAACAACTTTATATATAAAAAAAACTTTCAATCAATTATTTCTTCAAAATAACCAATTGAAAAAGTTGTAGAATGTGTAAACCATAAATTTTAACTGGTTGAAAAAGCTCTTAAGAGATTGAAAAAATTTGTGAGAGTTTAAAAAACAATTTAAATCCTTTTTAAAAGACTTTGTGCTTTGACTCGTCAACATAGGCTTGAGATAAGAGATAAATCAAGACAACAAACACTAGTCTAATCTACCTTAACTATCTAGACACTTTATGAGGCACCAAGTCTTCTCTTTAAGGCTCATGGTAGCATCCACTTCTCTTCAAGGCTTAAGGCAACATCAACATCTCTTCAAGGCCTATTGTTTCATCAAACATATATAGTTTGGTAGCTTTGAGATATCCATAACTTGTTTCTTTCTGTGAGATATTAATCTCGAGTGATTTGGGACCCGTTATATCCAGGAGTGCTTTGTGTACTCGTTGTAACTAGGAGTCATTTTTGTACTTATGCAATCGTTAATTTGACTAGTGGAACCACTTAGGAAGTTTATTTAACGAAGAACTCAACGTAGCCTATGAGTTTGGTGAAGAAGCATAAAATCAATTATGTTGTTTTGATTGCTTGTCTGCTAGATGGTCTAGTCTAGTTCTTATTTAAGAGAATCCATACTCTAATGAACCTCCCTTCTAAAGCTACCTACACTAATAATTTGCTTCTTTGTTTTTTTTAGATGATTTCGCATTTCTAAATGAGCTCTTTTTAGCAAGAATCTTGATTTTCAATGTTGATTTCAAATCAAATATTCCAAGTTTTCTCTAAAATTTATAATACAAAATACAACCTAGGTTGATTCTCAAAGGACATGTATCGATCATTCTCAATATTTAACATTCTTCTCATACAAATAAATTTTGGGGGTATAGAGATTGAAAAACATAAAAAAAAAATGCTACATATTGTAAAAACAATAATAGAAGAAAATAAAGAAAGTCAATTTACAGATTCAAGAACTAAACAATTCCTCTTATCAAAGTACTCTAAAGATTTAGATCCAAGCTTGAATAATTAACTAATCCAATTACTCAATTAAACAAGTAATGATAATTGAATCAAAATATCATTCAATACAATTTGTACATAGTTATCAAATAAATATTCAACTGATTCTTAATTTAACTTCTAAAATAAGAAAAGCAAATTATTACAGTGAACTGAAAATCTAAAATTACAAAAAAGAAGAAGAAACTCGAGGGGTTAAACGAACAATGCAAAAATGTAATTCAAAATGTTTGATCTTGATTTCATGAATTGATCCTGAAGAAATAGTTTTTTATGAATGAAGAATAGAAAACACAAATGGCAGAAGAAGAGGAAGAGATAATTCTAAATTCAAGAGAAAATTAGAGAAAAAGAGATGAAGAAACAAATTCTAAAACTTAAAACTAAAGAAATGTCAATTTAGAACACATTTAGATTATACATGTGGTCTATAATATAAAATAAACATGAGCCAAAATGTGGACTCTAATTAGGTCTATAAATCCAATTACAAAAATCTAAGTTAAAATAAAGAAAATTAAATTTGCACGGATTCTTTTAAAAAAATTTAGTAAATTTGTCTCAACTTCAAAAAGTTATAGAAACTAGTAAATAATTCCAAATCCAAAAAATTACATATCTATTTTGAAGCATTGAAAATGTAAAATCTAATTAAACTAGAATTAGAAAAAAAAAATATGTATATATAGGGAATATTATGACCAAAATCATAAGGAAAGATCAAATTAGCTCCAAATACAAGGAAATAAAGTAAATATGTAAATTGGAAATTAATCCAATTTATTATTACTATAACGAATCCATCCATTAGTGTGATGGCAGTTGATATTCACTACATTAACAAAATATTAAAAAAGACCATGGTAACCAAAACATTGGAAATGATAATAGCCTTTTGAGCAATATTGTTACTTTCATTAGAGCAAAACTAATTTTAACTATTTTCACCAATGAATTTACCATTCATTATCATTTATTGAGTAATCATCATAGAGAAAAAATGCAAATCCTATAATGCAAATGCAAATAAAGGTGAAAGAGAACTAACCATAATTATATGTATTAATATAAACATTTTGAATGAAACAATGTGTAAAAACTTGTAAGGTTGTTCCACATTTTCATATACACTTTAAAATAATGACATCTCAAGACAACTTTTGAGAAACAAAATGTTGTTAATTCAAAATGTTATCATTTTTTGAATCTCTGAAAACTACTAGTTAACAGAACATTTCAAGACAATATTTTAAAAAACAAAATGTTAATTCAACAATCACATCAGCCTTGAGTCCATGAAAACTAGAAAACAACTATTGAAAAATGAATCCACATAAACCACTAATTAAGAATATTGTTTTATAAATGATCACTTAACAATTGATAGCACATCATGTTATCCCTTAAACAAAAATGTTACCATCAAATACATCAATATAAAAATAATTAAGATCACATTAAATTGCTTTAAACTTGAATATTAACAACATTAAGGTGTATCTCACCAAATATTGCGCTAAATTGTTTCAAACTCAATTATAATTTGAAATTATATTTTAATAATCATTTTTAAAAGTTTTTAAAAGCTCTTTAATCTTAATAAAAAAATTTAAATTAAAATAAATATAAGGAGCTCGTGTACTTTATTATATTCAACATACTAAAAATATAACTTAAGTATATTATAAAAAGGTTATAATATGAACTAATAACCACTTAAATATACAGTTTAATATGTTCAACCATCTTTTAACATACTGTTATTATGATATTTAGTTACAACAGTATATAAAATTTAATATAATTATATTATTAAAAAAAAGATGAGACTATCTATAATTATATAAAATCATTTTTTATAATAGGATAATTTACTTTGGTTTTATTTTTCAATATTCATAATTATTCGATAAATAATCTTCTTCTTCATGATCAAAATTGAACTCATTATTTTCTATATATATATATATATAAATCAAGGTATAACTACAGTCTAGAGTGACTAAATTACTATGCTAAAACTCCTACAAAAGATGACAACAAAACAGCCATAAAATGAATAGAAGGGCTAGTTTGTAAAAAGGACAACCTACCCAGTTAAGTTAGCATTTTACCTATGAAGAAAGTCAAATTGAATTTAATCTCCTGCAACGCAAATTTAACTGAATTCCTTAAGAATAATGATGTTTTCACAACACTGTTGTTACTTAACATTCCTATGACAACTATAAATAGTAATAATATACGAAATTAAGTTATTTAATTAAAATATGAATTAAATATAAAAATAATAAAATGTGTTGTAAAATGGGAGTATAAATTTTTAAGAGCGTGATCTACATCTGAGTATCCATGAGCCACATCATCCCTAATCACCCTCTGAAGATTCTGAAGCATAACCTCTCAGTATTTTTTTAAAATAAAATACTGTGACAGTTGAATCGTTTTCCTTTCTTTTACTTATTTTTTCTTCGTTTTTTATGTTCTCTTAATTTTTTTCTCCTCACCAGAAAAGCATCCAATTTGTTTTTATTTTCCCTCTTGTTCATTTGTTTTATCAAATGCATGTGTGAAATTAAAGATCACTACTTTTTAACAGGTCAAATTCAAATTTGTCATTTACCATCAACTTCGAAGTTGAAGCATGACAACAGAGAACAAGAATGCCCTGAAGGATTTGGATTATTGTAATCATTCTTGCAATAAGAAGAATGTAAAATAACCTACTATTAACAAATTCATCCACACAACCAAATCCATTCTACAGGATTTGGTTCAATCATTGCTAGTATTCTTTTCAAATAGTTTGAAGTTGAATTGCAAGAAAAAAAACTCCACCGATGTTGTTGAATCACTTCATCAAGAAGATGAAGGCAGAAAGGTTGAAACATGATATTGTCAAAAATAAATATAAATAATAAAAAGTTATGGTGATAACATATTTATCCATCATAAAACCCTCGGGAGGGTGGTAATCCTGAACCCTAGTTTACACCCATCGATGAATCACAAACATAATTTGCAATCAGCATAACATGTTTCAATGCCCATTTTACTTTTACAAAGGACTTTCACCATCATTGTTCTTCAGTGTTTCATAATAAGAAGGTTGACAAGGAAGCTGACCTTCAAACATCTTATGTAATAATCACTTAGATTAGCTCCTCTGTTTGAAGAAGTTGGGTTAATTTTGTTTCTTATTAAAAATGACAGATCAAGGTCAGAAAATAGAAAATATAGATTGCGCTGAACTTATAATTGGTTATTAAAGTACACACTATATTCATGATACTTGTGTTTTTCCTTCTTTGTCCAAAAGTTTATATTGAAAGAAATTAGTCTTATTGACAAATGAACATAATTTGTCCTAAAAATAACTTAACACAAATGCAACCGGATATAAAATTCAAAATTCTGAATCATGCCATGACAACCCCTTCAATCAAAAGAAAAATGGTCGCACCTTATACAGAGTAGGAGATGATATGGCTCCCCTCCCCAATTTATGGTACAACTTTTTTTGTTTGAATACAAAATTCCCTGTCGGAGGCGAGTACAGGAAACTATGAATGAAAAAGAAAATAGATCATTTTTCTTATCTTCCATCAAAAAAGGAGAGGATATTTGTCTATCTCAAAACCAACTTTTCATTTAGCCATCTAGCAAAGTCACTTCTCTGTAAATATTGACATAGATCATCACTTGCATATCAGATTTGCTTCCATGAGAAGGAAACATCATGTTAAATATAGTTCACTTCTGTTAACAAGTGTTGCATACTTAACATTAAATGAATAACAACATTGTTTCAACAAAACTCACCAGTTTAAACACAGGATACAGAAAAGATAGAGGATCAAAGAAACCTCAATTAGGCAAATAAACTAAAAGATGCAGTAAACTAAACATGCTTATAGTATAAATAAAAGAATTTTCCAAAAAAACTATCCAGATTACCATATAAATAAATAATCAAGATTAAAGCATTTCAGTATATCACCTCTTATCACTTGATATCTCCCATACATCCGAATCTTAGCACATCAAGTTTGAAGAGTGAGCAATGTACAAGAAAGGAGCATTAACAAAATGAATAAGAGAATAAAATTAGGAATATCACCTAGTTTTCCCAAGTCTTAGTAAGTGAAGATTAAAGTCTGAAGAAAACACTTGGAGAAGATTGCTTCAAATACAACCTTTGAACAAGTAACAAGACATTACAATGAAGTCAAATTCCTTGATGTCACAGAACACCTAACCACTGGTATATAAGAGGCACTGTACACATAATGAAAAAGAAAATATAGAAATATAAGCATAACAACCAATCAATTGGCGAGGAGATAGCAGATGGAAGGGATTGCAATTGCATCTGTGGTCCTAACAGGTGGTTGTAAGGAATAAATCAAGCTTTTCCTAAGCCCAGAGTAAGCTCCAAATCATCCATTCCCACCTCGTGTATTCTCTCACCCTCCCAAGGCTTCACTCTGCCATTCTCGAAGTCAAAATCGGACACTCCTATTCCTATCTCCGCAACCGAACCCCACTGTACGGCGTCCTGGGCAGGGATCTGGTGCATAGCGGGTTTAATGAGGTTGAAGGTGGGGGAAGGAGGACCTGCGGCGGTCTGAACCTGAAAACTAACCCAACGGCCGGAGGCAGAGTCGACGGTGGAAGTATCGGACTCGTCGCACTCAGGGATGGTGGAAGTGGCGAAGTGGTGGCGGCGCGAGGGACTGGAGGGAGCGGAAGTGGCGAAAAGAGGGTGGCGGAAGGAGGCGTGGGAGAGGGAATCGAAGTTGGCCTTGCGCTTAGAGGTTCGGGGAGAGGAAAGAGGTGGGGTGACAGGGGCGCTGTTGGATATCCTGAGAGGGGGAAGGTTGGCGGGGATTGAAGTTATGTTGCGGATGAATGGGATGAGAAAGGAAGAGGGGTTTGCGTCAATGCGCGTGGGGCTGGGGAAGGAGGAAGAGGTTGGACTAGCGTGGTAGGAAGGCGCAGGACTCGGGAATGAGGAGGATTGTGGACTTGGCTGAATCGAAGAACACGCGCTTATGTTGGGTGGAGTGCCTCCAATCTCACTTCCCGTGGGTCTCTTGCATCCCTGTGTCAACATAAATGGTTATAACTAATTATCCGTTATCGTTGAGAAAGAGTGAGCGCAGATCTGAGCCTGTGATCTGATGAGACCAAAGACTATTGAGTTTTACCTTTCTATAGGTGGTGCCATCTTCTTCCACGATCCAACCAGCCTCTGCGCACAGAGCCTTCAGGACCTCGTTGTTGTCGCAGTGCTTGGGAAGCTTGTAGTTCCCCTGAGCTCGAAGGCCGGTGTAGATCTTAGCAGCAATCGCTCTCCGTCTTCTCTCTCTCCGCTTGTTGTTCTCCCTCTCCTTCCACGTCGGCATCCTCCCCGTCGATCCACCTCCGGTCATCGTTCCGGCCAGCAAAAGCCCGCTCCGCTTCCCTCTGCCGGTCACAGCAAGTACAGAATCTGTGTCTATGACTGTGCCTATGTCACCGGAACAGAAGCTAGGCCAGGTTCTTTCAAGTTTCTTGGTGCTACTGCAGATGAAGAAGGAGAAATGGAAAGGTTGCTTCCCTTTTAGATTCTTCTCTTCCTCTTTTTCCTTCTCTCTCCCTCCCTTTTCACACTGCCGTAGTTTTCACTTCACTAATTCTTTATTTTCTTTTTCTTTTTGCTTTTCCTTTTCCTTTTCATTACCACATATATATTCTTCTAATTAGAATGCAGAGGAGAACGGAAGAGACACCGACCCCACCCAAGTGGATCAAAGGTAAACAGTATTGCCATACTGGTAGTGATAAAATTGCTCTTAAAATATTCTCAATATATATTAAAAAAAACAAACTCTGCATTTTTATTTTATCTAACTATTACACCGTTAAGTATAGTCATGTATAAACTGTTGAGTTCCCTAGATAATACTTTACTAAGAACCAATACATTTTTTTATATAGTTTAATGTATTAATTAACTGTAAAAAAAAACTAAATCCTGATTTTAGTATTTAATTAAAAGAACCTCTAGATAATAAACACATTAAATTTATTCGAATTTTTTATATTTTTGTTTAATGATTAAGAAGATGGTTAAAATAGTTGATTGGGATAATTTTGAATTGTTTATAATAAGCATTTTCAGGTTTTTTTTTACTACCATGAGACTTTTTTTTTCTTTTTATTAAAACTTTTTTTAAAAATATTATAGATTTGAGCGTTCTCAAGTTGACGATCTTTATGATTTTTATGAAGTTGTGTCAACATGACACAATTTTGGTCATGTTTATATTTGCTTATAATCATATGAGGTTAATTTAAGGTAATTAGCTAAATCAGTTCAAATGGTGGATCAGATATGCAAACTAAAATGTTCAATTTGTTGGTGAAACTTTCAAAACGGATTTTTTCTCCAATTTTATGATTCTGATTTAGGGTTTAAAAAAATGTTTATATTTGTTGATAATCATGAAGTTAACTTTGTGTAGTTAGCTAAATCAGCTCAAATGATGGATCAGATATGCAAACCAAAATGTTCAACTTATTGGTGAAACCCTAAAAAGTGATTTTTTGCCAACTTTATAATTTTGATTAATTACATGAAAATAAATTTTGTGTTTTTCTAGACAATAATCTACTATGGAAAATAAAATTATCATGACAAGAGAAAGACCTAATTATGGTTGGAAGAGCTCCTACTATGTAGGAAATTGTTCCTCTTAAGTGAAAAACTTTTTATTCAGATCTTGATCTTGAAAAAAAAAACATATCAAACATAAATATTCTTGGAAAATGGAGTGCTTAATTTCTATGCTTGATCTAAACATAATGACACAATATACTAATATTATTTTATCAAATCATCTTGGCACAACTTCTTAAAAACTTTTATCATAATTTAGTTAAGACAATAAAATAATATATGAAATTCATAATACTACCTCCTTGTTTTTTGTAAAAACAAATATACAATTTATATAAGAGTACAACCAATTGTAAATGTGTTAAGGACAATTTTGTTTTACACTTTTAATTTGTGATTAAAGATATAATTAAGTCATTAATAACATAATCCATTCTCGATGGAATATATTTAAATAATGAATTAGGTTTCACAATCACTTGAACCAATTAAATTAAATTTATGGACATTTTTAGATTACATTTTAAATTTCTATCAATAATAATTAAAATTAACTAATTAAATTATATTTATTAATTAGATATGCATTTTTTATATATATAAAATTAAATGTAAAACTTTGCAAACATTTTATTCAATAAATAATATTTAACTAACAAATTTTGAGTATAAATATTAAGCATTTTAAAAAAATAATATTTTTTAATATATATATTTTCTCAAATCATGCTTAATCAAGTTAATATTTTATATATTCCATCTAGTTGATTAGATAATGTTTTTGGTGAAATGAATAGAAAATTGTTCTTTTTTATATATATTAAGATACTAAATATTACAATCATTAATTGAAATTATAATATTCTATGGTTTCAATAGAAATTAGAAGAGTTTGCTATTTAAAAATCTTATTATATATTTGCATATTTTAAATAACATAATATGAAAATAAAAGTTATTAAATTTTATTTTTTATAAAATAATATTAATATTATATACATATAATATTAAATAAAAAATAAAAATAATATAATGATTTGTGTCTCATTTCACTTGTAATCTAGATTAAATAAGTTAGATAAATTAATAAGTTTTATACAAAAATGAGTTAGATAAACTAATAGACTAAATATGTTGTTTCACCATCACTAATTTGATGTCATCTTATACATGAATATGTAAACTACCTCTTGATTAATTTTGCCAACAAAATAACATTTAAAATAAGTAAATATTTTACACGCTGCATAAAAGAAAAAAAAATCACCATTATTTTAAAATTTGCAATAAAAATCACTTATGGTTCTTGAATTTGTGCTTGGCAAAGAAATATATATTTTTTTATTTTCTTTTACTTTCAAATGAATGAAAGAATGTTGAGTGTTAACCAGCACTTTCTAATTTTAAAGTATGTTTGATTGAATTATTCTTTAACTTTATATCTTAATCTTTTTATTAAAACTCTCATTTTTAAGATAATATAAAAATATGAAAATAAGAATAATTTGTTCATCTTTCAACATAAACAAACCTGAACATCTGTTACCACTTGACTTGCAACTTTAAAAACTTTCTGAACATTATTTATTGTTGTTATTATTATTATTATTATTTTTTGTACTTTGAAGAACTTGAAGAAATTAACATCACTGTGCATTTTCAGTTCATTTTTCTATTGACCAATTATTAACATTACAAATCTACATGATATAAAGTACATCTATTTTGAACAAACATAATTTTATTTATCTTTTTTATTTAATTGTGAATTTGTATTAGTTTTTATATGTTTAAAAAACAAATTTCCACTCAAAACTAACGAGACATGTTTCAAAAGAATCACAAGCAATACAAGCCAAATGTTACAAATCAGGGTCGATATCCGAAAATCAATTTTTTTCAGGTATATAAATATCACTTAAATGAGTTTTTCTTTTCTCGTAATATTGTTTCATAGACACGAGTGAAAGAAGTGAATTATAATCAACGTGTTGAAGGAATTCAACCTCTAGTAATTATGTCGTGTTTCTTGGTCTCTTAAATTTGCTTGAAAACAAACAAAGTGTTAAGGTTTGAATGCAGTAAAACAATGCTTAAACAATTAATCGGAACGCGTGGAGCCCATAGGACTGGGCAATATAAAAAAAAGGGTAACAGTAGTTGTTTGTAATGATGAGGGTAGTGGAATAGTGAATCCAAGGAAATTCAGGAAAATAGGTTGATTAATAATAAGTGAGGATATTTAAAGTAAAATATAATTAATAGGAAATTGATTTAAGTGGCATGTTCGAAAATAGTGTGAGCAGAAGGCGTGGGGAAAGAAGCTTGTTGAAATAGGAAATATAAGATACATGGGTGACCTAACGCACCTTCCCTTCATGGAAGGCACATGACCTGTTTGTTAACAATTAGCATCCTTACAGTGCAGCCCTGTAGCTCAATCACGGATACCACAGTCCAATTCTGCGGCGAGGACTTCCCCACATGACTCATACCAAATACAGAGGGCCCCCCCTACACCTAATGGTGAGGTGCCCTACACCCTAGGTCTAGCTCTGCCACAAAAACACAGCCACACACCACAGGCACAATAAAATATAAATATTCAACCTATGTGAGAGAATATGTTCCAGACAGCACTGTCAGTTAAAAAATATATACTGATGGAAGGAATCGAAATTTACACACAAAACTGACAGAGATTTCTTGTGATTTGCAACTCTGGGTATCATGTAAACATTGTTTCTTCTGCTTTTGTCACGTTGATTTGGTAACAATTACAAGTAGTGTAGAGTAACGGGTCAAAGTAACAACATCGCAGCCCACATGCAAATAAATTTTTCTTCGGAGATATACATGCACATCGGAATGGGACCCATAAATAGATATACGCATTTCTATCTCTATCTCTATCGTTGTCTATTGGTTTTG
Organism: Phaseolus vulgaris; assembly: GCF_000499845.2. Classification (NCBI taxonomy): domain Eukaryota; kingdom Viridiplantae; phylum Streptophyta; class Magnoliopsida; order Fabales; family Fabaceae; genus Phaseolus; species Phaseolus vulgaris. The sequence goes on along the minus strand of NC_023758.2, from coordinate 2,794,532 downwards.
GTTTCAATTAATATCGGAAAACCCAGACGGAGTGCACGATCGTAGACATTTTTATATGCTTTAGATAATACTCGATGATCAAAATATATTTATGACCAAACGGAATGAGCATAAATTTGAATTCAGAATAAATATAAAATGTTCACACGTGAAATGAAACACGTAAACACCTCCCAATTATTGCATACCAGTTCATAGTGTGTGTGGATGGTGGTCCTACCCGTGGCAAAGGTTCATGCATCCTGTTGGATGGATATAATTCTTCCAACCGTGAGCTGCCAACAATTAATTAATAGTAAAACTGGTTTATTTTGAATGAATAAATAAATTGAAATTTGATTATGGTAGTTGATGATGTTGAGAAAAAGGTGTTAGATGAATTAATCTTGATTAGTATGTAATTATAGGGATGTGGTATAGGCACACATGCATTAAGATTAAGATTAAGAAGAAGGCGATGATTGGGAACATGCCCCGTTCTCCGGTAATTGGGGATTGGTCTGACGTGACGTGATGTTTAGTTGGAAGGAGCACAGATACGGACAAACCAGGAAACGGGAGTGTGGGACCCATCGAAGGAGGGTTGAGTCGGCTCCACACGTGCGACACAGAAACCCATAATAAAGAAAGTCACAGCGTGGGTGGGACTGGAAAAAACTGAAATCGTTGGGGGGACCACCTTTGACGTGTCGAGTGGTGTGCATGGGGCGTAACAGAGGAATCCCACGGCTCGGCGCGCGCCAATCCATTCTTTTCATGGTACAGTACACATGAGATTAGATGCCCTTATGATTTCTGACTCACTTTCACTCTTCTGCCCTCTTCCTCAACCTCAAGTCAATTCTCAGAGTTCTTCAAACTTTAATCCCTCCAATTACTAATACACAAAAACCAAATTAACTTTGACTAACTTTCATGCTTCCTTCTTCATAAATCAATCTTAACTTTGACTGAGAATAATCAACTACTCACCAAATTCATTTTTCTTACTATTCTCTTCTTTTATATCGTCTCCATTAAAAAATGTCAAAATCACCATTTTAAATGCTTTCTCTCTCTCCTATTTTTCTTTCCATCAAATTCAACCAACCAATGACAGATCTTCTAAACCAGACAATCAGGTCTTTCTTTCCCTTTTCTTCTTCTTCGTTAAAAAAAAAATCTTGTTTTCTCTCTCTGGTCCCTCTTCAAATAAAACCCTTCACAAATACTCGTGCTTTTCCTTTTTCCATCTCCTCTTTAATGGAAAAACGGATCGGAAGTAATACATATAATCACGAATCAATTGTAGAAAATAAATAATACAGAATTTAATCTGGTTTAGTTATTAACGATAACCTACACCACACAAATAATTATTAGGCAATTATTAGGTTTCATGTCGCACTTAAATTACCAATACAATAATATTTTTAAATAGAGATTATAAAATAGACACAATAATTAAACTCACTCATTAAACATAGTGTTTAGCCAACCCAACCCAATTGGTATTGACTTCATAAGATTGTCTAGGACTAAAATATAATTTTGCTTAAAAATTAAAAATAATATAATTTTGATAAAACAAATAATTAGTTATTCTGTTTTTATTAGTTAAACATAAATACAAGAAGGATAGAATGAAAACATTATTATAAATTGCAACTAGTTCCTACTCTTCTTCAACTTCTCCCGTTATATTTGTTTATTTTCCAAATCTTGACTAAATGCAAAACTTGCAATTCAAGAAACACGTAATGTTCATGAAAAGCGTTTGATTTAGGAGTGATAAATGAAGATTGGGTGAAGAATGAAAAATATTTTTATTGAAAATATGATATTTAACATTATCAATTTAACTTCTGGTTGGTTTTGAATAAAACATTTTATTTAATATTTTGATCTAATAAAGACAGCCAAACTAAATAAATGCGAAGGCTACGGATGGTACAATAATAAAAGTAAAAGCAATAAAATAAGGTAGGGAGAAAGACTTTGCACACGTGCGTTAGGAAGGGACCAACGGGAACCGTGTGGGAACCACGGGCACGTGCCCTCTGGTCTGTTGAATTATATGCTAGATCCTTGTCTCAATTTATTTATTATTTAAATTAATATATAGTATATTTTAACTAGACAACTAGTAGTTATATTAATTTTCGTAATACAATACTTTGATCTAGCTCACATATTCTTATTGATTACACACTATACAGTTATAATTACATATTTACGAGTGTCTTAGAATATTATTAAAAAATTAACATTCTCTATCTGAAATATTAAATCATTAAAGATGGAAAAATGATAAATAAAATGAAAATGCGTGAATAAGGAGAATATTTTAGTTGCACGCATTTTAGAGATAAATAAAAGTGGAATTTTCTTTTCCAGGCAATGAAAGATATTTGCTAAGTTCGTTTTTTTTTTTTGTGATAAATAGCTTAAATTTGAAAATGTTATATCATATAATATAAATTAAATGAAATTAAATCACATGACATGCACTTTTTCTCTGTGCTGTTTCCAAGACGACCAGGTCTACAATAGCGGAGGAGAGCACGTGGGGGTGGGGGTCCCACACAAATGGTTTGATTGAGTCGTGAGCTCCATAAATTGGAGAAATCACACTTTCCACAAAAAATTAAATAATTGCAAAGAGTGCTCATTTTGTATCCCATGGGGATAATGTTTATATTTTATATATTTTATATCTTTTTAGATTAATAATTCTAATTCTTTTATTTATCCTTTATTTTTCTCTATCAAATTGTCATTTTTTAATTTTCTAAAAGTGATGTTTCTTCTCTTCCCGTTCCGGCAGTCTGTTCGAACTGTACCAAATAAAAAAAAAATCTCTTTTTCTTCACAAATCTTATTCTTTTATATTTATTATTTTTTATGATTTGCTTTTTACTGACTAGGTCGAATGGTCGAAAGATCAAAAGGTCAAAAGATTAAAGTCGAGAGGTTGATATAAAAGCTAACCACAAGACTAAAAATCAAATAAGAAATGAATAAACAATTAAATAGCAAAACACTATAACAAAATCCATTATATTGGTCCAAACCAAACAAAGGTACTACATTTAATAAATAATAGGTAAAAAGAGAAAGAGCCTAAATGGGTTTTAAGCCCAATAAAGGAGTACTATAAACCGGTGATAAACTTAAAAGGTAAGTAGAGTGAATTTTATATGATAATAAACTAAAATCAATTTTGGCTTTATCATCAAAGCTTCTTGTAGGGACACACATCCACCCGTGAGCAGATACCAAGACCGAAGGCCGAGAGATCCAATTGACCTAGTCTAATGAGTAGGAGCCCACAAATCACATCCAAACCCAAACCAAATCAAAGGAATAGTAAGTAGAAAGCCCAAACCGAGATAGAAGAACGAGAAGTCAATAGGTTCAGAAGAAAGAAGTTTGTTTCTAAACCCTTGCAAGAACATTTTGGCGCCCACTGTGGGGCCGAGAAATAAGATAATCGAAGAAGTGAGGAAAAATGAGAAGAAGAGGAGAGTAGTCTGGGGAGTAGGGAGATAATCAAAATGTCTCATGCAGTTGCAAAGAGAGTTCGAAACACTAAAGAAGAGTAATGAAGAAGTATGTTAAGAGCGGAGAATGCGGAAGAGGAAGTTGAATGAATAGACGGTTTTAAACACATTGTTTGAAACTGTTCAACCAAGAACACACGTCCACCAGAAGGTACACAATGAAGACAACTTTGAGGATACGAGGAGAAGATTACCAGAGGCTTCGGTACATTTGCTGAAACACCTGTAAGGAGACATCCTTTCTCTGAAGCCATTATAGAGACCACATTACCTGAAACCTGGAGGAATTTAACCATAGATAAAAATGATGGAAGTTCGGATCCCAAATATAACAATTTACACAACGCAGATAAGTATGTATACGCGGAATGATGTCATTATGTGCCGAGTATTTTCAACAACCTTGAAAGGATCAATCTTAAGATGGTTTACTCGGTTGACACCATTGTCTATTGATTTCTCTGATTCTTTAGTAGAGAAGTTTGGAACTCAGTTTGCTACAAGCCGACCGCATCACTTGACATCAATTGCCTTGGTAAATATAAAGCAAGAAAAAGGAGAATCATTGAAAATATTTATGGAGCACTTTGAAAAGGTGGTGCTAAACATCCAAAATCTTAGTAACCGTCACTGTGAAACAACTTTGAGGCCGATACTATTTACAAATAATCTTTGAATAAATATCGAAAATGAATCTCAATGAGTTTTGGCATATTGATTAACATCGATATATAAATATATTACTCTTTCAAAAAAAGGATAAATAATAAAATATTTCAATAATAATTTTATTATTTCTTTCACCCTACTTTTAGGAGTAGTAATAAATTATTTTGGCAATATCTCACTGATGTTTTTATTCGCTTATTATGCCTGCCATGCAGGATGCTCTTCAAGCCATTTTCATGCAACTGGGCGCTGTGTAGTGCAGAAACCGCAGTTAGAAGATTTTAACAGCAACACACTTCCTGACTTTTGAACTATACTCAATAAATTTTGTCCAAAATTGGTCTTCAGTTCAGAATTAAACATCTGAAATAAAAAAAAACAAAATTGAAAATAAATTTTTAAATAGAATTGGAAAAAAAATCCAATTCTCAAATAAATAAATAAATACATTTAAAAAAAACAAAATTTCTGGAAAATAGATTTCAGAAATTTTGAAAAATGAATTCGGAATAAAAACAAACCCAGAAATATATTCCAAAATATATTTTGATCTACAACTTCTTTTTATTTAAAAATTAAAAATTTCAAATAAATATAGAGTGATGTTCAAAAACATCGGATGCATGAAGCTCGCCTAATTTTCTTTTGGACCTTTGTTAAGCCTGTGTGATAAGGAAAAAAAACTATACCTCACAATTTTACTTGTATGTTTTTTTATATTTTTGAAATCAAGAAATTATATTTTGGAAGCATTAAAATTTTAATCCAAGAAATGCATTTCAAAATGGACCAAAACTTCAAAATATATTTTTCAACTGTTAAATTTTAATATATTCCGCCAGTATTCTTTGAATTTTTTTTTAGAAAAATGAAATTATTATATTTTACATGAAGTCGTAAGATAATGAATATTGTAGATTATCAATGTTTTAATTTGGATGCTGACTAAATTTTTTTCACATAAAATAATATTTGATTTTTTTTTTCAATTTGTCAGTTGTACTTTAAAGGCAATTGGTGTTCCATTTCTTTCTTGGAAAAGCATATTTGGAAAGCACTTTCAGAAATAAGTTACAATTTTAATACTTTACAAATTTATAAGAGTATTTCTGTCATTTCACTTTTGTGATATAGTGCAGGTTGCAAAATGATATAGTGCAGAAAGCAAAAGCCATCTGAAATAATTTTCAGGCCCATTTAGTTCATGCCGTTTTTGTCAACGGGGGAAACTTAAAAAGTGAGAAGCCCAATTTGTTGATAGCTTCTGGCCCTCTTTCGCCAAACCCACAGAAAAATTACAACAATAGATTAAAGTTTAATAAATATTATTTACGTAAAAAGACTGTATCATTAAACAGTCAATTTTTTTAATCACTTATTAAAATATTTTTTATAAGTTAAAAATATATAATACATTATAATTTTTATTTATTTTTGCTATTAATGCATATCTATTTATTAAAATATAGTTGCTTGAGGGGGGAATATTTGCTAATTTATAAATAGTATAATTAGTAGATGACATTATAGAAAATATATGTTTTTAACCAAACAAAACATAGAAAATATCTGTAAATTGATTTGTTATAAATTATAATTGAAGAGAGGAAATAAAAATTAAATGTGAAAATAGAAAAGTGAACCAAGGTTGTAAGTCATTTTCATCTGTTTGTGAAAGATAACTACAAATAAGTGATTAAAAATGTAGACAGTATTTGTTGGCCCAATTATGTTGCTACAGTTATTGACTTCGCTACCGTCAGATTTAATAGTTTATTTTTTTCAATCGCATGGTGTCCAATCGCTTCTGTCAGTTTTAATCGTTTATTTTTTTCGATAGCATGGTGTCCAATCGCTTCTGTAAGTTCTCGTCTTGAAAAGTCCCTGCAGGCTACCCACGATAACAACAATTAAGAAGAAAATAATAATAATAATAATATTTATAAATTATTGGTAAAATTATAAATTACAGAAAATTTTACTATATGATGAACTAATAAAATTTTTTATTTATTAATATCCTTAAAAAAAAATCTTCAATGAGGCTTGAATAATAAAACTAAAAAGATTTTCAAACTATAAATAAATTAGACTCCGACCTAACACGTTTACTCGTGGCCCAATATGAGAAAATGAAATTGAATCCACTTCCACCCGAATATATATTTAATTTATTGTGTATAACCAGAAATAATTTTTCTTTACAAGTTCATATATATAGACTTATTAAGCTCGAACACGGCTCTTAAATAACGTATCGGTGTTTGATATATTAGATATTAACACTCGTATGACATCTGTAGGACACTTATCCGTGAAATTCAATTTAAAAAGTATTTGCTAAATTTTGGACAATTCTAGTACGGTTATAACACAATTTTTTTAAAAAATGCATTAATTTTCTAAAAATTCAAACTCTATTGTATAAATTGTTATTATGATTATAAAAATAAGAAACAAATTCTCGTGAACCATTCATGAAAAACATTTTTCTGTCCCAAAAAATAACTTGAAACATACTAGTGCATATAAATATTTACTATCAATTTATATAATTCATAATTATATAATATATAAATTCGTGTTCCCATATTTTATATTTTATAAATTTAACGTATCTTCGTGTCCTACTAATGTCCATGTCATGCTACAAAGATCTTATTAATTTAAATTTCAAAATAATACATAAAATTACTTTTTAAAATAAGATCTGGTTAAAAAAAGTTAACAATAAAAAAAATTAATAGCAGTGACTAAAGAAATAGGTGCGTAATTGACCTGGAAGTAGCGTGTTGCATGAGGAAGAAACGATGAAGGAGATGATAATGGCTATGATTTGAGAGTCTATCATTTTACCTAGTTTCTTCCAAATATATTTATGGGTTAGAGTAAGGACAGATGCAACATCGTACATGGAGAGATTGATTTTGTGTTGGCGTTTCGTTTGTTTGTTTAGGATATAAAAATATACTAATATCGTAAAACAAAGAGCACGTGCTCGGAATTTTCATTCACTTTTTCTTCCCTTAAATCTGTTGATAGTTTAATACGTCAGATCCGCCATGGACGCAGCTTCGGAGGCCTTTGTCTGATTTCCGCTTTCTTTGGTTTTCACTTGTAATGGGACTGAGTCCAACTCCAAGGCAAAACCCTGTTCTTCCAACCAAATCTCCAATTCTCAGTCTCACACATTCTCGTTCTCAAACCATGAAGTGAGTATTTTAACTTTTCTTCTCTCTCCAATCGATAAGACTGTATCAGTTAACTGTGTTCTCCTCTGATGTTTGAAAAAAAATCGATGAGCTGTTCATGTAATGAAGGAAACAAAGAATAGGGGAAATATTGTAAATGCAATGAATATGTGGTTTGAGGATATTCCTATTGGAGCAATCTCTAATTTATTGTTCCTTGAAATCTGCATAATCTTTAGCTTTCAACTTCTATTTGATTCGGACAAGTATTGAATTGAAGTATGTTTATGTCCACAAGACTCGTTCCACTTGTCAAAATAAAATAAGCGAATTTAGTTTGAAAGTAATAAATATGTTTGCTTAATTCAAATTCATATATCTAATAAGACTTAAACTTATCAGAGACAGTAGAATTTAGGGATCATTTGTGGCCTATGGTTTCTGCTGCACATAATAAGATGAGATTGTTTAGGTTTATGGCGATAGTTGATGATAGTTACTCACAACTAGGACCAAACATATTGTATTGCTGTAATTTCTAGCTAACGTATGGGGATTTTCTAAGCTAGGTTCTTCTTCAGGACAATGAAATGTTGATGATTTTGTATCTATTTTATGTACTTCAGAACTCCGTTCTTTTTTTTCAATTACGAATCTTCCATGATTTGGATTAACTGCGTGCATCCTCTATAAATTTGACTGTTTCACTTTTGAGTTTCTGAAATTTAGTGAACAGTTTATGTTTTTAACTCAAATTGATACTTCTGTAATATATGACTAGAACTTAAAGTCTTCATGGATTACAGTGCATATCCTATTTTCAGTAGACATGCGAATTTCCTAAGGGAGTTTTGAATCTAATTATATTTTCACCCTGTTTATACAGCGTCATGAAATAAATATGACAGAAACTCCAAGGCAGGAAATTGAAGTAGACATACAAACTTAGTTAGGAAGAACCGACTTTTAGATCTTTCGTATTCGGGGGATCAGTTATAGTGAAGCCTAGTTTTGAGGCGCTTACACTGAGTATTTATTTTGTAGTTAGACCTTGGGGATTTGTTTTTATCCTGCTACACTTAACATAGTTATAGACACAGAATTTGTTGCAAAATAAGCTTTGTTTGAAGTGGAATTTCTTATAAATCTGCGACATTCAATCTTTATCAATATTCCTTGACAGGTTTCTTTGACCTGAAACACAGCTTTAATAAAATTAGACTGAAAGGTAGAAGCAGCAATGTAATGGTATTTTGCTCTTAACAAAGGCATAGGGTTCCTCCATTCAAGGCTTTGAAAACCTGTTGCAACTTAGAACAGTCAGTAACACTAGTTCTAAAATAGCAGATAGATCTCTTATGAGGTGCTCAAGGAAGCTTTGGCAATGACATTCATCATTATTCGTAGCACTCTGCTCTAATAAGACACAGTGTACCACATAATAAGTTAGATTTTAGAATTGAATGCATAATTCGTAAAGGGCTTATTATATGTATGCATTTAGTTTCATCAAGAAACTTTTAAATGTGTGACATTAAGAAAATGAGACCCTAGAAGCCTACAGCACCTCATTCACGCAATTATGTGTTACTCCTGCCCTTTTCTGATTTACTTCCCTTTCTGCACCTGATTTGCGGCTATGGCTTACTTAAGGATTATTCTTCATTTATATATATTTTTTTTCGTAGAACAAGACAGATCTTTGGTGTGTCTCTCTCCCTCATTCTTATCAACCTTGCTGCTGTAATGGAGCGCGCGGATGAAAACCTTCTTCCATCTGTCTATAAAGAAGTTAGTGAAGCATTTAATGCCGGGCCATCTGACTTGGGTTACCTCACATTCATAAGAAACTTTGTTCAGGGACTGTCATCACCTCTGGCTGGTATACTTGTTATCAGCTATGATCGGCCAACAATTCTTGCTATGGGCACTTTGTGCTGGGCGTTATCTACAGCTGCTGTGGGGGTTTGCCACAACTTTCTGCAGGTTGCATTCTGGAGAGCAATAAATGGCTTTGGTTTGGCAATTGTGATTCCAGCACTCCAGTCTTTCATTGCTGATAGCTACAGGGATGGAGTGAGAGGAACTGGGTTTGGATTGATGAGTCTCATTGGTAACTTGGGAGGCATAGGAGGTGGTGTTCTGGCTACTGTCATGGCTGGAAAACAGTTTTGGGGCATACAAGGATGGCGATGTGCATTCATTCTGATGGCAACCTTGAGTGCATTAATTGGAATCCTTGTTTTACTATACGTTGTTGACCCAAGAAAAAGACTTCCTACCACTCGAGAGACTAGTGAGAGTTCAGACAGGTAATGGCATTTTACTACTTACATCTCTCGTGTGTCATCATTTAGCACCACTTTTAGTGCTTATCGAACTCTTGACGGAAGTCTGTGCCTCCAAGCTATCGGTTTTATTGTTTTCATCCCCATGAATAATAACTGACAAATAACTGAATGCGTTGTATCTTTTCATTTTGTAATTATTAATATCATCTGCGTGCTTTTAGCAGGGATGACTCTATCTATAAAGGCAATGGTAGTACAGCATCAATCTGGACGGACTCTTGGGCAGCCACGAAAGCTGTGATAAAAGTGAAAACATTTCAAATAATTGTCTTACAGGGCATTATTGGGTCACTGCCGTGGACTGCAATGGTGTTCTTCACAATGTGGTTCGAACTAATTGGTGAGCATGAAGGAACTTTTGCTCACATAATAATAATGCAACATGTCAATTTGAAAAACTCGTATTTTTCTAAAAGTTGTACTGCATATAAAGTCATTTATCGCCTTCTCAAAAAGTCTAACCGTTATTTTTTATGAGGTTTGACGATTATAATCTGTCCTACTTATGACATGATCAATTGATTTTGTGCAGGTTTTGATAACAATACTTCAGCAACCCTCCTTAGTCTTTTTGCTATTGGATGTGCCATGGGGTCTTTCATAGGTGGATCAATAGCTGATCAATTATCACAAGTCTACCCTCATTCTGCTCGTACCATGTGCGCACAGTTCAGTGCCTTTATGGGCATTCCATTTTCATGGATTCTTCTTAAGGTGATCCCTCAGTCAGTGAGTAGTTTTCTTGCCTTTTCTGTGACCCTTTTTATAATGGGTCTAACTATCAGCTGGAACGGTGCGGCTGCAAATGCTCCTATGTTTGCTGAGGTAGTCCCTGTCAAGCACCGTACTATGATTTATGCATTTGATCGAGCTTTTGAAGGCTCGTTTTCTTCTATAGCGGCTCCGCTGGTTGGGATTCTTTCTGAGAAAATGTTTGGCTATAACTCAAAGTCCGTTGATCCCATCAAAGGATCTTCACCGGAGGCTCTTGCCTTGTCAAAGGGCCTTCTTTCCATGATGGTTGTTCCATTTGGTTTGTGTTGTTTATGCTACACCCCTCTATATTACATATTTAAGCAGGACCGTGAAAATGCTAAAATGCTTGCTTTGAAAGAGGAGGAGATGATGTGAGACTCACTTGTTTAAGAATGGTAGATCATGTTAAAGGAGCCCTCTCACTCTCTGCTTGTGAACTGGGTCCCTATTTAATTGGAATTTAAATCTCCTAAAAAACGTTGAATCATCCGCAGTACACACGAAACCATTGAGACCAATTTCGAGCAATGATTTCATTTTGATTTTTAGAATCCAGATTACACTCGTGATGCCGTCATGGCGAGGCTTCTTACTGAGGATCGACGTTCTGACTTAGCCATTGCTTATTCTTGACAAGGTATATCTAGCTGAATGGTCAGAAACTTCAGGAAATTAGGATAATGAAATAGGCTCATACATTTATGTGTTCAGATTGTTTTCCTTCCATGGTTCACTGTAAAATACACAGTAAATTTGTATGTTTGGTTCAACTACACGGAAGAATCTCAATGATAATGAAGCACTTTTTGAATGAATTCAAGTTTTTCCAATTGATCACTAAAAAAAACACAACCTCGAGAAGAAATTTCATCATACTCAGCTTTACGCTAACTGTATTTGGTTAAGAAGAATTGAATACCCAAAGTTAAAAGAGCATCGAATACTTTGAACTCCACTGAGTGCGTAGACATCTATCGAAAACCATAAAAAGAAGCTACTGGGTAGTCAAATAAACTAGTCTTTACATGTCTGGGTGTTGCCAGAAATAGGCCGTCAATTAGAATTTGTTTCTGTTTATTGGATTCTTGGAGGTAAAAGACAGAATGGCTTGAGTGGGGTAAGTTTGAGAGTTGACAACGAGAGGAAAAGAAGCTGGAAATAATCATAAAATGCTTTTTGGAAGACGTAAAACAGCAAAAATAATGCATGGGAAACAAAATACTAACATAGACAGCTGAACTCATTTTCTCTTGGTCCCCTTTAGAATAATACGTCAAAATTCAACTAAATCACAGGTTACAATAATATTCTACTTGTTTGGTTTTAAACGCGCTTGGTGATCTTAGGAACTCAGCCAGTTGCTCCACCAAGAAAAATAACAGCACTGACAAAGTAAAATCCAATTTTTTGATTTTACAAACCAAGGGCCTTCAAGCATTTGATGACATTTGAACAGGAACTTGAAGGCATTGAACAAAGGTCTACATACAACGAGGAAAAAAGGTTTGCCCCACATACCCTCCAGACATTGCCCTCCTCACGTTAGATTCAAACAACCTTGGGTTCTCTCTCAACACAGCAGCGGCATCGTGATTCAGTGGATCCTCGTAATTTGGTTCCTGCACACCAGATGAAAGAATAGATTATTGTCAAAATTCAAAAGAGGAAAAAATCAAAAGGCTGAAAAACCTGCAGTCATACCGTGAAGAGATGATACAAGCCATAGATGACAGTGTTTATATTAAGGACAGGTTTCCAATCTTCTCGTAAGATGTTGAGACAAACATTTCCTTCCAAGTCAATATTTGGATGATAGACCTGCAAATTCGAGACAATGCTACAAATAAATTTATGATGCTGAAACGGAAACCAAAACTAAAATTAAATCTGTAACACCGACTTTTACAATGAGCGAATTAGAGTATAAAAAAAATAAAGTCCATCCTACCTTTGTCTTGCACTTAACCTTTGGCGCTTCATGTGGATAGATGGGAGAGACTTGAAAGGAAAACAAAAATGTGCCACCTCTGTAACAACAAACAAAGATAGTGAAGATTAGTGAGCTTTTTCTTAAAAGCTTTTTCATCTTGCAGGCACAGGTAAAGATCTTACCAGATTGAAAATTTTACTTATAATTTTTAAAAAAATAAGATGAACAAATCACAGGGGTTTGAATTCCTTCAACTAGAATCAATTAAAGTTTGAACGCAGAGTTGAAAATTGTATGAATTTCCATACAAGTAATATCCGTCATCGGGTCGAATTGAAACTTCGAAGTTCATCAGGTCATCTTTTCCATTGGGGAAATGTATGGTACAAGATTGTGGTAGATTCAGCTCACTTATGTCTGAAAGATGTAATACAAAACTGTTATGACAACTTTTATAACAAAATAAATGGCAAAAACTACAGGCTCAGGAATAGTTGATACAAGAAACGTCCCAGAGCAGCAACTAAAGCATTTAAGGTACTAGAGAAACATTTTAACAAATCGTAAATCTTTGCAGGATGGCGGCCCATTGAAGAAGAGTATGTAAATATTAAATATCATGCTTCAGATGTTCAGATGAGTTTTTTGGTTTATCCGATAGAGAAAAGAAACCAATTTCATAGTCATGGAAACTATGGAGGCTGAATAACAAACTTCAAGAGAAAAATATTCCTCAATCAAATATACAGTTGAAGACTTGAACACTCTAGAACAGGAGGAAAAAACTAATTAGCCACCACCTTCTCAGCCAGTCCCACAACAAAATAGGTTAATTTCATAGCTATTAAAAGCCACCAGACCAACCAATTCAATTTGTTCAACCCTAAACCAGTCAACAGTTCCCACACACAAAACTGTAATTAAACACGCTCAGTCCCATGAAAAAAAATAGGTTAATTTCATAGTTATTATAACCAACCAACCAACCAGTTCATCTGTAAACCATTCACTGGTCCCTAAAATAACTACAAAAACTGCTCTAAAATTAAACAGGCATGAAACTAGCAGAATCAGTCATAAACCGCTTATTAGTTTTGTATGTTTAAAACTGATTTATAAAATGCCATGCAGTTGACAATCGTCACCATCTGTAGAGTTTGGGAACAGCCATCTGTTTTAATGAGAAGTGTTTTCACCATGACACACCAATGTAGAACTCAAAGTTAATTGGAGTAAATATTTTAAACAAGATGCCTCATTAAAGCACCTTCACACAAGGTACAGTCACACTTTGACAACATCATACCGATGCCAGCTATCTCACATTAACACTTTGCATGTTAAAACAATCTTACAAATTTTCAGGCAATTTGACAATATCATACAATCAAGGGATGGAATTAAACCTAATATGAAACAACAAATTGGTCTGATGGAATAACAAAATCAATAAAAATTGTGTCTGAACATAATATGAAACAACATATTGATTCATATTACCCATTAGAAAAGTTCTTTTTAAAGTATTAAGCATTAACAGTTATATAATATGTTCAAGTATATGCGTATTGGTTAAGTTTATATTTTAATGATATAATATTACATAGTTGGTTTAGTTTATACATTTTAATGATATAATATTACATAGTTATTACAATAACTATTAGATTATATTTATTTTAACATATTGATTTTAATACTTAAAAATATTAGTATTGGTTTAATTTAGCACAAACATTATTTTAAAAATACATAAAATTGTGTTCTGAAATTAATATTATTTTTTTCACATTCTATAATATCTTTTACTAAAATTTGTAAAAACAGTATTCAATTACTACAGGTTCCAGCATGGTTAGACTATTAACCTTGAACTGGTTTTGTGATTGGCTCTATGACTACTTTTCAAAGCATTGGTTAATTTACTTTAAAAACGATATTGTAGCACGAATTTGATAAAGATTATTTTGATATCAGGGTTTTTTCCGTTTTATTTGTCTATATACTGAAATGAATTATTTCAAAAATTATAATCCGTCGATGTCAAAACCTTCATGTCCCCCTACAACTAGGTAGAGAGATCTTACAGTATATTTTCAGAAAACGCAAAATTTTATACTCCTCTCTTCTATACCATATTTCTTTTCAAGGGCCTCATTCCCAAAAGGAGTAAAACAAGTTTAATCTACATGCACTATAATATGCCCTTTTTATATTATAATTTTTGTCGAAGAAAAGAATGTAAATTATAGTTGGCTAAAAGTGATAGGCAAGAGTCTAGATTCTACCAGAATCAAAATGAGAATAGCACAAAAATCATCTTGCAAAACAAATCAGGACTTCACAGCATGCAACGAGTTGTATGATATTTAATATGAAGCAATTTGCCCTTTCAACATTTTATTTCAGTTTGTTAGATCAGAAATAAATATGTAACTCTAGACAATATTTCTGTAGATTATGCTTTTAATTTTCAACCTATGTCAACTCAGAATCCCCAGTAACTGAAAAAATAAAGCTTTCTTATATTTGTTATAATGAATCCGTTCATATGACTTCATTCTTCTCCCCCGCCTGTGCCTCAAGACTAGGCCCCAGCAAAATTCCTGCCTCATTCAACATCAAGTTACACAGGCAGTTTTTGCATTAAGATTTTATAGCCCACAGTATCTGATGTCCGATCAAAGTATGATCAAAGTATAACGTATTACCATCATTAGACCTTTCATTTTCCTCTTGCACTCTACATTTTCATTGATTTGAAATTTTGGAATGCCACACAAATTGGGTAAAGTAAAGCATGCAAGAGCCACTCCAATTAATAAAAAGAAGAAAACCTTTGTGAAGACGCAACTCGCCAGCACTTTGCTTCTTAACGGGTGGTCCACCACCTGCATTTTCTGCAAGTTCTCTCTGCTTTTCCTTTACTTTAAAAAGTTTAATCATAGTCCTACAAGAAGGATGTCAGATCCAGCATTAGATCACATTTTATCACAGTCTATGAAATTATCCAAGAGGAACAAGATCAACTTATTTCTACGCCTCAGAAATCCATTGAAGGCCAGGGAAGTATACCAGCTTACCCATTCTAAACTATTAGCCTTAAGCCCAACCATTTACATTAAAATGACAAAACAAGTATATTCACAAGCTTCCCTAACAACCTTCCCCTTGGACAGCAGTAAGACATTCACAAGCTTAATAGTTGATCCAGCTACTTTATGCACTTAACCTCACCCTTCTCTACGAAGAATAACATCTAAACGGCGTGGATTTTAAAGTAGGAAACACGATCATACTTCTACGATAATAAATCCAAGGCAAAGAAGCATATTGAGCTACTCATTTACAGTTCTTTATTTTCATACAAACTAATGATAGATGATCAAAAGGTTACGCTGAAAACGAAAATATACTGGTCCATCACAGAACACTGGGATCTAGTAAATTAACGAGGAGAAAATAAAACAATCACGCTCAAGAATTCTTACAAAAAAAAATATTCTGAAAAATACAGAATCCAACACAGTATCAATCAAAGTGTGGCTAAATCGAGAATTGCGTGAAGCAATTGAAAAGAAAGCGAGCAAAAAACCCTAAGGCAAAGGGATCGGAAAATCAGAGATAAAGAGAATAAGAAAATGGAGAAAATACAATAATAGTCAAAAGAAGAAGAAGATAGGTAAAAGAAGGAATCAGATTTGTGAGAAAGAAAGAACCTGGTTGAAAAGAAAGCGCGAACTCGAACAGAAGATACACAGAGTTTCGGGGTTTTTGCAGCTCTGCAAAATCTGAGTACTAACCTTCTTAACTATTTTCCCATTCGCCCCAAAAAGCCTTCATAATCATTATATCAACCGATGCATATCGCATTTTCCTTTTTTTTTTTTTTGCACAGTACGTTGCTTTTTCTACACGCTGAAATTTATCATTATTTTATTCATTTTATTATCATGGGTTTAATTTTTTTTTGTGAGATGTTGAGTTTCATTCTGTATATTTTTATTAAAAAAATTGAGTAAAAAATGCCTTTATCACATCTTTATTGATTGCTGGTGTACAAATGGCATAAGTTGTGATAAACATCTACTTAAAATAATTAGCAAGGTATGTCTAACCTTTTTTTTATTTAGTTTAAGGCTTATTAATGAGATAATCACTCTTCAGAGATTACATCAAAATCATTAAACTAAGACAAATGATGATATTATAAGAGAAGAGCATGCAGTTCAGTTCAGGGAAGAAAATTATGGGACCATAAAAGAAGTGTTTGGCTTCAACTATCATTGAAAATAAGTGAGACTACATGAGAAAGGTCTACGACTAAGTCAACTATATTCATTACTAAAATCATATATTTATATATATATATATATATATATATAATTCTTTATTATTGAACGGGTTAATCTTTAAAAAAAACTTTTGCATTTTCCAAAAATACATGTATTTAATAAAAATATTTCAAAGAGGAGATCAAAGAATAACTAAAAAGAACACAATTCTGACTTGTGTTAATCATCAAGACTATGTCTAATTTTTTGTAACACCATAAAAGTTCACTAAAACTTACAAAGATACAAGTATAATCTTAATCTAAATATTAATTTTACTTGTTTTTTCAAGAAAAATTCAAAGTATATATTCTTTATCTAGTAGACTATTCATGCTCAGGAAAGCTAATTTACATGTTGCTAATAAATTATAAGAAAGCTGAGTGACCAAATGCAATGTTTTGAATAATAAATATGAAAATTTTGAGTTAATTTAGGTATTCTCACAAAAAAAAGTTCCCAAGAATATCACAAGTAACAAGATGGAGGATGATAGTTTAAGAGTTCTCGTGTTAATCAACAATGGAAGGAGTCCATTTATTTAATTATACATGAGACTTAAAAAAGATATGAGTTTTGAGGTTTGGTGAAGATATAATAGTCATCACCCAATTTCCTACATTTTACCATTAATACAATAAAATTATTAAATAAAAATAAATATTAAATATTAAAAATAATTAGTAATTATATTAATTAAATTATATATTATTTAAAAATTAAAAAATTATTATTTAAAATAATTTTTATCATTAACAAAATTTTAAACTAATTTCTAAATTAATATCTAATTAGTTATCAAAGTTTTAATTACCAAAATTTTAAATTCTAAAATTAATATTTAAAAATAATATTTTATTAAATTAATATAATAATTAATTATTTTTTATAAAAATACTTTTTATTTAATGATTTTTTTATAATACAATATGTTACTTATAAAATAATTTTTTTATCTGATTCATAAAATATTTATTACTTGTTCACCAAAGTTGATATGTAGTATATAAAAATCACACTTTGCTACTTAAAACATGTCTTTTAATTATTCTTTATATAACATTTTATCTTTGCTCTAGCGCACAGTCATTTGCTCTAGCTTAATTATTCTTGGTAAAATAATATAGGATATATAAGAATCGAGAAAAATAATTTTAGAGTAGACGTGGTATAATTATAATGATACCTGAATATTTTATTATTAAATGTAAAATAACATATAAATAGAATTTTAGTTATTCATGTTTTATTTTAAAAGAATCGAGAAAAATAGTTTTAGAAAAGACATGGTATAATTAAAATGACACTTCAATATTTTATTATTATTAAATTTAAAAGAGCATATGAATAGAAATTCAGTTATTGAGGTTTCATTTTATAAAAATCATCATCTCTCTAAATATTCCATTTTCTTTTCCTCTGTCTTCTCTCTAACATTCTAACATTCTCGCTCATCAGATTGACGATGGGAGTACGTCATTAGACTCCTGGTAGCGAAGAATACAAGTCTGTCTGGTCAGAATCTCTAATAGAGTAAGTTCATTTTTGTTCATTTTTTCTTTCCTCTCTCTTCTCTCTAAGATTTTGACCTCCCCGCTTATCAATTTGACGATTGGAGTTTGCCATTGGACTCCTGAAAGTGAACTCTATAAGATTGCCCGATCAAAATCTCAGATAGAGTAATTTCATTCTTGGCTCATTTTCCTTTGACTTAGTTTTGATATGGTTAGGTTTGTCTTTAGTTTAAGCTTGCATGCAATTCTTTTATCTTCAGAAGTAGTCTCTATTAGCTCAGAGTCCTAGTGGTATAATTAGATTTTTTATCAGGACTCTGTTGTGCAGGTTAGGCTACCCTTGAGCTTTTGGTAGTTTGGAGCTCTTAGGGAGCATCTGCTCAAGTTCAGGTAAGGAAAGCTAGTTAAAATTGTCAATAAAACCCTAAGCTTGTAGAATGTATGAGTTTGGAATTGAATGAGTTATGGAATGTATTTGAATAGTTTGTTGAATTAATTCAAATGAAATGTTTGATGAGAATTGGTTGTTTGATTTTAAATGAGTTTGGTTTATAAATTGACATAATAGTTAATAGACTCAATGAGAGTGTTTGTATAATGTTGAACATGAATTGTTGAGTGTAGTTTTATAAAATTATGAGTTAAATGAAATTTTAAGCTTTGGTATGATTTAATTGTGTGATTTTGGATATTGTGAGATGTGGAATATGAATTTTAATCAAGACATAGTATTTTCAAGAAAGAAAATACAGTGTTAAGATTGTTTAGGATGTGCTTTGACTAGGAATTCGTCTAGAAGGAGATATCCTGACTCTCCTAAGATAATGAAATCGTATAGATGAAGTTATCCAGGTAGTGTGAGAGTCGAATGAGGTTCATATGAATGGGTAAGTTGTTTGAACGATAACTAACTTGACCTGTTATATGAGTTAACCATGTCATACTGGGAGAGATGATATTGGTATTATTTATGTGCACAACTATGTGGATTTCACCGTGAGATGAGATAGTATGACAGATGCATATCTCTGAGTCTAAGTCAACGCATGAGTCTTCTGAAAGTAGAGTTAAGTGTTTATGTGTTGTGAGTCAGTAGAAGTCTGACATGTGAAAGAAGAATTTATGAATTTTAATAGACATTTGATGGTTTAAGAAATTGTATGACACTTGATGAATTATGTTTATTAATTTGAAATTGAAATTATATATAAATATTTATATAGCTAGTTTATCCTGTTTTTTGTTTGGGTTTGTTTCTTTATCTGTGATAATATACACAGGAGCACATGAGGTTGCTCGAGGATGAGATAACTTTCATTTGAATGTTTTATTTGTTTCAAAAAGTTTTGGTGTATATATTAAAATCTCTATAAAAAGGATATCTTTTTGAAATAATTGTACATATTCATATGTTAATTACATATTATTTGTTTGTTTTACTTTTATTTGATTATATATAAATGCAAAATAGGAAATGTTACAGGACACTCCAAAAAATAATACCAAATAAAGTATAAATTGATAAATAATTAATCCTAGACTTATATTATACTTAATCTTAGCACATCTAATATTTTGTTTGAAACACTTAATCTGAATGAATTTAAAATGATATTTTGTTTGATACCTTAAAACATAATTATTTATTTGATGTCATTCAAAATAAGGGTATTAACCATCTTTAATACAATAAAAGGCCTAACAAATATATTTGTAAACAAATATTTTATTGCATTATACTGTATATACATAATTATATATAATAATCCAACAAAATATATATATATATATATATATATATATATTATCAATAGTACGAGGAAATTGTAATTATTAATAAACCTATTTCAGTTAATAATATAACAAGTTTACTAGTTTTTCAAATGTCTTGTAACAAATTAAATTTAAAGACCCTCATCAAGATATATCTTACAAAAAATCTATGATAAATAAACTTTAAAAAAAGTGAGATTAGTTTATTTATAAATTAAAATTAATTTATATACAAATTTAAAAAATTATTTAAAAAAGTTCTTACAAATTAATTTAATCAGAATATTTTAAATTTATCAACAAGTTAATCTCAATTTATTTTCATGATTTATTTATTTTGAGAAATTTATCGTATAATTCTCTAAATCATTATGGTTCACAAGTGTTGCTAGATTATGTTATGATTTATTTTATTAGGCTTGTTGATAGTAGCTAAAAAAATATACCAACAATCTTACTATTAGAATGTAAGATATTTTTTTTTACGATTAGAAAGAGTTACTTGAGTTGTGTCTACATAGAATTTGAATAGAATGATACTTATTACACTCCAGATATAAGTATCTAAATGGAGATGAATCTAAATTTGGATCTCAATTGTAAAATTTAGTATAGATAGGTGCAATCATGAGTACTATATATCATTCACTTGTCTTATACTTTCTCTCTCAGATTCATATATATATATATATATATATATATATATATATATAATATTAGAAAGATAAAGTACAGAATTTTTTTTATGTTATTTGAGCGTCAACCTATCGCTTAAACGATAATATTTATTGTAGATACATAATATTATTATTAAAACATTCATCAAGTCTTTTAAGAGATAAAGTTTTTGTCCAAGTTTTGCCATGAAGATTAAGTGAGAAAGATGTCACGTGTATTCTCTTTTCTCAAGATTTCACATTGTCACTCAAATAATGTATTATCACTCAAGAATGATGAAACAATGTTTTGTATTAGACTTTTAAACTTACTATATTTTTGCACTAAGTTGGGTCGCCTTAAGTGTTACTTTGACCTTGAGTGACAAGAGAATAAGTATTTATTTTATAAATTTGAACACTCAAACATTGATTTGTTGCTCAACGAGAAAAATGTTGCATCAATCATCTCTCTTTCCTTTTTAAGTACCACTCAAGCATTAAAATAGCGCTCAAGCTACGTGAGTCATCACTAAGTGGCATTCATTTATTAGTTTATAATTCAATTTTAAGATTAATATATATTTGAGTGGTTGTTTAAAAATGAATATAGATTGTTTTATTCCAAATATACAGGTCATTTAATTTAAAAGGTGGTTATGTAACCACAAAGTGTGATTAATGACCAGACAGTGTATGGATGATATGTTGGAATAAGAAGTGTAGTAATGATGATTAGTAATTATCAGAGTAGTATTATAATGATAACAAGGAAGGTACTATTGACTTGTTGATGAGTTTTATAAGTATTAAGTCACGGGGTTTGATGAATTATTCATGTTCTAACATGTTGAATTAAATAGACAAAAATATCATATGATAAGAGTCAAACGAGTTTTCTAACATTATTGACCTAAAGAAATTAGGTTTATTGTGTTTCTTATGTGATTTTAGTTCAAAAAATATAGTTAGAACCTTTACTATGATTCTATGATAATTTTTTTTAACGTGTTAAGAGGTGATACATAAACTTTTGGGACCTCCTACTCCCCTTCCACATATACGTATGACACAAATAATCAAACTTATATAGATTATGGATGTAACTTTACAACACAACACCAACAACATCAATATGTTTTATATAAACTCAAGACTATCAGGATGACAACATAGACATCTCAAGCAATACATGATCATCCTTATTTAAGTTTAGATTAATTTATAAGCACAAACCTCATATATTCAATGAGAAGATGAGTTTATAATAAACTAATCAAAGATGTAGAGAGAAAAAAAAGAAAGAAAACTCAGTGCTTAAAGATAAGAAATTATCTTATATCCTATATCCTATATGTGTTGATAAGAAAAGAAGTTTTGATGGATAGATATGGTGGATGATGAAATCCAAAGGAGAAGTTCATTCTTAAGACAACTACATAAAGAAACTTTTGAAAAAATTTTTTTTAGGAAACATCTAAGAGCAAAAGAGATTAAGTGTATAACTTGTGTATTTTAGAGTAAGCCACTAAATTCAAACTTCTAATCAAATTTTATACTCAAACTATCTATGAAACTTAAAGTTACAAAGAGTTTGATAAAGGAGGTAATTATTTTAATATTATCCAATAATTTTCCTACTTTAATTAAAAAATACAAATTAATAAAAAAAAAGACAAATAACACTAACAAGTTGATTAAGTCAAGTCATTTTAATAATAAAAAAATTACATTGGAAAAAATGATACTTTAAACCTCAATATTTTATCATCCCAATATTAAAAAAAGAGTACATTTAGGATACTTTTAAATGCGGTGAGGCATAATTTTTTTTCCTCGGTTACTTAGTAAAATAGAAAGTAAGAAGAAAAAAAAATACATGTTTAAAATTGCATAAATACTCGTAATTAAAAAATAAAATGCAATAATTATTTTTTATGTTCCCTATCTTTATTTTGGCATTCTTCTTTTTATTTGTTATTTTTTGAGTTTCAATATAACAATTACTTTCCAATTATATATATATATATATCATTTTTATTATGTTTTAAAAATTATTTGGAGAGAAAAAATGAAGAAAAAAAATATAATAGATAATTTATTTAAAATTAGTTTAAAAATAAAAATGAAATATTTGATTTAATGTGAGTGAAAAAAATCTTCATCGTTAGGTTGGAGTTAATGCGTGTCCACTCCCAACCAACCCAAATACATGCATTGGCTGAAACAGTTTTTAGTGTTTTTAGTAAAAACATGAAAACAGAAGGATAAGGACAAAAGTCACAGAAGAGACCCCAGAAATGGCAACAGATTCCTTCTCACTCAAAACCTCACCCAATGCCACATTCTTTATTTGTCATATACTTCTTGGCCTTTGTTGCCTTTCATCTCTTCTTCATTCTCAACTTGTCACGGTCTATTAAATGGTGTTTCTAGTTAGATTTTTTATTTATTTATTAAATAATTATTTAAATGAAACATAATCCAAAAGATTATTGCATCTTCCATAATAATTATTTAAACGAAACATAATCCAAAAGATTTTTTATTGTTTTTTAATCGATTTGACTTTCAACACTCTAACTACCATCCATTCATTTTCTCATGTTTTATTTGTTAATGAAAAAATACAATGAAAATAAGTGAGTTTAATGAAAATAAATAAATAAGAATACAAGTTAAATATATTTATTTAGAAAATAAAGATGAAATGGAGAAATATATTTTTTCTTTTTCATCCAATATAACATTAATCTTATCCTTTCCGGTTCTAACCCATTATCTAAACTAAACAAGATGTTAAATATCGTTTTGTCATAAATACAACTTTAATTATTTTATTTAGTTTATTGTGTAAATTTGATATTCTAATTTAAAATAAATATATTTGGTTCACGTATTTAAAAAATGAAATTTTAGCCCAATTCATAAATTTACATAAGTTTTATTCTTTTATTTTAACATGCTGATTTAATATACCACAAGCAAATTATTGAGTTCATTAAAATAAAAATATAAAATGGATATAATTGAGAATTAGACGGGCAAACTATTGAGTTCAATGAAATATAAGAAATAAAACATATATAATTGAGTATTGAACGGGTTTTTGAAAAAAATAGGAGACTAAATATCTCTGTTTAAAAAAAACAAAATTGCTGAATATTTTTTAGGATACTTATTTATATTAAGAAAGTAAAATAAAACTCGGTTTTATCATTTAATTTAAACAGCATAATATATTAACTTTGAATTAAATATTAAATGAATCATTTCAAACGCTTCACAATGCATGAAGTATATGAATAAAAAAGAAAATAATTCATGCACGTTAACTTTTTACAGCAATTTAATTTTATACTAGTCACTGTTAATTATTAATATATGAGACTCATAAATAATTGAAACATGTAAATAAATTCATTAAAAACAGTGAACTTTTAAAATTTTGTAATTATATTAAAACTTTTGTTTCAAACATCAGTAAATTATTCACTTAATTATTTTTCTTTTAAGAAAACAATGTTATTAACTCTTAATTCAAAGCTATTTAATTTTCAATAGAAATATATATATATATATATATAATCACAAACCTTGGTACATGTTGAATTTTATTACTATAAAAAAATCATAAAATAAAAATTAACTTTAGAAAAAAAAATAATTAGTTGCTATGGTAACTAAATTAAAAACTATTTTAAAAACTAAAAAAACAATTTTAAATTAATTTTTATTATTGTTAAATAATTTCTAAATTATTATCTAATTAACTATATAAATATTTAATTACTAATTATTTATATTTTAAATAAATTTGATAGAAAAAAACCTTGATTTACTAATTAGAAACAATTTAAAAATAATATAAACTAATTTAAAAATCAATTCTTTTTAATTTCTAAAATATTTTTAATTTAATCACTATAACAATTAATTACTTTTTATAAAAAAATAATTTTTATTTTATTATTTTTGTAGTGTATAACTATCATCTTCAAAATCATATTGAGAATAGTTGTTATTAATTAATAATACACACTTATTTTATTACTCTCTTGATTCGAAACATTACAATAAAAATTAGCACCATGACGTCATTGTCATTGCTACAGACAATTTCTGAAAACGTCTTTGGAAAGTGAATAGAACCATAAATAACCATAAAGAAAGTGATTTAAGCATCTATCTATCTTTGACGCACTTCCCAGTTTTTGTTGGGGCTCGTGTTTTCCCCCATTGAGTTTCTCCAATCCAATCCTTTTCTTTAAGCATTTATTATAAATTTAATTTTGACATTTTATTTTATACGTAAACCTATTGAGTTTCTCTCATCCATATACTATCTGCTGGATAACACTATTCTAAAAGTTCACAACAAACACTAATATGAATATTATTTCAAAATTGATATAATTACTTCTCACATTCTAAACATATTTATTTTTAACTTTACAAATATTGTATTTTGATTTAACTAAATTATAAACTCATTAAAGGTACTATTAATATTTTCTAATTTTCTTGGTGTACCATGTAAAGAAGTTATAGGATATCTATGGACTATGAATTTTCTGGGAACTATGACCTATAGTGATAGGATTTGGGAAATATGACCTTTTGTGATAGGATTGAAATTTAGATGTCCATTTTAATTAATTTATTTTTTATTGATAAAAAAAATAAAAATAAACTTTCTAAAATCAAGGACAAAATGTATCTATTCTAAAATAAAGAAACTAAAATCACAAATTGGGAAAAATAGAATAAAAATATAAAATACAGAGTTATCTGATAATATAAGGGAAACAAAAAATTAAATTTGAATTAAATATTAAATGAAATACGTGACTTAAGAGGAAATAATTCATACACGTTAACTTTTAATACCATTTTTTATTAATCGGTATTAATTATTAATTAATGAAATGTGCAAAGATGAATGCATTTGTTTGATTAAGCAATTTCTTTTTGTTGATTTTGGGAATGAGAAATGATCCCACTATGTATAGGGTAAGAGGCGTGCATTGAGGCCAAAGTCTATATATCTAACAAGGCCAACCACAACAAAGAACACGTAAGACAGCACAACACCATTTCGTCTTTCTCACTTGGTACCAAACATGGTTTCTCCTAACGTTTGTCTTAATTCCTCCATGCTCATCACACCTTCACCTCTCTTTCACACTCCCCTTTTCCACACTCTCTCACTGCTTCCCAATACCATCAAACCACCAACGCCAAAACTATCCTCTTCTTCTTCTTTTCACTCTCTCTCAGTCTCTGCTGTGCCCACTAAGGTAGACACCAGTACTGTGAGAATCGCGGAAATCGAAGATCAAACCTTCGATTTCAAAGTCTACATGCTCCACAAGGCCCACACAGTCAACAAAGCCTTGGACGCAGCCATTGCGCTGCGCGACCCGGAGAAGATCCACAAAGCCATGCGATACTCCCTCCTCGCCGGCGGCAAGAGGGTCCGCCCTATTCTCTGCATCGCCGCCTGCGAGCTCGTCGGCGGCGACGAGGCCACCGCCATCCCCTCCGCCTGCGCGGTCGAGATGATCCATACCATGTCGCTCATCCACGACGATCTGCCCTGCATGGACAACGACGACCTCCGCCGCGGCAAGCCCACCAACCACAAGGTCTTCGGCGAGGATGTGGCGGTCCTTGCTGGCGACGCGCTGCTTGCGTTCTCGTTCGAGCATGTGGCGATGGCGACCGAGGGCGTGTCCCCGACGCGCGTGGTTCGCGCGATTGGGGAGCTGGCGAAATCGATCGGTGGGGAAGGCCTTGTGGCGGGACAGGTGGTGGATATAGATTCGGAGGGGGTCTCGAATGTGGGGTTGGAGAGGTTGGAATTCATTCATGTGCACAAAACGGCGAAGTTGCTGGAAGCTGCGGTTGTGTTGGGCGCAATAATGGGAGGTGGGTCGGACGAGGAGGTTGAGAAATTAAGGAAGTTCGCCAGGAGCATCGGATTGCTGTTTCAGGTGGTTGATGACATTCTGGATGTAACTAAGACGTCCGAGGAATTGGGGAAGACGGCGGGGAAGGACTTGGTCGCTGATAAGGTCACGTACCCTAAACTTTTAGGGATAGATAACTCTAAGGAGTTTGCTGAAAAACTGCTGCAGGAAGCCAAGGAACAATTGTTTGGGTTTGATCCCCGAAAGGCAGCGCCGCTACTTGCTTTAACCGATTACATCGCTTACAGGCAAAGTTAATTAATACTTCATATTTTCGTTATTAATACAATATTTACAGTTTATCAGAATCTGATAGTCTATTTATGAAATCTTAATTTTTCATTAAATATTATGAATACTTCCATGTTTTATTAATAAATACAATGATAACACTTTAAAAGTTATTAATAATAAAGATAAGTTTAATATATTAATAATAGTTAAAAAAAGTTAACGAAATCAAGAATATAATAATCACGTTATATTAAAAAAAAAGAAGTTTAGTTAGTGTGATTGAGTGTGCAAAGCATCTGAAGACATTGGATACCGAGTTTTGTCTCTGGGGACGCGTCAAATAGTTTTGTGTTCACGTCTTTGCTTCGTTCGTCGTCAATTTTGTTTGTTAAGGTGTGTGTGTAGTTGAGTGAATTTGTAATAAAATATAGGTATTTTTTATTGCTTTGGCTCTGTGTGTCACCTGCTTTCGGAATTTTTGATAGGACATATTCTTTACTGTCAGGGGCGATCAAACTATAGGTTCTTCTTCCAGGGGAACATGTGATCATTATTTGGTTTTATCTTTGAAACTTATGAAATCAATTATTTTATATTAATTTTTAACCAGTTTTTTTTATTATAAAAATTAAATTAACCAGCTAGTCCCTAATTTGTACTCTCTCCATTTCAAAACTACATTCTTCCACCTTTCTCACATTTTTAACAAACCATTTTTTTAGTTCATGTTTAATTAAAAATATATATATTATAAAAAATATTTATTTTTAATTTATTTGAAATTTTTAACATATTTATTCATATCCAGATCAGTCAACTTCTGCGTAAAATTATATATTTATGAATATTGTAATAATAAGTGTACAATAGATCCAATACAAACACTCCTTAAACTCCTGCGTAAAATTATTTATTTATAAATAGTATAATAATAAGTGTACAATAGATTCAATACAAACACTCCTTAAAATGAATTCTAAATGACTTTATAAAAAGTAAAATTTAAATTTAATTTACCTAATTTAATTTGTAAAGACATCAACTACTCTTATTTTTAATTGATGTGCAATTTCAACATCAACTACTCTTATTTAAGAATAATGTGTTACTCTTTAATAATTATTAAATAATTATTAAAATTGTTTTTAATGGCAAGCGTTATACTTTAGTAAGAGAGTAAGTATTATTTAAATCATATTAATTTTTATTTTTGTTTTTTCCATTTTCAACTTTGCTTTCTGACTCACTATATTTGTAAATTTTTTTCATCAGAAAAGTCTTGCAAATAAAAAAGACTATGTAGAAAAAAATTGTAGGAACTATTGTTATATAAAAAACAAATGACTAAAATCAGTAAGACAAACATGTAAAAAAAATCTTTATAACTATTGCTTTCTAATGAAAAAAAAGAAAGAAGAGTGAATAACATTATTAACACAGACCCATTTTTTATCACCGATAATAAATTTTTCAGTGTTTTCAAATACAAATATTATTTATATTTTTGTGTAAACAATATAAAAATTTAAATTAATAAATTTTATAATGGATATTGTTCTAGTGAATAAGATAAAATAAATATCTCACAATAGAGTATTTGATTTTGAAAAATTTATTTAGGATTAATTATTACTACTAAAAACTCATTAAAAAAATTAATAAAAAATAATTAATTATTATATTAATAAAATTAAATATTAGTTTAAAAACTAAAAAAGTTAATTTTTAGTATTAATAAATAATTATTAAATTGAATTAAGTATCGAATTTTAATTATTATTATTCAGAAACTACTTATTAATTATATAAATTAATTTAAATATTAATAATTTTGTTAGTCTATAAAATAATATATAAATTAATTATTTTTTATTTTATAATTTTTTTATCTCTAAAATTACTTTTTATTTAATAATTTGTTGTAATATGTTTTCTTGAACTTATAGACTTGTTGTATTGATTGTTAATTTAATCTAATTATTTTTTGGCGTGTTTGTTTATATTAAAATTCATTGAATTATCCTTCAGATTTGTTTTCAGATTATATACTTTCATGATTATTATATAGTAAAAACCTTCCTATATTTATACTAGATAAACACATTTTAATAAATTTGCTGATATTTGTATGGTATTATCTAAAATCAATTTTGAACGATAATATTTATCCAGATAGGTTAAAAGCATATCTATTAGTATACAGTCCCTTTAAAATGCATAAAATATTGTAAAACAAAGATAAATAACAATATATCCTATGTGAAATATTGATTTTTTTTTACTTAAATTTTCTTTAGAAATTCATTTCAATCAAAAAATGTATAGAATTAATATTTCAAATATATAAGAATTTATTTTAGAATAAGACTATGACTAAAACAATGTCCACCTAACTTTCATTAAGTAGTTTAGATTGTTTGAAGAAGAAAATATTACATATATTAATGATTTTCTCACAAATTATTACACATAATTTTCTAAACTAGATGGTCTTTATTTTTCTTAATTTAGGACAGCTTAAATTTTTGTTTACAAAATAGAAAAAAAAAATAGTTTGTGCCTAGAGACGGCTATCTGATAAGGTTGGAAGCGCGTTTTTTCCTAATTTTGAATTTTCGCTTCCCCATTAATGCATAATTCAATTTTCTTTTCGGAAACTATAATTCCTTTTAATTTTAGCACGTAATTCATGACATCCCGTGAAACACATGCAGAAAGATAAAACAACATGATAGTAGTTAACATTTATTTTTTTCTGTTCTAAGTCGTACTACATATCTCTTCATCAAATATTTCTAACGTTTTTCTTGTAAGGAGTCTTTTTTAATGCTTAGTGAAAAAGTTACATAAATAATCTTATTTAATAAACATTTTATTTGATAATTAAAAGTATTATTTGAAGAAGTATTATTTGTAGTGTATGTTATTCTCTCATCTTGACACTTGTTCGTCAAATTTCCTCTCAACCATTCCTTCACACTTCCTCCTTAATACCATAGAAAGAAAAACATGTTTCCGTAAAACAGTTTATATAAAAAATTAAATTCTCATTTCAATATTTGTTAAATTAAATTATTCTTATAAATATTATCTAATTAAATATATATATATATATATATATATATTAAAAACAAAATAATAAAAGAAATATGGACTACTCTATCTATATTAATATGTATTTTTAACGTCTTCAACATCATATGTTATTGTGTAACAATCATAGATTTTAAAACAAGTACAAAACATAATCATAAATTTTAAAACAAGTACAAAACAGAAAGTAAGGTAAACTAGTAATTTCACACTAAAATAAAAATAATTTCATAAATCAAACCATTTCACAAATCAATTATGCATAATCCAAGAAGCAAACAACATAATCTTAAATATATAATTTTAAAATTTATGAATATATTTTGAATTAAAAAAATTATTTCATTATTAAACTTTTTAATAGGTAAGGATAAATTTGTAAAGTAATGTTTTACATCTTTAAAAAAAATTAAAATCTCTTCACAACCATCACATCACTCACAAACTCACATAAATTTTTCTCATACATTCATCCCAACATATTTTAATAAAAAAAAAACTCACTTTCTTCTCACATCCTCACAAATCCATTCCATCAAATTTTCACACATTATCCAAACACATCCCGGATGTTTTCATAACATTTTGAAAAATCTTAATAAGAAATGATTTAATAATGAGTAGTTTTTTTTTTTTATCTTGGTTTAGTTACACATTTTTTTTATAATTGAATAATTTTAAGATTTTAGTGAAAAATTCAGTCCAAATTGTTTGAATTAAGTGTATGTAAATTTAGAAATAATCGAAGTAAAATAAATATTTTTGTGTGTTTTTTATTTCTTATTACTATTCATTATCTTAAAGTTGTGGTATTCTTATGTTCATAAATCACAATCATTTTTAAGTGAAGTTTTAAAAAAAAAATTAAAGATCCTTTTCAATCAATTCACCCTTTTAATATGTTTTTAAGTCATTATTTGTTTTACAAATAATTTAAGTTAAATACATTTTTCGTTATAAATTACTATTATTAATATATAAAATTTAATAAAATAATTTTATTTATTTAATATTAATCATAATAGCATATCTGTATTTCACAGAGTTAACGTAAGAGTTACAGTTTTCTTTAGAAATAAATTTTAATATTGATAAAAAATTTAAAGTTTCAAAACAAGTTATAAGTATTTATTTTTATTTTCATTGAAAAAATTATCTCTTTATAGCTTTGCTATGTATAAAATCTTTCTAAAATTTAAAATTTAAAAGTTATCTGCTTTATAAATAAATTATATTGCGAGAGGTCGATAGGAGACAAATGAAGATAGTTGATCATATTTTATTTTATTTTTATAGATTTTTGTTATTGTGAATTTAACTTATTTTCTTATTTTTTGGATTTCCGCCTAGAGAAATGTAAAAAATGTAGAAATTTTAATACAATTGGAATTTTAAAAGTATATAAAAGAAGTTTTGCTACTAAACATATGATCTTCAATAATAAAGAAAAATACTTTTAGTATCTACTTCAATTTAAATATTAAATAAAGATAAAAATATAAAAATATTCTCTTTGTTATCAAAATATGCATACTAGTATACAGTTATATTCAAGATATCATAATGAAATAGTCATATTGAATAAATGTTTGAGTTTGAGTAATTATAAATGTAGTATATGTTAAAATGGAGATGTTATAATTTTTATTTGTAAAGTCTTTTATAAGTTGGAATAAATGACAATGAAGTGATAAGAGAAAGTTATAAAGTTAAGGAGATGAAGGAGAGAGATAAATCATTTTTAAGATGGTATCTGGGAAGGTGTATAGAATGTTTAAGATAGTATGATATTTCTAACGATACATTCTTACTCCACCTCTATACCTTACTCATATATAAATTTAAATAATTCTAAATTAATTACAATCTCAAATTTTTAAATAATCTTAATTGCACTTCTGCATCTCATACATTATTTCCCGTTGCATACCTCTCTTTCAGTTACAACACTCTTTTATTCGTCTCTAGCCGCACTATCTGATAGGGCAGTTTCATCACTTGATAGTGTGTGAAAGATTTATGAGAAGACTTGTTGCATTCGATGTACTCCAGTACGATTTTTTTTTAGTTTTGTACTTCATTTTTGCACATCCTTGTTTTTTTTTAGGTTTTGTGACTTTCAAATTGTACAAAATTTACCACAATCACCAACTTTCACCACCAACCACCATCAGCCCTCACAAGCAACTATTACAATTTAAAAATGAAGAAAAATGCTTGACACTCCGTACCATACTAAAAAACATATTGTTAAAATTAAAAATAAAATATAAAGTGAGGGTGAAGATACATAGCTACATGGAAATGTGTCTTTCTCATGTCACAATGTATTAACAAATTCAATAAAAAAATTATTAATAAATTTTGATCCATTAAAAAGTCAATTCAATTAATAAATATTTAATCTAATTCATATATTAAATTGTTGTATGAATGAATATCCAATCTATCCATATAAATATAGTTTTAAATAGAGATGGCAAAGCGGGGCGGGCCGGCCCGCAGGTAAAAAACACGGGGCGGGATGACCTTTTCAACCCGCTAACCCGCATTAGCCCGTCCCGCATTAGCCCGTAACCCGCGCGGGCCAGTTGCGGGGCGGGGCGGGTTGGCCCGCAAACCCGCAAGAAAAAAATATTGACACTTAGTAGCAGCAGGGCAACCTAAACTGGGTCATGCCAATTAAATCAATTTCAAACACGATAAAGGAGCAAGACACCGGTTAGAGAAGGAGAAGTAAGCAAAGGGTATTTTAGAAGTTACCCATGACCAAACCATCAATTGAGCCAAAAGTTATCTTATTTTTATTGTATTATTTTTATGAAAAATTAATTAATTAATTGTCATTGTTTTAATATATGCAGATGACGGGGAAGATTATAATTATGAAAAAATGGATGAAGGTTCTACTAAGGTGGCATCCAATGTTATTGAAATGGAAGAATGTCAATAATGTTTATGTTTAATGTTTTTGAATTAATGTTTATGTTTAATGTTTTGGAATTAGGTATTTTTAATGTTTTGGAAGTGGAAGAATAATGATATTTGATATTTATCTTAATGTTTTGATGTTTGACTATATTTGTAAAGGAAGGAAAAAAAGTTAGGTTTTATAATAACAAATATATAGGTTTAATTTGACAATTTTTTAATAACAAAATGTAAACAAAATAAATATTTAATTTAAAAAAAAAAAGAACGCGGGCTGACCCGCAAACCTGCGGGCCAGCTCTTATGCGGGGCGGGTTGAAAATTCTAGCCCGCAATAACTTTGCAGGGCGGGCCAACCCGTCCTGCATTTTTGCGGATCAAACGCGGGACGGGCCAATGCGGGGCGGGCTGGCCCGCTTTGCCATCCTTAGTTTTAAAAACTTTTAAAAAGGGTAAACTTTAAAGAAGGAAGATTCGTTGAATTGGGAAAGACGGCGGGGAATGGCTTGGTGGCGGCTGACAAGGTCAGGTACCTTAAACTTTTGGGGATACATAAATGTAACGAAGGACTTTGCAGTCTTTTTCTTCTTTGCTTTCCAAATCGGGGCATATATGATGTGAAATAATAGTTCTTTCCTTTTCCATTTAATTGTAAATTTACTATCTTGTACTTGTTTTTAACTCAAACAATAAAATGTAGCCACAATATTCAACTTCAACTAAAATGTACTCTCTGATTTTTTCAATTTTTAAGCACAAAAATTTTCAACACAACAAGAATACTGTTGTCAAAGCTGTCTGAAAATTACGTATCAAACTATTAGTGTTTGTATCAATATCTCTATGATCACTTCGATAATCTCCTACAAAAGAACTTATTGAAAGAAAAATTTAAAAATTGAAATCAATTTTTTTATCAAGTTAAATTAATTTATGTAAAAGTTAAACAATAAAATTTTATAAGTATAGATTAATCACTTATCCATAAATTAATTTTAATTTAAAGAGATTTTTTTCTCTAAAAAACCTTTTTAAAGAAATTGACCTACACTAGTAGAGCAGAAGTTAAGGAGGTGGGTGAGTCTTCTTTGACTATCTTATCATTATTTTTAAAAAGTAAAAATTTATCTTCATCTTCATCCCCTTATATAACGGATATGATTTTTTATTTATTTATCTTCATCCTATACAAATTTAATATATCCATATCTTATCTCTTAATGTTATAAATATTAATTAAATATTTTTTTTATAAAAAATAAAACTCACAGAGGCAAATAAACTATATTATCAAATATTCAATGTAAATATACACATTTTCTTATTTTAAATGTTAAATATTAAAAAAATATAATTATATAAATATCATATGAGACTATCAAATAATAAATTAGATAAAGATAAAATAAATATAAAAAGAGTAAAAATAGTCAAATGTATAACATATAAACTAAAAAATTAAAAAATTAAATAAAAATTAATATAAATTCTGTAGATTATATAATATATTAAAAGTGTTTTAATCGAACAAAGAGAAATATTACATAATCATCTTCCTTATAATATCCAATTTAAAAAATTAATATTATTCATACTCGTATTTACAAGCGATTAAATACAGATTTTTTTGTTAAAATAAGAACTATTTTAAAGAATACAAGGAAGGAATGAAAGTGTGTTCATGTTTTACACTTTGTGGAAATCTCTTTGCTCACACTGCACAACCGCCACTTCCAAGAGTTTTGAAATTTGCTATTTTTCAAAATTGCATCTTAATTGGATTTTTATGGAAATTAAAAATCACACTTTTTTAATAAATGAAGACTAATCACGGTATAAGGCGCAAAGTGTTTGATTATTTTAAAATTAACCAAAAGTAGTTTTGAATTATAAAATACAATTAAAAACATTTATAGATTATTTTTAACTGTAAGTTTTTGAATTATATGTAAGTTCATCAAAAAATACCATATCTAACTTTAATCTTAATTATACTTTTAATACCTTGATTATCATATTTGGACTGTTTCTTCCTGCACCTTCATATATTCTTCTCCCAACTTCATACATTTTCATATTTCCAAAAATACTTATCTGTAATATTCTGGATTACATAATCTAGATGTCTTTTTTCAAATTCATAATTAGGTTATGGATTAAAGCTTTTTTTCATATGCATGATTAGTTTTCGGATTATGTAATTCAGAAGTTTTTTTTAGTTTACGGATTACATAATCTGGAAGTCTTTTTTCAAATGCGTATTTGGATTACATAATCCGGAAGCTACTCTATTAGGATGGCACAAGAAGGTTAAAAAGGTATTTTCACGTTATATATGGGGATGACAGAAAAACCTATGGAGTTGCAGGAAGAAACAGTCTCATATTTGTTATGCAATTTGACTCATTTCCAGTTCGACGTATTGGATTTCAGAATGTTAATTTGAAGGTGAAGTTAGGCCTATGAGACCATGACCCCTTAGCCTGAAGCCCAACATTTTTATCTTAAACATATCCAAACAAGAAACTTAAAAAAACCAAAACATCATAACTTTTTTATACAAGTAAAATATTTAAAATATAAAAACAAAATTATTAATAAAATATAATATATTATTTCTTTAATTTTGTACTATTGCATTAATTATATACAATGTTAGTCCTCGACACTTTAATATTAGTTATAATATATTTTACGTACACATGAAGTTAGATAAATGGTTTAGAAAATTCTATTCTGACACTTAATTTACACTATTAAAAATAAAAAGATCAATATTGCATCATCACTTGACGGTAAATAAGATAGGAAAAGTAAAACTTAGATTTGAAAGTATTTTTGTACAAAGAAACATTAAAGAACAAGTTTGGTCGAAGCGCACACCTTTGGTTGTTCTAGCCTCGTTTTGGAAGGGTAGAACACTAAAGATGATGAAGCTTCTTTGAAGCTTCAAAAACGACGTAGCTACTGAGCCCCGACGCTCTTTGGTGTTGACCACCTACTTCTTCTTTGACTTTTTCCATGGTTCGGGAAATCGCAAACCCTCAAACTTCTCAATTACGTTCATAGCCTCCCTTTGCACATTAAATCTGCAACTCACTTTCGTGTATCGTGGTTTTCACTTAATTGGAATGTCTGATTCTTTTCACTCACACTTTGGGCGGAAACTCAAGTGACAGACACCAAAGTAATTCTTAAACTTCGACCGAATCCCAGGTACTAAGAACTTCTAATTCGGCCCTCTGCGTATATATACTTAAAAGTTGCAGCTTTAATTTATCCCCTTTTTAGAATTTCTGTTTTTATGTACCTATTCTGTGTTCTCTAGTGAGGATCTTTTGGGTGCGGGATCTTGCTACATTCTGAGAATCTTTCTTGCTTGCATCTCAGCCAGAATCTAATTGATCAGTTGTAACTATGCACTTTTTGAGGATTGGGAATATTGGTAATTGATTGTGAATTTGTGAGGAGAGAGAGAGAGAGAGAGAGAGAGAGAGAGAGAGAGAGAGAGAGAGAGAGAGAGAGAGAGAGAGAGAGAGGGGGGGGAAAGAGCAAGTTAATCGTAGTCCATTTGATCTTCTAATTTTTCTGAAGTTGGGTTAGGTTTAATCTTGTTAGGACTAAAATTGCTATGATGGGAGGTGGAACAAGTAAGAGACCTAGTAGTAGTGATGTTCCAACACCCATCAAAATGGGTACCCATTCTCTCTATGCGGCTGATTTAAGTTCTTATGAAGCGGCATGTGTTGAAGATCCAAACTTGCAATCCCTTGATGCTACCATTCGGGAGCGCACCAACAGGGTGATCACCTCTCTTGCTAATGGGATTGAGGTTCGTTCTATATCCATTGAGTCACTTGGGGAAGTGACTGGTAGTTTGCTTGAAATGAATCAGGATGTTGCCAAAGTCATTCTGGAATGTAAGCAAGATATATGGAATAAGAAGGACAAGGAGTTGTTCTCCTTGGTGGAGGACTTCTTTGAAAATAGCCTCGAGACATTGAAATTCTGCAATGCTCTTGACAAATGCTTGAATCGAGCACGCGAAAGGCATGTTATGGTTAAGTCTGCAATTACCTATTTTGAGGAAGAGGTGCAAAATGGGGTTGAAGGGTCTACTTATTTGAAGACATTGCAAGAGCTTAAGGTTTTCAAGGAAGCTGGGGACCCTTTCACAGAAGATTTTTATTCCTTGTTTCAATCAGTTTATCAACAGCAAGCATCAATGCTGAAGAAACTGCAAA
This sequence comes from Phaseolus vulgaris, assembly GCF_000499845.2. Lineage (NCBI taxonomy): Eukaryota > Viridiplantae > Streptophyta > Magnoliopsida > Fabales > Fabaceae > Phaseolus > Phaseolus vulgaris. Next base: position 2,757,342 of record NC_023758.2, on the reverse strand, counting down.
TCAGAAAGCAAAAGCTCGATAAGAAATTGAAGTCCCTCAAGACACTGAAGAGGGTGTCAAATGCCATTTTCGTTGCTGCCTTCGTGTCTGTTTTGATTTTCTCAGTGGTGGCAGCTGCGATTTCTGCACCACCTGTTGTAACTGCTTTGGTCGGTGCTTTGCTAGTTCCAATGGGCTCCGTGGGGAAATGGTGTGACTCGCTTTTTAAGCGATATGAGAAAGCTTTGAACGGCCAAAGAAATTTAATAATTACTATGCATGATGCTAGTTACATTACATTGATGGACTTGAACAACATCCGGGTGCGCATTGACCAATTGGAAATAAAGATTGAATCCATGTTGCAGAGTGCTGATTTTGCTCTGAGAAATGAGGATGGTGTAAAGTTTGCGATTGATGAGATTAAGAAGAATATAGACACTTTTGCAGAGACCATTGAGGCTTTGAGTAAGCAAGCTGACGAATGTAGTCGGCAGATAAGGAGAGCAAGGACTGTGGTTGTGAAAAAAATTATTAATTACTCTACTTGAGAGCCCCTTGGCATCTTCTTTGCTCCTGCTATATTGTACTCATTAAACACCCAGAACAACGACACTATTGTGCTTATGATTATGAAAGAAACATACAAATTTTACCTTGTGTATAACACTTCTATTCTATTTCTGTACTGCCTAATTGCCTATAGGAACAGTTTTCCTGCTTAATTTTGTTCTTTCTTTTACTCTATTGTTGCTAGATGAAATGTTAGAGATTAGAGATAAGGATATATTAGTAGGTGTAAATTTCATCTTAAGTTCAATTCTCCTAGTAGAATTTTGTTCGAAAACTATACTTTATTATTAATTGAAATATATTAGCACATTTCATTTCTAAATGAAGATATAGAATCCTCAGATGAGAAATATGGTTGGTTTTTCGGATGTAAGTAAAGTTTCTATGCATGTTTTAGATAGGATCCTGATGTTTGAGGCATCCACTAATGACAACAATTGCACCTCATAGGAACCTGACAGCACTCCTTACGCATTGTTAGCTTTCAAATTGCAGTTTATAGAATTATGGTATCCGACTTTTTTGTGTGTGTGAAATTAGTGAATGGATGATTCTTTTCTGCATGACACTGAACTGATACTAAACGTAATTCATTAAGATATCTATGATTACTTTTAATATATTTTATATTTTTTGTCAATTTATGGCTGCTTAATATTGTATCAAATTTGTCACTCTAATAAATACGAATTATTCAATTTAACGGTTATCAAATTATATAAAATCATAACTATATTTTTGGGAACTAAAAAATAATTACGATATCTGCTGGTTTTATATCCAATTTATTAATTTCGACGAATTAAAATGCAAAATTTGTTTAGAATTTAGGATTTAATACAAAATACAAATAAGAACCGGGAAGATTTAAACACAATATTAACAATAAATAAATAAAAATAATTTCATGTGAGATTAGTCAGGACAATAATTATTATAAAAAACTATTAAATAGTAACTATTTTAGTTATTATATTAATTAAGTTAAATATTATTTTATAAACTAATAAATGTGTTCTCATGTTATGACAAACAAAAATCAATGATTGTACAGAAGAGATGAAGAATGATTGTATAAGTTACAGTGTAAATGATAAAAAAGAGTACTCCACTCGACTAACAAACTCTATATACCTTCCTACAAACATATTTGGCTTTTAGAGCGTATATGTGTTTTAAATTACAAAAGTGAGAGTGCCCAATTCCAGAAAAAACCTTCAATCTCTGCTTCTAACATGACTTCAATTTATTGCTATCTGCTTCCTTTCCAGCGCCAAAAACAGAGCAGGAACGAGCGATTTTATCATCACCACATTCACAATCAGAATCACCCACATTCTTACTAGGTTTCCTCCTTCTTCCTAAATCCACTCCCATGTAAAAATTAAGAAACAGCATTAAAACAGCGCCGTTCAGCACAGAATTCAGGACCCACGCGCCAATCCCGTTACACCCACCTGTGAAAAAATGCAGCAAAAGCACCCCAACGTGACACACCAAGTTGCACCCAAGCAACACAATCTGGCAGTTCAGCACGAGTTGCAAACACGCGCCACGCGCCGCGATCGCGGTCCAGAACCGGGACCCGTAGATAACGCAAAACGCCAGCGTGGTGAAGAGGATCGCGAGAACTTGGAACGACTGCGAGAACTCCAACCACATGAACGACATGAACGTGGAAATCGCGTGATAAAAGAGCTGGAAGAAAACCAGCTTACGACGTCGTAGAACGACCGACACGGTGCGCAACATGTGGACGTAACGCGACAGGTAGAAAAGGTAGGACCAGAAGAAGACGCGGCCGGAGGGACGCGTCCCGAGGGGGAAACAAAGGAGCCACTCGAGAGGGGTCTTGGAACGCCGCCAGAGCCACTGCGTCTCTCTGATCTCCGCCGCGGCCGAGAGCAGAAGGCCGGCGAAGATGGTGGCGGAGATGACGGACATTGAGAGGCTGTGAAGCGCGGGTAACGGCCCAAGTGGAACGTTTTGGCCGCGGCGAAGAAGCAACGCTAATATTAGGTGGAGAAAAATGGAAACAAGAAAGTAGAGAGCGATTGAGTAGAAGAGGAAGGACCAGGTAGAGCCCCACAGAGCGTGGCTCCATCGGAAACTGACGATGACGGGGTGGTCGGAGAGGTAGAAGCTAATGGCCTTCATCACCGCCGTGGCCTTACCGAGGGTACCCCCGGACGGTGACGTGTACATGCCGTAGATTGTGGTCCTCTTCTCCTCTTCACATTACCCTGTCTTGTTGGTTTTGCTGGTTACCCTTGTCGTGTGTTGTAATTTTGGATTGGTGGAGGGTCGAGACTCAAGGAGAGACGAGAGAGAGAGACAGTAAATTTGTGGTGTTCGTAGTGAATAGAGTTTGCCAAATTGGTAGGTGCCCCATTCATTATTCATTTGGACCCAATCTTATTTCACTTCTCAAACCCATCGTCACATTACTAATCCTCAAATTCAACACTATCTTATCTAGTTTATTTATTTATTTTTATCTATAGTTTTACTGTATTCTTTCAATATGTGCGTAATAAACTGATTTTTTTTTCCACATATGTTGTATGCGTGTAATGGTAGAGTAATTCAACTATGATAAGAAGTAAATTTTAAATATAATTTAACTCATAAAATCGGGTCATAAAATAAGTTCTACATATTTAGTTGACTTGGATCTCCAACACTTTCAAAATGACAACTATAAGAACAATGACCAAGGTTTTGGATGAAGAGGCAAAACAAGAAGTTGGACCTCTCTTTTGGGCACACCCCTCGGTTCTCCTGAATCATGATATTTTACTCACGGTTGAATTTGAAATATCGTTTCATATTTAGTTTTTGTTTATTATGTTTTATCAGGACATAATCTATATTTTTTTAAAACAAACTAAAATTTGATAATTTGTTTATATTATTATTGTGTAGTTTTTTTAGCCAACACGAATAAACATATAAAATTATAATTTAATCGCAAAAGAAATAAATAAAAAAATCTGTATAAAGGTATTAACAAAAATCTCATACATATAATGTCAATTTTTGATTTATATAAATTAATGTTATATTAATATAAATTTTTTCAGATATGGAACTTTGAGTAAGAAAGGATTACCTTTTTTTTTCATCAAACAGAAATAAAAAGATATTAAATAGTGTAACATTCTATAACAAGAGAAAATCATTAAATTAAATAGAAACTAATTTTTAAAATAAAAAAATAATTAGTTACTATATTAACTAAATTAAATATTAATAAAAATTATTAATATCTAGTATTTATTATTAATAAAAAATTTAAATTAATTTTTAAATAAGTATTTAATTAACTATCAATTTTAAAATCTATTAAGTTAGTAGTTAATTAAATATTAATTTAAAAACTAGTTTATAAATTTTTATTAATAATAAAAATTAATCTAAATATCAATATAATACTATATAATTTAGTTAATATACTAACTAATTATTTTTATTTAATAATTTATTTTGTAGTGATATATGTATATATATATATATATATATATATATAATTTTTTTGAATCCTATAATTTAAATTTATTTCATTTAAGAGTTTATAAAATTGGAGAAAATGATTTTTTTTATAAATTATTAAAAGTTTATAAATTGGTTGATTTCATTCTTCGTATTTTTCTTTTGTTGGGAGTGTTTATGTCGAAGTTTCTTAAATAGGTTTTCTTATTTACATCTTCAACTCCAACATCTTTATATTCTCGTATTCAATAGTTTCTCTTATTCTCTGCAATTTATGATTTTAATCCTTCTATTATTTTAAGGATTCTAGATCTAGTATTGAAATCTTTAAATCGGCTTTCAGAACTTGAGTTTCTACTTTGTAAATGATAGTGAAGTGATAATAATATTAATAGTAGAGAATGAAATATTTGGATAACGACTGTAAAATGATTTTTTAATTGTGATAATACTTACTATTCTAAATTAAATTAATTATATTGTTTTATGATATTTATCTATACATTAAAATTAAAACTTTTATGCATTATACCCTTACTTATTATTTTGGCATGAAACATAAAATGTGAACTACGACGTAATATAGTACAACTAAAGTTTCTGCAAAAAAAGGAAGTTAGTTGATAATATATCGGATCACATTTTTATTCAGTAGTCGTACGATAGTTTATAAACAATTAATCTTTTTATATATACAGATAGTAATAATTATGCTAAACATAAATGTCATTAATTATTATTCTTTAGCAAAAGCAAATTTAGGGAGATCTCTTTGAGAATAATTATTTTATAAACATTTTCTCCTTTTCAATTTAAGTTTCATTATACTCATAATCAGTTTTACAACTAACTTGACTTTTAGTATTTTGTAAAAAAAATAAAAAAATTAACACCTAAAAAATACATACAATACAAGTTCTATATATTTATGGACAAGCTTAGAGTTTTTCAAAACATTCTTAATACATTATTAGAGTTTACATAAATACAAATATTTACAATATAAGTTTCAAAACAATATTCTAAAGTCATTCAGACTCTCCGACTCCTATATAATCATCTGCTCATGTACGTAATATAGTCGTCACAGTTCACAGCACAACAAAAAAGTAAGGGTAAACTAATTAAAATAAATTTCATAACATAATTCAAGAAAAAAATCAATCAAACTAATCAATTATAAACATTTCTTTAAATGTTGTCACATAAAATTTCAATACAAATTACATCATTCATATAGGTCACACATGGATCTATTTTCAATCACAATCCATAACACTTTGATCTCATTTCAATCATACTCACTACACATGAATTCATCGTCTTCCAGAAGACTCATTAAGTCTGTCCCTTATCAGAGGCTAACATCTAATCCATACATCAAAGATCAGGATAAGTTCAAACATCCAATACCGAGTGTTTACAACGACACCTAGTGTGTATGAACTCGCTCATCAGCTTCTCACCACCTGATATCTTAGTTTATATGACTTATATCATTAGTGAAGCTAGAGGATATTTGTTAAACATATAATTTAAATACTTAATGTACAATCAAACAATAACTCATACATTATCCCAAATGTATGACATCAAATTCATATAATTTTCATCATTCATATATAATACATATCATTCAATCACATAATATTTAAAAATTCATAACATTCAAGAACCTTTCCAATATCAAAACAATATCTAACTTCCAAACTATCAAAATCTAATATTTATACATGTTCACACAAGATAAAATCAAACAATTTTATCAAATAACATATTTGCAAGAGAATTTGAAACTTGGGACCATGTCTCCTCCACTTTCAAATATTTTAGTATAGGGTATTATTGAAAGTTAAAGTTAGCTTCCCTTACTTTAATTGCTTGCTTTCCAAACAAGCTCTAGAATTTTACCCCTAGGATAAGCTTCAAGATATAAAGGTCTAACGCAAGTTATGCAGTATATGGTAGAATACGTTGAGAGGATTAATTTTCTCAAATCCTACGGAAAAACAGGAAACAAAGGATCTTTAGAGCCAAAAATAAGTTTACTCTATTCGAAAATCTAATCGAGTAGAAATGTTTCTTAACTAAAGAGAGAAAATTTGTTCATTGCTGGTTCAAAAGAATTTGTTCATTATTTTTATAATCATAATAAAAATATTTTTTTACAATAAGTTTAAGTGTTTAGAAAATTAATGTATTTCTCCTTTAGACACTTCACCGATAAATATTTTATGAGTGTTGGTGTCCGATACGTGTGTGCAACACAAACTCTCCATTTAAGAAGAGTATCAGAACTTCATAGAGTAAAATTCAATTCTTACTTATTTTTTATGTCGGGCCGGGACTAGTCACTCATAATGCATAATGGCCCAAATTGGCAGAAAGTGAAACGGGCCGATTTGCATAGTCGTTGTGATTACCTATACGATAGAATAATGAAAGAATGGAGTAGAATAAATAAATAAATAAATTAATAATAAAACAAATAGAACGTGAGAAAGGAAGCACGTAGAGAACCTGGAACCTTCCACGAGGTTTTCGGTTAGAACCAAATTTGGGGCTTTGCTACGCAGGATTTACTTTTCTAATCAAAATTCTTGTGCCTTCCCAAACCAATTGTCATTCCCTCAACCAAATTGTAAGTTTATCTTATGCTTGCTTATTTGATTGTTAATTATTGTATATAATTTTCTGTTTTCATATTCTGATATCAGATCTGTATCTTTTTTTTTGCTTTATTGAATCTTTTTTCATGTTGGTTGCATTTTCTCGTTCCGCTAATTTCCACGTTCAATCTCTAGATTTGTCCGTCGATTGATTAATTGCAGATCTTAGTACAATTCGCTGATTTTTGTATTTTAGTACGGCCTTGTCGGTGACGATGATGTGATATAGCCTTTGATGATTTTTTTTGGGTGACATTGTAGGGTTTGGTTTTGTTTGTAAAGATCTGAGTGAGGGATTAGGCAAATGACGAGTGGTTTTGGGGAATCAACGAGACCGTCTGCTCCGAGCCCATCATGTTCGGGTAACAGTTCAAACGATGCTGGTGATTTCGAATGCAACATATGCTTCGATTTGGCGCAAGACCCCGTGATCACACTCTGTGGTCACCTATTCTGTTGGCCATGCCTTTATAGGTGGCTCCATCATCATTCCCATTCTCAGGAGTGCCCTGTTTGCAAGGCCCTTGTGCAGGAGGAGAAATTGGTGCCTCTTTATGGCAGGGGCAAAACACAGACTGATCCCAGAACTAAATCATATCCTGGAATGGAGATTCCTCACCGTCCTTCGGGGCAGAGGCCGCAAACTGCGCCGCCCCCACCTCCTCCTGAGGCCAACCCTTTTGGGAGTTATGGGTTTGGACTCATGGGAGGGTTCATTCCCATGGCAACTGCCAGATTTGGGAACTTCACACTTTCCACTGCCTTTGCTGGGTTTATACCGTCACTGCTCAACATTCATTTCCATGGCTTTCAGGATGCCACTGTCTACGGGACAACTTCTGGTTACCCCTTTGGGTTTAATAGCTTTCACGGAGGGGGCACGCGCGGGTATCCGCAGGCAACTGGCGGCCAAGTGCAGCGGCAGGAGGACAATGTTTTGAAGAATCTGCTTATGTTGATTGGATTTCTTGTCCTCCTTACGGTTATTTTTGTGTGGTAATGTCATTTCTGTCTAGGTTGCAATGCTTCTCGAGGAGTTGTTGTGTGTAAATATTTTAGCCGATTGAAGAGGGAATTCTATGTCTGGGAATGCTGCTGCGTGTTTGACTCTTTGTTAACTGTATTATAAGCATCTGCGGTGAACTTGAATGCTACCTGTTTGGTCTTTTATCACTTGCCTGCAGTTTTGCTGTCTTAGTAGCATCTCCCAAGTCTTCCCATGTTCCACGGTTGTTGGTTCAAATAGCCTTGAAGTTTAAATAAACTGCTCCATAAGTATTTTTAGAGGAAAAAATGAAATTAGTTTTTCAGTGTTAAAATTACTGTGTATAAGTTAATATTGTAGCAGTTTCACATATTTGCTTATACAAGAGTTCATTTTTAACTTTCCCACAAACTAATTAGTTTGTGGAAAACTAATTCCATTTTTCTATTCACTTTCTTCTTCTAGCAATGTTTGTAAAAAAACTTATCAAAACATACCCCCCTTACTAGGAGCATTGGTAGCTTCACTGCTGTAGCATTTTCATTAGCAGCAGGACTTTTGGTACGACAGGATCTCATCATTGGAGAGTTATTGTGATTGATAACTGAAACTTTCCGTGCTATTTGTCTCCTTACCACCGGCAAATTGAGGGTGTCTGGTTTCATAAGAATGGAAACTGTTGGATGTTTAAAAGATTCTAGACGGCGGCATGCTAAGAATACACCATTTTTTACTATAGATATATTTTGATTTGCTTTGGAGACATAGTGAACTCCTTTATTGTGATTTGGGCATTTAGTTAACTTTGTTTGTAGATAATTCTATCAGATATCATTGTACGTAGAGGCGATGATGATGCTGCAGTCTATATTTTATCTTCTGCAGTCTATATTTTATCTCCTTTTGCTCTTAAGTATAGTTATTTTGTTTTGGATTTGGGCCAATGGACAGAAAATAATCTTCACAGGTTTTATGGTTTTTATTGGAATGTTTGGAGGAGAGACAAAAACAGGATGGGGAAATAGATTAAAGAGAAAGTGGAAAGAAAAGCATATTTTTCAAAACCAGAGGGGGGAATGTTCTCTTTTCTTTTTTGCATTTTTATTTTTTATTTCAAATTTTAAAATATCACCCTTTTATTCATAGAATCAAAGGGCAAAGCCTCTGTAGTTACAAGCATGTGAATATTGGTTTACAGATTATGGTTGAAGGTTTATTAAATATGAAAAATAGTTAAGATGATTTTTTTTATCAACAAAAATTATAATAAATGAGAGTACAGGAAAGATATTTTAATATGTAATAAATGAGAAATATAATAAATGAGAGAATTTAAAAGATATTTTAATTTTATTAAAATAAAATAAAATTATGTCCACCTAAACTAAAGAAGCTCATCCGCACATCATATTTAGTTATGATGGAAACCAATAAAGGGTAAATCAATAAACTGTAAAGGTGAAATAATGAAGGCTTTTAAGAAAATCTTTACATTTCAATTTTCATTAAATTAAAAGTTTTTCTAAAATGAAAGCTTATATATATATAAAAAAATAATAGATAATTTTTTTTCACATGGTACGATTAATAATTATACTATTTAATCTGATGACTTTTCTTCTTTTTGTTATTCTTAATATGTATCAATATAAATTAAAAGATATCTCAGCATCAGAATATCAGCCTCATTCTGGCACTTGATTGTGAGGAGTTTTAGAGTATAATCGGATTAAAGAGTTATCTTTTATAATCATGTTATTGTTAGGACTTATTTATTAATTTTGTTAATATTAATGTTAAAAAAAATCCAATTCATCTCTTCTAGTGAGTGTTTTTTATATACAAGAGTCAATCTTAGAGAAGTTTAAGGAAATTAAATATAGTTTCGTCCTTATCAACAATTTGTTGGTTGGATTATGCAGTAATTTTAATGGATCTGTAGTTTGTTACCTTTAAAATATATTTTTCTAAAAAATTATATCAAGAATAGTTCCTAATTATTTGTTGGTGTTTTTTAACATTTAATATGTCTTAAATTTCGTAAACATTTTCTGGAGGAATGTCTGAGTTAATTTTGGAATTTTTTCCAAACATATTTTGAAGCAAAAGATACTCGTTGGATACTTATTATTGATAACATAAGTAACTTTTGTCATTTCTATTTTTATTTATGTAATTTGTGATACTAAATTTAGTATACCACGAGTTAGAATAAAATTAAATTCTAACTAAAAAGGTCAGTCATAGTCTATCGATTTTTTTCCGGAAAAAAAATTGTGAACTTTTATGTTTTCTACCTTTACCTTGAAATTATATATTTTAAAATAAAAAATATTGTGCAATGCATCATTTACTGATAATAAATAACTTGGAGTAGTATAAAAATAGTTTTTATTGAAGAAAAAAAATTGTATAAAATGTGAAGCAAATTTATAGATGTTGAATTGTAAAAGGAAGTCCTTGGCGTGATTCACGTTTGGAATAGTTGAGGTTGTAGTTTGCAGAAACGAAGAACAGAAAATGAAAATGAACGAAAAGTCAATCCTCATTTATTAAGAAGTGGGAACAATTTATTGTTTGTGGTACCAAACAAAATGGTATTGGACTTCTACCATGCCTCTTCCCCAAAGCTCCACATGCTCAATTTAACTGTGCCTCATTACCAAACAAAACTCTTTAAATTTTTCTTACCCTCCCTTTTCCGTTTATTGTAATTTTTTTTTGAGAAAATAAGATTATAAATTTCAATACCCAAGTTTAAATTTTATAACTTTTCATCAATTAGTACTTTCTAGTTAATTAATGAGCACTTTTAGATTTACGGCCTTTTTAAATGTCCAACAAAAATAAAAGTATGAAATGTATTTTTTTTTTCAAAGGTACCAGTACTCCTCATCAAAGCAAACTATAATAAAATGGTTTTTTTTTATACATATAAAAAAGATTTCATGTTAGGGCATCCCTATGTTACTTGATATCTATATTAGACTGACATCTCAAGTATTTTTGGGGAACTAGATCAAAACTCATATATTAACAAAAATGATACATAGGTAGACTATACATATTAATAAAGAAATTATAATAACAGACTAGATGGAAATCTATTATATCAATGAAAGGATTATCTATGAATAAATCCTAAATTAGTCAATTTATCAGCACACGCATTCCCTTCACAAAAAATATAAGTAACTTTAAACCTAATTTTTCCACCGTAATTAAAACAAGTATTTCATCGATTACGAAGCATCCAAGAAACATTTGTCCTAACAGTAAACAACACAAACAATACATAAAATAAAATGGTCTTTATCATCAATAATAAATATTTTTATTCATTAAAGAAAAATAATCAGATAAGAATTCTAAATTTAAATAATAGTTATCTAAATATTTTTTTTAATCATTATATATATATATATATATATATATATATATATATATATCAGAATTCATTATGACCGACAACTATTGGATGGATAAAATGGAATAAAATCTGCGTATATGTTTTACTTTTTAAGGTGTTTAAAAATTTAAGAATAGCTTTTGGTAGAAATTTGAATTTTACTCAAAGAATATAAATTTATGCTAAAAAACTTAAAATCAAGGAATGATATTCAATTAAAAGAAAAAATAAATAAAAACTGTACGTTGACAATGTAATATAAATTTATATAATAACCCGATCATAAATCACCTGCGTATAATAAATTTATAAATTTTACAATAATTATCTTAAAAGTCATATTAAATTAGATGAACGAGTATGTCATTAAACTCTTAATTAGTTACATACCATCAAATTAAACCAATGAATTTATTAAAGCAAAAATGAAAAAAAAAAACTAATGGTAACCAACTTATATCAATTTATGCATTGTTTTTTTTTAAATATATAGATTGAATCTTTGCTTCCAAACACTATTTTATCTTAATTCAAAAACTTTGTTTACATTGTTAAGAAGTGAAGTGAATTATGAAGTTTGACCTATTTATATATAATGAAATATTTATTTCTAGTCTTATATATCCAAAATATAAATTATTAAGTAAACACAATTTGGCACATCAACAATTTATGCATTGTTTTTAAACTGAATTTGATTAACGGAAATTCGGTTTATACAGTTGTATATATAAATAAAATGTCACGGTTTACGAATTCAGTTAAGTCATCCCAAGTTTTTGGACCACGTTAAATTTTTGTTTTTTTTTAAGATGCCGACAAATAATTTGTTTTAAGATATGTCAATTATTTTTCGCTCACTTCATCTAATATAGTAAGATGAGCTGATCCGCGTCAAAAGGGTTAATTTGCAATTTTTTTAATTACTAAAAACTTATATTATATAAATTGAATTAAAAAAAATCAATTAAATGAAAGTGAACGTTGGCTTTTTTCAGCAAATGATAGCAAATAAATATGCCCTAAGTGCAAATGGTTGATTCTATACTTCTACTGACAATGTCAAGAAGTCATTTAAAGGTTATTTCTAATAAGCGTTTAAATTATTTTTTCTATGCATTTTATTTATATAGAAAATTTTCTAAATTAGTGTTTTCTTGTTAAATTTTAATTAGAAAAGACATCCGAGTTGATTATAGTTGATGATACAAAATTTGACTAAAATAAATTCTCTTGAGAAAAAGTAAAATTTAAACATAAATTTAATTTAATATCACAAAATTGATAATATAGTGAAGATTTGTATATATTTGTATTAAATAATTTAATTTATTTTTTTATTAATACGAGTTCTTCAACAACAATAATAATAAACTTATATGAAAAATTATTATAAGAGTAAGAGAAATGATTCACTAGAAAAAAAAATCCAAACTTAGTTTCAATTGAATAAAACTAAATGGAGGTGATTTATCCTAGTATGTGAGTTATTTTATATAATGATAAATTTCACTGTTATTTTGTATAATGATAAATTTCACTAAGTATATTTCATCTGTGGGACAATTTGAAGTTTTTGTTGATTTTTTTGAAATAAGTCAATTTTGAAATGTTAAATTTATTTTTGTGGGTCTAACTTTTTGGGTGTGAAAGAAAAGTTAAAAATTATTAAATAGAAATTAATTAGATAAAAAAATAATTAGTTGTTATAATGATTAAATTAGATATCATTTTAGTGATTAAAATTTTTTGGTTTTTAAATTAATTTCTGTTATTGTTATATGGTTTCTAAATTGATATTTAATTAGTTACAAAAGTTTTTACTACCAAATTTAGAATCTAAATATTTGATAATTAAGTATTTTATTTAAATATTGATTCTCGATGAGAAGAGTATAAGTTAGTGTTTAGTCTAGGATAATTAACTATAATGAATCATAAATTGAGATGATGTTGGTTAAATTATTTGTATAAATGAATTGTATCCTTATATTCTTTATAGACATGTAGTAATACAATTTTCACCGTTAAATTTTTTAATTATGACATTATATGTGATTTTGTTTCTAAATTTTTTAATTGTACTATTATAATGTTAAATATAGTTATTCATGACCTAGTTCTCGGTCCCGTGTTGCACATGTATTAATATGGAAAGTCATGGATGGATAGTATGAGATGTGAAAAATGTATTTGGTGTGTTGTGGGTTAAGATGATTTTATTTTGAGCAAAGCGATTGCAGCAAAAATTGACACATGTATGGAAGAATAATGTAGAACAAATTAAATTGGTAACTAGGCCATGGTTTTGTGCAACAAGTGTTGAGATAAAGACAACATACTGACATGATCATTCCACCACAATAAAATAAGAGGTGAAGTTGATACAAATATCAAAATTTGAAATAAATATAATAGGATTTTTAACTATATTTTTCTATCTTTGTATCTTGACAATAAGTGAGTACATCTTATACTCTTGCTTCTTCTATATGTTAATAATGCGTTTTGCCTTCTTCAAATATTAAAATATGTTGGAGAGAGTCTCATCTTGCAAAATTTATTAAACGAAGGTTAGTTTTACTTCTGATACATTCAGTAAAAACAAATACGTCATTCCATAAGAGTAAACAACTATCATTTTTATTAAAAGTCTATTATATCAGACATGATCAGCACCTGATAGTTTTAAATTTGTAAGAGATTTTGTTGGTGAGACTTTTATAAAGTGTATGAAGTGTGGAAGAAAACATAAATTTGGTAAAGTTTACTAAAATTACATGAGGTCATGGAAGTAGACGAAGGAAGGTGCAGAATAGCTCACAATATAGAGAAAAAGACAAGTTGTTACTGTGATATCTCTCTAGCTTGGATGTCCCTTTCCCTTTCAAATTAACCAACACCAAAATACCTTTTTCTTTCGCTCTTTTTTTCTCAGAAACAAATTCCTTATATTTTATATGACATTTCATGTTTATGTGGCACTATGTTGGGGTCCTTTCACGCAACGTGGCTCCTCTGTGAAGCCATTTGCAACAGGCCAATTGAATAAAGAAGGTGGTGGCTAAGTTTTTAATCACAATTTTTTTAGTAATGTTACCAAATGCCCCATCTATGCCCTTCGAGGAAGTGACTCCTTTTGTGCATCCCAATTCCTCAATCACAGGGATCCTTTTTCTTTTCTTTTCACTCCTACGTTATCTCCAATTTAATTTAATATAATCTATAGCTATTATACATATTTTAGTTTGTTATAAGTTGTGTATTACTTCAAAAGAGGGACATTAATTAATTGATTTAATAAATAATTATATTATTTGATATAATTATTTAGACTTACAGGTTTGTGTTTAATCCTTACTAGAAAAATATATGTAAGAACTTTTTCGCTCTTGTTCATTCCCAAGTGTGCAATAAAATTAGTAAGAAAAATAGTGGTTTGGAATCAATATTTCATATAAATAATCAGATGCTTGACTGAAGAAGAAATAAGTTTATTAATTAATTACATGGTTGATTTATTTGTTTAAGTTGTGAAATGAATTTGAGAAACAATTATTTATCTAAAAAAAAGTTATATCGAACAGAAAGTAACATTATTGATGTAGAGTGAAATTAAGTGGGCGTAGAAATGGTATGGGTGAGAAGAGTACGTAATAGAGAAGATGAGTGAGTATGCTTAAAAGGGTAACTTGAAAAAACTTGGGTTGAGAAGGAGGGAAGGCAAGAAAGGCATAGAGAGAGAAAATGGTGGTGGTGGTGGTGGTTGTATGGTAGTAGCAGTAGTGATAGAGTAGAAGAGGAACTGATGAAACTGTATTCTCTCTTCCTTTCTCTTTCTCTGTAATGGTTATAGATAAAACCTTCAATCATCCTTCTTTCGTTTAATCATTCATCGGAGAGGTGATGGCGTCTACTCATGCACCCAATTCCTCTGCATTCATACGTTTCTGTCTCATCCTTCTCGTTTCCACTGATGCCGCTGCCATCACTGCTCATCATCAACAACACTTCAAACAAGCACCCAAATTCTACAACTCCCCCACCTGTGCCACCATTGTCCCGGAACCCACCGACACGTGTTCGGACGAGGCTGTCCACGTGGCAATGACACTCGACATCACCTACCTCCGGGGGTCCATGGCCGCCATCTTCTCCGTCCTCCAGCACTCCTCCTGTCCAGAAAACGTCGTCTTCCACTTCGTCACCGCCGCCTCCAGAGCCTCCTCCTCCCTCCTCCTCAACCGCACCCTCTCCAACTCCTTCCCCTATCTCAATTTCCAAATCTACCCCTTCAACGACCTCCAAGTTGCAGGCCTCATCTCCACTTCCATCCGCTCCGCTCTCGATTGCCCCCTCAACTACGCCCGCAACTACCTCGCCAACCTCCTCCCCTCCTGCGTCCGCAAAATTGTCTACCTCGACTCGGACCTCGTCCTCGTCGACGACATCGCCAAACTCGCCGCAACGCCACTCGGAATTGACAACAACGACACCGTCCTCGCCGCACCCGAGTACTGCAACGCCAACTTCAGCGCCTACTTCACTCCCTCCTTCTGGTCCAACCCTTCTCTCTCCCTCACCTTCGCGGGCCGAAGGCCCTGCTACTTCAACACCGGTGTCATGGTGATTGACTTGCAACGCTGGCGGGCCGGCGACTACACTAGGAAGATCGAGGAGTGGATGGAGCTCCAGAAGCGAATGCGGATCTACGAGCTGGGCTCTCTGCCGCCGTTTCTACTCGTTTTCGCTGGCAACATAGGCCCGGTGGATCACAGGTGGAACCAGCACGGGCTTGGCGGGGATAACTTCCGAGGCCTCTGCAGAGACTTGCATCCAGGCCCGGTCAGCCTCCTGCATTGGAGTGGGAAGGGAAAGCCCTGGGCCCGCCTCGACGCCAACCGCCCTTGCCCCTTGGATGCCTTGTGGGCTCCCTACGATCTTCTCCAAACCCCTTTCGCTCTTGAAGCCTAGCCCGCCACAACCATTTTTATTATTTTCATCATTATTATTATTAGTAGTAGTAAAAGTACATTTTTTTTCAAATAAACTTTTTTTTTTGCTTTGCGGGGTAGTTTTGATTTAGCAGTGGTGTTGTATATTGGTTGTCCCTGGGAGCTGGCGCCGGAGTCGCTCCTTCCTCGCCGTGTGCGGCCCCATGCTATGGCCGTGTTGATCTTACACTGTACATGTACAGCCAGGTACATATACATATATATATATATATATCCTCCACTTTTTTTTCTTTCAGCCACTCAAATACTACTGTTACCAATACCAAACTTTTAATTTTAGTGTAGTTTTGTTAGTTGTCTTCTTGAATGCTGTTTTTTACCTCCTATTTTTGTTCTGATTCTGAAATAATATTTGTGGCGTTATTACGTGTGTGAAATGGGAGTGGGCAATCTTCAGACTTGTTAACGAACTTGAACAGTGGTTGGGTGTGTGAGAGAAAAGTTGAAAACGATGTATTGTGTCGGTGACGCTGGGTTTATTGTAGCTACGGATCTGAAAAGGATGGTGTGTTGTATTTTGGATATTTTTCTTCTGAAACTGAATCATCGCTCTTTCCTCTTCTATTGTCTGGCCAAAGCCGGACATTGCTTTTCAAGGTTTTGACTAGGTTGATCATGATTGTTTGTATCTTCTTTTTGGTGGTGCAAAATTTTTAAGATCGAATCATCCATGCCCGTAAATTAAATACTAAATTGGACTCATTTGCTCCTACAAGTAACTAATCACTGACTCAGACACCCACTCTTTAGTCAATTCTAAAATTTAAAAACGCACTTAGATTTAACAATGAATAAATAAAACCTACACCTCCCTTCAACCAAAAACAAGGACGAACTATATAACTTAACTCGGTTTAACACTTAACATTTTATTTCACTTACCCCATATCTTATTTTATCCTTCTAATTTTTTTATTTTATTTTCTTGCCACAATTTTTTCTGCTCATATGCGTGCGTCTGCTTCTACTTTTCGTCCACGTGACCCACAAGAAAGGAGTTAGCGTAGAATACTGTTTTATTTGAATAAAATCTTACATCTCACTTGGATTAAGGATTAAATACAAACATTAACTTAACCATTATAACTTTAAAATAATTTTCACAAAGCACTTCTATGAAGAATTTCCACAAAACCAACTAATTTATGCTAGAATCTTCAAGAATAGTAATTAATAATACAAAAGTTATATCATGCAGCAAGTTATCCAAAAAAGAAGTTTTACAAAAATCCAATATAAAAAACATTACTCACTCCATAAACACATACTACAGCCCTACCAAAAAGTACTAGAAAATTCAAACCTCCTCTTTAAAACCAAACCCAGAAAACCACATATAGACTCAACCATCCAGTTATCTAACTACAGAATCCTACAAAATCCAAAACTCTACTATTAGAATCTACATCACTGAACCACTTGGTACACATAGCTTTTGCTTGATAAAACCACCATATTGCCAAAGTCTTTCAAAGCTTGATGTATACCTGCTGCTAAGGCTAAGGGTAACACTGTGTTTTCTGCCATCCCTTTTTCTCTTCTATTGTAGTAGAGATTAGATGTTATGTCATCTTTTGCCTTTTACACAAAGATTAGTTCATTTTCCTCCTTTCTGATGATTCTTCTTAATTCTGCCTTGAGTTAGTGCCTTCTACCATTGCACCTTCCAAAATGCTTAAACCATTTCCTCTTACCCTGTCAAAACAAAGAAACCAAAAGCTAGTCGTGCGCTTCTGTTGCTAAGATAGTAAGCCCGAAAACCTAACATCCACCACTTAAACTTTCAACATGTACAAGCCTCAACATGAAGAGATTAAAATTAGAGTATATGCTAGTGATTATGCCATTTGTAGGCAAGTTTTTTACATAAGCATCAGTTAGGATAAGAAAACAACTGCATTTTATTTAAATTTGTAATTCACGTCCAACATTTTAATTCTGCTAATCCAAAAATTTCTTCATCACAGACTCCATTTTTTAAGACCACTTTAATTTTGTGATCCTAAACCTCTCCCACATAATTTTCCATATTTTGCTTCTTATTTAAGTCTGCACAATTAAAATAGTGAAAACGATTAAACACAATTATGTGACATTGATAAATTCCTAACCACTTATAACATTTATTCTAAATTGAGAAACAACCCTACATTCCAGACAAATATGTTGAATAGTTTTAGGTTGCAACTAGCACACAGGGACATAGGTTTATATCTAAGATTTCATCCCTTTTTTAAAAAATTATCTTTAATTTGAATTCTGTTCAGAACAAACTCCATACAAAGAATTTTGCATTTGATTTTTCAAATTAAGCTGAAAAAATCATCAACCTCAACCCTATTACTATTATGCAGAAGATTATAAGTTGATTTAATAAAGTAAATTCCAGTTTTCCCCCTTCTACACTTTAAGTAAATTTTTTAATTACTATGATATGAAATTATATTTTTCTAAATCGAAAAATCAGATAACAATTGACTTTAAAACTTTAAAACTATAATACCATTATGTTTTTAAATGTAAAATCTGTACAAATGATGTTGTGATAGGTACTTCACACTCCCCTTAATTACTTGACATTATAACAAAACTAATATCATGCTTGCTATTTAATTAGTTCAATAAACTTGTTTCTTTCTACCCATGTTCAACATTCCCATTGATTATAGAATGCAGTGTGGACCGTGGTGGTTATGCATCCTCTTTTCAATTCAACAATTATAGAACAATCAATAGCCTATTACTAAATCGTACATAGGTGAATAAATGTGAAAAAACAGAAACAAAAGTCAAGTTTTCTCACTAAATGAAAAAACAAAAAAGTACTACTATAAAGCTTCAATGCATGCATTAGGAATCAATGTCAGAAATGTACGTAAACATTAATTCGTCATTACAGAGCCTCTACGCGTCTAACAATTCCATTCATCATGTTTTCGTTTTAGACGGTTTATTGAAATTGAAATTAAATGAAGAAATAAATACCTAGATTCAGTAATAAGAAATGAAAATAAAATTAATGTTGTAAGCTTTGGGAGAACATGCAAATGGCAGATAGAAACATTAATAGAAAGCTAACAACTAATCTGCCACGTTAGGCGTCGTGTCTCGTGGAACCAGTGATGCTGCCCATACTTTCTGCATATTCTCCCATTCTCACCGTGATATTCACTTTAACGGTTGAAACAATTCCAAAATATAACTATAATTGCATATAATAAATAATTTAAATTCATACAATATCATTTTTAGTCATTGATAATTCTTAAAACCAATTGAAGTTTAATTTAGAATTGACATAAAAAGATGTTAAGTTAAACGTATACGAAATTATGATATATAGTTTGAGTGAGATTAACTATAATAATTTTGCCATTGCTCAACATTTATTTTGAGTATAATATATGTTTTCCATGAGAGATGGCATAAAGCAGTCAAAACGAGATCTCTGACTCTTCCCTGGATTATTTCAAACGACGTTTGTTATTATTTTTTATGATGAAAGTGTTGCAAACTTGAAATTGGTCCACTTGGTGTACTAAAAGTTTTCTTTAAGTCAACCAGACTACTAGATTTTAGGTGTTTTTCATTTGTGCTAGACCCTAGATGAAGTAGCATGCTAGTTTCAGCGACGAGACGATGTAAAAGAGTAGATGTTCAACCAGAATAAAGATTCTGAGGCATTAAAAATTGCAATGAGTCATTTATTTTAACTTTGAAGTCAACTTATGCATGTATCTAAATTTGTACGCAATATAAACAGGGTGATATAGAACATGGGGTTCGCGGATTACTATGGTGTTGTAAATTAAAAATGAAAAGCAAGGCATCATAATGGTTTTATATTATACGGTCAAATTAATTGTCTGTGTTTGCATGAATGAGAAAAAAATATAGATAGAGAAATAAAGGGATCGAGAAAGTAGCACATGAGTAGTGACAGACAGAAAATGAGATGTACCATTGAGATGAACAAAGTCCCTAAAATGTCGGTTAGAACTAATGACGAATACGAAGTTAGGACACATGTTAATTCAATTTCTCGACAGCAAATGTGGATTACTTCAAGAACAACATTAAATTTTTGGTTAGTCTTTATCATCTTTTTTTTTTTTTTTTTTTTTTTGCGTTTCATTTGTGGAGATGTGTTGGGTGGGGTTTCATATCTCCTTGTTTTTTTACAACAAAAGCAACAGCGACAGGTGTTACAATCTATTTTGGTTGTTTGTTTCTTTCACCGCCAGAACCAACAATTGTCTTCTAAGCGACTCCAACCTCTGGAAGCTGAAAATTGAATCCGAATTGTAAGCTTCAAACTTACATTAATGACATTCACCTTTTAAACCTCGATATTAATCCATTTTTAGATACATGCTACCGGTTTCCTCTTTCTCACTACCATACTTGTTCCAACTTATATTTAAGATATTATCTATTTTAAAATTTAGAATTTCAGTATGATTTTATCTTTAAAAGGTTAAGGGTTAACGGAAAAGGATGTTGTTCTTAATCTAACTAATGTAAGAGTATCGAGATAAGTTTTCCATTTAAGGTTAAAAGAATAAAAGTTCGTCTTCTTTGTAGCTATTTTTCTTTTATCATAAAAGATATTAATGTTCCGACTTTAAGTTTATTGACAAAATATCGTTAAAAATAATCATGAAATTTGAGATATTGTCTGGTCTTAACTTAAAATTTCATCATAATTTTATCTTAAAAAAATATTTTAAAAAATTAAAAAAATATGTATTTAAATTATTATTAACATAAATTCTTAAACAGCGTGAGACTCCTAAATATAAACAATAATCATAACTAAAAAAAGAACAACATTGACACATTCTATAATACACTTCTTCTAACATATTTTCTATTTTGAAGTGAAAGTAAATTTAAAGTTCATTTTGAAGTTAATTGAAAATGTATTGGCCATCCTTCAACCTTGCTTCATGCACACAACACCTAAAACCTTCATGGCTCCATCTCTAGGCCCATAAACATATGGTGTCATCTTGTTAGGACTCTTTCTTCCTACACCTCCATACCTTTTTGTGCCACCCCCATACTAAATATAAAAATACCATTTTATCCTTTTTTTTCACCTCTTGGATTTAAAATAATAAGCCTATGGATTATGTAATCCGGATAAATTCCGGATTACATAATTCGGAAGTCAATTTCATATTTAGAAAAGACTTCCGGATTATGTAATCTGAAAGCTAATAACACATCGGAAAAAAAGGCTTCCGGATTACATAATCCGAAAGCTAATCTTATGTATAGAAAAGACTTCCGGATTATGTAATCCGGAAGCTAATCACAAAAGACTTCCGGATTACATAATCCGGATGCTAATTTTGAATCTAAAAAATGACTTTCGGATTATATAATCCGGAATATTGAAAAGGGTATTTTTGGAATAAGAAAAATTTATGGGGATGGCACAAGAAGGTATGGAGGTGCAGGAAGAAGCAGCCTCTTGTTAGGCATATGCATCTTTAAAATGGGTATTTCTTCCTGCACCTCTACATTTTCTTCTGGCACCCGTACATTCTTTGAAATACCAAAATTATCCTTGATAACTTTGAGTAATTCCGGAATAAGGTTTACATAAGAAAAGGTGTTTCATGGATAGAGGTTCAGTAAGCAAAGTGTATTTTCAGAATGGGAAATCTGGAAGGCAAAAAACCATTCTAGAATATTCTTACCAAAACACATTTTTTAATTTTCAGAATGATAAATCTGCAATTCATAAAATGTGTTATAGAAAGTATATTCCAGAAATATTCTGAAAAGTGTAATCCAGGAAGAAACACACCTTTAAAACAACATCAGAAGTGGGCTTCAACGCGTAATCAGTTAGATTTTGTTTTTGTCTCAGGCCTTGTTAACACTAGGAAATCAATGAGAGAAATAACCTAAATTCAAACAATTTTATGTAATTATTTATTTTATTAAATTAATTAATTATTTTATTATTATATATATATATATATATAGAGAGAGAGAGAGAGAGAGAGAGAGAGAGAGAGCTTTTATGTTAAATTAATTTTGATAATGTATGCTGATATTAGTTATTTCTGATTCACTTTCACATTAAAATATTTTTTTTCCTAAATATATTCTCATAGATGATTGATTTATAAATAACGAAATAACATAAATATATGCTGTAAGAACAATTTTTATACAAGAGTGAGATGAGTAAATAAAAATTATGTTATATATTAAGAGTAGAGTTGTCAAAATAAACTCTCCAAGAGTCACTGAAAATTTCTTGCCGATAAAAAAAGAAAAAACTCTGAAAATTTCTTATAACAAATCAACTTAAACTAAAAAAAACGGTGGTCTAAGTTAAACTAGGTTACTTGTAACTCACAGTTTAAATAAGCATGTACCGGTCAATAGATTTAAAGAGAATTTGTTTTATCAAATAATAATTAATTTGTACTATGACCAATAAGTGAAATTGATAGTTGAGATCTATCCTTTTTTTTTATCCAACATACTTTAGGAATCTGACTTATTTAAGGTACCTTATTAACATAATTAATTAAGGTGTATAAAAAATTTATATGATACAAAGATTAGTTCCATTATTTGTGTTAATCTAAATCTACCAACAACATAAACACTCTATAAATAAGAGGTAAAGGTTAGAGAAAGACACATATTTTATAATATTTATCACTTTAATCACTCAATACCAAAAGACTTTTAAGAATTTTCTCTCCCAAGTTCCACTCCATATCCAAGATTCAAGAGTTAAGATCTCTTAGCGATAATAAATCTGAAACCTAGCAATGAAAATGAGACATTCCATCTCCATATAAGAACAATATTAGAAACAAACTTTGATAGCATAGCTTCCTATAGCACATCTTAACGCGCGAATAATAGACACGTTTCCTAACGAGGCAACTTCAATTTTCCAACCACGCCTTTACTAATAGCTAAAATGTTATGATGGAATTGAAGTGTTACCATGGTTCAGTCTTGGGAAGGTTAACACGTATTGTTACAGTTCGGCATATCAAGACACAAAAGTTTTGCTGGCTTCCTTGTAGTTCCCGTAATCACCATCATCACTTCTTGCTTTCTTCCGAATGTATCTATAGTTGGCGTACTGCAAAATTATCTGCCATTGTTAAGGTTTAACAACTTTCTAGTCCTAAACACATTTCTATGTTTGATGAGTAAGTTCTGAAAAAAAGAGGCAATTTCTTATTCACAACAAATATTTTTGATTTAATATTTGCATGAAAAAACTGCGTATAAAGGATACAAATAGGTCCAATGCGACACAACCTACGGCATCCAACAACCATGGCATATTTGCTCTGATGCTTTCCCATTCAGTAGTTCTTACAAGAATACTGCACACATGCCAGAACAGCAGAGGAGTTAGAATATTGCTTAATTTTAGTTTCTTCATAATAACAGGCTGAAAAACATATGCAAGGGAGGGAAATAGTAACCTTCCAACGTAAGTGGCATTCGCGATCAATGCAAAGAGGAACATCAGAGGATTTAAGCCCTGTCGTGATAAAGAGAGAAAGCACATCTATAACTCAGTGGAAATGCAATTTGAGTTATAATTTGAAAAAACAAAAATGATTAAGATCAAACATTACCTCCACACTCCCTCGTTTAATCTGGTCAACAACTTTATATCAGTAATTAACACAGAAAAAAATAGAAAACAACGGTAGAAGAAACGAATAATATTATCAGAAATAAAAAGAAAAAGTTCTGAGACGGACATTCAACCATATTTGAGGGAGCCTGCCACCCATATAGATAACAGCCATGAACCATCCTAACCACTGACCCAAGGCACTGTGCATGTTTTGCTCCTGTGATGAGTTCAACAAATTAGGTGCAGCAAGGTAATGCAATTATGCAAAGCAACCTTATACTCTGCAGAAATGATCATGCCAGTGTGTGAATAAATTAGTTAACCGGTGCCATAGGCAATGTATATACCTGCACCAGTAGCTTTCTTCCATTGAATCTGATGTATCCCTCCTTCAAAGCATTACCCTGCCGGAGCAAGTTCATAGATGCTGCTAGAAATGTTCCATAGCTTGCCTGAAACATAGGAGGTAAATATGTATTAGTAGATCAAGACAAAAATAGGAGCGACTCAAAATTTGACCATCATGTTATACATACATACTATCATTTTAAATTACATAATTAAGATATCAACCTTTGAGACATTAATACAAATTCTATTGACCTTAATTTGAGGGATAAAAACTCACAGGGACAGATCGAGGGATGGGTCTAGGCTGTGTCACAGGCTTGGTGGAAGAAAGTTGAGGTGGCTCATCATCAGAGGATGAATCATTGTTCATTTCCATGGCTGAAGGGACACTTTTAGCAGCTCTCAAGTAGGTACCAAATGGTGGAGTATTAGCAGCCAGAGATCTGGCTGACCTGTTTAATTAACTCAAAAACAAATAATAAGTTGAATCATCTCTTAATCAAACCATTATTTAAGATTGCAAAATGTACGTATATGAAATTAAACGACATAGTTACCTGTAGTAGTATTCCCGTCGAGGCGTTGCTTTGGGTTCGTCATTTGGTATTGCAATCCCAGATTGAGGCCCTGGTTTGGGTCTCAAGGGTTTTTTCTCTTCTTCCTGGGCCTATTAATAAACATGTTCTCTTTTAAATTAGATTTCGATTTTGATTAGCAGAGACAGGCACAAGAAATTTGAAATTATTACTGTACCTCGTCCATGTTGGTCTTTCGATGATGCTTGCCCCATTTATAGATATAGTCATAATAGAGAGTTTGAAGAACTAGCACGATCGTAGTGATTGTGTAAAGCTGCACATCACATTAACAAGTGACGGTAAGGACTTAAGCTTAATTTCTATGTACTCAGTCTACAATTTTTTATACTGTTAAATATTTTCTTATATAAATAATTAAAAAATATAAGAACACGGGAAATATGAAAATGGGGAAGAGATGATTTCAATAGAATATTCGCGTTGATTTGTCTCTGGAATGAATACAGTAGCACGTGTCCGATGGTGGCCTTTGAGACTTGTGACATGTCGTTGCTTTGTTGTATTCTGTAACAAGTACGCCTATTTTTCCAAACATTTGTTTTTGTTTAAGGACATAAATTACTTTCAGTTTTCAAAGTTCAGGATAGTATGCTTCACAAAGTTAACAATTGTAAAATCTATTTTCAAAAATTAAATATGCTTCATTGAAGAAAATTCAATCTTGCGTTAGATTAAATTTTTTTATATTAAATTATTGCAATCTTGCTTTTGAAATACAAATCAATTTAATTTATACCAGGATTTTGTTAATAAATGCCTTAAATATTAATTTTTTGACAATGATTTGAATACATTTAATTAAAACATTTCTAATTAAATATTTAAAAATAAATATTAAATCGTTCTTTAAAGGCTTTTATACAATAAATACTTGCTACTAGAAGAGCAACTCATGCATTCATGAGAATCTGAAAGTCTTTAAAACCAAGATAATAAAAATCAACACATATCCAAAAAGATGCAATTTCCAAGGCTAAACATAAATTTAAAGGTTTCGGAACTATATTGCTTGAAGCTGTGAAAGAACCAAACACCCCAAAAAGAAAATAATTTGCAGAGGAAATTCGGAGTAGTAATTACCAGAGCTGTGTAGTACTGAGTAGGCAACTGGTTTTGCAGCCATCCAAAAAGCAAGAAGAAAAACAAAACACAATAAGTACAAATAGAACATATTTTACATATATAAAAAACATTAAAGCATGAAAGAACTGGAATAAGAACAGGTATGGAGGAAAATAAATGTTTTGATTTGAATGTTAATGGTTAAAAGTGTGGTACCGTGGCAGGCTCCATAACACAGCCAACGAGATTGAATATGTCGCTGCATCAAAAGAGATTAGCAAAAGAATTAGAGTGATAAAATTAGAAGAGAATGAAAGAGGGAAAAGTAGACGAACCCAGCGACCCAAGTGAGGAGAAAGGCTAGAGAGACACCATGGCTAGACTTAGCGCGAAAGTTGGTGATAATCTGAGGAATTTCTGCTACTCCCCAGCATATGAGACTAGTGAAGCCCAAGGCAAAGGAGATTTCATCTTTAAGATCGCAGAGACAATCCTGGAAGTAATGCTGAACCCAACCCACGCAGGGTTTAGTCTCCTTCACGCAGTACGAGGGAGGCATTGTGTATTTTAATTTCGCTCCTCTTGCTCAAACTGGGAGACAGGTTTAGCGTACCTGGTTTTAAAGGAAGAGGAGGTTTTAAAACCACACTCAATAAAGTAGTGAATTCGCGAAAAGCGCGTATGTAAGGTGGGACCGTGTTGTCCTTATCGGGGTTTCATTGCACAATTTGCCTAAAACAAAAATTTAGTATTGTTGCTACGTCTGTGGGAGGATATTCTCCCAACCGATGCTATCGATTCTTTTGGCTAGTGAACTCCATGTGAGTCTATATGCATAATTTCTTGCATGTTACAAATGCAAAATTATCCACTACAATGTGTCTCCTCTACTTATTTTATCAAACAAAAACAATGATTTCACACAGCTACCTTTTATACACATTCGATTCATAACTCTTTAAAATTATTTGTTGATACCATTATCAAAGTTAAAGTGGGCAGAGATGTCAAAAAAGTGTTGACATTATAGTACTGTGTTCTCCGTACTCATTTTTTTTTTGTTTCATCATCTTAAACAAGAAACTCTGAACCCAAATCAAGTTGCTCTGACGCGAAATCAAGTAGCTCTCACCCGTAGGCCCTGAACCGTAAATTCATTCGGAACATTCACAGCATATTCTGGAAACTCATGTATAATTAATACTACTTTCTCACAATTATTTAATATACTTTTTATTAGTTAAAATTTGTTGAAAATTATAAAATTTTGTGAATTTTTTTGTAATTTTATCGTTTTTAAATAAATCTAATCAATAAAAACTATGTTGCCAACACTTTATTTTTAATTGACCCACTGAGAATTGATTCATTTTCCGGTTTTTAACAATTTCTTTTACGGGTTTTCCAATTACCTTTTTTCTTTAAACAAAATAAATCGGATACTACATGCCACTTTTGTTTTGTTCTGTTTTGTTTGAGTGTGTACCAAACTATTCTCCGTCGAATTTTGAAAAATGCTGATTTCAAACACTTGTCTTACCATCAAAATATTTTAAACAAAAATATTTCGGAAATATAGTCAAAATTTGAGACTTAGAAATAATAGAAGAAAAAAATAAAACACGATAAAAAAAAAATAATAAATCAATTATTTAATGTTATCCTTGATGTATCATTCCCGTATACAGAAATACTTTATAAGGCAATCTCAACTGTTTTGAATTTAATACCACATTCAAGTTCAAATCTTAAATAATTACATTAATGAATCTTTCTAGCTGCTATATTTCTACATTTGTCCATTCTTATTAAAAATATAACGTACAATGAATTCATGAATATTTTCAATGGAGTCATTCATTGTTTTGCTTGTTTGGGAGTGTGAAGTGAGTGAATTAAACAAAAATGTAGGATGTGTAGAGTTTTGCAATGAAACCGCATGAATCATTCCATTATTCTTGCCAAGTTCAAGATGGGATCTTGTTTCCAAACAAAGGTGTTGAACCTGCCCTTCAAACTCTTCAAGGTTCATCTTCCCTACGTACCTGGCCTCTTCAACCCTTCTTTCTTTTTTTTAAGTAAAATATCATTAAAATAAAACCTATAAGATTAATTGCATATGTTTCTCAAAGTTAAAATAAAATTCTTAAAATACAATATATCAATCTCTTTAATTAGATTCCTTTTCACTCTTAAGACACCCAGCGTATCCACAAAGACATCCCTTGCTTAGGCCATCACTACAAGAAAAACATGAAATAGAAACCAATTTTAGGGACCAAAATTAATTAGTTGTTATAGTGACTAAATTAGAGACCATTTTAGATACTAACAAAGTTTTTTATTTCTATTATTGTTAAATGGTTTCTAAATTGGTATCTAATTAGCTACCAAGGTTTTTGTTGGAGATTCCACATCGACTAGAGATTAGAGTCTTTCATAGTATATAAGTGGATGCAAACCTCACCTTATTGAGTTGGTTTTATGGAGTTGAGTTAGGTTTAAAGTAAAAATTCAAATGTTAAATGAAATCATATGAATTTTAGGAATGAAATGGTATTTTTTTTTTAATTTTAACATATACCATAATAATAAAATCAAATTTTATGTTGTACAATATTACAATAAAAATAAAACAAAATGATTATAGAAGTGTAGATAGCATAAAAACTTTATATTTTAGTACATTTTATAAGGAAGTTTAAATTGATATGAAAAAAAGTAAGATATATATACATTTTAAAATTTATGACATTCGTGCTGAAGATTACTCTTGTCAAAGTTCTTCTAGATTAGAACTTTGTATAAAATTACGTCTTAAAAAAAATTATAAGATTAATAAAATAAAATAAAATGTCTTTTAATTTTAACGTATA
Source organism: Phaseolus vulgaris (assembly GCF_000499845.2). NCBI lineage: Eukaryota > Viridiplantae > Streptophyta > Magnoliopsida > Fabales > Fabaceae > Phaseolus > Phaseolus vulgaris. The sequence goes on along the minus strand of NC_023758.2, from coordinate 2,728,693 downwards.
AGATTTTAAAACTGACATAACAAGACAAGACAAATTTAAATAAGATAAGATAGAGAAGGTCTTATTAATCTAGTCAGTATACTTATTATTAACAAAATTAATATTATAAGGTTTTTTGGGTTTAACTTTTTTTTTTTAAAGTTTTGTCTAACATGTTAACTTATTTAAAAACTTTCTTTATTCTACACAGGTAAATAAACAAGCTAACAGGTTAAATTTCAAAATTTGATTAATCAACAATTGAGAAGGTTGGCGGTAAAACAAATAAAATAAAATTATTTAAAATATTTTTTATTTATGATATGAGATTTTAAATTCATTAAAATATCAAAATTATAATATATATTTATATAATTGACTTTTTTTATGAATCTGGTGTTTGTTATTGTTTTACCATTCCTTAAACAGACGATAATCCTATGTTGTTAAATAAGAATTTTGAGGAAGTATAAAAAAAATAGGAATGAAGAAAGGAACAAAGAAAGGGACAAAGAGAACGGCGTCTGTGCGTCGCAAATTGGTTATTAACGTCATATGCATGGGTGTCCAGTTTGATCTCGTGACTTCGGCTTCATCATTATCCTTTCTCTAATAAATACAAATCACAACAACAGATCGATTAAAAATAAATATAAATATATACAAGCATTATTTTTATGAATTATGTTTTAATATTTAGAATTTACTTTTTAATAATTATATTTTTTAATTATTTTTAATATTTAAATTTCACTTTTTAATAATTATAATTTTTATGTGATATAGTAAAGTAACTCTATTTTTATTTCTTGACCTATAAATCACTAGTTCGTGCCGTGGTTGCATTCCCTATGAAATAAAGTCATCATCCAACTCTACGACTCCAAACATAGTCCTCTCTAATTCTCCCAAGTAATTGACACAGCACTGCTTACATGATCCCTTACGCATCCACACTAAATTAATAAGTTAGGTGCTACAAGACGATTAAATTCGTCCTTTGTGGCTAATGTAAAAAATTACACCCAGTAGTTTTTTTTAAAATTTTAGTAATTCAACATTCGAAAAAAATAAAAAAGAGGATAATTCGACATTCAAATCAGTAAAACCAAATTAATTATATAACCTCTTCCAGTAATTTAGGATAGATTTATCATGTAACAGTGTGTAAAAAGATAAATTCATTATTAATATTTTTTTTATATATCATATCCACGTAACATAATCTGATTCTGATTCTGTTTTTATTGAACTATTAAAAATACTTAACTCTAATTAACACAAAATAATGTATAAGTTCTCTTATTAAACAACCACTATCCATATTTGTATGTCCATACTATCCCTCTATAATTTCATTTCACGAAAATGGTACCATTATATATGCAACTGTAACTGCTATAAACTAGCCAGGCTTTTTTCCTGTTACCAACACAACCATAATCTCAAAAAACGGAATTAAAATATGTACGGATGAGCAAAACCAACTAACAATATTCACAATTATGTTTCATTAATTCAGTAAGAACAAAACCATTTTATCATTTTAGGATAATATTATTGTACTGCAGAGGAAACCATCAAGAGCAAATAACTCATATTTTGAGATGTATTGATATTTGAGTTGTTGGGTCAAAATAAATATAAAAAGAAAAAACACTTTTTAGAATTTTTACAACCGAATGAAACAACATGGAAAAAAGTATTTTTGATAAAATTATGTATGTATTGGATAAATATCACCTTATAATGATATAAATGGCAAGGATGTAATAATTGATATATATGGAAGATAAAGTTCAAAAAATATTAGCATGGTATAATCATTGATTGTGGTTGTCATAATTTGAATTTAATTTTAAGTTTTTCTTTTGATAAAAATAATTAAATTAAATTAATTAAAGTATTTGGAGATGCTCAACTCCTTATATATAAAAATGACTAAAAACCTCCTATCCATCGAAACCAGCTGAGATCAGCCCTATAACATGATATATACTAATCCTAAGAAAATATGTGCTGATCGTATAGCTTGTCCGAAAGATATCATAAACTAGAATTCTGCTCAAATGGTAGATTTGGCAAGTTCTGCATAAAGTTTCTACATGATAATTCTAAGTGATATGGTCAATTCATGTCTTGGAGCTATTCCTTTTTGGAGTTTTGCAAAACACTTATTCTTTGTTTCTTTTACCAAAGGGTGGAAAATCTTATTTCAAAATATATCTAAGTTTTTCACTAAACCACTTTCTAAATCTAGGTGGAATATAAAATTGAAAGTATTAAGTCGTAAAATTTCAAGAACCAAAAACAAGGAGTGCACTTTATTGAATTATCAAAAACTAGTGAAGATCACAAAATAAAGAGTAAAAGTATATGTTTAGCAACTTATGACATGTATAATTTTGAATTTTTATTGGGAATAAATTTTTGGTGTGATATGTTTTTGTTGTCAATTTTAGTAATAGCACGCAATCTAAAAATATGCATATAGATATTGGTATAGATTATTTAAGAAGCCTTATAACTCATTTAAAAAATTATAGGGAAATGATTTTGTACCTGTATTAGAATCCACACAAAAATACTATCGAAATTAATAGAGTCAAAGTTTTACGAAAAACGCAAGATTCATAGAAATTTTTTTTTGATGGAATTATTAGTAATGAAATAACTCATTTAACCACATATTATTTTCGCATTATAGGTAATTATAATCGATTTATACCATTTTTAAAATACGAAACGTGTTTACTTTTTTATTTGATTCAAATAAATTTAAAACTTTAAGAGAAGATGAATTGAAAACTATTAGTATCAATCTTGAAATTGTTTTGAGTTTTAATAATCATCTCAAACTAATGATCTTGATTTATTTTTCACAATTAAAAGTATTAAAAGAAATATTAGCAAATGAAAATTAACCCATAATTTAAAATATTAAATTACATACCTAGATTAGATTCTTTTCAAACACATATATTGATTATATTATTATTATTATCATCATCATTATAATTATTATAAAAATATTAATCTATATTAACACCATTCATATATTAATTTTGTCCCAAACTTATAAAATCGATACCAGCGTGCGTGTGAATTACTCCAAAGAGTCCAAGATGCTAACTTGTTGAAAGACGAAGGAGAATAGTTGGTTCACTCAAAAGACCAGATACATCAGTAATATTTGACTCTTTGACAAAAGGAGAAAAAATAAAAAATAAAATTAAAGATGTTTTTAATTAAACAAATTATCTTTTTTTTTATAAATAATAGAACAATTTTTAAATTATTTTTTCTAACTTTCCCTACCACCATACATAATAATTTTATCACAGTAATTTATTTATTTTGATGAGTTTGAATCCGATTAAATTAATTTAAAAAGAAACAAATTTTTGAAAGCCTATTTGTTATGGTTTTCGTTCTCTGCTGGTCATTATTTGATTTCTTTAAACTAAGACATTTGGTTGTGGGGACATAGCAAGAGAGTGAACAGAAGACAGCATTCAATCGCACAAAACACAAGAAAACATGGATGGAACATGCGTCTTTTCGTTCATAACCCATAATTCAGTCTTATCAATTTAATTTTGTCGTATGTTAACAGATTGGTATTGCAACACTCACTTTCTCACGGACAACCTGGCAACCTCAGCTGCTGGTCGCCGCATCTTCACTTCCTTTATATCTCTAATAATGCAATCTAGTTAATTCTTAAAAACATTTTATTCTTTCAAATTTTATCATTCTTATTTAATTATTTTTAAATTTTATTAACTATATATTTATTTTTATTATAATTTTAGATAGCTGATTTTTCCGTAAGTTACTTACGGTGGGTTTGAATAGGATGAAAGTGATTTGTTTAAAGTGATTTGAAGAACTCTGTTTAGAGTGATTTGAGATGAAAATGAAGTTGTTTGGATTGAAATATGTTATAATAGATTTATAAGGAAAATTTATTTAAATTTGTGAGGTTTAGAATGATTCTGTAGTATAATTTTACAAATTGATGTTTGTTTTTAAAATATTTAAATAAAAAAACAAAAATTAAATTTATATATTTATATTTATGATTAATATTATTATTATAATAAATAATTATATTTATTTTTTCATTTACTTTTATTAATAATATTATTAAATATTTGGTACAAATAAAATTAAGAATAATTTTAACTTTTTAATGATATTATATAAATTTTTAATAATTATATAATATATATTTAACTCTTATTTTCTCATAAATCTTTACATTTTTGTTAAGAAAGGAAAATCAATTTTTTTTACCTTAATGAATTTTAATAATATTTTATTTTTTGGTTTTCTCACTAATATTTTTCTTTGCTTGCAAAATTTCCACGGAAACAAACTAGCTGTTAGTTATACATGCATTGGAAGGGACGTTTTACTGTGAGTTAATTAGAACTTAGTTTTCATATAATTATTATTAAAATAATAAATGTTATATTTTTTTGTCTTCTTTCCTAAATTTTTAATTTATTTTTATTTATCACGATGAAATGGGTGTTGAAGAATGTTTATTAAAAAAATATACTGTTTAATAGGCTATTATGAAATTAGTGAGATTTTTCTATTAGTATATCAATAGAGGAATCTGACTTTAAGAAATATAACAGTTTATGAATTTTAATAATATTTTATTTTTTGGTTTAGAAATATAACAAATTATATCGGTGTATGAAAAACAAATCTAAATATAACAAATGTCAATGCGAGTAATATAATCTAATAAGAACATGACATACGCTATATAATTTTATAGGATGTTAAATTAACTTTAAAATATTTTTTAATGAATTTCAAATTAAATTTTAGCATTTTGAAAAATATCACATACCTGAATTTCTAATTTTACTTCTATAGTTGCCTAAAATTAGGTAATTGTTACAACTTAAAGTTAGCATTTAAAATTAATTAAGCAGACTTAGTTACATATTTCTGTTCATAGTTTTTCTTTAGCAAGGAATACCTCATTGGCCATAGCTTGGGAAAACAACTTAAACTAACTCCGAAGATAAATCTTTTATATATAATCACCTTTTACACTACAATTTTTCAAATCATACTATCAAACATCTTCTCTTTTCAATATTTTTTTTATAATTCACATTCATCAATTATAACAATCTTTTACCATGATATCTGGTAATATTACTTTTAGTTATTGGCATTTTGCTTTAAACATTATTATTATTGGTATTCTCTTTTCAAATTTTAGTGTTGCAAAACAATCTAAAATACATGAATTGAAAATGAATGTGATCGATCAATGTTGGAGATTGAATCCTAAATGGAGGATTCAGCGTCCTCAACTAGCAACATGTTCTATAGGCTATGCTGGCAAGATGATAAACAACATTGGTGAAGACCTCGTCCATTATAAAGTTATTGACCCTAGTGATGATCCTATAAACCCCAAGCCTGGTACCTTAAGGTATGGAGCTTCTGTAATTCAAGGTAAAGTGTGGATTACATTCCAAAGAGACATGCATATTAAACTCGAGAGACCCCTTCTTATTAGTAGTTTTACCACCATTGATGGTCGAGGAGTTAATGTTGACATTGCTAAAAATGCATGTTTAATGGTCTTTAAGGTAACTATTCACCAATTTCTCAAAATAAAATATTCACACACACACAACATTTCAATTTTTGTTTATACAAGTTAACACTTAATGAACAACTTTATTTATTTCTTTTATTTTTAGGCCACAAATATAATCATCCATGGCATTCGAATTCATGATTGCAAACCTCAAACCCCAGGGGTTACGATGGGACCAGAAGGAAAGGTGATTTCTCTGGGTCATGTAGATGGAGATGCAATAAGATTAGTTACTGCTTCAAAGATCTGGATTGATCATAATACACTTTACAATTGTCAAGATGGTCTACTTGATGTAACACGAGGTTCGACTGATGTCACTATATCTAATAACTGGTTTAGAAATCAAGACAAGGTTATGCTTCTTGGACATGATGATGGTTATGTGAGAGATCAGAACATGAAGGTTACTGTCGTATATAATCACTTTGGACCTAACTGTAATCAACGCATGCCAAGGTAATTAATTATTTAAGTAATAAATCAATCTAAACAAACTTAAGTAAATTTCATAGTTTATTTTCTTTTCTCATGAATAAAAAATTCCAGGATTCGTCATGGATATGCACATGTAGTGAACAATCTTTACTTAGGTTGGCTGCAATATGCCATTGGTGGAAGTATGAGACCTAGCCTCAAAAGTGAAGCTAATCTTTTTATAGCACCAACAAGAGGGAACAAGGAGGTAAGCAATTTTGGCATTTCCATTTCAACTACTTAATATCCAATTAATAACACCTCATAAAAGTTGGGTATGTGTGAAAGCCTCTTTGATTTGATAGTGTTTTATGATTTAACGTGCCTAGGTGACATGGAGAAAGAATAATAATACAAATGGAGATGCATGGGAATTTCATTCCGTAAAAGACGCATTTGAGAATGGAGCTTCTTTCACAGTAACAAAAGGAGGACGTGTGCCAAAACCAAACTATAACGAAGAACAACGTTTTAAAGTTGTTGATGTTAAATATGTGAGATCGTTAACCCGCTCATCAGGCATATTACGATGCACTAAAACATCTCTATGTGGATAAGATAAAAAAAGTAGAGAATTTTTTTTATCTTAGTATATCAAATGATGAGAAATTCATTTATTTCAAAGTGTATTAAAACTATTGTATTATGAATGTAATTTCTTATCTATCATTATATCATGCACTTTTTTCTTATCCATTTCTCGCACATTGAGCTTAAAGGGCCTCAAAGAATTTATTGTCCAAGCGGAAAAATATTTAAACTTTTTCATATGAAAAACTTAAAATTCTCCCAACACCTCCCCACCTTTCAAATGCACCTCCACCTCAATTTTAAAAAGTCAGTTTTAACCTTTTTAAATTTTTTAAATATTTTTAAATGAAACATAATTTCATATTTCTAAATAATCTCAGTTGCACTTCCGCATCCTCATACTTTCTTTGCAATCGCATTTGTCGTAATACTTTCATTCTTCTCCAGTCATTGCGTTTGAGAAAACAATTTTATCATTTGAGCGTGTATGAGACAATTGGTAAGAAAATTTGTTGTATTCTATTTTCTCAGGACGAATATAAATTTATTTTGTGTAGTTTCACACTCCGTTTTTACACTTCATTTTTTTTTCTGGATTTTTTGACTTCCAAAATAATGACAAAAAATTTAGAAAAATAAAATATTATTTTTGCTCAAACTAATAATAAAAGTAAACATATTTTTAAATATATTTATATTTTATTTTATTATTATTTTTCATTATTTTGAAGAGAAATAATTTAATCATTTTTAACTTATATTTTTATGACACAAATTAGTTCAAATAACTTAATATTTTTATTTAATTTTTTATAGTATTTAAAAATAAACAATATCAAACAGTTTTTAAAATATACAAAAATTAATTTAAATGTGATATTTTATTAACATCGTTTTTTATAGAAAACTTTATTTGACACATCTTGAATTTTTAGTTTTTTATATATTTTTTATTAAAAGAAAATTAATGTATATTAAATTTTTGTTAATTTTAATTGAAGAGTATTATGAGAATTGAAAAAAAAAATATGAAGGTTAAAGAGAAGGTATGGGTGAAGGAAAAATTTGAAAAAACTTTTTCCTCACTAGAATTAAGGGTTGTGGGAAGTCTTTTTTGAAAAATAAAGAATTTTAGTTTGAATTAAAGGTGGAAAAAAAATAATTTCTCTCATCTAATTTGGACTAGTCTGATTTCAGCCTTGTGGCCTTTCAAGTTTGGGCTTATAATTAATCTTCCAGAATAGTATTTTTTGTGTTGGAGCCAACTATCATCCCTCCTTTTCTTCTTAATTAAATAATAAAACTAAAATGTAAACTGCAATATAATCTTGACAAATGACAGTACTGTGGGAATATAAATGAAAGAAAGTACAATAAATAAAAATTCAAAATTATTTTCTGTAAAACAATTAAAAGTTAATATTATACCAAGTAAAAAGCAACTTTATATTACTTCAACTCTACCATAATTTTTCTTATTTCGTTTTTGTTACGAAACACATCCTAATTTTGAATTAAATAAAAATTAACTAAAGCCACAGTGATGGACCATAATTGAATCAAAAAACTAAAAATGGTCTTTTAACCACATTAGTGTTCCTTTTCTAAATTACTAAAATGAGTAAAAGTTAAGAAAATTACGGAATAAAATAAATCATCCTTCAATAGATGACTTCATTTTGCATAGATCATTTTTGCAAATATAATTTATATTTAAGAAAAAATAAAACTGAAATTATACGAAGAAACACTACTTCAACTCGTTCTTCTCCAAAAGATTTTAGTTTTATTATAATAATTATATTAATAATAAAAATTGATGATATTATTATTCTATAATAATTAGAGTTATTATAATCTTGTTACTAGTAATATTTATTATTGTTATTATAATTATAATAAATATTAGAAATATTATTATAACTATTAAAATTAATTTAAAAATATAATTTTAATTAAATTAAACTAGTGTTTTTTCTTATGATTTGATTTTATTATAATGATAATAGTAAAATCGAAATTGTTTTTAACAAAAACTTTAATTTTTTTTAAAAAAAATATATAAATATGTTTATAAATATAAAATGAAATCGCCTTTTATGCACAATTTATTCATTTCAGTAATTTAAAAAAATGGTAAAATTACCAAAAAAAAAAGCGCTTAACGCGATGTTCTACGCCACTTTATGAATTATTGTTGCGAAGAAAACTGAGAAAACGCGGAAAAATTTTCTAATTTGGTGGGGAAATAGATTGTAGTCAAATATTGTTGCTGTGTTCTATTCTCAGTTTTTTTATGTTCGCATTTTGTCTGTATAGTCAAAGACAGGATCGGTTGCTTTTGGAATATCTCACCTTAATGTGCAATTCTTGCACTGATTTTCTGTGATAGAATAAAACCAACCATAATAATTACTTTCTCATTATGTTGAGTTGACCCATTACAATATTGCTATTAAGTTTACCATGACCATGTACAAATATTGTCCCCGATTCTAGGGATAATTTACAATAGTGTTTCATTGGAGAGTACTAAAATAATGGGTCAAGTGATCAAGTTTTGAATTAAGTAAAATAAATAAATAAGATTTATTTATATGAATGAATTCCTTACATTTTGAGCTTTCATAATCTAATGTGATACTGAACTGTTGTAAACAAAATTAGTAGTGCCTGATTAAAAACAATAGCTTGAAAATGATGATATAATCTACTCTATTATTTAATTGAGTTAAGTCACGGTCTTTCATTATGAAAAAGTTGCAAAGAAAACAAAAAGTGAGATAAAATAACTTTCAAAGCAGTTATTCCACTGAATCTTCATTTTAAAATGATAAAAACGAAGAAAACTATATAACAAAACAAGATCCGGAAGAAACATAGAAGTTACACAGGTTTATATGTTAATATAGCTGAGAAAATAGTTCTAACATGATAGATTGCTCTGGAAAAATGAATTGTATCAAGATTGAATGATTTAAATTGAAGATCAATTTTTATATGGTTGCCATAATTTGTACTCCAAATCAGTTTAGATAATGATAGCATTTTAAAAAAATAAAAATAAAATGTTTATTAAAATTTATGTGTTAAACTTTATATACAAATCATTACATCTAAAATAAAAAAAAATGACTTACTTTTAAAAATTAATTTATTTTTATAACGTATTTAAGTTTGGAATTACTTTTTAATATTTTGTTCTAAATTGAACAAAAATATCTCCTTTTTCAATACAAAGCTGACTTAGACTATTTTTTTGTTCATTTAAAATATGAACTAGATCAAGCCATATAATTTTTCAGTTAACCCCCCAGAATAGATCGATTTGGATTTTATCAACCGTTTTACTAATTTTATATATCAATATAACCTCATAATCCAACGAGTACAATTTATTTTAAATGATTTGATGAAAACCATTTTACTCCAAGTAAAATAAAATAATATTCTCTCCTTTAACATATGTAATAATCATTTATGCTCTTCCGTATTATTAATTACTTTTTAAATTTTTTCTCACATAAATTGCTTTAATCTTATAGAAAATAATGGGAGTAAATATAATTCCATTATTAAGAGAGCGATGATATTATTTTATATAAAATATATGTATTTATTGCCATTTTTAATTTATGAGTAAAAAGAAGGGAGTAACTTATTAACTATGTCTTAATTTTAGTAAAGTATTTAAGTAATGCTGTAGATATAATAATAATAATAATAAAAATATAATAATAATAATAATAATAATAATAATAATAATAATAATAATAATAATAATAATAATAATAATAATAATAATAATTACAATCACTTGTGGCAATTACACTCCTATAAAATGCCAATGAACCTAGGGATTAAAAAAAAACTCTTCCAATTTCAGAATGTAGATTCGTTATTGGAGCCTATATCTCTTCTTTGAATCTAGGGGTAAAATTTTTTAAACTTATATGTGATTCATTCTCTTACTGACTAAATTATTTTAAGTCTAATGGTCTCATGTTCGATCAATGCGTTAATAGGCTAAACTGATTCAATATTTAAACAAACTATAAGTAAAATAAATATTTTTAAAATTTAAATAAAATAAACGAAATTAATTTTAACTTCTGCGTACATTATTTTTATAATATAAATTGCAATATATATTAATAAAATAATATCATTTTTAATTTTATAAAGTTGTAGTTACTTTTTAATAAAATGGTTGGCCAGAAAGTCTAGAGCTTGGTCTCACCTAAACCCATTTGATTTGTGTACTAATGGAATCAGATTGAAAACTATTTGAGTTAATTTTGGTTAAATTTTGAGTAGTATAATTCAACTTTGTTCACGATACTATACTACTTACGAGAAAAATAATTAGTTGGTATAGTAACTAAATTAAAACCATTTAAAAAATTAAAAAAAAATTAGTTTCTATTATTGTTAAATAGTTTCTAATTAGCTACCAAGGTTTTAACTACCAATTATTTAACTTCTAAATTTGGTAGAAAAACCTTTGTTGCTAATTAGATATCAATTTAGAAATCATTTAACAATAATAAAAACTAATTTATAAATCAAAATTTTTTTAGTATCTGAAATAGTCTTTAATTTAGTTATTATAACAACTAATTATTTTTTGTTTTTAAAAATTAATTTTTATTTCATGATTTTCTTGTAGTGTAATTTGGTAAAGCGATATTTCATAAACTAAAATCTATTGTGATATTTATTATTTATAATATAATTTATATAGTTATTTCAAAATATAAGCTATTTTATCTATTTTAAATTTTTTTATAGAGAAGTTTATATTATTTAATTTAACCTTAAACTGGGAGTTTGAGGAAAGTTGACGCTTGGCCATGCTCTTTCTTTTTGTGATCATGGTATGGTACGGTTGGAGTAATTAATTTGCTCTGACTTAACTTCGAATTAGATTCCACGTACTCAAACCACTTTCACACGAGCTTTCAATCGATATTTGAGTATTTTTTTATCAATAAAAAAATAAAATAATAGAAAGTAGTTTAGAGTTCCTATCTATTTCTACAACATCAAAAATAATAAATTACTCGTCACAACCTATAAATCTAATATTTGAAAAGAACAATACAAAACAATCAAAATCTTATTTTATGTTCCAAAAGAAAAGTTCTACACAAAAATTGAGAAACATATCACAAAAGACCAAACCACATAAAAGAAGTAGCTCCAACCAACAAAACACAAATCACAATATTTGAGTTGAAGTCTGAACGTAACTACCATTGCCTCATCCCATTATCAACTGAAAGTAGCTTTGAACTTTTGAGGTTTGGAGCAAAGTATGCGTTCTTCAATGTTTTAGCGTGATTGAATTTTTCAGTTTAAACTTCGTAGTTGTTGCTTGAACAGAAGTTAAGTTGTTAAATTTTCCAGAACATAATTTAAGCTCATGTCCACGTTAGCAGGTGGAAATTGCGGTAGTGTAAAAAAAAAGGGATTGCAAAATGGGCTGGTTAAAGATGTTATTACAAGATAAAATATTATGAGTGAGAGGTTAACCAACATTGTTGCACAGAGAAGATATAAGCAAAACAAAACCAACTGATTCAGCGTCTCAGTCATTTGAAGTTATTTTTTTCATCCTTTTTTTAATTGATTTTATTCTCCTGAAGTGATGAGACAGGCCGTAAAGTTAACGTATAATCCAAGTTTTGTTATGTTATAGTGTTATCCACTGTTTAGTCAACAACAATCCAAGCCAATCTGCTGCTTGAAAATATTTTAACTTCCAAGTCAACTTCAAGAACCAAAATCAATATACTGGTTATTTCTCAGAAATCATCACCAATCAATAAAATAATTTCCAAAAAAAATTGAAAATGCACTCCCTAAATCATTTAATAAAGTGCTACGCAATTGCTAGGATTAGGCCTGCTTGTGTACAAAAAGGAAAATAAGTGGTTCAAATTGCATTCACTGAGAAATCCTTCTTACACCTTTCTTGTCTGCAATAACAATGCATCTCTTTCCCTTCACTCTCATAATCTTTTTCACCGTTTTGATCCACAACTTCTCTCTGATTCTGGGGCAGCAACCTTATATTGGTTTAGGCACAGTAGCATGCCCTTCAAGTGGTAACAAAAACTCTATTCGTGGTTACACTTGTAATGGTGCAAACAGCTGCCAAGCATTCCTTACTTTCAGATCTCAACCCATTTACAACTCTGTCTCCACAATATCTACTTTATTAGGTTCTGATCCGTCCCAACTTGCTCATATAAATTCCGTTTCCCTGAATGACACCTTCCAAACAAACAAGTTGGTGCTTGTTCCGGTCAACTGTTCCTGTGCAGGTGAGTATTATCAAACAAACACATCCTATGTATTCCAGAATTCAGAAACTTACTTCTTGATTGCTAATAACACTTTCGAGGGCCTCACAACATGTCAAGCTTTGCAGAGTCAAAACCACAACCCAGCAAACATATACCCCGGTAGAAAACTTCTAGTGCCTCTCAGATGTGCTTGTCCCACCAAAAACCAAACCGAGATAGCCATTAGGTACCTCTTAAGCTACTTGGTGAAGCCGGATGATTTTGTTTCAGTCATCGCTGAGAAATTTGGTGTTGGCACTATGACCACTCTTGAAGCTAATAGCCTCACTTTGTCACAATCCACTATCTATCCCTTTACTACACTTCTAATTCCCCTTCACGATAAGCCCTCAAGTTCTCAAACCGTTTCTCCAGCTCAACTTACGCCACCCCCCTCATCACCCCCCTCTTCTCATCACAAGAAAACATGGGTGTATGCTGTTGTTGGAGCTGTTGCCTTGACATCAGCTCTTTGTGCTGTCATTTTCTTCACACGCTATCGCAAAAATAGAAACAAAGACGAGTCAGCGGTAGTGGCCAAGAATTTTGAGGCAACTAAGAAAAAACCACAAAGGAGGGTAAATGAAAAATTTTCAGAGATCATATCTGGCATAGGTCAATCGTTCAAGGTGTATGATTTTGAGGAACTAAAGCGAGCAACAGATAACTTTAGTCCTAGCTACTGGATCAAAGGGTCTGTTTATCGCGGTGTGATTAATGGTGATTTGGCAGCAATTAAAAAGATCGAAGGTGATGTGACAAAGGAGATGGAGATACTGAACAAAATCAACCATTCCAATGTTATACGCCTTTCCGGGGTTAGCTTCCACGAGGGGCGTTGGTACCTTGTTTTTGAGTATGCTGCTAATGGAGCTTTGAGTGAATGGATCTTCTTCAACAACGTGGATGGGAAGTTTCTGAGTTGGACGCAGAGAATACAGATTGCATTGGATGTGGCCACAGGACTAGATTATCTTCACAGTTTCACTTCTCCTCCTTATATCCACAAGGATATCAAGAGTTGTAACATTCTTCTGGATGGTGACTTCAGGGGAAAGGTTGCAAATTTAAGCCTTGTTAGGCGTGTGGAAGGAGGGGAAGATCAATTTCCTGCCACTAGGCACATTGTTGGGACAAGAGGCTACATGGCTCCCGAGTATTTGGAACATGGTCTTGTATCTACGAAGCTTGATGTGTATGCTTTTGGGGTAGTGATGCTGGAAATGATCACAGGAAAAGAGGTTGCTGCTATTCTAACAGAAGACGAGACAAACTTGTCACATGTTTTACGTGTCATGCTTGGTGAAGAAAGTGGCCAGGAGAGGTTGAAGGCGTTTGTGGATCCCTCTTTGCAAGAAAATTGTCCATTTGAACTTGCTATGTTTGTGATTGAAATGATTGATAACTGCATATCGAGTGATCCAGCAAGTCGTCCTAGTGTGCATGAGATTGTGCAATCTCTGTCAAGAACCCTGAATTCTTCACTGAGTTAGGAAAGGTCAATGAATGTCCCACAAAACTAAGGTTTCAGTGGCAGCCTCTTGATGTTACAGCAGTTGAAACAAGATGCTTCTATCAGTCAACGTTTTTCTGTATTTCCGTTTACTTCTGTTGTTTTATTAGTCAATTATGCTGGAGAAATTGTAATATCTATTAGTGTGTTTGTTTATATTCCTATAGTTTGGAACTTTATATGTATCTCCCGTAATTCAGCTGTATAATTTGGACTTTGAGAATTAATTTCAATAACGTGTGTCGTATATAATTAAAAAATATTGTAATCATAGGATACAATTTTTGAAATATGAACGTGAATTTCAGTTTGCTAAATACTTATTCTTTATGATATTAGAACAAGACAATAAATTCTCTCTGATATTTTTTGTTTTTGCGATGGCTGAAAACAGCAAAAAAGAAGAAACAACCTTCTCCCTCACCATAGTATGGAATTGCTTTTGTTGTCCATGGACCGAGTGAAAGTAGAACAAGTCAAGAGAAGTGGCTTGTACAAAATGTGATAGTAAATGATATGAGATCTTTTCTTGCTTCAAAATTATTAGCTATCTAACGGAGAAAGCTGAAAAAGGCAAAGGTTCTATCATAGGGCGTGATAGTAGTAAAGCTGGTTAATGTTGATCACTCAGTACCTTCTTATTCTAGTTCACTCTTCTCGACATCCCTGAGATAGAACTGTTGTGGGTCTTAATTTAACAAATAATCAATATAGTAGCATCTAAGATATGTTTAAATCTTTAAATAATTTTGTCTCCAATGAAAAATTAGCTTTTGATATTGGATACGAGATATTTTATCAGATGACTTAAAGCCAAACACTTGATTATGGATGTTTCATATATTTTCCTTCTCTTACTATGTTGATGGAACATGTATCAATGTCGTCTAAAAAAGGACAACGATATGATTATTAAACATGTTTTGTATGTTTATCGATTAACTTGCAATTTGATATCTTTTTCTTATAAGTCGATTAAAGATTTAAATTGTGTAGTTGTAAACTTTGTAGGACCACATTTGAGATGGTGATTGAAGTAGGTGAAGAGAGGGATGAAGTCTTTTGACTTCGCCTGCTGGCACAGAAAGCTCGCATATGTTATCAAATGTGGCACGATGTCTTGTACATCCATATGTCCCTGCAATAGTTTGTCTTCTCCCTGGTATTAGTAGTAATAATTGTCACAAAAATAAAGATGAAGCTTGTGGCCAAACATACTTGGGTAGCAGTCCTATGGAGTATTTGGAGTTAAAGGAATGGTGTTGTGTTTAAAGAAAGGAAGGTGGATGCTGATGAGATCTTCCACTTACCACAAACGCAAACGCAAGCCTAGTCATGGATGAAGAGGAAAATATCTGGTTTTAACTTCTCTTACTCAACTGGGTTTTATATGTAGCACAAATACGGACACGGACACTGACACAATACAGATACGGACACAGAGATACGTATAATCTTTAAAAGTAGGATACGGAGACACAAATCTATATATTATATAATTTTGAATTATATAAATTAAAAATAAATATTTATGTGCAAAAGTATGTTTAAGATTCTTTCGAGAGCATAAAGATATTTTTCATGACTGGTTCAAAAGAATTTGTTCCTTATTTTTATAATCATAATAAAAATTTATACAATAAATTTGAGTTTTTAGAAAATTATTGTATTTATACATTTTAAAATTGTTGTAGAATCGTGTTAGAATTTTCAAAAATCCAACATATTTTTTGAATTGAACACTTCACCGATAAGTGTCCTACAAGTGTCGTACGAGTGTCGACACCGATAAGTGTGTACGACACGGATACGTCCATTTAAGAGAAGTGTCCGAGTCTCGTAGACTCTGAATTGTTTGTATTCATTAAACAACTAAGGCCTACAAATGTCTAAAGCAAGGTAAGGCAGTGTACAGGTCTGGTCTAGTTCTCTGCTGGCAGGAAATGGCACAAGCTCTTAATATGCAGTTGAAACCATGTTATATCTAGCTAAAGCCAAATCTGTGTAGGCATGGAGATGAAGCTATAATGCTGATGTTAGTAATAGCCTTGTGGTTTTTAAAAACAAAACAGGTGCTGCTTACGTCTTTATTTGTGGTTGCAGGGAGAAGAACAGGAAATAAAAGTAGGCAGAGAAGGAAATGAAAGAAGGAGAATGCTGGAAAGGGAATGTATGAGGAGAGGCAGATTCTTGATGAAGTTGGTAAAGGTTGGAAATCAACAAAGGCAGTGTTTAGGTTACATGATGGTGGAGTGAAGAAGGTTACGGTGATAAGAAGGAATAAGAAAGATGCAGTATTGAGAGTGGTTGAAGTCATTATGCAACGTCCTTGCTGTCATAGACAACACTCTTTATCTACTTGTGGCTTAAAGTGCATAATAAATAGTGTTGTTTTGGAGTAATGTGAAGAATATAGAAGCAGAAGGAACTGACGAATAGTACCAATGCAGTGTATAGTTTTAAGAAACAGGAGAGGATAATGTTTTTGGACTGTGTAGGCTACCAAAGGGGTTGCATATTGCTAGATTGGCTGGTCCCTTAGTCTGCTGTTTTTAATTTCTAATTTTCAAAGTATGGATTGGGCCAACTATTGGTTAAATGCTGTCTGAAATAGATATGTCTTGTACGGTCAATTGGAAGCTCCTTTATTTAATTATAAGGATAGAATTTTTAATGTATACAAGTTTCTACATTATTCTCGATACTGTTATGTAATTATTTTTAAAAAATATATATAAATTTGTGGAAACATGGAAGAGATCATAAAAACTAATCTTTATGTTATAATAAAAAATTTAATATTGTAAATTGTTAAACTTGTTTGAAAAATAATTAACAATCAATTTCTTATGGTTAGGTTGAAAAATATATATAATCAATTATATTTATATATATTATATATAATAATGATAATAAAAAATAAATAAATAAAATTATTGTATTTAAAAATATTATAAATTTAAATTAATAGTATAAATAATTTATATATATATATAATTAATTTAATAAAAAAATTTGAAAAAATTATCAGATGCAAATAGATATTACAATTATATGTATATAAGGATAAATAAGATTTTTTAATTATGTGATATAACTTTCTTCACTTTTCTTAAGAGAGAAAACATTGTGTCTATCTTCGATCGACATTTCTTTGCCCTTGAATAGTTGCAACATTCTTGATCTAAACAAAATTAATTCACGCTTTTCTATCGTTGTTTATTGTGTACGTGTTTAGCTTGTTGAAACAAATACATGGTTTTTATTTATTTTTAGATGCGTAAAATGTAAGATTATAAACTTATCTTTTTCTTTAAAAAAATTAAATATTAGATATTTTTGTGTAAATTTAAATGAATTAAAATTATTAGTAGTATAAATAGTTCAATAAATCAATCTTTGAAAAAAATGCAAGTTATTTGAAAAAAAATAATTTAAATGTAAAATTTTGAATATATGTAAAAATTATCAATTATTATATAAAAATAAATAATTTAAAAATTATAATTAGAAAATCCTTTTTACTAAAGGTAATAGTATTATTATACTTATAATAATAATTATATAATTTATTTATTATAAATAAATATATATTTTTTATTAAAATTTTATTTTATTATTAATTATTATTATTTCATTTTATTAAAATATTTTTGTTAATTAAATATATTTAATAAAAGTAAATTCAGAAATAATCTTATAGTGACGTGACTTTTCTTTTATTTTTCTTATTTTTAAGGGAAGAGAAAAATTATTATTCACACTTGTATCTTCTATTTTTTTTATAAAATCCTAAAACTCAAATAATTGATATCCTTTCATATCCTTATCGTGAACAATATAAAAAAAAAACAAAGAGACCTTAAAATAATTATGTTATTCCTTTTAATGACAGATCAATAAAATAATGATGTTATTCTTGATGTCTTGTTTGAGAATTTTTATTTTGTTTGACTGTATGACATTGTTGTCAGTATGATAAGCGTTTCTTGGTAGGAGGAGGATAAAATATAATTTTGTATAAGAGTTGAATCACCCTAAAGTAGTTTATATTTATTAATTTTTTATTGTTGATAAAAAAGAGAGTATATAAATGAATTCCTTACCTTTTGAGCTTTCGTAATCTTATGTGATACTGAACTGTTGGTGAGCTTAATCACTGTGTCTCTTTTATAATCTATATTTAAAGAGATCATTGTATTTGTAATTGGTGTGCAAGAAGATATAATGAAAACCTAATAGTTGCCCATGTGGATGTGGATGTAGGTTGCAGTTGGCGACCGAACCACGTTAAATCTTGTGTCGTTTATTTTTATGTAGTTAAGTCGTGATTATGTGTATTGCTTCCGCCGCGTTTTTCCCATCAAATATAGCTGAAAAAATAGTTCTAACATGATAGATTCCTTTGGGAAAATGAACTATATCAAGATTGAATGATTTAAATTGAAGATCAATTTTTATATGGTTGCCATAATTTGTACTCCAAATCAGTTTAGATAATGATAGCATTTTAAAAAAATAAAAATAAAATGTTTATTAAAATTTATGTGTTAAACTTTATATATAAAATCATTACATCTAAAATAAAAAAATACTTACTTTTAAAATTAATTTATTATAACGACTTTAAGTTGGGAATTACTTTTAATTTTATTTTAAATTAAAATAAGTAACATTAAAAACACTAAATTATGACACTCTTAGCTTTGTTGATTATATTAGTAATTTTCTTTTAAGACATACACACTAATATGTTTGCATTATCTTTCAGAGTATCAACACAATTTTATTGTATCAAGATGTTCTTCATCTTAATTCTCCATAATCCAAAGTCATTCTAAAAAAAAAAAATTCTCGATGTGAAACTTGTTTGTTAATCACGAGATATAGAGTAAATCATCATCACTTTACCTTTTTATTAGTAAATAAAGATGAGAATCTCGAAGAACACTTATCATGATGAATGTTATACGAGATGGTGACACATAAGCATTACATAATTATTGAATTGAAAAACTAGAAAGACGTGAGGTGATAAAGGATAGTGCTACACGACTAACAAAACCTGTATAGCATTGGAAAAGATGGGAAAGCGATGATGGTAGGAAAAGGGTGTGAAGTTAATATCCAACTCCTCAAATGTCATAAAGGAATTCTTGAAACAGCTTCATATGGTGAGGTGGTAGATTGATTACCAAATACAAGTTGCCATCATTTGTTGGGCTTGGAAGTATCATCGATTGCCCCTCGTGTACAATCCAGGCAGGTCTCATGAAGATTGGTCTTCCCCAACCAAAGTCAGCATCGTAGATTGGAAACTTAGCCCAGCTATTGATACGCACATTTGGATACCTAGAAGTATGTGCTATAGGAAGAAGAGAATTCAGATCAGGCTGTAGCTGCAGATAGTCAAGAGCTGATCTCATATATTCGTTGTCCATTCTTGCTAATGCGTTGTGGATTTTATTTGCAGCATACCATGTAGGTTTTGACACGAGATCTCCTGCAAATGCTTTGGGAATGGTGGAGAAGATAGCATTGCCAAGGTAACCAGGAGGGAGGGGAGGTTGCAGCCTTGACCTTCCATTAGTTGGAATATATAGTCTGGTTTCTTGGTCTTCAGGAAGGCCTCTTGCTTTGCTCAAACATCTCCATATATGAGCTGCCAACATCTCATAAGTGCTAAAGTTTACTGTGTTGCCATCTTCTTTCGACTTGCCCTTGAGGATGTTGAGTTGCTCACGACTCAATTTAAAAATAGAGGCAACCGCAGTTGTGTTGGTGGTGGTGGTGATGGGTGGCGAGAGCTGGTATTCGTGGTGAGGAAAAGCCGGTTGAGGTTGGTCCCTGGCACGAAGTAGGTTCCTGTCAATAAATGGGGGAACAGAAATAGGGATGCCACGAGCAACATCGGACCATGAATTGATGAAGTGAAGACCTGATGCTCCATCTGCTAAACGGTGCTCTATACCAACGCCTAATGAGACCCCTCCACATCTGAAATGTGTTACCTGAATGCATGCAGTGCAGTGCTGCAAATAGTTAGTTTCATTTTACCCTTACAAAGAGAAAGAATAAAGGAACGCACCTGTAACACCACTAACGGATATGTTTCAATCCCGGCAGAATAATCCACCGCCGGAATAAGGTTGCGATTGTGAAAGTTGTGAGTGAACTGGTCCATGGAAACGGCGGCATGAGCCTCAACGAAAAGTGCACCTTGACCGTCGCAATAAATCTCCACGCGGTGGTCGTCTCCGTGGCGGAGGCGGGCGGCCATTGGGTAGAAAAGGACGAGAGTCTTACTTAGGGCTTCTTTCAGAGTGTTGGAATGGAAGAAATTGGAAGCTCCGTTTGGTTTGTAGAAATAGACGGTGGGACTGTGATAATCCCTCGCCAACAAATCCAGGTTTGAGATCCACAACACCTTCCGTGGTGTACCCTCTGCGGGTTGCACCATTGTCGACTCCTTCACTGTAATCGTCATCAATCTCTCCTTACAACTACGTACATGCCACCATTATCATTTCAAAATACTATATATAGACTTATCCATGAGGAAGTTCATAACTCTTAGAAATTTGGTATGAATTTAGAAATAAATATATATAATAAAAGGTAAGTTTGAAATTAAATAATATAAAATATATATTAAAATAATGGTATTAGGAGTTGTAATGTGATTGTATAAATAATGTGGATTTGTCAATTTATCATTATCTATCCATAATATCCTATCTAACCAAATTCAGATAATGCTCTCACCATTTTGGAAAATTTATCAGGTGTAATTCACTTTAAAAAAAAATACAAATGGATAAATAAATAAATAAAATTACGAAAATGAGTATTTCTGAGTCAAAGTTGTCAATGGTGTGGAGAACATCAATTAAATCTATTAATCTATATTTTTTTTAGTTAGAGTTGTTAACGGAATTGGAAACTTCAATCTAAATAAATTGTTGTTGTGAAAAAATTGGCCACTAAATTGTCAAATTTATTTAAATTAAAATTGTCAATTCTGTTGACAACTTCAATTAAATTATTTTTAAATAATTAATAATTAACAAATATATATATAATAATTTAAACTTCATTGTTCTCATTCTGATTTGATTTTCAAACACCTGTGAATGTATTGTTGTCGATAATACTGCAGGTATGACATTGAATTGTAGGCAGATGGGGTCATGATATATTATTACATTTTACATATTATATAATCTAAAAATTTATACATAAACCATATCTCATTTTCTTATAAGTGTATTTTTAACTTTAACAATATTTAAAAAATATTTAATATTTATAATTTATCACACAAATTATTTTTAACCCAATTGATTTAAAATTATTGTAAAAAAAATAATTAATTCTACAACTTTATAAATGATTTTTTTAAATAAAAAAAACTAAATTTTGGTATTATTTATAAAATAAATTTTTTAACTATATATATATATATTTTTTTTTTTAAAATCAACTAAACAACCAAATTAACAACTTCAATCTAGATAAAATATAAGTGTCCAATTTTTTCACAATTTATTTAAACTAAAATTATTCAGTTGACAACTTTAATTAAAAAATAGTCACATATTAATAAATTTAATTAATATTGTCTACATCAATAATAACTTTGACTAAAATATACCATAATTTTTTTTGTATTTATCTATTTGAATAATTTTAAAAGTGAATTACACCATTTTTATAAATTTGCCCACCATCTTCTACTCAACCAACTGTCATGCTCTTACGTATTACTGTTTATTATTCATGATCCCTATTATAACCTGTGGTTTTGTAATTTGTTTTATATTATCTTCTTCTATTTTTATTGATGAATAAAAAAAATACTTTAGAGGTATCTGAGAGACCCTCACCCTTTTAAG